>NW_023605305.1:83597259-84204759 GCF_014898055.3 Talpa occidentalis
AGCAAACACCCACCCAGTTCATCCATGGAAGTGAAGCACCAGGGTGACCCACCCCTTGTCACCCTGTGCCTTCAAAACCCAAAAATGTATACTAAAATTGTGATTGGTGGAAATATTTTGTGTAAGAACTTATATGTGCCACTGGCAAAAGATGCTGATGAAGGATTTGGAAATAACATAGGAGATGTTGGTGAACCCCTAAGGTTGAGACTTGATATAGAAAAGTTTATTTTTGATAACTGAGATTCCTCTTTTAGAACTTGCTCAAGCGCGGGAGGGTGAGAGAATTCACCAGAGCCAGAGCGGGGAACAGAACAGGCAGACCGACGAAATACTCTGCTGAGGGGAGCAGCAGGCAGCGGAGAGGTCTGCGTGCCATGTGGGACCCTCACTGATAGCCAGGGATCGAACCGTTGCTGCAGAGGCTGTGGGCAGCTTTGTAGCCCAGCGCACAACTGCTGTGCCACCAGGGGAGGGCACAAGTCTTAAATGATATGTTTCATCTTGTACTTGAGAGGGTTATTACATTAGAACAGTAAAATGAGAGAGAGAGAAAGAGAGAGAACGATGTCAAGCATATATGAGTATATGTTTACAGTGTATGTATGTGAATATACATATCCATATGTTTATGCATAGCTCTATGTTTATAACTACGTCTATATGTCTCTGCCATCTGTCTATGTAAAGTTATGGTTTGTATTGTGAGCCAATGTAGTAGGTGTGTATAAAATGCACTATTATAAAGAGAGGTAAGAAGGTAGGGAATAGAAGCTGGGAAGACGCAAGACCAGTGTTATAGGAGAATGAACGAAATAAGGGTGCCTGAAGAAACCCAATATTCTACAGCAGAAGACACCCAGTGTGGTGACTCTAGGATCCAGATAAATTTAATGACCCTTTTCCTCTGAATTTCCGGTATGACTGCAAGTCTATGAATGGTAGTTGCCAAGGTGATTTTCTTTAAAGGATGTTATCGAATACATTTTTCAAAAGTGGAAATTGGCCTTAGAAATTCTATTTAAAAAAAAAATTAAAGATTTATTTATTTATTTATACAAGCACTGGGTACAGTCAGAAGCGCGGGAGGATGAGAGAATTCACCAGAGCCAGAGCAGGGAGCAGAGCAGGCAGAAGGACCGAAGTACACTGCTGAGGGGAGCAGCGGGAGGCAGGAGAGGTCTGCGCGCCATGTGGGACCCTCCTCCAGTGGCCGGGATGCAGCAGGGGATCGAACCTGTGCTGCAGAGGCTGCGGGCAGCTTCGCAACCCAGCGCTCAACCGCTGCGCCACCGGGGAGGCCCTATTTAAAAAATTTTAATAAAATTTCAGGTTTTTAAATAGTTTTGAATGCATAGGGAAATCACAACATTTACAGAGTTACTGTATGCTACCAGCCTTGCAGATTCAAGGTGTTTTTTTTTTTTTTTTTTTTTTTTTGGACAAGTTAGAACTGGGTTCATCTAATTACTCTCACCTCAGCCCAGCCAGAGGAGATGAAAGTGACATTCCGGAGCAGCAGTGATTCCTCTCCTCCCTGTGGTTTTCTAGGATTATAAGCAAACGTGGGAACTCCAACTGGATGTTAGGTGGAGGCCGCTGAGGCTTCCAGCCCCTTGGTTGGATTCCAGCGTACATTCCCAGGTGAGCTACCAGACACTCGAGCGCAAGGTAGCATTATCATTATTCTCCCAACCAAGGCTCCTATTAATGTGTCACTGAAACAACCTAGTTCCCGCCCCTTTGATATACTGGACATGTGTCAAAAAAATCAGAGGCCATCCATATCTTATCTTACATTAGGAAGAGTCATGTAGAAATGTCCCTTCATTACCAGGACAGTCATGTCAGAAAGAATCGACTTATTGTCAACGTTTCTAACCTAACAATGTTAATGGAGCCTTTAGACACCCTTTCTCCTCATTTGTTTCTTAGATGCCTATCAAGGAGACAGTTGCAAGAGAGTTTGCAAGCTCTGGGGAGCCCTGTGTATGTGTAGTAAATGACAGCACTCTAGGCTGCTTATTATAAAGGGGTCCTGGGTGTAGGTAGGATTGAGATGGCTGGGAGAGTGCATGCTTTTGGCAGGGTGCCAGGGTGGCAAGCACCTCCCAGCAAGACTTCAGGCTCCAAAGCAAGCTATTGTTTTGCTCCTCTCCTGACCTCCCCTCAAAAAATCTCCAGCACTGCATAACAAATATATTTACTGAGTGAATTAACCTTATAAGATAGTTCCCAGTAATTCTTAACACATTCCCTCCCTTAATTCATAGATGTAGTTCAGTTTTTGTTGTTTTTCTTTTTTTTCCTGGCAAAGGAAGAAATGGTAGTTAAAAAAAAATCATTGACTGGAGAATTTTCTAGGGTCTTCAGAAAGTATCTGGTGCTGGGGTAGAGGATTTTCAGATCAGGGCCCATCTTGAAGGAACCAACTTCCTGCCAACATGCCTTTGGCCTTGAAGTGCTAATCAATAGACATGAGATGACAGGTTGATATTGGTGGATAAAGCAAAGAGCCATTTTCCCGATAGAAGTTATACAGATGCCTTGTCCTGACAGCATGAAACTGAGAGTTTTTCTTGGAAATGCCCACGGGTTCGTAAAGTAAATCTCTTTCATGTATGGATAATTCAGGCTTCTTTCTTTTAAAGCACAATGAATGTGCTCCTACGGTCTGCAGTGTCAGTCTGCTTCTCTCAGAGGCAGTTGAACTCTGTCCAGTCAGCATGGTTCAAAAAGAGAGGCCCACCCACTTGCACCCACTGTGCAAGGGTCTTTCATTGGTGTCAGTGGGGAATTGACATTTGGGAGGATGCAGTCTCCTGTGTGACTCTTCAGGAAGGCAGTGCTCTGCTCCCCACATCGGAAGGTGGTGGGTTCTGAATTTCCTTCTCACCACCCACTGTGGCTAGAAGGTAGGCTGATGTCTAGACACTACCGAGCGCATATTCCTGCCTGGGCCTTTGGGTGGTATGCTGGGGATGTAAATTTGGAAGTACTTTTCCATGATGGAAAAGCACCTTGTGACACTAGCTGTAACCTTCCATGGTGGTGGCCCTGGTATCTACTGTGTCCATGTCCTCCCTCCCTCTGCAAGTAGCCATGGACCCCTTGGATATAGTTTGTTTTCCGGGTTTGGGGGTCTAATGCTTTGAGTTACTGACAACCTTCTAAAAGTACCTTTCCACTGAAATTGGCCAGATTTGGATTTTGGTCATTGGAGATGCTTGATCTGATTTAAGTCCCATTTCAGCCCTAAGAGTGTGGGATGCCAAACACCACTTTCTACAATTTACAAGGAGATAGTGGAGGCTCCACACAATGAGTGACTTGCTTCTATTACCACGAGTGAGTGGCAGGTTTGAAGCTTGAAGTGAACCTGTGAAATCCGTGGAGGCAGGGTCCAAGTCCTATTTAATGGAATCTGTCTAGGACCTGGCTGAAGACCAGGCTGTCAAGAATATTTCAGCCTCACATTTAGCCTCCCCAGATATGTTATTATCTCTACTTAGTGGGCAAGAGACTGTGACCTGCAGTACACTAGGGCATAGGGCTTTCTACAATAAATTGTAGAAAGTGATGTCTGGTATCCCACACACTTAGGAGTGTGTGCTGTCTTTTCAGGAGATGACTCGGGAAGGCTGGGGCACACCACAGCTACACCAATATTTCTGTCCAAATCGATTCCACTATTCAGCATTCTAGAAGGGCAGGGTGTGGGGCATAGCAAAGAGGGGCATTGTGAGAAATGGAGACTACAACGTGGGGAAGGTAGAATGCCATTCATTCAGTTTGTAGCCAAGGTGCACAGAATGGTTACTCTGTCAGTTTTGTGCTCAGCTCCTGCCATATACCTATTTCCTTTCTGCTAGCTATATGATGGAGTTACTGTTGTTGCCCTTATTTTACAGATCAGGGCTCTGAGACTCAGGGATGTCAAGTTCCTTGTCCCAGATTCACAGCCAGAAGCCATAGCACCAAGTATGACTGATGTCATGGCTCAATCTCCTACCTAATATACTGTACCAATGGGACTTGTTGACATTTGGGTCTGGGGTTTGTTGATGATAGTTGAATGCTTTTGAACATATTTCATTAAAAAATGTATTGAATTGCTTATGTAATTCTAAGATCATAGTTTTGACAGAGATTTCCCCTCCTCCACTGTTTTAATTTTTTTGTGTGTGGGATAAAGTTGAAATTTGGAAGACTTGGCAAAGAGAGTGTTAATGTGCTAACATCAAATGAATTCCATGGATTTTCTATTCATTAAGGCCCATTTCCCTGCACATAACTCACCTCAGCTTGGTTATACTACTCCAGGGTATGCTAGTAAAAGGGGGGAAAGTGGGGAAGCCAGCCAGAAAGAGGTGTTTTGGGCTGCAAAAATCAACTTACACCTACCAACAAAGACGTACAGAAAGTCTCTGCCAAACAGTAAATATCAAGTTCATTGCCCAAGCCCCAGAAGAAAATGTATTAAGCAATTTATGATACCTTTCTGAGTCTATGGTCACCTGATAGTACTTGACTGTGAATTTTGGGAATTGCAATTCAGCAATTGATAGGTGAATCAAAGCAAAAATTCTGGTCATTTCATAGCTTGACTTAAGTATTGGAGGGTGGGGAAATGTGATCCCACTGCCTTAGATAATGAAATGTACATTTACTTCTTCATCCCCTGAATTATTTTACCAAGTACCAGGCAATCCACTCTAGTCCCTAGAATTGCTGTGCCCCTTCTTACAGAGCTTACTGGCTAGCCAGGAAAGAGGACCAGTGAAGACAACAAATAAATGAATCATTTCAGAGACTGATAAGTGACTTGAAGAAAATAAATCAGGTGTTGTGTTGGAGAGTGTCAGGTAGGGAGGGAGTAATTGAGATTGGATGGTCTGGAAGGTCTCTCTGTGGCTGGAATGTTAAGAACAAGTAAGCCATTCAAAGATGTAGAGTAAAACATTCAGGATGGGAGGGTTGGTAACTGCAAGGGCCCTGTGGAGATGGAACGTGCTATAACAGAAAATCGGGAAGCATTGTGGGCTAGAGCCTAGAAAGAGAAGGAAAGGGGGTAGGGAGTATTTGAGGTTAAGGTCAGTATAACGGATCATGTAGGGCCTTAGGTCATGGTCTGGTCTGTTCCTTATCCTGAGAACAATGAGAGGCACTTGAGTCTGATTTGCAATGACTGATGGCTCTTCTGGCAGTCTCACTAGAAGGCAGTTTGGAGAGACCTAGGACCAGAAGCTAGAATAAGAGTGAAAAGTGGTAGCAGGAACAAAGAAGGGCCGGTGTAGCTGGACAGGAGTGTGTCTGTCCTCAAAGGTAGTTTTATCATGGTTTTCAACCCTGACTGCACATTGAAATCATATTTGAAACTTCTTAGAAATACAGCTTCTGGGGTCTACCATGGAGAGTGATGATTCCATTTCAGCAAGTCTGGGAAAGATATCTGTCAGGAGATTCTGAACCTGACCCAGGTTGAGAACCACTGGTTTGAAAGTGCTTTCTCATTTGCTGTTTCTTTTGATTATCTGTTAATCTGTGAAATAATTGTTTCATGGATGATGGTGCTGAGAAAAAGAGATTTATTTAAAAGGTCATAGTGGGAGCCTCCTTGCTGGTTCAAGGGGTTAAGACACAACCTATGAAGCTATTCACAGCCACTGCAGCACGAGTTCGATCCCTGGGCAGGAAGCTACCCACGTGGCACAGCAGACCTCTCCTGACTCTCCCGCTGCTCCCCTCAGCAGTGTATTTCAGTTGATCTGCCTGTTCTGTTCCCCACTCTGTATCTGGAGAATCCTCTCACCCCCCACACTTCTGGCCTGTACCCCAGTTCTTGTGTGCATAAATAAATAAATCTTAAAAAAAATAAAAGGTCATAGTAAGTAGGAATCTGAATCTAGCTCTCTTATATGCAAATTCATTGTGCTCTTTCTTACCCACCACATATCTCTGAGAGCAGCAAGTACTTTCTGTCTTTAAAACTCTAAGCTATGAAAGGGTGCTTATCCACAGCAAGCAGAATGGAAATTTGGAGACAAAGCTGGAGCCCAAGGATGGAAGGCGGAGCATGGAGGCTTTACCACATGGTGTCATTTAGGAAGATGGATGGGATGGCATGGAATCCCAAGGAGCAGGAAAAACAATCTTTTTTGAGGGCTTATTTGAGAGAAAGGTGGAAGAGGGGAGGTAGAGATGATTAGGTTCAAGCAGATGAATTTGCATCCATGAACCAATGTTCTAGTGGGCATCTGTTGTTATTTCAGTTGTTTAGCATCCATTCTATCAATTTTTTTTTGTTGTGTAGAGGGAGAAATGGAGATTTCTCTGTGGGCTCCTCTACTAAGATCCTTTGAGTTGCTTGGACTCTGTTCATTCTAAGCCCAGTTTTGTAACATTCCATTTGATTCTGGGATATCTAGCATTTTCTAACAAATTTCCCTTTTGCTATAGCTATCCAGATTCTGTCTCAACAAATGTCTCCTATTGCTGTTTGGTAGGGTGACCATTTAGAGAAGGAGGATTATGAGTGCCATCCTCTAATATGGCAAATTGGCTAAAATGGCATTCTTCTATCCCACCCACCAACCCCAACCTCTCTACACCTCTTCCGGGCTTTAGCTCTTAGGAAAATCACTGACATCTTCCTGGGATGCCGGTGATTTCATTTATATACCACAAAGGGAGGGTCAACAAAGACAGACATTGGATATTAAGGAAGGAGCATTCCTTCAATCTATTCTTCATTTGGCAGCCTGGCGTATGTATTCAAAATGGAAATTTGGTCTTGGTATGCTCTTGCCTCAGGCTCTTCAATGACTATCTGTTACAACTATGATAATGGCAAACCCATTAAAGTAACTCTACAGCCCCAAGAGATGTGACACTTACTGGGGTTCAACTTTATCATGCCCTTCCTTTGATATCTGTGCTCCACCCACACAGGCATTTTTGTGGTTCCGTGTAGACTGTGCTTCAGCAGATGCAGGGCCTTTGCACTTTCTTTTATTTCATTAAAAGACTTCCTTTCCGTTTTGCCCAGTCAATTCCTTCTTTACACTTCACAACTGCACCATGACCTCAGTTAAGCCTTGCCTGATGATCCCGACTAGGTTAAATCCCTGACTGGGTTAAATCTCTGCTTTCAGCCCTCAACCACTCCACAGCAAGGCATCATATGCTTCTCTTTTGAAGCACAGTCACAATGTCCATCTCACATTTGTTACTGTGTTACCCCATATGTGATTACTCCTTAGAACCTCCTAATCTGTAAATTGTGTGTAAGCAGGCCCCTGGATTTTTTTTTTTCATCATTGTATTCCAAGTACAAAGCAGTATGCTTAGAACATAATGATAAAAGTGATAATAATAATAACAACAATTGTAGCTAACATTTTCATAAGATGGACTATTTGTATGATTGCTTAAGCCCCTTACTGCTATTAAATTCTGTAGCCTTCTTAAAAATCTTACAAAATGTGTTCCGTCATTATTCCCATTTAAATATGGGGAAACAAAGATACCAAGAGAGGCTATATTAATTGATAAAGGTCCCATGGCTAAAAAGTGTTGGGACAGAGGTGAGAGCCTACAAAATTTTAATTCTAAAGTGGACATCTTTAACTATCATGCTTTCTTACTTCCCATAATAAAGGCTCAAAAAAAGAATTTGCTGAATAAAGAAAAGAATGAAGGTAGTAATGAACCCATGACTTCATAATCTGGAATAAAATACCAAAGGTCTGAATTCAGGTGCCAACTCTGTGCTGACATGTCTGTATAATTTCATCTTGTAAGACCCCAGTCCAGGATGAAGGGAAGTGAGGCAGACAATGTTAAAGCACAAACAATCTGGGGCTCCAAGCTGGCATGACTTTAAAGGCCACATCTGGATTCAGCTCTTGGCTTTGAAACCTTGAAACAAAAATGACCACGGTAGAGAGCTTATTCCCCAGATCACAAGGGAATTCAAGGCCCCTGGGAGATGAAACAATAAAAGGAAAGGCCATTTGAATGGAGCATAGATAGTACTTCTAGGTCAAGCAAACAGGGACTCATAGGTCTTTCCCTGCCTGTCATTTTTGGTATCACACAAGATGGGATTTAAGGGATAATTATCAACAGTCATCTCATTCTTGAGCTATATTCATTATCACAAGTTGTGAATGCCTGCTGGAGAAACCACAGAGTTAATTTTCCTCCTTCCTAATGTAGTTATACAAAAGTCTCATTGCATTAATACTTTTGCAATTGTGCTGTAACTGAAGCTGCAGAAAACAGCTCACCAGGGATCCTGAGCCTTGCAAACAAGTCTCTAAGCCTGCATGGAAAATGCAGACGTGCTCCTCTGGTGCTAGTTAAGCTTGCTGGGACTTTAATGCATGCCTCCTACAGCATTTTAGACCCAGGCCCCAGACCCAGGCCTCCATCCCCACCCCCAAAGCTGCCACCAGGGTCCTATGTGCCTCCTAAACACTTGGCTGAGGCACTTGGGACATTTTATTGAGGCAGCTTTACTGGAAGGATCCAATTACAGGGTATGGCAAGTTAGATTCAGTGCCCCGGTTAACAATGCTATGGAGAACACTGAGGTTCCTTTAGCCCTTCCTGGTATGAAAGAAATGAACCGAGGTAATGGCAAACAGCCCCTGAGAAGGCCGCTGCTTCTGAACACGGACACTCCTCTGGGTTTTAAAAAATCTTTATATTTTTATTCATGTGTAAAAAACAATACATCATAGTTGCAGGAAAAAAATTAAGCAATAGGAAGTAAAAAGAGTAAAAAGTAAACCTCTCCCCTCCTACCTTTAAAATCCCACATACCTCCCCTGAGGTAAGCACTGTTTTCAGTTTGTTGTATATCCTTCCAGATCTTTCTTTATTGCATTTGCAAACAGAATTCTATTATACTTTAAAGTTTGCTGTCCACATTTTTCTGCAACTTTATTTTTTTCCTTAACAGTACAGCATGGACATTTTCCACATCAATGTACACAAGTCAACTTTGTTCTTTTTTACTGTTGCATTGTGAGTCCCAGTATTCTTTTAAATGTTCCTTCTTGATTCATATTTAGATGTTCTCAAAATTTAGACTGGTTCAAAATAATGTGGCAGTAAGTATCATTTTTTTGTGTGGTTGAGCATGCTTTACACTTATGGATGAATTCTATAGGGTAAATTCCACAGGGATATTGAGAATAGTACAAGAAAATATTAGTTCTAGGACATTCAAGTTTAGGTGTCTCCTAGAGGTCAGACAAATCTTCTGTGGGTGTTGTTTTTAAAAAATATAATTTAAATCAATGTTACCTCAAAAAAACAA
Organism: Talpa occidentalis; assembly: GCF_014898055.3. Taxonomy (NCBI): domain Eukaryota; kingdom Metazoa; phylum Chordata; class Mammalia; order Eulipotyphla; family Talpidae; genus Talpa; species Talpa occidentalis. The sequence continues at coordinate 83,606,588 of NW_023605305.1, forward strand.
AACAAAAGCCTGGGCCTCCCTGGTGGCACAAGGGGTTAAGACGCAACCTATGAAACTATCTACAGCCTCTCCAGCACGAGTTCAATCCCCAGGCAGGGAGCAACCCACATGGCGCAGCAGACCTTTCCTGACTCTCCCACTGCTCCCTTCAGTAGTGTATTTCAGTCAATCTCCCTGCTCTGTCTCTGGTGAATCCTCTCATCCCCCAGTTCTTGTATGCACAAATAAATAAATCTAAGGAAAAAGCCATACTGCTTTAGGTTTACAGAAAATTTGAGTGGAAACTACAGAACTACAGAGAGGAAAGGACTCCCAAATAATGTCTCTGCCCTTCCACACCACTTTCTCTATTTTTAACATCTTGCATTAGTTGTATATTTGTTACAATAATGAACTGATACTGATACATTATTATCAACAAACACCATCCTTTTCATTAGAGTTCACTCTGTGTTGTTCATTTCTATGAGTTTTAACAAGTGCATAATGCCATGTGTCCACTCTTACAGTAGCACACAGAAGAGTTTACTTGCCCTAAAAAGCCCCTGTGTTCCACATAGTTATCCCTTCCTTCCCCCCTGACAACTCCCTGAATTTTGATTGTCCTTATAATGTTGCCTTTTCTTTCTTTTTTTAAGATTGATTGATTGATTGATAGATACAAGCACGGGGTACAGTCAGAAGCACAGGAGGGTGAGAGAATTCATCAGAGCCAGAGCAGGGAGAAGAGCAGGCAGAAGGACCGAAGTACACTGCTGAGGGGAGCAGCGGGCGGCAGGAGAGGTCTGTGCGCCATGTGGGACCCTCGCCCCGGTGGCCGGGGAGCAGCCGGGAAACGAACAGGTGCTGCAGAGGCTGCGGGCAGTTTCGCAACCCAGCGCTCAACTGCTGCACCACCGGGGAGGCCCCTAATATTGCCTTTTCTATGGTGTCCTATAGTTGAAATCATGCATGTGTAGGCTTTCAAGACTGGCTTCTTTTACTTAGCAATATGCACAGAGTTCCTCCTTTTGGGGGGGGTTGTCTTGATAATGTGTTCTCTCTGTCTCTCTGTCTGCCTGCCTGTCTCTCTTTGTCTCTCTGTCTCTGTCTCTCTCTGTCTTTCTCTGTCTCTCTCTGTCTCTGTCTCTGTCTCTCTCTCTCTGTCTCTCTCCCTGTCTCTCTCTCTCTCTCTTTCTGTTTCTCTCTCTCTGTCTCTGTCTCTCTCTGTCCTTCTCTTTCTCTTTTTCTCTGTCTGTCTGTCACTCTGTCTGTGTTCTCCCCTCCCCCCACCCCATTAATGGTTTCACTGAATGATTTGTGTGGCTGCACCACAGTTTGTTTATGCATTCATCCATTGACGTTCATCTTGGTTGCCTTGCATTTAAGTTTTAGCAACTATAAATAAAATGCTTTAAACATTCAAGTGCAAGTTTTTCCTGTGAACATAAGGTTCCTACTAAGGACTGCAATTGGTGAATCATATAGTAAAACTATGTTCAGATTTATAAGAAACTGTCAAACTATCTTTCAAAGCGACTGTGCCATTTTGCACTCCTGTCAGCAATGAATGAAAGAATGAGCTGTCCTATTGTTCTGTATCATTGACAGCACTTTCTATTGTCTGTGTTCTGGATTTTAACCTCTTAAATAGTTGTGTAGTGGTATCACGTTGATGTTTTAATTTGCAAATTCTCTAATGATGTTGAGCATATTTCCATGTTTATTTAACATCTGTTATAACTTCTTTGGTCAAGTGTCTCTTCAGATTTTTAGTTTTTTTTTTTTTTTAATTTGGTTGTTTTTCTTGTTGTTGCATTTTAAGAGTTCTTTGTATATTTTGTATTGAAATCCTTTATGAAATACATTTTGCAAATATTTCTCTGCCAGAGTATTGCCTTTATATTTTTAAAAGTGTCTTTTTCAGAGCAGAAATTTTTAATTTTAATAAAGTACAAGTTAACACTTTTTTATGGATTGTATTTTCATGGATTGTGCCTTAGGTGTTGTATCAAAAAATGTATAACCAAACCCAATGTCACCAAGATTTTCCCCCTTTGTTACCTTTGGAAGTTTTGTAATTTTGCATTTAGGTCTATGATCCATTTTGAGTTTATTTTTGTGAAAGATATAAGGTCTGTACTTAGCTACATTTTTTTTTGCATGTAAATGTCTGATTGTTTCAATCAACTTGTTGAAAAGAACATCCTTTCATTATTGACATGCCTCAGCTCCTTTTTCAAAGTTCACTTGACTGTGATTGCATGAGCCCATTCCCAGACTCTCTTCTGTTCCATGATCTACTTATCTCTTTTTTCACCAATACCACAATAACTTGGTTATTGTAGTTTCATTTTGAATTCAGGGATTGTTCGTCCTGTGACTGTTCTTCAGTGTTGAGTTGACTATTCTGTATTTTTTTCTCTTTGTTGTATAAACTTTAGGATCACTTTACTGATAGTAGTGAAATAATTGCTAGAATTTTATTGGGATTGCATTGAATCTCTAGATCAATTTGAGAAGTATTAACATCTTTTTTTTTTTTTAATAGAGACATGTTTTATTTATTTATTTGTTTGTTTGTTTTGTTTATACAAGCACTGGGTACAGTCAGAAGCGCGGGGAGGGTGAGAGAATTCACCAGAGCCAGAGCAGGGAGCAGAGCAGGCAGAAGGACCGAAGTACACTGCTGAGGGGAGCAGCGGGAGGCAGGAGAGGTCTGCGCGCCATGTGGGACCCTCCTCCGGTTGGCCGGGGAGCAGCTGGGGATCGAACCGGCACTGCAGAGGCCGCGGGCAGCTTCGCAACCCAGGGCTCAACCGCTGCGCCACCGGGGAGGCCCGAGAAGTATTAACATCTTAACAAAATTGAATCTTCCTATATATGAATATCAACTTTCTGTCCAGTAATATGGATATTTGATTTCTTTCTACACAGTTTTAATTTTTTTAATTAGACCTTTTTCATATTTTTTTAGAATTATACCTCTATATTTCCTTTTGGTGTAGCACTAATATAAATCATATTGATTTAATTTTAAACTTTCAGTTGCTGATATATAGGGAAGTGTTTCGACTTTTGTATATTAACCATGTATCCTGCAACTTTGGTGTATAATTCCAGGAGTTTTTCTGTTGATTCTTTGGGATTTTCTACACAAATAATCATGTAATCTGTGTTTGAAGACAGTTTTATTTCTTCTTAATCTGTATGCCTTTTATTTCCTTCTCTTGACTTACTGTATTATCTGTGACTTCCAATTAGATGTTGAAAAACAGTGGTGAGAGGTACATCATTGCCTTGTTCCCATTCTTAGGGGGAAGTAGAAGTTCATATTATATATGATGTTAGTTGTGAGTTTTTCATAAATGGTCTTTATTAAGCTGGGGAAGTTTTGCTCTATTCCTAGCTTGTTGAGAATTATTAAATGAATAGGTTCTGGATTTTGTAAATGGTTTTTCTACATGTATTGGTACACTTTTTCTCCTTTAGTCTGTTGATGAAATGGGTTACATTAATTGATTTTATAATATTGAACCAGCACTGCATATCTAGAATAAACCCTACTTGGCCATGGTGAACAATTCTTTTATACATTGTTAGATTCGATTTGCCGATATTTTGTGAAAGATTTTTGTATTTATGCTAATGAGAGATACTGATCTATAATTTTGGATTTTTGTAATATCTTTGCCTAATTTCAGTATTAGGTTAATCTTGGCTTCATAGCATGGATTAGGAAGTATCCTTCTGCTTCTATTTTCTAGAAGAGCTTTTAGAGAATTACTATAATTTCTTCCTTAAGTATTTGGTAGATTTCACCAGTGAAACCACCTGGGCCTGATACTTTATGTTTTGGAAGGTTAATTATTGATTTTGATAGAGTGTGTCTTTCAAGGTCAATTTCACTTATCAATTTGTGAGCAGAGAATTATATTCCTTTATTATCCTCTTAGTATTCATGGGATCAATAGTGGTGATCCAGTTCTCATTTCTGATAACAATGTGTGTTCACTTTTTTCCCCTTGGTTTACCTGGCTAAAGATTTATGAATTTTATTGATCTTCTCCAAGAGCCAGTTTTTGGTTTTATTGATATTACTGTTTCTCTGATTACAATTTCATTGATTTCTGCTCTATTTTTTCTTTACTTCTATTTTATTTGTATTTAATTTGCTTTTTTTTTTGTAGTTCCTAAAGGAGAAGTTTACTTTATTTATTTTAGATCTATTCATTTTTTCATTCAGTGTCATAAATTTCCCTGTAAGCATTGCTTTCAGAGCATCCCACAAATTTTGATAAGTTATATTTTCATTTAATTCCAAATATTTAAAACTTTCTTTTGACATTTCCTGTTTGACCAATGTGTTGTTTATGGGGGTGTTGTTTAATCTCCAAATATTTTGTGATTTCCCAGATATCTTACTGTTTTTGATTTCTAGTTAATCTAGTTTAATCTCAGTCCTTTGTGGTCTGACAGCATACTTTGTTTAAATTCTTTTCTTTTAAGTTTGCTAATATGTGTTTTCTAACCTGTTATACTGTCTATCTTGGTGAATATTGTATGTGAGCTTGAGAAGAATGTGTATTCTGCTGTTGTTGGGTGAAGTGTTTTATAAATGTCAATTAGATTCAGTTGATTGATGGTCCTGTTCAGTTCAGCTATACTCTCACAGATATTCAACCTGCTGGATAGTCAATTACTGAGAGAGGTGTTGAGGATTCCAAATATAATAGTTGTATGTGTTTATTTCTCCTTGCAGTGCTACCAGTTTTCACCTCACATATTTTGATACTCTGTTGTTAAGCCTATGCATATTAAGGATTTTATGTCTGTTTTGGAATATTGACCCCTTTATCATTATCTGATACTCCTCTTTATCCTTGATAATATTCCTTGCTCTGAAGCCTGCTTTTTCTGAAATGAGTGTGGTTGTCTACTTTCTTTTGTTTAGTGTCAGCATGGGATGTCTCTCTCCACCCCATTACTCATGACCTGTGTCTTTATGGTAAAGTGGATTTCTTGTAAAGAATTTTTGCCTTTTTTTTTCTTTTTTTTTTTCAAATCTCAGTCTCTGTCTTTTATTTGGAGTATTTACACCATTCACATTTAAAGTGACTATTGATATAGTTGGATTAATATTGATTAATGTCTACCATATTTGAAATTGGTTATAGTCATTGCCTTTGCTCTGTATCTTTTTGTCTTCATTCCTTTTCTGCCTTAACTGGCTTTAATTGAGCATTTTATATGATGACATTTCCTCTCCTCTCTTGGTATATCCACTATACTTGTTTTTAAAATTCTTTTAGTGGTTTCCCTGGACTTTGCAACATACAATTAATTTATGCTTACTTATATGGACACTATACCATGGGCACATGTGATATACATACACTAATATATATTGACATACACCCAATTACATATAATTTCTGTGTGTATATGTACACATATGAATATGCTAAACTACTTCTTAAGTAATATGATTACCTTATAACACAGAATTCTCAATTCCTATCTCTTATACCTTATAACATTACCATCTTTTACATCATTTGCCCATAAACTATAATCATCCAGCACTATTCTTTTGAATGAACTATTATCTGTTAGATGATTTAAGAACAAGAAAATGGGATACTCCTGGTGGTGCAGGCGGTTGAGCACAGCACTGTGAAGCTATCTGCAGCCTCTGCAGTGCCGGTTCAATCCCAGCCAGCCGGCGAGGGTCCCACATCGTGCCACAGACCTCTCCTGTCATGCCCGCTGCTCCCCTCAGCAGTGTATTTCATCAGTCTGCCTGTTCTGTTCCCCACTCTGTCTCTGGTGAATCCTCTCACCCTCCCGCAAATCTGGTCTGTACCCCGGTTTTTGTATAAATAAATAAATAAATCTTTAAAAAAAAGAACAAGAAATATATTTTATTTTGCATTCTTTATTGACTCTCTAAATTTTATTTATGTAGTCAGAAGTTTGTCCTGAAAAACTTCCTTTAACATTTCTTAAAAGGCAGGTCTAATGGTGACAAATTTTCTCAATATTTATTTGCCTCAGAAATTTTTATTTCTTCAGGTTTGAAGGATAATTTTGATGGATACTGAACTAGAAGTTGGTGGTTTTCTTCTTTCAACACTTAAATATTTTACTCTGTTCTTGCTTACATGGTTTCTGAAGAGAAAACTGATGTAATTTTTTAAAAAGATTTATTTATTTATGCATTCAAGAACTGGAGTGTCAGTCAGAGGTGTGGGGATGAGAGGATTCACCAGAGAGAGAGTGGGGAGCAGAACAGGGAGATCTACCGAAATACACTGACGAGGGGAGCAGCAGGCAAGGCAGGAGAGGTCTGCTGCGCCATGTGGATTGCTCCCTGGCAGGCAGGGATCAAACTCATGCTACAGTGGCTGGAGATAGCTTGATAGTGCTGTCTTTAACCCCTGCGCCACCAGGGCGGCCCAAAACCGATGTAATTTTTATCTTTTTTTCTCTATAGCTAAGGTGTTTTTCCCTTTATAACTTCTTTCAGGACTTTTTCTTTGTCTTTTGTTTTCTATTGTTTAAATATGATATGCTGAGGTGTTTATTTTTGGTATTTTTCATAGCAGGCATTCTCTGAGATTCCTTGGTCTGTGATTTAATGTGTGCCACTAATTTCAGAAAGTTGTTAGCATTATTGCTTCATATATTTTTTCAGTTCCCTTTTCTCTTTCTTTTCCTTCTAATATTTGCATTACACATATGTTAATTACAGTATTGTGATAGTCCAGCAGTTTTTGTCTATTACACCTTTTTTTTTTTCCTCCTTGCATTTCTGTTTAGGAAGTGTCTATTGACATGTCTTCAAGCTCACTGGTTCTGTCCTTAATTGTGTCCAGTGCACTTACAAACACATTATAGGCATTCCTTGTCTCTGTCATAATACATAATGTAACCACAGAAGTATATTTAGTCACCTTTACCATAATTTGTTAAAGCAAATCATAGGTCCCTCTTATATTCAAAAGGAGGAGACTACACAGAGTATAAAAATCAAAAGGCAGGAATTGGGGGTGGGGAGGTTTCCAGTTCTGCTTGTCATAGGTTGTACATTATTTTCATATGCCTGGGTAGATTTTTATTTCCTTTCATATAAACTGCCTGTTCTTATCATATGTGCTATTTATATTGAGATATTAATCTTTATTTCTGGGAATTATTACATATTAAGGATATAAACCAATGTCTGTGATATCAGTAATAATATTTATTCCCTTTTTTACATTTTTGGTTCATTTTTTCCCATGCAGAAGAATTTTTAAAAATTGTTGATTTACAACTTGTATATTTATAGCTTCTGGATTTTGAGTAATTGTTAGAAAATCCTTTTCTCACCTAAGTTTATAAATGAACTTTCCCATGTTTTCTTCTAGCACTTACATGAATTTTAAAAAAGTAAATTATAATCCATTTGGAACTTACCTCGCTGTAATGTGTGAATTATTTATTTGACTTGTTTTCAAGCTTATTATGCCTAGAATTATCTAAAGTCTAGCTTTTCTCCTATTTAGTTGAGATGCTTCTTTTATTATTTACCATCTTCTCATATGTGTGTCAGTAATGAGACATCAGCTACATTGTGATATAATATACTTTATAATATTCTTGCAAACCTCAAACTAATCAAAAGAAAATACTGGAGTAGGGCCTTCCTGGTGTACAAGAGGTTAGGACACAGCCTATGAAGCTATCCACAGCCACTGCAGCATGAGTTCGATCCCCAGCCAGGGAGCAAGCCACATGGCTCAGCAGACCTCTCCTGACTTGCCTGCTGCTCCCCTCAGCAGTGTATTTCACTCAGCCTGCGTGTTCTGCTCCCCACTGTGTATCTGGTGAATCCTCTTACCCCCACACACCTCTCGTCTGTACCCCAGTTCTTTATGAATAAATAAATAAATAAATCTTTGAAAAAAAGAAAATAACAGAGTAATTCAAATTGAGGGTCATTCCAAAAAATAACTGACATGTACTCTTCAAAAGTGTTGGGCCTCCCCGGTGGTGGAAGAGGTTAAGCACCACACTATGAAGCAATCCGCAGCCTCTGCAGCATAAGTTCCATCCTTGGCTGGCCGGGGAGCAACGCACATGGAGCAGCAGACCTCTCCTGACTTGCCTGCCGCTCCCCTCAGCAGTCTACTTTGGTCAGTCTGCCTGTTCTGTTCCCCACTGTCTCTGGTGAATTCTCTCACCCCCTGCATCTTTGGCCTGTACCCCAGCTCTTGTATGCATAAATAAATAAATCTTTAAAAAAAAGTGTCAAAGTCATGAAGCTCCATCAGGAGCTGACACATACTGGTGGAGACTAAGGAGACATAGTAACTAAATATAATATGGAATCCTGGAATGAATCCTGGACCAGAAAAAGAAATTTGTGGGAAAATTAAGAATATTTTAATAAAATCTGTAGATTAGTTAATTATATTGTATTCATTTAATTGCCTGGTTTAATAGTTGTGCTGTGGTTGTGCAATATGTTAACATTGGGAAAGCCATAGATACATGGCTCAAATGTTGAGAAAAGTTAAAGGAATTTTACAGTAAATAGCTTATATTCTCACCATTGGGATTTTATAATTAATATTTTACTGTTGTTGCTTTGTCACTACCTATCGATTTATGCATTATTCTATCCAAGTTTCAACTCATCCTATGTATTTGGGATCTCTATGTACTAATTTTGAAATATTTCTGCATACCAAAAGTATTTCAAGTTTCAAATTAAAAAAAAAAAACTGCTTTTAAATTTTTCATTTCTCCCCTATTATTCTTTTATGGAAATTATTACTTTCTGATTATGTTTCCCTAATTCCTTATACTGCTTTCCTTTGGTTTATTTGTTTTACTTATAACTTTTAAAATCATGTAATGTTCTTTTGTTTTCATTCTTTATCTTACTTAAAGAAATATTTAAGACAAAGGAATTTTCCCACTAATGTTTTTAGCATATGTTTTTGATAAACAACATTTTATGAAATTCTGTATTGTTGGTATGTATTTCTATTTGACATAAAATCTCAGAGAGAGTTTTGAAATTCCCAGAAGGAGAGGCCTAAGAATTTCTGATTTAGTGTTAATTTCAAGTTTTATTGCATAATGGTCAGAGATCCTTCTGGTATAGTTGCTATTTGGGGAAATTTATCAAGGGTTTTAGGGGTCTAATTATCGATCAATTTTCACAAATGTTCATAAGAACTTGAGAACAACTGTCTAGGTTTAAGGTTCAATTGTGGTATATATCAATCACATCTTTATAACCTAAGTTATTTTACTTAGGTTTCTGTGTCATTGTTTATTTTTCCTAATAGTTTTTAAGAAAACTCAAATGTTGAGAAAAGTTAAAGGAATTTTACAGTAAATAGCTTATATTCTTACCATTAGGATTTTATAATGAATATTTTACTGTTGTTGCTTTATCACTACCTATTCATTTATGCATCATTCTATCCAATTTTCAGCTCATCCTATTTTTGATACATTGAGAAATAAGGAATAACCATCAATACAACCCATCCCTCAAACACTTTGGCATGCCTGTTATTAACCAGAGCTCAATATATTTTTTTTTTTTTTACGTTTCTTATGTTTTCTTTTTGAGGTGTTGTTCACTAGCTCTTGTTGGTGAATATTGCAGTAGGAAAATCTGGGAGCAGTATTTTTCCACCTTATAAGTTACTTAATCTTTTTTTATTGACTCCATAGGATTCTTTCTTTGTTTTGAGATTCAATAATTTTCCATTATGTCATCCTGATTTACCTTCCTGTATCATTTTTTCCTGGCTATAGAATTGTATAATCTTTTGAAGGGTAGATTTGTCACCTTTTTTAAAATAATGTTTTCTTAAATTGTATTTTCCATTATATTTTCTCGTCTTCTGCCTTGATTTTCCTTGACTTGGACTCCAATTATGCAATTGCTATATCTTCTCATCCTTTTATCTGTATTTTTTCTTTGTCATTAATTCTTTCAAAGTCTATTCCATATATATATATTTTTTATCATACTGCTCTCTTTTTTTTCTTCTTGTGGACATTCTACCATGTCTGTTTTCCAATTTATTCATTCAATATTGGATGGTTTTGATTTTTTAAATTTTCTTTCTGTTACTAACCAAGCTCTGCCAGTTCTTTTTTCATCTTCTAGAGTCTCAGCATCCATTGTCTTAGGTACTGCATCTCTGCTTTCCTTCAGAGGCTTGATTGTGCCACTCTTATTTTGGAATTCTTGATATGATGTTTGGTCATGTTGTTTATCTGCTTCATGATAACAGTTCTCTAGTGAGCATTCTTTATTCATTGGTGAATTTTGCTTATATTTTCCACATCTCTCCTTTTCTCCCCCCCCCCCGTATTTTTTTTTTAAAAGATTTATTTATTTATTTATACATGCACTGGGTATAGTCAGAAGCGTGGGAGGGTGAGAGAATTCACCAGAGCCAGAGCGGGGAGCAGAGCAGGCAGAAGGACCGAAGTACACTGCTGAGGGGAGCAGCAGGCACCCCAGGAGAGGTCTGCGCGCCATGTGGGACCCTCACCCTGGTGGCCGGGGAACAGCCGGGGATCGAACCGGCGCTGCAGAGGCTGCGGGCAGCTTCGCAACCCAGCGCTCAACCGCTGCACCACCGGGGAGGCCCCCCACCCTGTATTTTTTTAATCAGTGCTGCACTTTTTTATTATTCATCTTAAAATCATTTAGAATTTTCTTGGCTAAATATTCTTTAAATTTTCACTGTAAGATTCAGCTTTGCAAACCTCAAAGTCAGGACCATGTGTTATCCTTCTAAGGATCCACAATAAATGGCAAATTCTAAATCATCAGTGTTGAAGGTGATTCGACATGAAAAAAAAAAATGAAAGACATGTTTCCTCTGACAATTTTTACACATGGTAGATTTTATAATTATTTGTTTTTTTGTTGTTAACAATAAATGGCATAGTTAACATAAGGAATGGCAGGAAACTTGTATTGCTATAATCCACCTAATCTTTTTTGGTGCATCTAACATTGGTCATTGTTATTGATAGGTACTCAATAATCGTGTAATTAAATTAATGGGTTTAGATGGATTTCAACAGAAGAAAAAGAGCTCTTTCCTTAAACCATGGAGGTAATATTCATCACCATGTGAGCAAGGAACTCTTCTATGTATATCTCATGCCGGGTCCTTTGTATAATTCAACTAAAAGACAGAGATCTTTTTCCCCTGTGAGAGACAAAAGACATGAAACAACACCGGGTGCTTTGTAAAATTCAGAACCTTGATCCTTTGATCTGGATTTTAGAGTCCCTTTGTATGACTTAGATTTTACTTATTAGAGTGGTCAATGAGTTACCTCTCAATTCCATACACTATTACTGTTTACTATGCTTTTTATAGACTATGTTTCTACCCAAGGACCCATCCTGCAAACAAATCTATTTTTTTATTTAAAAAATTCAAGGCAGGGCCTCCCCTGGTGGTGCAGGGGTTGAGCGCTGGGCTGTGAAACTGCCCGCAGCCTCTGCAGCGCCGGTTCGATCCCTGGCTGCCGGCAAGGGTCCCACATGGTGCGCAGACCTCTCCTGCCATGCCTGTTGCTCCCCTCAGCAGTGTACTTCGTCCGTCTGCCTGTTCTGCTCCCTGCTCTGGCTCTGGTGAATTCTTTCACCCTCCCGTGCTTCTGACTGTACTTAGTGCATGTATAAATAAATAAATAAATAAATAAATCTTTTAAAAAATAAATAAATAAAAAATTCAAGGCGACTAAATTCAAGGGAATCCTTTTACTCTGCTGCTCAATTATCACTTAGTTCTATTATCATCATGATATGTTTCAGTGTGTGATTTAAGATCTTACTACATGAATTTTTCAATATGAGAGTAAATTTTATTCTTTTCTTTAAAGCCATATACTTTGTGATATATTTTCATTTGCTTTTATTAAGAATAGAAAACACATGTGAATTACTAGATATTACTGTTTTTTAGCCTTTCCAAGTTTCAAAATCTTACCTGGGGTATAGAGAAATGGAGCAATCTCTTGTTCTCTAGATGAGATGATTATTGAAGCTTTCATACGCTGAAATTGTAAGCATCTCCAGTAATGGCATTTATTGATGCAAAGGATAAAAAGCCTAAGAAGCATTGGGTGATCAAAAATCTCTCTGGTTTATGAATTAGGGGATGTCATACATCTCTTTCTTAAAGGAACTGCAATCTGTGGACTGAGGGGGTATGCCTTCTTATTTATATGATGGATTTGGTGTTCTGGGATGTATAAGTAACTTAATGTTATAATAAGAAGTGGTTCTGATAAGAAAAAGGCTTCTCATTATGTTAAAGGAAACACCTGCTTTGCTGGAGAAGGGCAGGAAGGTACAGATGGACCATGGTAGCTAATTCGGTTAAGTGGCCGAATCAATGCTCAGTGGCATATTTGAAGGCAGCCAGTTTGAAAGTAGAAACTGACTTGTCCATTTAAAAAAGGGGGTGGGGGTGAGAAACAACGTCTTTGAAAATTAAATCTGCTTAATATGGCTTAAAAGCATTAAAGATAATAAAATAACAATGCTGTTTCCAAGAACTGCCTCTCTTGCTAAACAAACACCAAAGCATCATTCAATTTTCCAGATGCAGGGACTAGTTTTCAAAAGATGGATTCATGTTACCCTGGAAATCTCCCAAGCAAATAATGTCTCTTTATTGGAAGCAAATGAAGAAAAAAGAGGATCTGTGGGGGAGTGGGAGCCACCAAATTATATTAAAGCATAAACTCAGCAGTGCAGATACGGATCCGTGGGAGTAATGGTTGCCCAGACTTTGGGTGGAGAGAAGCTGCGATCAGAACCACTTGATAGGGTAGCTTTATTAGTGAGATGATGATGGGAAAATACACAAGAATTCAGCCAGAATTGGACTTAAACTAGTTTTGCTGCTCTCTGGGGAACTGGAAGATATTGGAGGTTGGTTGTCCTGCAGGGGAGGTAGGAGTGGATTTTGGTAAGATGGGAGAAAGTAGTTTCTAACAATTTAGGCTCTGGAGTTCAGCAACTTGGATGTGAATTGTGACTCTGTTTTCTAATAATGGTGACATTAGAATAGTGACTTTGGACAAGCAACCCAACCTTACTGATTTTTCTTTTTTTTTTCATATCTCTAAATGGGGATAAGACCATATCTATTTTCTAAGGTTTGGGAGAGATAAAAAAATGCCAACAGTTATAAAGCACTTAGCAAATTGGTGCACATATAGTTAGAATACATAAATGTAAGCTGCTATGATATATTGTTATAATAATAGCATTAATAGTGATGATGTTGATTTTGGCGATGATAATAGTGATGATGATGATGATTATGTGGTGATAATGATAATAATTTCAGGATTTAAGTTTCAGAGTCTTCCTTATTTAAATGAATGATTCCACTCAACAGCTGCCTTGTGCCTATTCATTAACTATTCTGTAATCTAATCTTTGAGATACTTTCTCCACATCTTATTCCCCCAAGCAGGACTTAAATCATGGAATTTGTACTGAAAGCAGGTATTTATTAACCTTGCAGTGATTCACTCATTGATTCATTTATTCATTCATTCATTAAACAAGCATTTATTGAAAAACTGCTGTGTGCTGGACTCTGGTAAGAGGATGATCTGATGGTGACAGATATTTATTCTTCTAGTCTGGGAATTCTTAGCCTGGAAGGGGTTTACCTATTAACTGGAGTAATTAGACTAGATTCTGGTAATTTGAGAAGAGAGTGGGGCTCAGGAATGACTTTCTGGAAGCAATATTTAAGTTGAATAAGTTGGGAATAAGTTGGGGTTACTCAGCTGAAGGGAGTTAGGGATGGATAAAAGCAGGGAGATTTATTCTAGGAAGGAAGATAAATAATGTGCAGAGAAAGGGGCATTGTCCATTGTAGCCTAATAAGGGACATGAAGAGAAGTGTCTAGAGAGAATTGGAGGCACATTGGAGATAGATATGGAGAGTTTCATTCCACACTTTCAAAGAGAGTCCATTTTACCAAGAATGCAATGAGAATGGAAAAGAAAAAAAAAAATCCTAGCATTTCAACAGAAAACACTGATCTACATTTTTTATGCCATACTTAGTTACTCAATTTCATCCTTTCAAAAGCTCTAAGACATAGAGTATGGCAGGCATCTTTCCCCTTCTGTAGCCAAGGATGCAATGTCAGAGTCATGCCTTCTCAGGTCACTGCCAAATTCCACTTTTTTAGAGCTTGACAAAAATAAGCATCTTTCCCTTTAATTTCCAATAAACCCTCTTTCTTCAAATTTAACTGATGGAATGTTGATCCTGAGATATTATCCAAGTAGAACAATTCATAGAATAAGTCAAACCCTTTAGAAATGAAGGTGACAGGATACAACCCCTTCCAAATCACTGGATTCTACGGAGCACAACATGCTTTGGCCTGCCTTCTCCATTTGGAAACTCAGGCTGGGGCTGTTCTCCTTGAAACCTACTGAATAAATACTGTGAGGTGATCTCCATAATTCCCTCACATCTTCCTCCCTTGGCACAAGGAAACTGTTCAAATAAGCGGGAAATTGAAAAAGGTCCAAGAACAACAGTGCACTGATCACAGATGTCAAAAAGAGTCCCAAAGCAAAGAAAGCAAGCTGTGTTTAAGCAGAGAGAAAGAGAGAGAGAGGAGAGTCATGGGTGTCAGCAGTCTCAGGTGACCATAGGTTCATCCACACATGTGCACAAATACATGTGTAATTGCATATAATATATATATATGTATATATATATATACACCAGTAAGCAAAAACAAACATTAAAAGTACTGGGCGTTGTCTGGTTTGGGTTTTTTTCAGTCAACAGAATACCCTGGTTTTGTCACCATCTTAATGATTTTCTTCTTCATTGGTTTCTTATCTGTATGAAAAGCCAATGGATTCAGGAACAATGGTAAAATTCTGACAACTAGACAGAGAGAATAGGGAATGCATGTTATAGGAGGCAACTTTTTTTCTCCAAATTACAAGCTCTTGCTGTGGAAAGTGCTATTCTACTTACCTGGAAGCAGAGGAGTTTCCTTCCAGATATAATAGATAATGTTGTTGGCCATGCAAGTAATTGTTGACTTTTTTTTTTTTTTTTTAAAGATTTATTTATTTATTTATACAAGCACTGGGTACAGTCAGAAGCGCGGGAGGGTGAGAGAATTCACCAGAGCCAGAGCGGGGAGCAGAGCAGGCAGAAGGACTGAAGTACACTGCTGAGGGGAGCAGCGGGCGGCAGGAGAGGTCTGCGCACCATGTGGGACCCTCGCCGGTGGCCTGGGAGCAGTTGAGGATCGAACCGGCGCTGCAGAGGCTGCGGGCAGCTTCACAACCCAGCGCTCAACCACTGCGCCACCGGGGAGGCCCGCAATTTTTGACTTTTGAAAAAACATTTCAAATGATTTCAGACTTTTGGAAAAGATGCAAAGATAGTACCTATAAACTTTATGCAGTATACACTTATGCCAACATCTAGCTAATCAAGAAGTTAATTACCTGTGGCACAATAATAACCAAATCTATTCAGATTTCATATTTTTTCCCCACCAATGTTTTTTCTCTGTTTCACAATCCCACCTTGCATGTAGTTTTATTTCCCTTAGTTACTTCCAGTCTCTGTCAGTTCTTCTGGTCTCCCTCGTCCTTCATAACCTTAATATTTTTGAAGAGCATTGCCGGTTATTTTGTAGAATGTTTTGCAACTTGTAATTGTCTGATGCTTTCTTTTGATTGTATTGAAGATGCAAAGAGGTGATGTGTGCTTCTCCATGCACATACTAGAAGGCACATGGCATCCACATGTGTGACTAATGTTGTTAACCTTGACTACTTGGCTAACATCCATTACCTGGCTCCCTAGGCCCTCCTCTGGAAACGTATCATTTTTTAGGGATTATGCGATATTTCATTTCTGCTTAAACTTTCATTCACCAATTTAAGCATCCACTAGTGGATCTTGCCTGCAGCAGCTATTAGTTTTATTCCATGGTGATTTTCTATTTTTCTCATTCCTTTTACATGCTTTAGCTGGAAATCATCTGTAAGGAAGAGTTGTCACTTCTCCATGTATTTATCAGTATGGATTTGTTAACTTTTTTGTTGACAAGTATTAAACAATATTATGGTTCTTTATTTTATTGCTCAGTTGTTCAAATTTTGGCCACTGGCAACATTCACAGATGGATTCCTATGTCGTTTACATAGGCTTTATTTATTTATTTATTTATTTTGCGGGGGTGAGGCACATCCTTACATTCTGGCACTGTTAGACATGCCAGACTCATGGTGCGTTTTCCTCTGTCCCACCCCAGAAATAAAACAGTTCTTCAGGAAACCTGGTCCTTTTTTTTTTAAGATTTATTTATTTATGCATACAAGAGCTGGAGTACAGACCAGAGATGCGGGGTGGTGGTGAGGGGGTTGTTGAGAGGACTCACCAGAGACAGAGTGGTGAACAGAACAGGAAGACTGACTGAAATACACTGCTCAGGGCAGCAGCAGGCGAGACAGGAGAGGTCTGCTTCGCCATGTGGGTTGCTCCCTGGCTGGCCGGGATCGAACTGGTGCTGCAAAGGCTGCGAACAGCTTCATAGTGCAGTGCTTAACCCCTTGCGCCACCAGGGAGGCCTGAAACCTGGTTCCTTTTTACTGGAGAATGTAATTGAAAAACCAAGGTCTGAATATTAGCTGTGATTACTGCTACTGAAGCCTCACGTTTTCTAGGTACTCTCTGCGTAGAACTAGGGGATATATGCATGCACATCACACATCATTTACCACCCTTTCCCTTCCTCTCTCCCTTCATCCATCTGTCCATCAATCCATCCCATGTGGCTACCTCCAACTTGAATCCAGCACCATAGGGTTCATTCTAGTCTTCCCTCTTTCCTCATTTTTAACTACTTTCTCTGATAGTAAGAGCTTGACATTCATGATATATACAATGTGTGTGCCTATTTGTTCAACTTATACAGAAATAAAATAGTTTTGGAATCCCTGACTCATGCTAAACGAATTTATAAGCTAGTGTTTGCATGTAATTCTTCCTATCTTTAGCCTAATAGTATCCACTTAAAAACATTGTTTTTCAGAGTTACTTAGACCGGGTACATTTTCTCCTCCCCACTTTAGTGTGGTTATGTGATTCATTTGTAATTCAATTAAATTTATTTCCACAGGCTGCTTTCCATCTTTGCCACCACATCCTGGTTTATTTATTTATTTTTGAATTTACATGAATTATGGTAGTTTTGTGTTTAACTTTATTTTAAAAATCTCCTAATTGTTTCCAAAAGGTCGTTCCCATTTTGCATTTCCATCATCAGTCCATGAGCATTCTAGTTGCTCTACATCACTGCCTGAATTTTGGGGTGATGGTTGTTGTTGTTTGCATGCTTGGTTTTAGCCATTCTAATAGGTATATAGTGATAACTTACTGTAGTTTTCATTTTATTTTATGTTTCCTTAATGATCAGAAATGTTTGGCATTTTTTATTATGCTGATTTACCATCTATATCTCCCCCTTTTCAAGGGTGTGCTCAGATTTATTGCCCACATTTTAAATTAGGTTGTTTTTTATTGCTGAGTTTTGAGAGTGCTTTACATATTCTGGGTACAAGTCTTTTACCAGAAATGTGATCTGCAGACAAGCCTAGTCTGTGACTTACGTTTTCATTTTCTTAACGGTTTATTTCACAAGCAAACATTTTTAATTTTAATAAAGTCCAACTTATTTTTCTTTTTTATGGATCATGTTTTTGTTGCTGTATCTTAAGACTATTGCCTAACCCCTGGTCACATTTTTTTCACCTATGTTTTTCTTAGAAGTTTTATTGTTCTAAATTTTACATTTGGGTGCATGCTCCATTTTGAGATAATTTTCATATAAACTGTGAGGTGTTAGTCAAAGTTCAATTATTTAAGTACCATTTATTGAAAAAGAACATCCTTACTCCATTTAATTGTCCTTGCACCTTTGTCAAAAATCAGTTGATTCTATATATGTGAGTTTATTTCTGGATTCTGTTCTGTTCATTGATCTATGTATTCATTTATAGTAGCTTTATGTTTCAAAAATGGTTAATGTGAGTCCTCCAACTTTATTCTTGTTCAAAGACATTTTGTTTACTCTAGTTCATTTACTTTTTATGTAAATTTTAGAGGTTAAGAATCAGCTATCAATTTTCTTTACATATTTCTTTTAAAATCTGCTTAGATATGACAGTTATTGTGATAAATCTATAGATAAAATTGAAGATAACTGATATAAGAATATTCTAGATTTCTAATCAATTAACATTTTATATTTCTTCTTCCTTAAGTGTTCAGTAAAAATGACCAGTACAAATGATTTGGGCCACTAGTATTTTTTTTCTCTTTGGATAGTTTTAAACTATGAATTCAGGTTCTTTAACAGATATAGGGCTTTTCAAGCTATCTATTCTTTCCTTGATGAGATCTGGTAATTTCATAATTTATCTCTTTCAAGGAATAGTGATGATTTTTAAGTCTGTAGGTTATACTGTGGTAATCCTTTTCTTTTTTTTTTTTGCTTCTGATATTGATAATTTGTGTTTCTATTGGTTAGTATGGCTATAAGTTTATGAATATTTATTAATCTTTTCAAAGAACCAATTTATGATCTTTGTTAATTTTCTCTGTTTTTTTTTTTTTTTTTTTGGCCTGGCTTCAATTTCATTGATTTTTTGTTCAAATATTTATTTTTTCCTTTGGTTTACATAGAATTTAATTTGTTCTTTTATTTTTCTAGTTTCTTATAGTATAAGCTTAGGTTAATGGTTTGAGATCTTTTTTTATGTACCCATTAAATTTTGTTAACTGCCCTTTAAACACTGAGTTAGCTGCATCCCACACATTTTGATATGTTGATTTGTATTTCTATGCAGTTCAAAATATTTTCAAATTTCTTTTATCAGTGGGTTCCTTAGCAGTGTATCATTTAATTCCCAAATATTGAGGGTATTTTCCAGATATATCTTCATTAACAATTTTTAGTTTAACTCTATTTTAATCTGAGAAATTACATAGTATGATTTCTGTAGGTTTCTTTTGTGGCTCTAAATATGACCTATGTTAGTGAATGTTCTGTATGTACCTAAAGAGAGTGTATTCTACTCTTCTTGAGTGGAATATCCTGCATAAAAGTCAATTACATCTAGTTGTTCAGTAGTGCTGTTCATGTTTTGTGAAGCTTCACTGAATTTTTTGTCTACTTGTTCTGTCAATTACCAAAAGGCAGATGTTGAGGTTTCCAACTATCATTTTGGATTTGTATATTCCTTTTTTTCAGTCCTATCAATTTTTTCCTCATGTGTATTGAAGCTTTTAATTTCAATTTGAAAATGTGATTGTTATGTCTTTTTAGAAAACTAACCTTTTTAGCATTATCCCTTTTTGCTGTTGCTCTTTTTGGTTATATTTTATTTTATTTTTTAAATATTTATTTATTTATGCATACAAGAGCTGGGGTACAGGCCAGAGATGCAGGGGTGTGAGAGGATTCACCAGAGACAGTGAGGAACAGAACAGGGAGAGTGACTGAAAAACACTGCTGAGGGAGCAGCAGGCAAGACAGGAGAGGTCTGCTGCGCCATGTGGGTTGCTCCCTGGCCCCCTGGGGATTGAACTTGTGCTGCAGAGGCTGCAGATTGCTTCATAGTGTGGTGCTTAACCCTTTGCACCACCAGGGAGGCCCTTTATATTTTATTTTATTGGAGTAACATTGGCTTACAATGTTGTTTGTATTTTGGAAGTATAGGATTTCCCCTTTTGGGCGTTGAGACCATTCTACACTGACTACCAAACCACCCATAGATTGTTTCATTTTTATCGTGATGAACTTTCTTGTTCTAAATTCTTCACTGTCTGATATAAGTGAAGCTATATAGCTTCCTTTCTATAATGTTCATATTGTACATGTTTCTACATCCTTTGTTTTTAGTCTATTTATGTCTTTATATTTAAAGTAGGTTTTTTATAGGAAGACTATATTGAATCTTGCTTTTTTATTTAATATGGCTATCTTTATCTTTTAATTTTTGTATTTAAACAATGTACTTTTAATGTTATCACTTACATAACTGGGTGAATATCTATCATCTTGCTAAGCCATTTACTAATCTTTCCTTCTGTCCTGCCCCACCCCCTCCACCCTTTTAAATGCTTTTTCTATTGTTAATTAAGCATCTGTTAGTGATTTCACTTTATTTCTTCTACTGGCTCATATGTAATACCACCTCTTTAAATAATTTTAGTTTACATTCTAGGGTTTAAATATACATCTTTACCTCGAACCTGACTTCAAATCATGTATCAGTCACTTCGTGTGTAGTAGAAAGACCTTATTTTTCCCCTCCTGTCATGTAGTTTTACTTCCATGAATGCTATTACTGACCTTAAACAAAGATAATCAGTTATTCTAACAACAGACATGGTTTATTCAGAAATAAAACAACAGAAGAGAAAGCATGTTTGAAAGTGTGTTCATGCCAAGACCTATGTGTACTGCCCTGCATCCAAGTCGAACAACTCCTTATTGAACCTGTGGAGAAACTCTCCCTCAGTTCAGCTAGAGGTGGAAACAGTATAGTTTATTGAGGGGGACGCAAGGCACTTTGAGTCCTATCATTTGCTGATTCATACCTGTTTGGACACTCTTTTGAGTTTCTGACCTTCTAAATATTAATGTTTATACTATAAATTCACACTGTATTGATATTATTTCTGCTTTAATTAGTTATCTTTCAGAGTAATTAAAAGTAAGAAAAATAATTTTACTTTCATTTATTCCATTTCCAACAATAATTATTTCTTTGTGTAGGTCCAAAATTTCAGTCTGATATCATACTTTTTCTTCCTGAAAAACATATTTCTTTCTACAGCTTTATTGCAGTATAATTAACTGTCAAAAATTGTATATATTTGAAATTTCACAAGGCAGCATGATGGTGGATTAGAAGGTTTCAACACCTGTCTCTCTAACTGAACCAACAGATAAACAACTGCAAACCCATGAAAACAGCTCTGGGAGAACTCTGGGCTACTATGAAGAAGCAGCAGAACACTGTGGAGTCTGAACTCTTAGGACAGTGATGGAGAAAAACATTTTACCAGCAACACCCCAACACCACTGTGAAACAGCTCAGTGCCAAGGGGAATCCCATAAAGGGATCCCTTGGGAAAGGGCCATACCACACTTTACACCCACCCAGTCTTTTTGTGACCCCTAAGGAACAGGAGAACAGAATCCTTTTTTCATCCATGGACTTCTGTACACTTAGCACCTGGGGACACCTAAAGCCTTCCCTGACAGGAACTTACCTGTTGGAGACCTACATCTCCCTGGGGCTGGAGCCTGTTAACACCGCGACTTACCCCCTGAGCCAAGTGGCTGATATGCCTTGTTCTCTGTGTTTAAAATGCTGCAGTGCCTCCCCCATCTATCGTATAAAAGCCAACACTGCACCCACCTTAAGTCATGGCTTTGATCATCCCTGAGGCTATGCTGCTACTACTCTGTGCTTGACCCCATGGGTCCTGAATCACAGTGACAGCCTGCCACTACTAGGACTATGCTGCTCTGTCAATGGTGCCTGAGTTGAGACTTTAACCTGCATAGATGTGACTTGCCCCTGGGTCCAGACAAGTGCTGTTTCCTGCACCCTTACCCTAGCCAAATCATGACAGTGAGCCTCAGAGCCTCAGACCCACCCTTGTCTTGGGATGATATGCACGTGTCTATATCTCAGACACTGCGCTCACTGCTGCAGTAAATGCACTATCACCAGGCTCCAGGCAACGGTGCAGTTCCATTGTGCTCTGAGCCCAGGATTTCATCTCCACTGCAGGCATTTGTTTTCTGAGGCATATCTAGATTTTCCTACCCTGTCCTGACAGACTTATGCACATCCCTCATGCTTGGTTAGAATTTCCTCAGATAGGTGCCTAGTCCAATCCCATATATTGGTAGTAGGGAAGTTGTCACTTTCTTTATGGGTTTCTGTGCTTGAGTCTCACACAGGTGTTCTGATTTCTTCCCAAAATGAAGCAACTCCATTGTTTTATCTCTTGGAAACCTTCAGAGGGAACCAAAGGGTCCAGTCCCTTTGTCCATAATGTATAGAAACTTAGGCTTAGCAACATGAATAGTCAATTATACCTTCAAACAACCCAGTCTAGATTTGAGGTGGGATAGCTCTGCTCTGTGATTCAGGTTCCCTGCCCATTACAATCAGAGAATCAGCATCTCAGGCTTGTAGGAAAGTCATGCAGTGAATTTTGCCTTTCTGTTTGTTACACCAAAAGGAATAATGTAGACAAGGATTCTACCACTCATGGGGTCAGTCAAGTTGATCACTACGAGATCATTTGGATTGTGGATGTGTACAATTCTTTTCTTTCAATTCTCCTAGCTATTCCATATCTGTCCTATAGTTTTTAAGTTTTGTAATCAAGAAATTGATACAGAGCCACTTTAATTTATAGGTTAAGAAATTCTGTTACCTATATTTATTCTCTATAAGTCGTAACAAATTACCTGTGATGGACATGATTGTGGCCACAGTAATGTATCCGAGAGCAAAGCTGAGAACTTTTGAACTTGCCTAACTCTTCTCCTGAGTTCTGAGACCCTTTCATTTTCTGCCAAGTAGTTATTCATTCACTACTTATTTGTATCCCTTCAGTGATATCCCTTCACTTCCTTCTTAGGGAATTCCAGTTGTTAGTTAGCATAATTCTGATGGGACTGAAAATTTCCCCATTGGTTTTATTGTGTATTCTTAGACATTATAGAAGGTATCTGTGAAGAGGTCATGGAACATGGCAGACCTTTGGCTCTGTCCCTGTGATCTTAGCCAAACCTCTGATGGTACCACTGGACTTGGTGTGGGTTTCATTTTTACAGAGAATTTTGCTTGAATATTTGGATTGGTTAGCATTCTAGACACAGAGATGAAAAAGAGCATGTTGGAGCACATCCAACCAAGAGAAGCATTGGGAACTAGTCCATTGGGAGAACTTAAAGGTGAGGAAAGCACAGAACAGCTGCCCTTTGCCCTCTCTGAGCATCACTGAGTACCAGTCTCACCCAAAGGAGCAGTAGATTCTAAGGAAAGAAATCCATCTCCATGGAAATACATCCAACCAACAGCATGAGGGCAAACAAAATTATTTTCTGGACACAGAAAGAATTTATAGATGGAATAACAGAGTGTTCAGGAATCCAGATTTCAGGAAGAGACAGCCTGGCTCTGCACTTTAATAGTGATGTGCTTTTAGACAAATTCTTCCATCTATAAACTTTCACTTCTCCTATACACTGGGGATAATTACAGCATTATGTCATGGGGTTATTATGAGAATTAAACATATTAAGTTATGTAAAGGATCGGTAAGGCCATTATAGTTTGCATTAAACTTTTATAGTCAAATTAAGAAAAAAAGGTAATATTGTTTAAAAAATTTTCATTGATAACCTAGATAGTTTTCAAAATCCAAAATTCAAAATTTATACACATTGAGACTCAAATTTACTTAATTGACTTACCCTTTCTTTTTGTCACCCTGCAGACTGGCCCTTAGAAACAAAAGAAACAACTTTGCCAATATCATTTGGGGCACTTTTTTCAAAGAACATTAGTAATTATAGAAATTCTGCATTGAGACCTAAGTGCTTAATAATAAGTAGCCTCAGGAGACTGCTGGTGTACCTTTCTCTACAAAGAAATTTAGCCACTTGGGCTAGGGCTATTTCTAGCCCTAGCTACATATACAATCTCAAACATATTTTAGGTATTTTACTATTTCTTTAGATTAGAAGTTTTATGCATACATAGCTAACATCATTGCTAGAGGGAAAATAGGAAGAGTCCAAAGTAAGAAAAATCACATCCTGGGGATTGAAGAAGAGTACAGGGGAAAAACAATCTTACTGTTCATGAAGAACTTTAACATTTGCAATGTTTATTATGATCTGGAGGCAAATAAAATGTTTCCTTATAGTGTCTTTAAAATTTTAACTGAATTCAAAATGTTGTCATATTGCTTGATTTAACTAAAGTTGATAACTTTGTCATGTATTTATGATTTTGATCTTTTTGTTCATGTCTTCTATTTTCTATTGAGTTATGTGTAGTCTGATTTATATTGGGTTATTGTTATTCTTGTTATGTTGTTCATTAACCTTATTTTTATTGGTTTGTAAAAACTCTTTACATGTCAAAGGAATTATCCCTTTTACATGATGAATTTTTCATATTTCCTGTAGTGGAAATAATGGCATAGTAGTATCTAAAACAATAACCAGGGAAGCATCAGAATGTTTTTAAATACAAGGGGGCCAACAAAAAGAAAAATATAGTGATGCCATTAAGCCCTAGACATTGATTGTGTGCATGCATGCTTATTTTACATAATTTATTTGTAATGTGATAATAAAATATTCCCAAATGTGTAGTTATTCCTTATTAAAATGTAGGTAAGAAAAAACAAAAGTTTGATTCCATTGCTACTTCTTTTTTAAAAATATCTTCTTTATAAACCTTTGTTAATAGAGACACTTGATATGGATATACCACTTTTATTCTGAGGCTAAGAGTTTTTTGTTCTTCTGTTTTTGTATTCAACACATATCAGATTGGTAAAGAATCAGGAAGAATGCCACTATTTTTATTTTCTGTTTTCCCTTATTAGTCATACCACTCATATACAGTCACATTTTGTTAAGGAAACTCATCACTTATAGTTTTAGCTTGTTGTTCCCAGGGTGCTGTCTCCGGCAAATATCTGAGTGTAATTTCTTTTTCCTTTTAAATTTTTTTCTTACCTATAATATATAGCACTATTTTAAACTTTGGGTGTTCAGTAATGCTTATTAGCCAGTTAAATTAGCAAGTCAATAGGTATATTTTTTAATATTCATCCTAGTAACAATAGTAGTGAAAGTAGGAACAGTTGTTTTGGAATTTCTTCTGTGAGATCTAAGAAAGACATGACCAGTTTATAATCTGTAAAACAGAATCACTAATAGTATTTTTCTTATGAGATTTTTTTTCTAGAATTGAAAGAATGAAACCATGCTTAAAGTACTTGGGACCATGCTTAATATATCATTATATATATTAATAACAAACATATATATATATATATGCATATATATATATATAAATAAAACAGCAATTTTATTTTATTTTAATAGAGGCATGTTTTATTTATTTATTTATTTGTTTGTTTGTTTTGTTTATACATACACTGGGTACAGTCAGAAGCATGGGAGGGTGAGAGAATTCACCAGAGCCAGAGCAGGGAGCAGAGCAGGCAGAAGGACCGAAATACACTGCTGAGGGGAGCAGCGGGCGGCAGGAGAGGTCTGCGTGCCATGTGGGACCCTGCTCCAGTGGCCGGGGAGCAGCAGGGGATCGAACCTGCGCTGCATAGGCCGCGGGCAGCTTCGCAACCCAGCGCTCAACCGCTGCGCCACCGGGGAGGCCCCAAAACAGCAATTTTAAACCCTAACTCAAGAAACATCATTTCTGCTCTGATTTCTCTTAGCCATTGGGTCACCTAATAACTCTTCTTTTCCTAAAGGCAGTTCTAACCCAGAGGTAGATGCTAAGACTTGAGAGAAGTTCATGCAAGTTGTATGTGTGTCTCAGGGTAGAAGCTGCTCATGAAAACGGTGTCTTTTCTCCATTCCCAGTAAAGAAGACCATAGTTAGCAATGCCCAAATCACTCCCTAGATCTGCTAAATTCAGACCTTTTCCAGGAAAATTACACTCAGAAAACAGGGAAACAACTACCACCCATCCAGGATCATGTGCAGACTAAGGACTTGACTGAGAGAGTTGGAACCTGGCTTGACTGTCAAGAGAAGTTCCGTTCTCCTCAATGGATTGAGCACACAGACACAGGGAACCCGTTCACGATCAACAGGAAGTTTCCCTGCCATTGTCCATTGTCATGCTTCATGATTGGATAATATGATTTTCATTTTTCCATCCCTAGACTTACCACTTTAAATGCTCCATCCTTTGCAATCAAATGTAATTCTTAAGCTTCATTTAGAAGCGACAATAGTGGTGTTCTATGGAATGGAAAAAGAAAAGGAGGGAAAAAATAGAGAAGAGATCTAATTTACCAGAACACATCTTAAGAAATGAGAAGAAGATAAACCTGTCCCTGGAAACTCACATGCTCCGGTACAGGGCCCCGGGTGGCTTCACAGGGGGTTTGGATTTTACAGACAGATTTCTGGGACGCAGGATTGTGTTGGAATGAGGAACCATAAAGCTACGGGCCTATTACAAGAAATGTTTTGGGGCCCTGTCTACATAACAGCCATTAAAATGCTTTCCAGTCGTAAGAAATACTAAAAATAATACCAGCAAATTAACCAGACTCCCTGGGTGGGGAGCAAACTGGAGAGGTGTGAGGGTGCTCCAGCACTAAGCCATTGAATTGGAAAAAAATCCATTTCCTCTAGAAGTGTGGTTTTCTACATCCAACTTTTGGTTCCCATGTCTGGCTATGCAGAGAGGAGAGATCACTTGACAAAGAGTTTGAAGAATCAGGAGTTCATATCCTAGCCCAGGGCTCCTGTTATCTTATCTCTGCAACCCCAATCTTACAGGGGCTGAGTTCATGGGGTCTAATGTAAACAGATCTTTTCTCAGCAAGTTAAACTGTTTCGATGAATACATTTTCATGTGAAGTCTTGGACTTTCTGACCACAGAATCATTAACCTTACCACTCTCCCAGCTGCCTCTACCTCCTACCACCCACCCAATTCCCAGGCATTTTTAGATCATTTAAAAACCAGCCTGAGATATGCCAACATGGAAGTATAACATTAAGACTATGCTACTAAATCTTGCACTTTAGGATTTTACTTGGTTAAGTCTGCAGGAATTTCTGGTTCAATTTCCTCATTTTAGGAAAGAGCAATAAAATGATTTCTAAGATCAGTCATGGACACAGCCCTGCCCACAGCCCTCAGCTCCTCCTGTGTCAGTAAGGGAGGGACTGGCCTGTTCACCAACCCAGCCTCTTCCTCTCTGCCTGCAGGTTTTCCCTGGCTTTTGAAGCCCTCTCTGTCCACATATATGACAGGCCAAAGGTGCCAAGAGAAGTGGTCTGAAAGCTCAGCAACCTTTGCCATGATAGTCAGGAATTCAGAGACAAGTACTCTAGTTTCCTGGCCATCAGCACTCTGTTAAATGATTCTGAGGCATCAATTTTATACTGACTGCCAGAGTTCCCAGCAGATTAAGTTATATTTGTGGAGGTGAAAACTTGCATAGTTACACCTATAATACATTCTATATGTTATTATATGAAAATATAAATGGTTACTATAATATATAGTATAGGTGATAATTATAAATATGTATAATAAGTTCTAATTTCAATCTATTATGCATTATAGGTAATAATGTTATTTATTACATATAGTATAATAATATACAATATATTCTATTATTGGTGGTAATTATATAATGATCGTATACTATATGATATATTGTATATTATATATAATAGTCCTCCCACCACCATATAGGTATCATTCTCTTCTTTGACTCACTTCCCTGCTACTCTACTTGGTTTTTCTAGAGTGCCTTCCAAATATCTGCTGTTTGTACTGTAATATGATGTTCAGATCTCAAAAGTGCTATCTCTCACCAGAATGGAGAGATCGTGATTTAATCTCTTATGATTCCAGCCAATGCACACAGCCACAGTATGAATTTATTGGGGGGAATCCACATTACAACAATATAAACACACCATTCAACTGGCAGTAAGGAGGGGAGGAACATGAACCACTAAAGTGATTGAGCATGAGCATGTCACTGGGTCGGGAACTCCCCTGGCAGCATTAATTGGCTGGGGACAGAGTACTGCTTCCCCAGGCAGAATGTCCAGCAGCAGAAACCTACTCTACTCAGAGCCTTAGTGAGTGCCCAGGGCTCCTGACTCCTGCACTGTTTTCATGCAAGAAAACAGCTTAGTATCCATGCCCTCTGGAGTGGACCTTTACTGCTTATGCATCCAATATTGGGCAATTTCCGTTCCTTGCGGTGGGGCAGGGCGAATCTTCCCCATGAATGTTGTCCTTACCTCTGACCTTCAGGACTTATTCAGAAAGGCAATCCATTGAACTGCTGGGAAGAAAAATTTTCTCTGTCCTTCTTCCTTTTTCCTTCTCTCCCTCCCTCTGCCCCTCCCTCCCTCTCTCTCATTACTAGAGTTACTGAGCTTGTAGTAATGCAAGCCTGGATGTTCATGATGAGCAGCTATCAGCCAACTGAAGGGAGACTGCTTAAAGTAAAGCCAGTAGAGGGAAAGGCAGGATGAGTGTTCAGGAGAGAGAGCAAGAGTGAGAGCTAGAGAGTGAGAGAGCGAGAGAGAGAGAGAGAGAGAGAGAGAGAGAGAGAAAGAGAGAAAGAGAGAGAGAGATCCCAAAGAGACTGTTTCAGTTCTTGCTTGAAGATTCTGAACTTTTCAACTATGTGAGTCAATTTATTACCATTTTTGCCTCAGTCAGCTAAATTGAGTTGTCTTAGTATGGACTTCTGTTCAATACCTACTTGCCCCGACTCTGGCCAGACCAGGTCCTGGAGATTTGGGGGTCCATGCTGACTCTTCATGGAGCATGCCTGTCTGGACAGTGATGTGGGGAGTGATATCGCCATACTGAGTTCTGAGTCCCCAGATTCCTTTTGGAACCACCTGGTTTCTTCTCTTCTTGGCCTTCAGATGAGACAAAGAAGCTGGGCTAGTTCCCTTTGAGTTTCCCAGTTGCATGGACCCTCTTTCTACTACTCTGTATAAGAGGCTAGCATGTCCTGGTGTTGTGTTGCTGATAATGAATGTCCTTGTTGCTTATTAACCTCCCCAATAGGCAGCCACCATTAGGGCTTATGGTCTGTATGAGACAACATAAAAACAAGACACATTCTCCCCCATGCACATTTCAAATGTAACGGAAGAGAAATAAATAAAAGCGGGGAGAAATGCCTTAAATGGTTTATGTTGGAAAATGTTATATGGGCAATAATGGTGCTTAGATGGGTTTTGGGCAGAGACTTTGATAATGAAGGTTAAATGAGGGAATGTTACAAAAAATGTTCACTCTTCATAAAAATAAATCTCTGGTATGAACCAGAATGAAATAAACAGAGTTGCAGGCGCCGGGAGCAGCTGGGGTGACCTCAGCTTCAGGTTGGTAATAGCCAGACTCGCTGGAACCACACACTCTCCCCTCAGCAGGGTTCACTTAGCTCTTCATCACAGGCTGCCAGTTCCACAGCCTGGCTCTTCAGCTGTGTCCCTGAAAAACAAAGGCCTTGTCTTTCCCCACCTTTTCCCCCTTGGGCCTGGCCTTGGTTTACAGGAACCCTGTGTTTGTAGGTTAAATGTCAGTACAGGAGGTTCAAATTCAAATGTCCAGGGGGCAGCAGGTTGGGACTGAGTGAAATAGACTGGGGAAAGGAGCAGCGGAAATTGGGGAAAGCATGCTGCTTCCAAAGTGTCATCACTGAGCTCCATCTGTTAGTGGGGGTACCTACTCGGTGGAATTGGGTCTTTTCACTTTTCAAGGGTAAGCTAGAAATCTGAATTTCACAGGAAATTTTCTGTTTGTTTAAATGTTGGCAACCACTTTTTGTTAAATATATACTTGGGAGAGACGGCCCCCATGTGTGGGATAGAATTGCCTAGCAGTACCCTATTGGCCACCTTTGCTGAGTGAGCATTGGTTCTGTGTGGTTTCACTGATGACCTTGTGTGGCCAGTGGGGCCCTCCATAGTGCTCAGTCTATAGGTAAGAGCTTGTGTTAGAAACTGCCATTCAATAGCATGTGCCGTCTGCTGGGCATTTTGCTATGAGCTGTATACAGATTATTTCATGCCATCCTCCCTGCATCCCTAAAAGAGAAGTACTGGTATTCTCCCATTTAAAAGAAGGGAAGGCTGAGGCTTCCAAAGATGAAGTTTTGAACTATGTCTCTGTACACCCTGCCTACAGCTCCTTGATCTGGCCACTGCCAGCCAAGGTGGTAGCTCCTCTGCAGGGGCTTCTCTCTGGCTTCCTTTGGTTATATGGAAATGTTCACACATCACCAGGCAAGGCTCTGCTAGAGATAGGGATGGAGTGGGGAGCAGGAGCCATTGGATAAGGGCTTTTAATTCAACCCCAAACCAAAAAGACAATTACGTGATGTGAGATGGCTGTCGTGTCTATTACATTCCACAATATTTCTCAGAAGAGCCAGGGAGAAGTGACTGGTTGCCTATAGCAGTTCATGCTCCTTTCTATTGGTTTTTCTTCTTTCCCTGTTCACTACCCTGCCCTTATTTGGGGACACATAAACTACCCACCCATGATCTTAGGTTCTGCTGTCAGGAAGTCTAAGCTAAGATTTGTGTGGCACAGTTGAAATTTAAATCTAAATTTGCCTGGTCCCTAAGTAAATACTTCATCAAAACCACCACTAAAGTCTCTGTGTGATTCTTTTCCCAGGTCCTTTCCAGATCAGTTGATCCTGAAATAAAGCTTTAGAGCAGAACAGTCTCTAAGAGGATTCTAACACCAGCAAGAAGGGAGGAGGATGGCATGGGGTCAGTGGTAGACATACATCTAGTGGTGAGGGGGAAGGTGTAATGTCAGTTTAGCTCATTTATTATTTATTCATTTTACTCTTCTGCACCTATGTGTGCCTTGACACTGGGTCAAATATTAGGGACGAGGCCTGGAACTATGAAAATGAAGTCTACTGGGACTAAAAACTAACTTGCAAAGATCTCAAGTGATTTTAGGCAAGAGAATCAGTTTCTGATGTTCACGGGGACATGTAAGAATCTGATGTCAAACCAGCCTGGTTTGTGTTAGTATTTCAAACACAAGCTCATGGTCTTTGCTCTCACAGAGAACCAGACTTTAATTAGGTTTTCTCCCATTTTTCATCCACTGTGCAACTAACCTAGCCCGCCATTAATTTTTCTGTGTTAGATAAAGATGCAGATAGGGGAAATATTTTGCTTTCTTTATTATTTATTTATTTAAATTTATTTATATTTCTTTATTATTTACTTATTTATATTTCAGTGCAATATATGTTTAAGGTGTACAACACGCATTGCATAAGGCTATGTTACCACCTACCCTTAGCTAACACCTCCATCACGTCACATACTCATTAGTTCTTTTTTGTTGTGAGAACAATTAAGATCTACTCTCAGCAGTTTTGAAAGTTTGTAATGCAATATTGATATCTGTGTTTACTGGGATTTACATTAACTCTCTAGAACTTGTTTATCGACTAGTTGTAAGTTTGCACCCAAACCCTCACACATGTCCCCGGTTTTCCCATTCCCAAGTCTCTGGGAACCACTTTTCTACTCTCTGTTTTCACAAGTTCAGTTTTTCACAAATTCCACCTGTAAGTGATGTGACACAGTCACAGTATTTGCCTTTTCTGTCTGACTTATTTCACTTAGCAATGCCTCAAGGTCCATCCATGTTGTCACAAAAGGCAGGATTTTGTTCTTTTTCACAGCTGAATTATATTCCAGAGAGCGTTTGGTTGTGTTTTAAGTTGTTTTCATATCTTTGCTATCGTGAACAGTGCTGTGATAGTGACTGTACAGACACCCCTTCCAGATACTGATTTCAGCACTTTCAGATGTATAGCCAAGAATGGGATTCCTGGATAATAGGATAGTTCTACTTTTATTCTTTTGAGCATCCTCCACATGGTTTTCTATAATGGCTGTATCAGTTTATAGTCTCTCTGACAGTGATATCTTAGGATTCCTTTTCTCTGTATCCTTGTGAACATTTGTTACCTTGTCTGTTCGATGACAGCGATCCTAATAGGTGTGAGGTGATATCTTATTGTCCTTTTCACTTGTATTTCCCTGATGATTAGTGATGTTGAACATTTTTCATGTATCTTTTTGCCATGTGTATGTCGTCTCTACCCACTTAAAAAGTTTTCTTTGTTCTTTGTTCTTTTGCTATTGAGTTCCATGTGTTCTTTATATTTTTTGCATATTAACCCCTTATCAGATATATGACTTGTGAATATTTTCTCTCAAATTCCAATGCTTTTTCAATGTATTGATCACTTCCTTTGCTGACAAGAAGTTCTTTGGTTTAATGTAGTCATAATTGCTTATTTTAATTTTTGTCGCCTGTGCCTTCGGTGGCTTATCTAAAAACCAAGGCCAAGAAAAATTTTCCCTCTGTTTTCTGCTAGGAGTTTTATGGTTTCAGTCTTAAATTGAAGTATTTGACCCATTAAGAGTTAATTTAGTGAGTAGTGTAAGATAAGTGTCCAGTTTCATTTTTGTATGTGGGTATCCATTTTCCCAACATGATTTGTTGAGGAAACTGTCCATCCCTCATTGTGCGTTCTTGGCACATTTGTCAAGTATTAGTCAACCATGGGTTTGTCTCTGGGCTCTCGATTCTGTTCCATTTGCCTAGGTGCCTGTGCTCTCCTTTGAACCCAGAGGAAAATGATCTGGTCAGGGTGAAGACAAATAGTCAATCCCCTGCTTTGGTCATGGAAACACATGGAGGATTAGAACTGGGGAGGAGGGTCTGGCCCTTCTAAACTAGACCTCAGCTCAGCTGACTGTCACTGTGCAGAAATACAGGCCCCATTGAAGATCTCTTAATTGTTCAGGAGAAGTCAGAACCCAGAAATACTTGTGAAGTCTCCAGATCTTTAAATGTTAATAATGAATTCAAATTTCTTAAACACAGCAGGCAAGGCAACCCTGGCAGGGCCAACAGAACACACCTGAACATTGTGTTTTACACACAGGTTTCAGGTTTGCTGTCTGTGTCGTAGGCTTGTCCTCTCTTTCCTTCGAAGTTCTTGAGCACATGGTATTACCTGCAAGAAGTGGTACAGGACATGGGACATCACTGAATTCATTCCTTAGGATTCTCTTTACTTTCTGTTTCTAGGAGGACTAGGTTAATATGGTGTGTGTGTGTGTGTGTGTGTGTGAGCGCACGCGCGCTCACGTGCGAGTATTTGATAGTGGTAGCTAAGTGTTTAGAAATAGACCTGATTTATGAAAAACAAACAAACAGAAAGATATGTGCATTGACTTTCTTCAGATGCTCTGAAGAGGCCAAAGAAAAACTAATTATCTAAATAGGTGTTTTTTGCTGATGGTTAGCAGTATTTGAACTTGGTAGGTGGAGTTAAAAAATATTTAAATCAGCTGGAAGGGATGGTAGGACAGTCGTTTTTTTTTCTTTGTGTGAAGTTAGTATGTCCTCTCACCAGATATCTATTGGCTTTGATTAGTTGGCTATTTTAGTCATTCGTTGTCTCAGCCTTCAGTAAGAGCCCCTCCTAAATGGGACTCACTATGTCATAACTGTATAAAATATTCATTAAGATGGTGCTTTTAATGGATTTGTTTGGAATGAACTCAGAGGAGGGAGCCACATGCTGATTTGTGGAGCCCTGAGAGCTCTTCAAGGCCACGTCAGCCCCAACTCCTGCCTGCGCCCCCCAGGTCTCTCCACCCACCCTCTGCCTGCAGGCCCTACTAAAAAGGAGTACTGATACCATACTGATAGTAGATTTTAGGGTCTGAAATTCTATTCCTTTTATATGAGTGTGATCCAACTTGGTGTTTTTCATGTTATGTTCAGTGGGGATGAGCCATTGCTTGTCAGAATTACACCGGTGTGCTTTTGCCAGGGAGAATTGCCTGGTGTATGAACACTTGAACTCCAGTAATAAATTCAGCTTGAGTCCTGGTGCTGCCACCTACTAGCTGTGTGACTGTCTGGCAGGTATTTTAACATCTCGGAGCCTCAGCATCCTCATCTTTTAACTAGAATGTAATTTGTCTAGCCTCTATGGAAAACATTAAGGAGATTCTCAAAAAATAAAAAAAGGAGATATTATATGATCCAGTAACACCACTGCTAGGTATTTACCCATAGAACATGAAACACTAAGATGGAAAGATTTAAGTCCTCCTTTTTCATAGCTGTGCTCTTCACAATAACCAATTCTTGGAGCCAACATAAATGCCCATCAATAGATGACTGGGTAAAGAAGCTGTGGCATATACTCAATGGAATCCTAGTTAGCTATTTAAAAAGTTGACATAGTGCCTTTGGGGAAAAATGGATAGATATTGAGGTGATGATGCTGAGTGGAATAAATCAGAAAGTGGGACGCAATTACCGGATGGCTTCTCTCATTTGTGGAATATAAATATCCAAAGGAAACAAATTGGCAAAGCACTGAAAAGTTAATTCTTAGATTCTGTGAAACAATGTACTGGTTACCCAAGGGGTGGGAAGGAGGAAAGGATAAGGAGAGAAAGTGTGGGCACTGGAACTTTGGTGGAGGGTGAGTGAAGCATATGCTCCCAATGAGGGGTGAGGTGTATTCCCCAAATTACATACTTATGTAAACAACTGGTACATTAATAAAATATGGGGGGTTAATATAAATAATTTTTTAAAAGATAGATCAATGCTAGTGCTTATGTGGGATTTAAAAATTGAATGAGGATGTTTGCAAAATAGGGTAGGACCCATTCTCTCAGTTGTAGATGCTCAACTGCCAGCATATATTGAGGTCCATTTGAAGTTTGTGTGGAGCTTTGCTAGAAAAATGCCATTTGGATCAATTTCATACCATCCTTGACCATAGAGCAGGTGAAACCGAGCACCCATAACACATGGAAGCAATAAGAACTGGAGAGGTCACATGACACAATCAAGGTCACTCGGCAAGTTGTTGATGGTATGTGGGAAGAGAAAGAAATATTCTGCCTCCTTTCTCAGCTTTAGTTCCAAGTCTTCAGAGCAGATTAGGGTCTTTTCTCTTTATTTTTGTAACCAGAATCATCTGAAACTAAAACCATACCATCATGACCTTTTCTATGTAATTTCTATCTGTGACCGCTATGCCTTTCAACCCTGAGCCATTGCTATATTTATTACCTTTTGAAACATGGTGATGTGAAATAAATAGTAATAAAAAAATCCCTCCAATCATAGTACTACCAATCTCTAAATTTGGGGAATGGAGGCCTATTCCCAGCATCCAGTAAGCAACCTCTCATTTCAGAGTGCCCATTCCTGCCCCCCACCCCCTTGGTTCTGAGCACTGTGCCTGGTAGGGACTATACCTCATGTGGACCTGGGACAAATTATTGTTTTGTTTCTGTTTAAATATCTTTAAAGTGGGAAAGAAGATTCAGCTATTAATAGGAGAATGATTCTTCCCCATAAAGGTTTGAAAGACATATACCAATGATCAACCCTGCCTGTTGCCCTCTGGGGCTGGGTGAGTCTAGGGTTTTATTTTCACAATACTCAAATTGTAGTCACAAACAAAGACCACAAGATTGTTGGCATGATGAAACAGCTATTTCTCAGTGCAAGGTCCAGTGGAGTGGCAGGGATGTGGGAAGGGCCAGAGGCTGCTTCCTACACAGTCTTCTTTGGTGTCTAAGTCCTGGGAGGGATAACATGCTCATCAAGACCCTGATTAAGCAGGGATCGCCAGCGGCACTCTATAACCAGGCAAGTAAGAGCTTTCCTTTTCCCCTTTCACTCTTAAAACAAAAATCTATCAAGATTTAATCACCTTGCTTTATCTCCAGAACCTAACCTCCAGGGTTCACGAGAACATTTTGCTTTGTCTCCAGGCCCTAAAGCATGTGCCTCCTCGGTGGGGGCCTGGTCCCTTTAGGATTTTTACTAGAGTGGAAGAAGCAAAGATTGCTTTTTGTTCCCCTTTGACTTTCTTCTGAATTAACATGAAATTGCAGATGACTGTAGTTAGGGTGGGAAAGGAGAGAGAGCGAGACAATGAAGAGGGAACAAGGGAAGAAGCTTTGTAAACCAGTGCAGAGTGTGGAACCCGAGGGAAGCTGTGTTTTCATCAAGCTGATAGTTCCCTTCCAGGCCATCAGCAAAATGAAAATGCCTCACCCAACCAAATTTAAATCCTTTCATCCAGGTCTCTATAACCCTCCTCCTGGGAGTTTGCTGTGGAGCATGAATGGTTCCAATCTGATTATCTGAGTGTGCATGCAGATGCCACCCCCAGCTGCCTTTGGTTCTTCCACTCTACCAGCCTTTCTGTGCTCCAAGACCAAAGATATGTGAGCATAGCAGTGGGCAGGGTGGCTGCACCTGTGTGGACACTTGCCAGACAACATGGATGTTGATATGTCATATGCCATATGAATGGAATTGGATGTTTATTGCTTTCATGTCAACCAATCACTTTCATCAGAAAATTGTTTAAATCATAGGTAGGGTTCAGGAGCTCCTTACCCAAGGCCAGGTCCAAGTCTCTCAGAACAGTGAGCAGAACTCACCTATGGTTTCGGTGGTATGTGAGTATTGTCAAAAACTAGACATAGCTCCCAACACTGTGGGACTGGCTGCCTGTCATGCTTAATCACTCCTCACTTTGTCATGGGATTGTTCTTTCTCACCTCCTTCCGCAGACTGTCCCTGCAATGGGCAGGGCAATTCTGCATGTTGGCTTGCTAAGATGAAACAAGCATAAGCAGTGACAGAAGAACAGGAGAAAATCTTGGTAGGGATTGTTCCAATGCAGCCATCAGCACATGGCTATATTAAATAGAAAGGCCTGAATTTCCATATTCTATCCTTCTAAACCCCACCCCCATGAGCATTTTTGGATCGTTCTTTCCCTCTTCTCTTCTGCATCTCTCTCTCTTTTAACTCTTTTCTCCTCTCTTTCCTGATTAAACAGAAGTCATATTTATTTAAAATTATTTCTTTTTTTCTTTTTTTAAAAAAGATTTATTTATTTATACAAGAATCGGAGTACAGGCCAGATATGTGGGAGGGTGAGAGGATTCGCCAGAGACAGAGCGGGGAACAGAACAGGCAGATTGAAACACACTGCTGAGGGGAGTAGCGGATGAGACAGGAGAGGTCTGCTGAGCCATGTGGGCTGCTCCCTGGCTGGCGGGGATCGAACCGACACTGCAAAGGCTGCGGACAGCTTCACAGTGCTGTGCTCAACTGTCTGCACCACCAGGGAGGCCCTAAAATTATTTCTAATTATGAACTGAAATAATATATATTCATTATAAGAAAATCAATTTCAAAAACAGAGAAGTAGAAAGAGAATGCCAGTTGAAGAATAATAGTTAATGTTTGTTTACCATGTGGTAAGTTCTGTATTAGGTACTTTACATATATGATCTCATTTAATCCTTCTAACAACTATGTGAGAAAGGTATTAATTTCTGACTTATGGATGAGAAAATTGAAACAGAGTTTAAGTAACCTGCCCAAAGTCACAAAGCTAATAAGCAATAGCATAGATTTTTGACCCCAAGTGATCTGACTCCAGAGTTACTTTCTTATCCAGTATGCTGTACTGTCTTGCACTGGGCTGCACAAGAAAGAGGGTGCCACCTGGGGAGGTCTGTCACTCAGGTCGATTTTTCAAGGGAGCATCTGGTCTGGAGAGTTTACTGCCTTCCACACTTGAGCCATCTGTCCAATAAGCTCTGGCTTTTTTCTCCCACAAGGTTGGGTTAACATTAACTAGTGCACAGCAGCAGCTTTGGTACCTGGACTACTAGGCTTGTAACCTACAAAGAGTACGGGCACCATCTAGAAGGACTTGTATTCACCTGTCAGTGCATCTTCATCCTGGGGTCATGGGGAGTCATCTACTTAACTCTGAGCTGAGTTAATTTGTTCATCCCCACCCTCTCCTCTCCTTCACATCCCTCTTTATAAAACTAATGGAAACACCAATTACCCTAATACACCAATACACTGAGCCAAGTAGCACATTCTTGTGTGCTTCTTACTCTCTTCAGCCATGTTATGGTCAAGTATTGCTGGTGGTCACTCTGCCTTCTAATGATGGTTTGGTACATCTCTGTGCATGTCAGCCAACTGCTGATATTTTAAAGCTCAGCGTTCCAACGGAAAAATTTAAAAACTATTGAAGTATATTTTATACATCATAAAATTTACCCATTTTCAGTGTACATGCATGCAGTGATTTTGAAATTTATTGGCTTATACAATCATTATTATAACATGGTCACTACCCCCAATAAGAACCATCACACCCATTACTCTGTTCCCATCCCCATTTTAAAGAAACACAATTCTGCAGTATGTGTGGGCTTTTAGGTTCGCTTCTTTTCATTCGAATCATGCTTAGGAAATTGATCCAGGTTGTAGCCTCATCACACATTCATTTTTACTGCTGAGTAGTGTTCCTTCACACAGCATGCCTTATTTTTTCTATCTGTTCATCTGTTGAACATTTGAATTGTTTCCTTTTGCTTAGCTATTTTGAATAGCACCACACGCACATTCCTGTACAAGTTTGGTGTGAAAACTGTGTACTTTTGTTTTGCTTGGACAGACACCTCTTAGTGGAATTCTGGTTCGTATGGCCAATTTATGCTTAACCTTTTAAGAAATATCAAAATTACTTCCCAAAGTGGCTGCATCAGAGGGCAGTTTTATTACCTTGATTTCCAGGTTGCTACAGTATCCATCATACTGGCATCCAAAAATAAAATGGACCCAGAGACCCATCCCTACTAGTAACATTTTATTGAACATATAAAATTATTATTTCGTGTATAATATTGTATAGAGATGCATAAACTTTTATTTTATGTAAAATAGAATAAATATATTTATATTTGTATATCTGTATTTCATGTCAATAAAACTACATATAGACAGATAGTACATGAATGTTGTATTAGATGTATACATTTACGCACATAAACACACTTGGGATCATTTATTAATAAGTGAGCTTTTTAACTTATGCATGAATCATAGTCACTTACCTGGCCATTATATTCAATACAAAATCTGTATTTTAATATGTTTATAATGTGCTTCATATGGAGATACGATTTTTTAAAGCATTGTCCTAGTTTCAGACTTTTGGATTATGCTGTATTTACTTCTAAATCATAACTTTAAGTATGTTATCACTTTAACTTTCAATTAGATTTTTAACTGGCCCCTTTGCATGCTTTTCCTTAGTATGTAGCCTTTTGACATCTCAGGGCCATATGTTCACACTTCACAAGGTCCCCTCTCTGATGTCTCCGGTACATATGAAATATGGTCCCTTCAACAGAGGAGTAGTTTAGAAAGGAAACTTCTGTTTAAAGAGTGTCTGTTTCTAATCATATCAAAGCTAATGGTCACTTCTTTTAAAAAAAAACAACTAGGAGCAAGATGGTGATTCTTTGAGTGTAGATAGGTTGTCTGAATTATTTT
Organism: Talpa occidentalis; assembly: GCF_014898055.3. Classification (NCBI taxonomy): domain Eukaryota; kingdom Metazoa; phylum Chordata; class Mammalia; order Eulipotyphla; family Talpidae; genus Talpa; species Talpa occidentalis. The sequence continues at coordinate 83,645,956 of NW_023605305.1, forward strand.
ACCCTGGAGTAGGGTTTTATATAGACCTTGCCTCAGGAAAGTGGAAGTGAAGTCACTTTTTAGTATTCTTACAGAGAATATGGACGTAAAGGGAGAATGAATCTGGATTTAAAATGCTAACTACAGGAAAATGCCTTTAGGTGACTTTTTATTTCTTAAGTAATCCCTAGTGCAGGTCCCGGATGCTCAATTGTGTGTTCCTGGTCATTTAAGACCAAACATGGGCTCCCAACCAACTGTACACCTAACCCCAACTGGGAAATTGTTCCACGAGAACATTTTCTTTTCTTTTGTAAATTACTATTTTATTGAGATATAGACATTTTATTTTCTTTGGTAAATTACTTCCAACATTTTCTTTTCTTTCGTATATTACTATTTTATTGAGATATAAATCACACACCAAAAATTTCACCCTGCTGAATATGGGCTTTATTGAAGTTCTGGCCAGAAGGCAGAAGGGGAAAGCCCCCTGGTCCATCTCCTCCCAAGAATACAGCAAAAGAACATATGGATAAAGGCAACAGTCCCTGCAAGAGATCTGACCTTAGGAGCACCTTGTTTTCATAGGAAAAGCAACCCAGTCAGAGAAGGTAAGGCAAACTAAAACATAATTCCACCTGGGCCACAGACAGGCCAGGGGTGGACAGTCAGTGAGACCCAGGATAGGGCAGCATGGAGTCTTTTTTATTGGCATCCAAAGGGCTCAAACTCACAGCACGTACCCTCATGCCTGGGATGGCATGGAGGGGGTGCAAAAAATCTGGTCTGTAAAACCAAGGGTCCTTCCTCTGCAAAGAACACATGTAGTGGAGAGCTGGGACAGGGTAGGGTGGTAGTGGAGGCAGGGGGTGGTCACATAGCCTCTGACCGGGGCACAAGCCACGCTATTAGGAATCAACTAGGGAATCAAGGTCACTGATTAAATGCCCTGCACCTCTGCCATTAAGGACACTGAGGCCATCAGGTCATCTTTAGGGCTACTGGTGCCATACTTCTCATACAGGTAGTGACTGTCAGCTTGAGCCTACACCTCGGTCAGAGCCTTTGGAAAGGCCTTGTTGGTAGAAATTGTTGAGAGCAGTAAGATGTCCACCTGTGGCCCTTCCTGTGAAAGTTTTCATGCTACAACTGGCCTCTGTGTTGTGCAAAACACTTATCCCACCCTGCCTTGTGCCATCAATGTGATTGCACTCACCTGGAATGCTTGCTACCTCTGGTCAGAGCTTAAAGCACCCAGGTTTAGTGTTTTTTTAGTGCATTCATTTCACTGTACAAACATAAGCATCTGATTTTAGAATATTTTCATTTTATTAACCTGAAAAGAAACTTAGTCACTCCTATTTCCACCCACTCCCACCAGTAATCTGCTGTCTGCCTCTGTAGATTTGCCCTACTTGAGCAGTGTATAAATGCAGTCAATGTGTGGCCTTTTGCATCTGCTTTCTTTCACTTAGTGTGTTTCTAAGGTTTATAGTGTTGTATCATATATCAGTGCTTCATGCATTTTCAAGGTCGAATAACATTTTTGTTACTAATTTATCATTTAGTAATTGATATATTCTGTGTTTTGGCTGTATAATGCTATAGTGGACATTCATGAAGGTTTTTGGTTGACCTGTATTTTCAATTTTCTAGGGTATAAATTTAGAACTGGAATCTTTTCTCCATATCTTGCTTTTTAAAAAATAATATCCATTAGCCAGACCCATTGCTCAACCAGATATCAGCTCTCCCACCCTGAAATCTGTTTGCACATGTGTCTCCCAAGGCACCATAGTCTATCTCTTACTCTAGCTGTTTGTGTAGCTACTCTGGTAAGTCACTTCTTTTTCTGAGTGTAGTACACAGCAAAGCTTTTGCAGGTAGTGCAGGGTAAGTGAATTCTTGTTTTTCTGCAGAACAGCAAAATCCTGTAGAGTATGTGTAGAGCTAGAATGAGGTGAAATGTTTCAAAAAGATAAGTCGCCTCTGATTTTTCTTTTTCCTTTGGAAAAAGAAACTTTTCTATGACAGTGTGGACAAGACAAGAATTATTAACTCCTTGAAGAGTATCCCAGGGCTCAAACTTTTCTAGAGAAGAAACAGTATCAACAATGAAGATACAAAGAGGAAGATTGTTGGACTCAGGAGAGAAGTATTGTGGCAAGATGTCCACGCTCTTAAAGTTGGTTTGGACCCACAGCTCTGTTGCTGTTCTCTTGGACACATGGCTCTTTCTCCTTTTCCCTTTGCCTGGTGAGAAAGGGTGAGGAGGTTGCTCAACTCTCATAGTGACAAGACCCCTAAGTCTAGCATTAGCAAACAGAATGGGGTATTCTGATGAGTGCCATCCTAGCTCTGACGTATCTTGGCTTGTTTTACCCACCAAATTTTCAAGTCTACATGATGAGAGTTAACAGTCAGAAAAAGAAAACTACTCAGCATAACATGGATATAAAACTTGCATCTCCAGCAAAAATTTTCCCTACTCACTTCCTATTCTGAATGTCTGCAGGAGTTCCCCTCACTATAACATGTTGATTTTCAAACTAGAATGCATAGTAGAGTACCCTGAAGACCTTGCTCATACACAGAGTGCTAGATCCCACCTCAAACTTTCTGACTCAGTAGATTGTTAACAAATTTCTAAGTAATTCTAATGTGCTTGGTGCAGGGGGCAACTGCGAGAAGTCCTGCTCTAACATTACCATGTTCCTCTCAGCTCTGGTCCATAACATTTTCTTTTTTCCTCAAGATTGGTTTTATTTAGCTGTGTGGACAGCAATCTTGTTAAATAAGTCTCTTGAAAGCTGAACATGTTTGCTTATTTTTGTTTTCACAAGCCTTAGTACAAAGGTTTGTAAATAGTAGGTGCTTATGTCTTTTGATTGAATAGATAAAACTAACTTATACGGAGATTCAGGGATCTATAGAATCTTAATGCATCACCTTTCTGTGGTATTTAAAATTTTAAGGAAGACCAACATGAAATGAATGCATCTCTAACTCATAAGATTATCATGCAAAACACAAAACCCAGTTTTTTATATGTACATAAGATTTGAAATCAATGTCACCAGAGAAAATGTATGGGTGGTAACTAGACCTATGAAAGGATGCTCAACATTAGTTAGTAGAGAACTGTATTAAAACCATGACAAGGTAAATAACTCTACACACCTATAAGGATAGCTAAAAGCAGACAGAAACACTGACAGCATAAAATGCTGACAAAGATGTGAAACAACTGGAACTCTCATACTTGTTGCCAGAAATGAAAATGTTACAGTCATTTTGGAAAACAGTTTTACAATTTTCTCATAATGTTAAAAATACACATAGTATATATCCAACAGTTCAATTCCTAAGTATTTACATAAATAAAACGACTTACATAAATCTACATTCACCAAAATAAAAACAAACCCTCTATATACAGCTGATTATAAAAACTTTATTCTTTGTCATCAAACACTGGAAACAACCTAACTGTACCTTAACTGGTAAATGGGCTAATGATCAGTAGAACATCCGTTCAGATGCTTGTGATGCCCTTACTTGTTTGCTTCCATTGCTCCTTAGATTGTATCAATTGACAATAGATTATAACAAATATAAAAAATATTTGGAGGAAACTTGAGCTCTCTCCAGATAAATGATTCTAAATTGCTGTGGGTCTTGTACTCCTTGACCATCAAACAAGTGTGGAAAGAACGTCATAGAAAAATTCACAAGAACAAACATTTGCATATATTTTTCAAACTCCAGAATAAAAGCCAAGACTGAGAAAATGTGCTCATCTTCCATATCCCTTCATACTATAAACTCCAGGGACTTTGTATAATATATCCTAATAATATAATGAAATAAGAAAGCAAAGAAAAATAAGATGACAATTTGTTAACCTTTTCCAATAAAATGCAGGCAAAAAAAAAATTTTTTTTTTCAATGGAATATTAGTCTGCAGCGAAAAGGGTAGACTACTGATACTCATAAAAACATTGATCAATTTCAAATTCATTATGCTGAATGAAAGAAGCCAGACTATGTGATTACATTTTATATATCATTATGGAAAAAGGCAAATAGAGATGGTTCGCAGAACGTCGGAGATAGTAGTGGGCCACAATAAAGGGATAGCATGAGGAAATTTGGGGGAGGAGATTAAAGTGCTCTATATTTTGGTTGTGGTGTAGGCTATATGCATTTGTTAAAAAACTAGACCTATACAGCACTGTATACCTGTATACCAAAGGTATAATTTAATGGAAATTAAAAGTAATTATTTAAAACATACTGTCACTGAAGACATTCAGTGGGTGTGAGGCCTGGAACTTTATAGATTGTAGGACAGGTGACCTGACTTAGGTGTGGTTCTCTACCAAGGAGTTTCAGTGAATGATACTCTACCAGAAGTGAAAGCTAGTGAATAGTAATTTAACTTTTTAGGACACATTTCACCCAGGAAGAGAAGTAGCTTATCAAACCAAATAACCTTTCTGAGGAGAAGCGAGGTCGTGGGTAGGTAATTCAATTGTGAAGTGTTTGATAGATTGCTTCTTGTGAAGAAGATGTGAAAGAAAAATGATGTGAAGAACAGATGAAAAGTTTCCCTCTGAATAATTATCAGCAGCAGCACCAAAGGGAGCACATTCAGTGGCCTGCACTGAAATCAAACACAAGCCTCTTGGTAAAATGGTGCTCTCTGAAGGAAGCTTCCCAGGAATTGAACTGAAGGTGGCAAGGAAGTCCTCAGTAAGGACTATTGGCTCTGTAATTTACAGATCTTGAACACTTTGGAAAAATCACTATGTGTTTCTGAGTTTTGGTTTTTCATCAATAAAGCAAAGTTAACAATAACATTATCTTTCAGATCAAGATTAAATGAGATAATGCATGTATACACAAGTACAACAGCTGACATATAGGACACCCTCAATAAATTGTCATAGTCTGGACATTGTTGCCTGATTTGGGAAGCATACATATGTTTATTTTTTTTCAAGATCATACTTGTATTTAATTTTTTTCTTGTCAGCATCTCATCAGTAGGAGATCATCGAGCCTAAGAAGTATCATCTTGCTGCTTAGAGTAGGTAAAGAGAGTGAATGTGAAGAGAGACATCTTATCCCCAGAAATACAGAATCTTTTATACTCAATACAAAGAATCTAAAAAGCAAGAGTTGTGACTTCCTCTCTTCAGCACTGGTTAGCCTGTCGGGAGATTTGGTAGATGAATTCTGCGCCACGCTCTCTTCTGACTCCGCACTGTGCCGGGAGGCAGCAGCTGCACTCCATGTGCTTCGTCCAGCACAGAAAACCAATCTCCCAGCACCAGGGGAGACCGGAAAAAGGAAAAAAATGCAAATGTCCAACATTGATTAGTTTTGCCAGCTGCTCTTCTTCTACCAAAATCAACAGATTGGCTTCTTTCACTGCAAAATCCACTGTACAGAAACAGTGTTATTTAAAATAGTATTAAAATAGGGATCCTTTTGAGGTCAAATGGTCAAAAAAGTTGCCACATGGAAGGAGGATTAAGATAAAGAGGAGATAATAGGTTTCTATTATACTGTTTCTGAAAATATGTTTCATCTTGGGTAGTCTGCTTCTTTTAAAGGTAGGATTGCAAGCTCAAATGCTTTCAGAGTCCAGGCTAGTGATGCAAATGAGTGAGGATGCAATTGAATGTAAGGCAATAAAGAATGGTGGTGTGTATGGGTCCATTTTCTTGGTTCTGCCATTATCATGAGACACTTGAGTAAAAAATCTTTCACATTTTTTTTCTCAACTCTGTTGTAGACAGGAAAATAGGGAATTGGTGATAGCTGATGGGAACTGATGCTACCTCAAAGATGTGGCACTATCTTGATTCCCATTCTGGTCATGGACTGGGGAAGCCCATGCTATATCTGAATCAGTTTTTACTATACTCTAGCTGACTTCTGTTGGGCAAGAATATGGACCCAGCATTGCTAAATACTTACTTGAGAGACACCTGTGTCTTGATTATGATGTGATTTACCTAACCTACATAAAAATGCTGACAATTCTAATACCAATAATTCATTCTATTTTGAAAAATAATGGTGTGGACCAGACACAGCATGTCTGTATGTTAGTTTTAGCCAGTAGCTAGCAGTTTGGGCCTCTGATTTAAACCTCAGTTTGACAACTCCTGTGGAGGATAGTACTGAATTTTAATAGAAATTATGTGGTAGAAACTATGTGAATTATGCTGGAAATAATTGTTTATTGATCTTTAAAGGGATTATGAATTAAAATGATATTGTGAAGTATGCAGTCATTTATTAAAGCTTTATTTAAAAAATGGGGAATTAACTAGATATCACTAATAGGGGGTGCTTATGCAAATTACATTGCACCCAAACAATAATGTTTTGGTCGCTGTTAAGTATGAGGTAGTTTTCTAATATGATTATGGAATCTATGCTAAGATACATCCTCAAGTGAAAAAGTGCAGAAATTATGATAAGCATGCTACTGTTGTGTTTTTTAAAAGCACTGAGGTAGATATACACATAGACATAGGCAGACATACATAGGCAGAGACATAGAGATAGATAGATGGAGACAACACAGAGACAAAGACAAAAAGGACTTAGATATAGATGGACATAGAGACATAGACAGGCATAGATAGACACAAAGACAGATGAACAGGGACACACACAGTCATAGAGACAGAGACAGTGAATTATAAAGACAAGAAAGAAAATCTACAAATCACTTAGAGAAAATGTGGTGGAATGCTTTTATAATCTTGTAATACAAAATATCTTTCTAAAGTAGAAATGAAGTCCAAAAACCACACATACACGCACATACAAAGACTATTAAATTTGACTATGTAAAAAATTTAAAATTCTACATGAAGAAAGTATTGTACTTCATTCTTCAGAATGTCTGCAAATGATGAAATAAAATCAACAACTGCAAAGAAAAATATGCCAATGACATTAAAATAGATTCAGAAGAAAAGAAATACAAATGTCCTTAATATTCAATGAAACTCGGCTTCAGTCAAAATTAAAGTAATATAAATTTTCAAGGAGATTTCATTTTTCACTTTGATCCCCAAAGATAAAAATCTCAATAATACTGAAGAAACAGACACTCTCATACGCTATTGCTTGGAATTAAATTGGTATAATTAGGTCTTTTTGGCAATAGAAATTAAAATTTGTAGCCTACCCACACTTCCCAGTCTCTTTGTGTGAAGTCAATTTACAGTCATACACACACTCATGGGCAGTGACTTTTGAACAACAAAAACTAGCAATATCCAAAATGTTCATTGGTATAAGATACAATGTAAAACCAGTGGTAACTTACCATACAAATCAATGTACTCTGCTGATAAATCATGACAAGGAATGATTTATAAGTTATAAGTTAAAAAAAGTCAATAAACATTCACAACTGCATTGATAATTCAGTGTATACAGAAAATTTGCACCAACTTTTTTAAAAGGATAAATTACAATGAGAAGTGGTGTGTGTGTGTGTGTGTGTGTGTGTGTGTGTGTATTAGGAGAGTGTACCTGATTTTGACCTCAGCCTAAGATGGTATCAACATGGGGATGGAGAACAAACATATATGCCCTATAACATATATTCTAGCACATTCTAGGAAGTAGTAGCCAAGATGAAGGATTCAGTAACTTCCTATGATCACCAGGCAGAAGGTCTGGGAACAGGAAACCAGCAAGATGAAGGGGATAATCAAATTCTGGAAATCAGGAAGTGAGGGAGTCTGCATGCCCCAGGGGTTCATGTTTCTAGCAAGTGAAGACTTTCCAGTGCTCCTGACCTTGGAGTAGAAGCTTTTTTTCTTTATTTGAAACATATAAAGAATTGATTTTGCACTAGGCACTGGGGTGGGGGTAAGAGGAAGTAAAAAATGAGTAAGAATTCCTCTGAATACTTTAGCAGAAAATTTTTAAACATGTTAAATTAAATAAATATTAAATATCTGAATAGTATTTAAAATATATGTATCCATCAAGCTAAAAAATCTTGTGATTATTTTTTGGAGTCTAAATTTATTAAAAGTTCTAAGTAGTCAATTTTATTTCTATACTCTCATTTGGTTTGACTTATACTGGAGCTTCATTGCTTCTATTTTGCAGATGGGATTCAGAGAGGCTGTTAAAGAAATTATAAAGTGGCCCCAGGATCTGGGAGGAAATATGAGTGTGAGGGGGAAGTATGGGTACCAAAGATAAGTGAAGGATTGAATCCAACTATGACAACTGATACCTCAGCCAGTCCACAAAAGAACTCATCAGCTTGCCTCAAGCATGCTTGCTTCCTGTATCTGCCATGCCAACAAATATTTATTAAACACCTCAGCCTGGACACCTCTTCCACCAGGAAACAGTTTCAGATTGCGCCATCTCCAATGAAACCCTTCCCTCCAATGACCTCTCTTTGATGGGCTGGTCTCTCCTTAAGTCTCTCCTTTGTGTCCTTTGGGCTTAGCAGTGCCTGGCATATAATTGAAGATGCAAGTAATGTTTGATGAATGAATGAGTACACATTGGTACATGCATACAAATGGTAGTGTCATGTTAAACCTTACAGGTGAATATATTTTCAAAAACTATTTAGATGTGTAAAAAATGAAAGCAGGAGTTAAGTAGGACATTATGTGATGCTTATGAACCCTGATCTTTGGAGACTGAGACCATGTCTTGAGCCACCAGGGAATTCAGTTATAAAAATGAGAGGAGCTAGTACAGGCAGGGCATGCCTAAACCCTCCTGGTTGTGCTCTCTTGAGAATGTCCTGCTCCAGTCACTCTCCAACCCTCTCTGGTCTCCCTGTCCCTTTAATTCTGCTTACAGCTAACCTCGCTGGAGGTGAGGTACATGATTAACGGTCCTCCCACTGCCCTCTCCCCACTACCTTTAAATGCAACCACACTACCACTCACCTAACCCCGACAGAAAAAAATACAGCCCTGTCACAAGCTGGTGGCAAGCTAGAACTCCCAGCATTAAATCACCATTAAGGGCCTCTGTGCGTTTGATGGCAGCTTTAGGCATTTTTTTTTTCCCTTTTTCTTCCATTTAGACTCAGCTAACGCTTTCCCACTCTTTGAGGGGGGGGATGCTATAACAAACCATCCCCCACCCTGTCCTCTCATGGGCCCTCACACCATCATCAATCCAAGAGCCAAATGCAGAGGACTTCCCAGCAAAGCAGAGAAGTGGGGCAGAGCAGCCCCTGGTCATTGAGCTTTTGGCAGAGCTAGAAAATGTGGGGCTGGCATCTGTGTAGCCATTTGTGAAATGCTCTCACATCAGCTTCGCTCATTGGATCCGAATAGGAATCTTGTTAGAAGTATTTATTATGCCCATTTTAATGTTAAGGAAACCAAGGTCCAGAGGATGGGACTAGTTAATTGGGACCCCCAGGATTGAATACAGGATCTGTGACTTTGAAATTAAAGAGTCTGAGAAACTCTGCACAATGAACAAATGATTTGTTCTTCCTCATGTCTTCCCCAAGCATGCCAGGTAAACATACTGGCTTCAAATCTTAGCTCTTCCATTTACTAGCAGGTGACCTTGAAGTAACTGTATTTATCCCTCTACCAGTTATCTAGTGCCACAATAATGCTGCTTAACAAAAAGCTACAAAACTTCAAGGACATAAAATAATTAATATTTGTTTTTGCTCAAGGGTCCAGGGATTGTCTGGGCAGCTCTGTGATCAGGGCTGGCATCACTTATGATTTGTGATCAACTAGTGGGTTGATCAACTAGTGGCCAGGGAGAGGGTTTGACTAGTCAGTTGGTATGACTTAGCTCTGGTCCATGTGCCACTCATAATACAGTGCCTCTTCTGGATTTTGCATGTACAGTAGCAAGGCTTTAGTTAAGTAACAGAAATATGTAAGCCCTCTTAAAAGGCTAGGCTCAGACCCATCACACCATTGCTTCAGTAAAATTATGTTAGTCAAAGCAAGTCCCAAGACCTAGATCAATAAGGTGTTCAGTTCTCAATGAGGTCTGGCTGTGTCAGTCCTGAGCCCTTTTCTCCTTTTCTTTCCTTCTTTTTGTGACCTGACAATATGTTCCTTATGAGATAACAAAACCTTAGAGGCTACACAGTGTGTGTACTTCTCCTGTGTGTCTTCCATATTGTATCTATAGGTGATTTTGTAGATGATATTTACTTTCCTTTTTCACTTAGCAGTATATCATGACCATCTTTATTGAACATTCCTTTACAATAGTATACGGGCTGGTGTATTCTGCTATAAGACTGTTTTGAAGTAGTCACAGCATGGTGGACATTTAGGTTATATCCTGTGTTTTGGTTAGTATGCTTGCTTTACTTTTATATATCGCATCAAACTGGAAGCTAAATAATTACATTCATCATGATATTTTTATAAGTTAGAGACTGATAAGAGGATATTGGATAACTAGGAAAACATTTTAGACCAAGGGTATGGCATGAAACAGGCACAAAGTTGTGAAGTAGAAAAGCACAAAGCATGTCATCAAGTCATCAAATTTGGTAGAGTTGGTTGCGTGTGAGGAGTCAAGGGCCAAAGCACTGATAGGCTTGAATGCCAGGTTAAGGCATGACCATTAGTGAGGACTTTTTTGCTTGCATGGACAGAAAAGCTTCAGTATTACATGGCGAATCACTTTGGCCTCTGCAAGGCTGGTATTAAAGAGAAGGTCAGTGAGGTTAATTTGGCCCATTTCACACTAATGTAAACTATAAGAAACAAGCAAAAAAATGCTTTTGTACTTTGTGTAGTGCTTTGTTAAAAAAATAAAATACTGTGCTCTTAAGGGTGTTTTCTAGTGCAGAAATAGTTCTACAGTGCCCTTCCCAAGTAGAGAGAGCTACATTACAGATTAATAACACCACTCACATTTGTGTCAACCTTTTGATTTATTTATTTATTTATGCTAAGTACATGTGCATTGGTTCACTGGATCCCCAAATAACAGAGCCCAGTGGGGGTGGTAACTTCCCCATTTTGCAAATGAAGAACTGAATTTAGAATGGCATTGATTTTAAGGTCACCTGAGCCCATGTCCGCATTTCTTGGTGAGGCTTAGCTATGACCCATCTTTATGCAGTCCTCTGTGGAGGAGGTGGACCTTTGTGTGCTCCCTTTTGATTTCACATCCCATTTTCCTTCCCCTCACCATGAGGTCATCCATCAGGTCAGTAACAGGGTCCAATGAAGGGCCAGGTAGACTGACTCCAAGTTCAGTGGTTTTTGTTTTGTTTTTTCAATAAATAAGTGGAGATACTCTTGTCTCACTTTCCTTCCTCAAGGAATTATTTCGCTTTAACATGCTAAGGTGCTTATAATACATGGAAGGCCCCCAAGCGCCTCCTCCAGACACTCTGTTTCAGTAGATCTGGAGTGAAGCCCAGATATTTGCATTTGCAACATCCTCCTCAGATGATTATGAGAAAGGTGGTACACAGAGCAGACTTTCAGAAACATGGTTCAATCTTAAACTTGAGATCTGCTTTGTCTCCTCAAGCTTGCCTGCTCTTAGAAAAGTAACTGCAGCCCCGCCTTGTTGTAACCCCTTATCAGGTCTATGTGTTTTGCAAATCACATTTGCTCTTCATTTATGGACAAACCAGGTCAGCGCTGCCAGGCCAATAAGAGCTGGATTTTCCCTGGCCTCATGCATCAGTGACATATTTGCCAACATCGGCCCAGTTCCGACATCCCTGCAATCGGCAATGGTTGATGATGATGCAGGATACACATGACTCGATTTGCAGAGAGCTGGCTGAGCTTTCAGGGAAGTCAATAAGAAAAATCTCATTTTGATCTGCAGATTGGGCTCATTTGATTTGGAAGTCACTGGTGGCAAAAGAAATATGGGGCCCGGGGATGTCTCTTCAAGCTCCTGTCTAGCTATAATCACCCTTAAGGAGCACTATTCTCATCTATCCCCTCCTCCCCTCCTCACTTGAGAGAGGCAGTGTGTCAATGAAGGAGGGGAAAAGGCACAACCTTGCTCAGGTTTTCTGGATGATTCTTCTATTTCACTCTGTACAGAGGAGAAAGGGTAAAAACAGAACCACATACCCTGCACTGACCATTTGCTGTGTGACTCCTAGGAAATCAGCATGACCTTTGTGACTCCACCCAGCTCTGTGACTTTCAGCTGGAAGAGGTCAGAGAGGAAAAGCTAAATCCACCATTGTGCCTTGTGAAGAAGTTTTTGGTTCTGAGTGCCCCGTGGACTCATGGGCATGTCTGCTTGCTGATGTCTTCCTCCTAAGTATCTCCTGACTCTGTTGAGATCTGTCTCTTCTCCCCACCATGAACCCAGTGAATCCCCTAGATTCTAAAACATCCCTTATTCTGATTTCTTTGATACCTACGTTTTCCCTTCAAATTCATTATGGACCTAACACCCTGGGTGATCATTATGTCCCACCCTTCATTAAGCCCTTGGTGGCTCTGTGTTATTGTAAAGGCTAGACTCATGCTGTTCAATGTGGGGGCCACCAGCCACATGTGACTAGTGAGCAGTTGAAATGTTGCGAGCTGAACTGAGATGAATGGTACATGCCAACATCAGATTTCAAAGATTTTGTAGGAAAAAAAGTTGTAAAAATCTTAATAAATGTTTTATTTTGAAATATTGAAATAATATTTAGATATATCAGGAAAATTGAAGGATATCATTAAATTTAACTTCAGCTGTTTCTTTTTTACTTTTTAAACTGTAGCTACTATTGATAGAAGACATACAATTACATATGAGGCTCACATGACATACATGCTTAAGTTGTGCAGTGCTGATCTAAACTCTTTAATATGCTTTGTCATCATCTTGCTCTATTCTCTTCTCATCCCCTCTATTTTGGGCATATGAATTATCTTCAATCTCTTGAATGAATTGTTCACCCTCTTATCTTACGGACTTTGTAGGCTTTTATTTCCTTCCACCACTGATCTTTCACTAATTCTTACTCATATGGCTTTCAGATTTCATTTCTTAGATATCAGTACCTCTAAGAAGTTTTCCTTTACTTCCTGAATCTGTCTTAAGTGTCCCTCCTATGGATCCAGTAGAGTACACTTTCTCCTCAGTAATACTCTCCATACTCCTTTGGACTTGCTTATATATGTTATACATATATATTAGCATATATAATGTATAATGTACAACAGGTGATGTATGTGTTGATATAGTAACACGTGCACATCATATGTTAACACATATAACTTGCCACATTACAGACATATAAAATGAATGTATATGTATACATTTGCACATATTTACATATACACATGTTTATATATGGCATCTGTATATGCACACACATATATACACATGTATATATTGTGATCTGTTAATGCAAGCACTGCGGTGTCTATCTTCTGCACCTTTGCAGCCAGAGTAAGAACTTAATCAATTTTTGTTGAGTGAATCTAGGCATCTTATCAAACAGAGAAGTGAACCAAGGTCCAGAATGGGGGGAGACTTCTTACTGAAGGTCATGCATGGTCTTCTAGCAGAGCCTCTCAAGTCAGCACCATGCAGCAGGGACACATGTTTAAATAACGTAACATTGAAACCATTTTAAAAATTGTAGTGGATAGAGACCTTTGCTGGTTGGTTTAATTCTGCCCAATAAGCTGAAGAAATACTGAATGTACCTTATACAACAACAATGGTGATGCCTTCCTTGTCCTGACTCTGATGCTCTCCAGACTGATGAAGTCCCTTCCCCAGCAACTCTGACTCAGATCATCCTTTACTTCTGACACTGTCAGGTGAAGGGCAATGGGGGAGGGGAGTTGTGTCCAGACCATGGAGACATGGGTTATATATAGATAGAGCAGACGTATAGGACAAGCTGACTCAGGGCATTGGTGTGCTGTAGAGAACTTATCCACCTGGACAACAAACCAAAGGTCATTTCTGGAAATGCTGCCACAGACATGCCTCATGTTGACATGTTTACAAACAGAAGAGTGAGTTTTTGGCATGAAGACTCCAGGATTCTGGTATTATCCTTGGCCATACTTGGACCTGAGAGAAAATGCTTTTTGGCCCCTGCAAAATGTATCGCTAAGTGCACTTGCAAATTGTCATGTCATAGGCTTTTTTTTTGGGGTGTGTAGGGGGAAGTGTTGTAAGGAGAAATCAGTTCTCTGTTGGTTTTTCTGCCTAAATAGAGCCTAACTTTCCTTCTATATGTAATATAAGTCAATATAATATAAGCTCAGTGCAGGAAACTTCATGAACAGACCAGCACAAAGAAGGAAAACTTCCTCATAATTCCATCACCAAAAAAATCTCTCTATTTATATTCCCTGCAAATCTTTTTTTTCATATTCTTCATGTTTATTCACTTATTTAGTTTTATAGAAGTAAGATACTGTGACTACCATGTATTAGTATTTTTCCTCTTAGATATATATCATGAACAATTTCCTATGTCAATAAGTACTCTTTTGTAATATGATTCTTATTGCCTACTTAATATTCTAATATATTTAAACCCTTCCAGCAATCCTCTATTATTGAACATTTAAATTGTTTCCAATTTTTTGATATTATAAATCATTCCGTGCACATGTCTCTGATTATCTCCAAAGGATACATTTTTAAACTGGAATTGCTTTCTAAAGATGATACATTTTGTAAGGATTTTGGTATTTGTTTTTAATCAGCCTCTGAAAAGTTTCAGCACAAACTGATTTTCAGAGTTCCCAAGGATTCTCTGCACATGAGTTCTTTTCCTGTTTGGAAAGTTGTACCATCTTCTCTTTAGTAAACTAGTTTTCTATGAAGTTAATGATATACCTTAAAGGATGGATTCCAAAAAATGCCAAAATGAAGTACATTCTAGATTCCAAATCATATCAATGCCTACCTAATTATGTCTTTTTTCTCTAGATCCTTCAGATTGGCATTTCCCAAAATACTCTATGAGAAAAGTATTCCTTGGTCAGTTAGGTTTGGGCAAAATTATAGCCACCATCTCTACGCAAATCTTGAAAAATCTTGCAGTAAATCCTAGCAAATTTAACTCTTTTTAAATTAGTTTTCTTTTCCCAGGTTACTTTGTCATCAAAGTTCTTTAAAAATATCTGGGCCTACAAATATTCCTGGGCATGCTTTCAGAGGCCACGGAGTGGCCATGAGAAAATTTGGAGTAAGCTCAAGAGAAAATTGTGGAGGCTGCCTGCAGTTTGCTTTTGAGACTGTATACTTAACCACAGGTGGTAGGGCCAGATGAACTCGAGTTCTTGTGTCAATGTACAATTCTGAAGGACTTTCTGATATCAGACTTTATAGAAATTTCTAGCAATCCAAAACCACTTGCTCGGAACAAAGCAAGTGAACAAACACTAGAATTAAGCTTTATTTTGTTCTTCAGTACCCGAAACAGGTTGGCTTGTGATCAATGCTGTGACCACAAATGTGGGGATTCCTTTATGTGTATGAGTGGAAAGTCAATATTGTTACCTGTTTATTTCTTCCCCAAACTATTTTAAGACTCAAATAGAGAACAAGTTAAAAGTAGACTTGTTACAATGTCTTACGCCAAGTTTTCTTTGAATCACAAAGGTGAAATTCAATATAAAAACCAAACAAAATTTTTGGTTCCCAGTATGTCTGTTTCTCAAGTATCAGGAGTTTACATGTCATCACCATACTTTCTTGTATTATTCATATGCCATATTTTCCCTTCAATTTGCTCAAAGTTTCCCTTTTTAAATCTTCTTTAGCTTGTCCTCCAAAATAAAACAAAAATCTACAAAAATGCTGATTTGGCAGTTACATCTTTTTCTAATACATATTAAAGAAACACATGGCTATTAAAATAAAACTGCCTATGGAACACCTAAAATTATCTCAGTTCTTGCATCAGCATCAGCAAACTTTCTGTAAAGGGTAGAATAGTAAAAAGGGCTTGGGAGTCAAACAGTCTGTGTCAAAATTATTGAGCTTTGTTGTTGTAATCTAAACGCTGCCCTCAGCAGCATGGAAAGAAGAGGACATGGCTCTGTTCCAGGAAAACTTTTATTTACAGAGACTGTGGAGGGTTGTGTTTGACTCATGGGTTGTAGTTAACCAACTTCAGCTCAGATTAAAAAGAATTCACTGACATGTTTCATCT
Organism: Talpa occidentalis; assembly: GCF_014898055.3. Taxonomy (NCBI): domain Eukaryota; kingdom Metazoa; phylum Chordata; class Mammalia; order Eulipotyphla; family Talpidae; genus Talpa; species Talpa occidentalis. The sequence continues at coordinate 83,662,106 of NW_023605305.1, forward strand.
TTGAAAGGACTGTATTGGTTCATTTTAGATACAACCTAAATGTATTAACATGGATAGTCATAATAGTAAGATCTCCTGTTTGCATTCTATCTCTTGCTGAACTATTCCCAGTTTCAAGTCACATGCCTCAAATTTTGGAATCAAATTCATTCAGCCTGAATATCCTAAGTTTATTGTTAAAATGAAAATCAGGAACCTTATAATGCAACAAAAGAAATCCTGAGAGAGTGGGCCTCCCTGGTGGTGCAGGCAATTGAGCGCAACGCTGTGAAACTGTCCACAGCCTCTGCAGTGCCAGTTTGATCCCGCAGGCCATGGAGCAACCCACATGGCTCGGCAGACCTCTCCTGTCTCGCCCGCTGCTCCCCTCAGCAGTGTATTTCTCTGTCTGCCTATTCTGTTCCCCGCTCTGTCTCACGTGAATACTCTCACCCTCCCACACATCTGGCCTGTACCCCAGTTCTTGTATAAATAAAATAAATCTTTTTTTAAAAAAAGAAAAAGTAAAAGAAATCCTGAGAGAGACGAACCTCCCCTCACCTTCCTAATAAACTTTACAGGAATGCCCTGCTCAGTGATTTTACCCTTGCAAAATTATTCTTCATAGGAGGGGAGAAAAAAAGGAAAACCACAACCCCAGCAAACTAGGCTCCTAAATTATTGACACATTAAAATTTAAAATGTTAATTAACAGAGTCTCTTATCTCAGAAAAGCAAGTTTACTATTAGTTCTCGACTTGGCTGAATCTAGACTCCTATACAACTTTTGTTTGACTGAGTTGGTCCAAGGTTTACCCAAGTGGCCTCAAGATTTACCATAGGGAGACTTGTAAGCTTGATAGAAAGCACAGCTCTCTCCTCTGCCTGGCTTATGGGTTGGACCACATCACTGACCTTGATAGACAGGAAGCATGTATATTCTTGAATAAATATGACAAATCCACCTCTATTCACTGCTCCCTGTTTTCCATCTTAGATGTTCACAAATGATTCTACACCTGAATAGCATTTTTAATGTTTGCAAACTGTTCCCAAATATATGGCCCCTTTAAAGTCCCTCAGTAGTTCTGGAAGCAGGGAACTATCCTCCTGACTTTACAGCTAAAGATGCTGAGGCTAATCCTGCATCTGAACTACTAGTCCCACTTTAGGGAGTCCCACCAGCTAAACTGGGATTGCTAAATGCTCATCAAAGGGATTCCTTACCTTCCTCTACTTGTCTTTCCCACCAGCCCTCCACTTACCATGGTGTGCAATGGGTTCTACTCAAGAGTAGCTTGGTTCAAGGTCCATCCCTATGTAGGACTGAAACACATCTCCAAGCTAACTTATCTAGTAACATAACTCCCTTCCCTTACTAAACTTATATCACCTGTTTCTATGTCTGGAGTTTGTCGGGGCATGAGCATTGTAGCTGCTATCGAGATGTAGAGCGTTTAACTGGTCTTGGCAGAATTGCTAATTCAGCTTTCAGTCACAAAGGCTACTCAGAGAATTACAGTGGTGAGTTGTAAAGCAGCACTTTTGGGTGAGTCCCCCTTTTATTTCATTTGTAAAATGTCTGAATAGGTTCTTCCAGAATCCAAGAACATCACCACTTAAAGGCATCTTAAATATCACTAAGTAACCTCTATTTCATGCTTAAGAAGACATGGGAGAAATTTGCCCAAGAAAATGATTAATAATGATAAATAATGAGAATATTTATAAATTCTTTAATATCACTGTCAGGCAGTATGGACATGCTATAAATGCAGGTGCATTGTTACCCTGCTTCACAAATAAAGCACCTGAGATTTAAAGAGAAAGATGGATCTGCTGAGGTCATATGTGAATGGACGGAGGGGTGAAAGTATAAGGTAAGGCCTCCAGAGCTGCCATTACAGCATAGCTCTACTCAAAGACAAAATCCAAAGATGGGACAAGGGCCGCAAACCTGTGATGAGAGGCTACATCGCCTCTGAGGTCTTCCTCTTCCAACCTATAACCACAGTCCAACCAGGAGAAAGATATCAAACTCAAATTGAGAGATATTCCTCAAAGTTCCCTACTAGCATACTGTCCAGAGAATTCAGTGCCCAGGACTCACCTCCTTGGACACTGAGTTAAGTAGTCTTTTGTGTGGCTAAGGTATTGGCATCTTTCTAAAGCTCCCAGGTGATTCCATTGTGCAGCCAGAGTGGCAGTATCCCCAGGCAGGCAGCTTGCCCAGACACAGAGAGTTCCAGAATGCACCAGAAGAGAAAAGGACTGGTAGATTGGAGCTGGAGGATATGTAGTATCTGAAGTGGGGGATCAAGCCCTGGGTAGGCAGATGCTTTTCATTGAAAGAAACAATGAGGAAAGAGGACCCAGGGGCCAAAGCTGGGATGCTTGGAGGTGGCCAACCCTACTTTCCCCAACCTAGAGGCTTTTATCAGAACATGTGGGGATCACTTTGGCCCTGGTGATCACCACATCCTTTGCTCAGCAGATTGCTGGCTTCCTGGCTGTTCTTCCTTGAATATTTCAGAAGACATATTTAAAGACTGCCCTACACCTAAGTAGACACTTGTCAGTTATGCACCCGAGAGGTGTATGAACAACCAGCCTTGTCAGCTAAAAAGGAGGCTGACTTCTTGCATTTAAAATGAATATTGACTGGAAAAGAAGGGGGCAGGAGGAGAAAAAAAATCAAAAGTGAGAAAAATGGCTGACTCAGGCCAACCTCAATGCATATGGTGTGAAATAACATCATTAAGAGAGTTTGGCCAGGGGTTGGAATTATGCAAGAGTCTCTTTCAGCAAAACCTAAGATGTTTGGGAAAATTACTCTGGAAATGTCTGTGTTAAAAGGTTAAGAAATGGAAGGTCACCTGAGGAGGTACACATACATGTAATACCTCAACATTCTTTAAATAGAGACTCTTAGTACAATGCAGAAATTAATGGTAGTTTTTTTTGTGATTTCAATGATTTTATAACCCCCAATTCTTTGAGCTTGACAGATCTGAGTTCAAACCCCAGCTCTACTACTTAATTTCTCTAAAACTCAGTTTATTAAATCTGTAAAATTGACTTACCCATGCTTGCTTCATGTGGTTAAGAACATTAAATGAGATAATTTGGTCCACAAAAATCAGTGACTTTGCCCACAGCCATGTACATTGGTGGAGACAAGGACAGATTTCAACCCTGGCCTCTAGCCCATGCATTTCTGTTTTACCTCTATCCCCCATACTGGCAAGGTTGCAGAAGCAATGGAAGCAGTCATCACAATGTGTGCTAGACTCATGGCTAAGGAAATTGCATAGACATGATTTTCAGAAAGGGTTTCCTCAGTCCCATATCTTAATATTCTTTATTGAGAGAAAAGTATAGAGAATCTCAGAGGTTATGCAGCTTGAGAAGAGCCCTAGTCAAAAGCAAAATCTTATACGTGGTTGACACTGAATCATTATCAAATTGCTGTCCCCTACATTATGTCTTGATGAGAGTTTGGGAATCATTTTCAGCTCTGGCTTCATCTTCATCTCCCTAAATCCAATTAGTCACCCACCAACTCTTGTCAATTTTGTCCTATAAAGTCCCTTTCCAAATTAGTTTCTTCAAGTCTGTCTCTGGCTACATGACTTTCTCCACTTGTAATGTTCCTCAAAGCCATCTGTCTCTAGGGAGGCACTTTAGCAGATACTCCCATCCTTGGGTTCTGCCCCTACCCTACTGTCATCTGCTCCTGACATCACATGTGTTCACGGAATCCAGAGTTCCTTGAAGGTGGTTATAGTCCACTCCTGTGATATGTAGATATGTACTGCTGGTTGGGCAGTCAGCCCTTCCCAAAGCCCCCAAAACAGTATTTCCATGGTGGCTATGAACATAGGCTTTAGAATCAAGTCCTGACTCAACCTTAAAGGTATGTGTTCTTGGCCAAGTTATTTACCCTCTCTCAACCTTGTGCATAAAATGTGGAATGAGAATAATGCCTAATTAGGGGGATAGTTGGGAGGATGAAATCAGATAATGTTAGGATTTCTTCTTCTTTTTTTTTAATATTGCCTATTTAAGTAAGCCCCTAGTTAGATATTTTCTGATAATAATGTGCCCCCAGGAAGTAACCTCTCCTTGCTCTATGACCCCATAGCACTTTGTTGTGTTCTCATGAAGTCCTGAAATTTCAGCATGCTTTTTTTGTCTTAGTCTTTCATTTAGAATATAAAACTAATTGTGGGATGTTATCTTGGTATGTGTATCTGTGTATCTTCTAAAGCCCTCATCACTGAGTAATGACCAAATATTTGTGGGAATTTAGATAATTTAGATGACTAATAATAATAATAACAATAATAACAAACAATAGGTACCTTTGAATATGATCATATAAGAGACTCTTGGCTGAGGTGTTGATTTATATAAATATAAATATTAGTTTTTTATTATAATGTTTTTTTTTTGCTGTGACAATTCGTACATTATCTAATTTTTTACCTCACAACAGCTCTGTCATGAAAGTTATATTAACTCCTCCATTTTACAGTTGGGATTTGAGTCACAAAGAAAGAGATGTAATTTGCCAAGGTCAGGTAGCTAATGAGAGGCAAAGTCAAGTTTAAGGATCCCTTGGTCCCTCTCTATTTAAAAGCCTTGATCTTGAGCACTGAGTGGGAGCGTTAGATTTTATACCCAAGTAGCAAATGGGAAAACTGACAAATTGACACCTGATGGTTAATGGTTGACTAGGCCTGTGGTTTGTGCATAGAAAGGGGGCAAGAAGTTCGAGACATTTTAAGCCTTTGCTTGTAAAATTCAGTTAGATTTCATCAAACCACTGATCCAAGTGCCAAAAATAGTTTAATTTTTTAAAAACACACATAACTTCTTTTCATTTGCTTGGCTGGTCAAGCCAGTAAAAGCAGTTTGTTGAACGAAAAACACCCCCACCCTCACAGTGGCTGTTGGGCCAAGTTGACAGGCCAAGCAGACAGTTAAAAAGTCAACCAGGTGTGGATAGAGGGAAAGACTGAAAGAAACGATTAGTGAAATGCTTTCATGAATGTGTGCTGAGGTGTCTGGTCAAAGAAACCGTGAAGGGATGGGAAATTCACATCAGTGCCTGGAGACATTCTCAGAGAGTCAACACTGAGCCCCTCCTTCTGCTTCCTATAATTTTAAGCTGTCTGAATATGTTGGAGTAACCTGAATGACTGTGACCATCTCTCTTGGTGTAGGAGAGGCCTTGAGAGTCCTGAAAGGGATAATTTGAGGGTTCATACATATGGATCCATGACTTCAGCTCCCATTAAATGGCAAAGGGGATGGCCCAACTTGGCTCAAGAGGCAGAGAACTCTGGCCATTGTGTGTGTGTCTTTTCATACATATATGAAAAAAAGCTATTAGAAAAGCTACACTATTGAGGTTGCTTCTAAACCTGTGTTTAATGGGGGAGATGAAGAAGATAAATTTGGTCAATTAGAAAGTAATGAGGACTTTGCAAAAATAACTATTGACAAAAGACTGGTGAGGGATTTCTCTAGGAATCTGAGCATCTCACACACTCTAGGAATCAAGGTCAGCATATTATCTCTAGGAGATGAAAGGAGCTGGTATTGTGCTTACTCGGTACTTGGGATCTGTTTCTTCATTTCGCAAGCAGAATTGTGATCTCAAATGAACCCAGAAGCCAGACACTAGGAGACCCAAACCTCAAAACCAAGGAAAGGTCACATAAGGTTATTTTCCACTCCAGGTATGGGGAATAGGCTGAAGGAAGGATATCCTAAGACAAAAACACATACAGGACCTCAAAGCAAGCCATGGCCTATTAAGGTGAGTTTTGGCACATCAGCCAGCTCTTATAATCAGAATATTGGAATATAACATTCATCATTTCACATAAATACTTCCTCCTTTGGTTTATCAGAGAGGACACCACTCTTATCAGATTAAAAGACATATCTTTTTTTTTTTTTTTTGGTCTATCCATCAGGAAAAATATGATAAATAGCTGAACTCCTATGGAGTTCCATAAAAGTTCAATTCCAAAGTAAAATGTAGATGTGTGTCTGTGTGTTTTCAAGATGGGATTTTGAAAACACCTAGGTGGTCTTTTCCTGATAGATGCAGAATATGGGTAATAAATGTAGAGATGATCGGGTATTACCGGTGAGAGTCCAGGACTCAGTGTGATTTTGTGCCTCTGAGAACTCAGAAAAAAATATTTTTTTTAAAGATTTATTTATTTATTTATACAAGCACTGGTATAGTCAGAAGCACGGGAGGGTGAGAGAATTCACCAGAGCCAGAGCAGGGAGCAGAACAGACAGACTGATGAAATACTCTGCTGAGGAGAGCAGCGGGTGCGGCAGAAGAGGTCTGCGTGCCATGCGGGACCCTCGCTGGTGGTTGGAGATTGAACCGGCGCCGCAGAGGCTGCGGGCAGCTTTGCATCCCAGTGCTCAACCTCTGCGCCACCGGGGAGGCCTGAACTCAGAAAAATATTAACCAGACCACCAAGAAATGATACTGTGAAATGTTAGAGCTGATGAAGTCTTTGGAATCACCTAGTCCTCCTCATCTCCTTTACCACTTACTAGACCAAAGATGTTAGGTTTTTCCTAAAGCTACTAAGTTGATGTCACAACCTGAACTAAAATGACACTGGGAAGAGTGGTTTTCCTATGATATCATCCCAATTCCTGAAAATGCCAGTTTATACCATCAGTTGCTAACTACCGGGCTAAATATATAATTCCAGAGTTAGAAAATAGTAAGAGGAAATTCCGTCAGAAACACAAGTGGAAGAATAGTTCCCTGTGTAAAAATTAGTCACAAAATGGCAAATCTTCACTGGTGGGTAAATGTCCTCCAAGCAAGCAGCCTGGATGAAACTAGAAGATAGGTTATTTCTTTGTTGAATCATCTGGCAAGAGGAAAGACTTTCAATGGGACTGTTTGTAAGAAAACATCACAAAAGAGGAAGGCTGGTTTATTAGATGGTCTTGGCATACTTAAATTTTGGAATCACTTCTAGGTAAAACACACACACACACACAAAGAAAAATCCTAGACATTGGAGTGATTCCAGAGAAAAACAGCACATAATTAAGGGAATGGAACAGGGGAACTGATTTATAGGAGGAATTAAAGCAACACGTTTTTTATGGCTCTGTCACAAATAAGGGCACGTCTGTGACTTATATCAAGGACTTTAATTGGAATAATGAGTTAATCCAGGGAGAGATGATTTAGGTATGATATCAGAGGACAGGGTAACAAGATGGGACTGGGGAATTACCTGTTGAAATGATGAAATTGTCATCTTTCAAAAGAAAGTTAGACAAAAACAGAACAGTTAGGAAGATGGTGCTTAACAGTAATTTTATATAAAAAGATTGCATTTTTAACTTTTGACAAAACTATGAGCCAGTAGAATCTTGCTTTTCATGTTCCTCAATTCTTGGGGAACCTTGGGTTTATGATGCATCATCAGTTTAACGGAAGCTATTATGTGTGGGGGGAGGGGAAACACTGCATTAAATGTATAGGTTGATTGCCATCTACATCTCAGTTTGAAAAATATTGACATGTGAAAAATGTATTCATTTTAGGACTGGAGAACTCCAGCAATTATTTAAGTCGTACAAGTGTACAAACCTGTGAAAGCATGTATTTTCTGTAGATTCAGTCCTGATGTTCAAGGGCTGATCTTAGAGTTTGTATGATCATGGATGCTCTAATCAACTTGTTTGCTGTGTCTCATCCTTTCATAAGGAATCTGTTGGCACCCTGATAATTGGAAAGCTGAACCAATTCTTCTGTCCAATATTGATTGAACCAGGAGAAAATTGGTGACCTGAACTAGACCAATAAGTTCCCTTAAAAAAGAAGAAAAAAAAAAAGAACTAAAAGAGAAAAAGATTACTGAGTGGGAGAGCATATAAAAGTTGGGGCTAGCATCGGGCCATGGCATTAATGCCACAGACTAACCTAATTACTAAGAGAAGTTCCATCATCAGTAAAATGGAAGGAACTGGAATGGCATAAGAAAAACAGAGCAGATGTCCTGTAAGACCCATAGAAAATAGATGAATAAATAGAAATGTATTCTCTTTACTTATAGGCTCTTCTCCCAATTGGGATAAATGACTCTGCAAGAGGCAGGGGAAGGAACTTATACACCCCACTTTCCAATATAGGTCCCAAAGTGGTAGGATTGAATTCTGTTTCCAGATGACCTTGACTGTCCCTTCAGGAAAGATACACTTTTATTTAACTCACTTTGAGTGAATATCTGCTCCTGGCCACATTGCTCCCCTTCTCTGTACGTCCTCCCTTCTCATTAATACTTTGCAGTCATACACATTAAGAAAAGCTTCTCCCAGCACACTCATAATTCTGATTCAGATTGGATTGTGCGTGCACACATGTGTGCATGTATGTGTGAGGGCATGCATGTGCATGCATATAGGCATGTATGTAATCCTGCAGAATTAACAGACGGACTTCATTTCTTCCATAACTGCCTGCAAAATCACTGTGTCCTATGTAGTATCTGCTGATCCTTGTCCAGAAGCCAGGGCCTAACTCAGCATGTATTTTCTGGATCTTCCTGCCCTTCCTTCATGCCCTGCTCCATTCTCATAAATCGTGCAATGGTGAGACTCCTTAGATTCTAGCCAGAGCCCCTCCACACATTCTTTAGCTAGGCCACTGGGACCAGCTTGACATACTCAGAATTCATACATCCTTTCTTCCCAACAACCCACATGGCAGTCATTCTGATTTCAAGAAAACCTCATTTTCTGTTCTGAACTGTACTGCCTCCTCCTGCAGTAGTTCCCTGAGCAAATGTGTGGGCTGTTTGCTATGCTTTCAGCCCTCATGCATTTTTAATGATATACAAGGAAAAGATTTTTCCCTCCTCCTTTTTTTTTATAATAAATTTAATGACTTAATACACATCAAGTGGAATTGTTGGTTTGTGGTGACGGTTTTATAATTCCAAGTTCAAGGGTTTTTTTTTTCTATTTAATTATGCACAATAACTCTCATGGAATATAATGCAATAACAAAAACATGCACCAATGTTGGCATAAGAGCCTGTTGTTTATTAGTATTGGTTCTGTGCTTTATGTTTGAAATAAAATATTTGGAACTAATGTTGGCCATGTTTCCTCCAAACTAGATAAAAAAAAAAAAATACTTTCTCCCTGAAAAGACCATGCTCCAATCTTTGGCGATAAAAGCCAGAAGCTCTTGAGATAGCAAATTAAATTTTATTTGTAGAAAGCACTGTGCTGTGTTTTGTTGCTTGCTCAGAGTTATTTTTTAATACTAATAATTTAATAAAGTGGAAGACCGATACATTGACCTGTGTTCTCCAAGGCACCAGAGTATTTCCCGGGGTTAAAAGGCATAGCTTGCTGAAAGGTTGTTTGTTTTACATTCTAACCTATTACTTATTTCTCTTGTTTTCTTGCCAGATCTAGCCTTAGCTTTTGGACTGATTTTTGAATTTTGGAAAATATATAGTGGCTGAATTTTCAGAATCTGTAAGTCAGACTTTTAAAACGCTGATAAAGACTGCTTCTTGTAAGAGCCAACACATCTGAATTTTTAAAGATACTTATTCAATTGCTTTATTAAACATTTACCAAAGAATAAATACTATCCATGAGAGAGGAAAGACTTGAGTTAATTCGGAGAAAAGTTGCAATGTGTGTGTCCCCAGAAAAAGAAACTCTAATTTCAAAATAACACTTGATTTTTTTTTGTCCAAAGTTTATTTTTGCTTTTATTTAAGTAATTAATTCATTTTGTTTCTTTATGTACCACATATGAGCAAAATCACATGGCGTTTGTCTTTGCCTGACCTATTTCACTAACTATACTGCCCTTTAGGTCTGCTTATATTGTTGCAAATGACAAGATTTCATATTTTTTTTTTAAAGATCTATCTATCTATCTATCTATCTATCTATCTATCTATCTATCTATCTATCTATCTATCTATCTATCTATACAAGCACTGGGTACAGTCAGAAGCATGGGAGGGTGAGAGAATTCACCAGAGCCAGAGCGGGGAGCAGAGCAGGCAGAAAGACAGAAGTACACTGCTGAGGGGAGCAGCAGGTGGCAGGGGAGGTCCGCGTGCCATGTGGGACCCTCCTCCGGTAGCTGAGGAGCAGCCGGGGATCAAACCCGCGCTGCAGAGGCTGCAGGCAGCTTCGCAACCCAGCGCTCAAGCGCTGCGCCACCGGGGAGGCCCCCGATTTCATCTTTTTTTTTTTTTTTAAAAAAAGATTTATTTATACATGCAAGAACTGGGGTAAAGGCCAGAGATGTGTGTGGAGGGTGGGGGGAGTGGGTGAGAGGATCACCAGAGACAGAGTAGGGAACAGAACTGGCAGACTGACTGAAATACACTGCTGCGGGGAATAGCGGGTGAGACAAGAGAGGTCTGCTGCACAATGTGGGTAACTCCCTGGCCAATCATCGAACACTTGCTGCAGAGGCTGTGGACAGCTTCACAGTGCTGTGCTTAACCCCTTGCACCACCAGGGAGGCCCATCTTTTTTTTTAATAGCTGAGTAGTATTCCATAGTAGTATTCTGTAGACCGCATCCTCTACATCCACTCACGAGTGCATGTTCCCAACTTTTAACTATTGCAAATAATGCTGCAGTGAACATGGGGGGGGGGTGCATATATTTCTCCACCCAAAGTAGCTGCACATTTGAATTTTATAGTGGTGAATAGTAAAATTATATGCATCCTTTGGCTTAAAAAATATTTTAGTTTCTTGGTAGAAATGAAGTAAATGTCTGGCATCATCAGGTGAATTAAGCAAGAACTATTTAGCATTTCCCCATAGGGTGGGCATAGGTTTCAGTTAAAAGATGAGAGAAACTATCCAAAGCCCCTTCCTGCAAATATTAGGCCCAGGCTTCCAGACTGAGGTGAGGGTGCAGGGAACCTGGGTAATTTACATTGATAGAGCAGACTGAGGGCCCTAGTTCAGCCCAACCTAAAATAGAACATACAAACATAAAAGCAAAGGTAAATGCCAAAAAGATATTCTAAATGAAGGATCCGTCTAAAGGGTAGGAAGGGTGAAATGGGGTGAAACAAACTGAGGACAAAGGAGAAAGTAAGCATGCACACAGGCCAGTGCCTGGGGTTCAGAGACCCTAAGGCATTTGTGAGAGGGCCTCTGATTTTTGCTGTGGGAGAGAAATTTAATGTAGTGGTTCAAGGCACACACACAGGATGAATCTGGATGTGAGTTCAAGCTCCAGCTCTACTGCTCAACAGTGTACATCCCCAGCAAGTCTTGCTGCTCTCCAGCCCTCAGTTGCCTTTTTTTTAAAAGATTTATTTTTAGGGGCTCCCTGGTGGCGCAGCGGGTTGAGCGCAGCACTGTGAAGCTGTCCGCAGCCTCTGTAGTGCGGGCTCAATTCCTGGCTGGCCAGGGAGAAACCCACATGGTGCAGCAGACCTCTCCTGTCTCACCTGCTTCTCCCCTCAGCAGTGCTTTCGGTCTGTCTGCTTGTTCTGCACCCCACTCTGTCTCTGGTGTATCCTCTCACCCTTCCACGCCTCTGGCCTGTTCCCCAGCTCTTGTAGAAATAAATCTTAAAAAAACATAAAATTATTTTTAAAAAAAGAATTTATTTTTATTTATTTAAGCATACAGAATTGGGGTATAGACCAGAAGTGCGGGGAGAAGTTTCACCAGAGACAAAGTGGGGAGCAGAACAGGTGAATCTACTGAAATACACTGCTAAGGAGAGCAGCAGGTGAGAAAGGAGAGGTCTGCTGCACCTGGTGGGTCAGCTCCCTGACCAGGGATCGACCTCTTGCCACAGTGGCTGGTGATAGCATGATAGCGTTGAAATTTTAACCCCTGTGCCACCAGGAAAGCCCCCTCAGTTGCTTTATGTGTGAAATGGGGCAAGGCAAATAAACCGCCTTATAAAGGCTGTCACTGAGTTGAAACAAGTTCCACAGCTAGTTCTCAAATTCTTTTAACGTAGACATACTGCTTTTAATTGTACACATACATGTAATATTTAGAACAATAGAAATCTATTTTTGTGGCTTTTATATATAAATGGCATGCAACTATATTTTTATTTTTAAAAGTTGAGTTACTATTTTTTATGTTTTTACTATTTATATAAACATTTTTAATGAGATATCATAATCAGAATGAAGCATACGCTTATGTGTATGATTTGATGAATTTTAATAAATACATCACTGATGTAACCATACCCCTGTGGAGACATTGAAATCTGCATTGTGCTTTATTCATGTTCAACCTTACCACTGCCCCTCCACCCATACTCTCATTCTCTTCTGAGAGATCACCATAGATTAACTTTCCCTGTTCTAGAACTTCAGCTAAATAGAGCCAATCAATATATATTATTTTTGTATCTGGATTTCTTTTGCTCAGAAAACTGTTTTGAGGATTTATTGGCATTGTTATGTGTAATATTGGTTCCTTTAAATTGCTGGTATCTCTCCATTTTATAATTATATCATACTGTCCCCCAACCTCCTGTCAATGAAAATTTCAATTGTCTTCCATTTAGGACTATTAGAAGCAAAACTTCTACAAACATTTTTATATACATCTTTTTGAAGCATGTGTTTTTATTTTCTTGATTACATACATATGAATTAATGCTGGGTCATAAGTGGGGTAAGTTTGACTTTTTTTTTTTTTTTGTGGGACCCTCGCCGGTGGCTGCACCACCAGGGGAGGTCCAAGTTTGACTTTTTAAGAAAGTATAGGACTTATTTCCAAAGTAATTATACCATTTTGCACTCCCATAAGCAATGCAGGAGAATTCTAGTTTTTTAAGTCCTCACCAATATTGAATATTGTCAGTCTTTTAAATCTCAGCCATTCTAATACAGTACTGTATCAGGATGATAGCATCATCTTAACAAGTTAGCCTTTGGGTAATTATTTAAACCAATGCTTCTGATTATTAAGATCTGGGAACTTGGTATCATCCTGACTCCTTCCCTTCTCTCACATCTCACTTTTGATTGCAATTCCTGCTACATCTGCCTTCCATGTATTTCTATCATACAGACATGTCTTATCACCCTCACTGTGATTCTCAGTCCCAGCCTTAATAATTGCTTATCATCACTCACCTTTGCCTGGTCTCCTACTTCAGCTTATCCCCTGCAGCCTGTTCTTAACACTGGAGATATATCTCAGGCCTTGTCTGTCTTAAGCTCATGACCCACCACACGTCTCTCCCATCTCACTTAGAATGGAAGTCAAACTCTTTCCTGCCATCACAGCATCCTGCATGATCTGGATCCATGGTTACTTCCCACATGGATTTCATGGTGTATCACCTCTTTAGACATGGCTTCCTGACCAATCTCACAAAGATATCATGATTATCATATAGAGCTATTGTTCTTACACTGATTTACTTTTTCTTTATATAATTTTCTGTCTCCTGAGCTTAAATATTTACTTATTTATTACCTATCTTACTACATCAAGAACTCTGTATTGGCATGAGGACATACCTAGTAAATAAACATATTCTTGGTAAATATCTGTTGAGTGAATACCTTTTGTCACCCCTCTTTTTTTTCTAATCTGCTATTAGTGTGTATATGTATGTAAATTAACAAATATCACCACTTCATTTGTAGACTTTTAGAAGTCAGTAAGTATCCTACGTTAGACATCTTTTATTTTCAGCATATAGTGTAGACTTCCCCTAAAGTATGAAGGGAGTCTGTCAGTATTTCCAGAAGAAAAAAAGAGGTGGGTGTTTTTCCAATCTGTTTCTTTGTTTGCTTATACTTATATGTGTGTATATATATGCATGTTTGTATGTATTCAAACAATCACCTCCTTCCTTACCTATAGATTTTGGAGGAGAGCAATCTGACTTAAGCATCTTTTATTTTCAACACATAGCATATGCTTACCCCAGACTGTTTTTTATTTTCAACACATAGCATATACTTACCCCAGACTGTTTTTGCATGTGTGATTTTTTTGAAAAAATACAGAAGACCCAGAGTTTAATTCTGAAAGAATCCACAGTCATGTGAATGACAGATTTGGGGCATGACTGGGGAATGGAATGGACACAGAGCTCTTTCAATTCTGTCTAACAAAGCCACAGACTAATGGTAAGGAATGCTTGTGTGATCTCTCCAGTGTGGAATCAGTTACCCAAACACAGGAGTCTTTACAGAGATCCAAAATAATCATAAAACCATTATAACCACAAGGCCTCTTCAGAGTTATCCCCTCAATAGTGAATGCTGCCTTTTAAAGCCTACTCTTATATTCAGAGAAGGATTGTAGTATCTCCAGTCTGGAAGAAATCCCTATTCCTGTGGCTCATTTACTTCATCTCTGTGGTTCCTGGAAAGAAGATTGGAGTGCAAGCCACTCCATGCAGTGGACTATGAGTTCTAGTCTTAAGCAATGTACAGAGGACTTCAATGAACTTTAGCTATTGAGCTTGCCTTCCTTCCCTGGGAAATATTGTCTAGCTACCCTCCAAGCCCCAGTAAATTGGGGCAACCCTCTGCTTGGTAACTGTGAGCATTCATAGGGCTCTGAATAGAGGAGGAAGGAGCATAATCTCCATGAGGAGCTCTAAATGGAAAACCCATCCTCAGACACCAGGTGCTATAAAAAAGTCTGCAGGGGACTTCTAGTCCTCCTCTGGCTATGTGTCATATGCCAGAACTTTCTGCTCAGACACAATGCTAGGTATGGGAAGCACACCATCAATACTTATGACATGGATGGGAAAATGAAATAAGGCAGGAGAAAGCATAAAGTACAGGGGGTAATGAAAGCTAGGAGCTTATTCTTATTGAATGTTGGTTGTCTGATAGGGAGGGGGAGACATGAATTCAGCTGACTTTAAGTTATTAAGCAAGGTTAGAATTTTCACTTCACTCTAAATTCATACACTTGTCATTTTTTACTTAACATTTACGTTCTCTACCAAACTGTATACCCTCTGAGTGTAGAAACTGTATTTCTTTGAAAATAGCAGTCTTGTCACTTTGACCTATATAAAAAACCTGACATCTAAACCTATTCAGGGCAAGGAAACACTCTAAATGGGGAGTAAGGATACCATGTTTGTATTGCCCACAGGGTCTAGTTGATCCCTGACATAATGCGAATACTTATGTGAATGAACACATGATTGAAAAAGAAATATGTAAAAGCCCAATGGTGCAATGGATCTTTGTTATGTTCATAGAATTCATTAGAAAAACAACTTTGCTGAATGTGAAATGGAAGCACCGAGTCTTTTCCCACATGTCCTTCACTTTCTCTCACCAAGATGATGAGTGAAGGCAGCTTATAGTGCATCAGACCTGATTGGGATTTCAACCCGTCACACAATAAGGAGACATTCTGAATTCTCAAACGTCCTTTGAAAACATTTCCACACAGGTCACATCATGATCTATTTGCCATTTGTGAAGTAAAACACCATTATGAAAAAGAATATTTAATGCCATAAAGAAAAACCCTACCTTTACCAGCTAGTAAATGTCATATTTCCCATTCCAGCTGCATGGGAAAGAGGAATCATAAAGTAAGATCATCACCTTCCATCATTTTTGAATCAAAAGGGAAATTAAGAAAAGAAGATTTAATAATCCTTAGAGTTTACTCTTTGGGAAGTCTGGTATTTTTTTGAGAGCAGGCTGGCATACATTAAAGGGTAGATATCTAAGATTAATTCTTTTTCATCACTTTGCCCTATGAGTGCCTATTTATAGGAACATTCTTGCCCAGGCTTGGCAAATATGGTGTCTTCCAGAGAGCTTCACAATGAAAGGCAAGGCAAAGCCGAGGAGATGCCAACTGCAGTGTTCTGTGGCAGGCCACAACGATGGCCACATGCCTGGCATTGACCATCTGCCTCTAGTTGTCCTGGCCCCTGGGCTTTGGGTGGCCATCTTAAAACCACTACAAATAAACGGAAAGGACTCTTCTTCATTTTCTTCAGAGAAAAACAATATGAAGATCCCTTGGTTATTGAACCAGTTTCACACTCACAGATATTCTGGAAAGCATTTTGGCAGTATCTATGGTGTGGCCACCCTCTTTGAAGACATTTTGATACATTTTGATAAACCTTGGACATTTATTATGTGTATTGGTGTAGTGATATGATGATATATAGTTTGTGATAGTATTATTTATGTTTTTAGACTTTCAGCCATCATTTGTCACAATTTTAATGTATATACTCTATGACCCACTCTTCTGCTTCTCATTATCTGCTTGGACTTGTGCTCAGCGAGGCACAAATAAGCATGCTCATGGTAGTCCTGGAAAAAAGAATGGTAACATTCTACATGTGCCTAAATGAATGCTACACTCTAACAAGACCTAGAAGCATAAGATAATGAATTCTAGGTAATGATTTGTAAGTGTGACCCTCTCACGAGTAACAACTCTAGGCCCTAGTTGAAATATAAAAACATCTACCTAAGGGCTCTGGAGAAGGAACCCCATTTGGCAGATTTGGGAATGAAGTCAAAACATAACGAACATTCCCAGTTTTTGTAGCTTTACCTCATGGTAGGAAGCAGCTGTGGCACAGAACTTGGTAGCTAAAGCTCCACAATAAAAAAAAAATCCACTATCTTTCCAAATGACCAGAAGAGCCCTGGCAAACACTGGTATAAACTGGAGGTCAATTGTTGGCAGCCTGGGAAAGGTCATTGCCACAAGTTTATGCCTTGGCTTAATAGTTTGTGCAAAGAGACAAATTATTATTGTATTTAAGTAACTTTTTATTGAAGCAACAGTGGAGAGCCAAACAGGCAAAATGACTGAAATACACTGCTAAGGGGAGCAGAGGGTGAATCAGAAGTCTGCTGCACCATGTGGGTAGCTCCCTGGCTGGGGATCGAACTCTTGCTGCAGTGGCTGCCAATAGCTTCACAGTGCTATATCTTAACCCCTTGTGCCACCAGGGAGACCCTCTGAAAATTAATTTTGACCTCTGAAAATCTGATGATGGCATTGGACTCTTCCTTAATAAAAGAACATAAGTAGGGGCCTCCCCTTGTGGCGCAGAGGTTGAGCGCTTGGCTGCGAAGCTGCCCACAGCCTCTGCAGCACCGGTTCGATCCCTGGCCACCGGTAAGGGTCCCACATGGCGCGACAGACCTCTCCTGCCGCCCGCTGCTCCCCTCAGCAGTGTATTTCGTCAGTCTGCCTGCTCTGTTCCCCGCCCTGGCTCTGGTGAACTCTCTCACCCTCCTGCTCTTCTGACAGTATAAACAAACAAACAAACAAATAAATAAATCTTTAAAAAAATAAAAGGATATAAGCAGAAACACATAAAAATCCACCTGTAATTACAGAAGTGTCACAGACTCTTAAAAGCTGTTTTTTGTTTTTTAAAGATTTATTTATTTATTTATACAAGCACTGGGTACAGTCAGAAGCGTGGGAGGGTGAGAGACTTCACCAGAGCCAGAGGAGAGAGCAGAGCAGGTAGACTGACGAAGTACACTGCTGAGGGGAGCAGCGGGCGGCAGGAGAGGTCTGCGTGCCATGTGGGACCCTCGCCAGGTGGCCAGGGATCGAACCAGCACTGCAGAAGCTGAGGGCAGCTTCACAACCCAGTGCTCAACTGCTGCACCACCAGGGAGGCCCAGCCATTCTTAATACCAGGTTTTTAGTGATTTTTTTTTTTTAAGTCCTACTGTTAGATAGAACCCCTACTGTTAGATAGAGACCAACATAAAATTGGCAGAACAATTTATATCTTGGATAAATAATAAGAATTAAAATTTTTCTTTAAGTAAATGAAATGTCACCAATTACAGCAAAATGGCAGGAGTTTAAGGGGATTATGTGTAGTAAAGCAAGTCTGAATGACAAAGACAAATATTGGACATTTACATAGTGGATGATTTGACAAAGTAAAATACTCATGAAAAATAGTAGTCATTAATAAACTGAGGTTTCTAATTGTAAGAGGAAAGGGGAGGGAGAAAGAATCAAAGGGGATATTAGGGATGGTGGTAGAAAAAATAATCTATGGCTGACTGTAAAATCACTGAAATAATGAGATTTTGAGAAAGATGTCAATATTTACTGAACATCAGTTTCCATCTGTGCCAGATCAGGCCATATATTAAAGAATTTTTTTTTTAAAAAATTCTTTAAATTGGGTATGGGTTGATAATCCAATATGGAGTAAATGTAAAGTCTTGAATTTAGGTCTAAATAATTAATTGAAAATGTACAGAATGGCAAGCACATGACTCATTGGCTGTATAAATAGAAAAAAAAAAAGCATGGAATTTTGTTGATAATAAGTTCCATTATGTACTATAAATAACATTATGTGCCTGCCAAAAAAAACAAATGTGATCTTCAGTTGCTTTAATGGAAATGTAAACTTCTAGAACTGTACCGTGCAAAATGGCAGCCCTAGCCACATGTGGCTATTTAAATTACATTAATTTTCATTTAAGTAATATCGAAAACCCAGTGCCTCAGTCATATGAGCCACATTTCAAGTGCTCATTAGTCGCATAGGGTTAAGTGATACAGTGATATAGAACGTTTCCATCAGAGCAGAAAGTCCTGTTGGACAGCACTGTCTAGAACCAGGTAGGTCAGAGTCACACTCTGCTCAGTGTTGGTCAGAACACACCTAGACACATGTTTTTTACTCAGAATGGATCCCCCCTCCCTGTTCCTGGACATAATGCTGAATGCCCCATGGGAAACACCTCCTTCTTGTTCTGAACCACATGATTTGAGTGGGGCTGGTGTCCCTCCTAGCTTCAGGGGTGGCCCCGTATTAGTTTTAATAGAGGAGACCCTCATGGTTCCCTGCAGGCAATGTAGTGTAAAGATGGCAAATCAGGAGAGTCCAGACCTGCCAGGTGGCCACTGACAATAAATTCAACACTGTGGATTATGGGATGGAGAGATAGAGGGGAGTTGAAAACTTGGTAACATTGTCTGAATTTCTGTATCAAGCTTCATCTGCAGTTCTACCTGTTTTATTTTAGATTGCTGGACCTCATACCTTCCTTCAGTACTTAAGTCACTTAAATTCGGTTTCCTATAATTTGGAACACAAAGAACCATAAATGTTGTCTCTGATAAACTGAGTTAAGTTGTGAATGTTACTTCTTGGACAATGATACAGCAAAATGGAATGTTTTCAGAGAAGAAAGACCAGGAAGGAGGGCAAAAGAACTTCAAGGAAATAGTCCCCTTCTATTCCCATGACCAAATTAAAACTTCATTCCCAGGCTCATCCAAGTGGCTGATGTGACCATTTTGACATTTCATAAATCCCCCTGGGAAGAAGGATTCTCAAAGCTTCCAGTTTTTATTTAAAGTAGATTGGTAGAAGGAACAGACCATTTGGTGAAGTCACTGAATCCACAGATATCCCGGTATCACTAGGACAAAGAAATAAGAGAGCAAATCATGTAAAATTACTTTCCTTTTAAATATGTGACATTCATACTAGCACAAGGCTGCATTTTAATAACTATGCTACTCCAAAATGTGTCACTTTAGTTGGATGATATTATAAAAGAAAACCAGTGGATATTATTTTTGTGTCATTTTCCAATTCAGTACATTTTTATAAAATTCTACAGATTGAGTTAATATCTTAAAGCTTTATATATAATGAAATTTGAAATGTTCTTTGAAGCTAGCTCTCCTGCAAGACTGATAGAAATGTCCAATAAAAGTCTGCAAGGATTGGGGGCCTCCCTGGTGCCACAGGGGTTAAAGCCTCAGCGCTATCAAACCTTTCCCAGCCACTGCAGCATAAGTTTGATACCTGGCCGGGGAGCTAACCCACATGGCACAGCAGACCTCTCCTGTCTTGCCCACTGCTCCCCTCAGCAGTGTATTTCAGTAGATCTGCCTGTTCTGCTCCCCACTCTGTCTCTGGTGAATACTCTTAGTTCCTGCACTTCCAGACTACACTCCAGTTCTTATATGCATAAATAAATCTTTTTTTTTTTAAAAAAAAAGCTGCAAAGATAGTTTTCAGAGGCTTGAGAGAGAGGGTAGAAAGATTCCCTGTACTTTTAAAACTATTTTTTAGCAGTCATTTACTGTTGGTAGGAAAGTAAGTTGGTGTAGCCTCTATGGAAAGCAGTATAAAGATCCCTTAAAAAAAAAAAAAAACTGAAATGAAAATGCCTTATGATTCAGCAATTCCGCTCTTAAGTATTTATCCAAATGATAAGAAAACACTAATTCAAAAAGATACCTGAATCCTATGTTCACAGCAGCACTATTCACAATAGCCAAGACATAGAATCTACTTAAAAGCCCGTCAACAAATGACTGAATAAAGAAACTATGATATAAACCTAGTGGAATACTACTCAGCTATTCAAAAGATGAAATAGTGTCTTTTGGGACACCGTGGATGGATTTTGAGGCGATTATGCTAAATGAAATAGTCATAAACTGCAAGACAGTTACCAGACGGTATCACTCACTTGTGGAATACAAATAACTTAAGAAAACTGACAAAACACAACTTGGCCTCTGTGGAAAATATAGTGAAAATATAATGAAGGGGAGGAAACAGGGAGGGGAGCATGATGTGATATGCCATTGGCGCTTGAGCTTTTTTAGAGGGTGAGTGACGCATGTGCACATATTGGGGTGCAAAATTTTACTCCCCAAATTATAGAATTATGTAAACCAATTGCAAATGAATGTCAAATCAATGAAAATTGATTAAAACATGAGAATAAAACTGTTTTTAAGCTCCTATTTTGTGGTTAAATGAACTAAACTAAAGTCAGTGGGACTTATTCCTTGACACCGCCCCCACTATGGGAGTGAGAAGGTACAGATTCTTCTGAGATCTCAAGCTCAAATGCATGGATACTCTGAAACATGAAGTTACTATATGATCAGCAATTCCACTTCTAGCTGCCAAAAAGAATTGAAAGCAGGGATTCAAACATCATCTTGTACAGCAATGTCCACACAACATTTTTTGCAGTAACCTGAATGTGGAAACAATTCAAATGGCCATCATCAAAAGACTGAGTAAGCAAAACATACATTGGAATGTTATGTGGCCTCCAAAACGAAGGAAATGTTGACTCATGCTACAACATGGATGAACCTTGAAAACACTCTATTAAATGAACTAAGACACATAAAGGCAAATAGTTTACGATTCCAATCATGTCCACTACCTAGAATAGGTAACTTCATAGAGACAGAAGGTGGGCTAGTGGTTACTAGGGTTAAGGGAGGAATGGATGAAGAGTTATGGCTACAGTGTGCATGTTTGGAGGGATGAAGAAGTATTTGTGGGTGATGCTGATGATTGTTGCACAATGTGAATGCACTGAATATCACTGAATTGTTTACTTAACATGATTTAAATAGTGAATTTTATGTTGTTTGGACTTTACCACCATAAAAAATATGTTGACTCCAGAGTTCCACATGCAGAGATTTTTATGTAGTGGTTAGGGTATTGGCCTAAAATTGGGATTGCATAGGCCACTCAGGTATTTCTTTTTGTTTGCAATAAGAAAAATCAACTTTAATGACTAAGTTATAAGTTAATTTGGGCAACCTCATCTCTTTTGAATCAGACAAATCTGCACAGTAAATTTTGTTCATTATTTCTCTGCTATTTTATAGTCCTTCTTTCATTTCTTTTTTCCCTATTGTCTCTTTGATCCTTCCTCCATTTTAACTTCAGAAGCTCATTTCATTTATGTATGTCCACTTGTTTATAATTATTTTGCTTTGTTAATGCATCCATTGTGATTCCTTGCTTTACTTGTATATAAAAAGTCCTGTATGTGTCTATATATTTCTTTTTTAAAAAAAAAGATTTATTTTTTTATGCATATAAGAACTGGGGTACAGGCCAGAGGTGTTGGGGGTGAGAGAATCCACCAGAGACATAATGGGGAGCAGAACAGGCAGATCTACTGAAATACACTGCTGAGGGGAGCAGCGGGCAAGGCAGGAGAGGTCTGCCATGCCATGTGGGCATCTTCCTGGCCGGCCATGCTCCAGATGCTATGGACAACTTCACAGCACAGCACCCAACCAGCTGTGCCACCAGGGAGACCCTCTATATATTTCTGACATTCATTACTACACATTTTCCCTTCAAGCTCCTTCCATTTCTCTGTAAATGGTATCGTTTTGTTTTTCATTATAGCTGCATAGTATTCCATTGTGTGGATAGACCACATCTTCTTGATCCAACAGGCAATTAGGTTGCTTCAGAGTCCTGGCTATGATAAATAATATGCCAGGATAAATATTATGGAGATATATAAATATGAAAGTGGATGGTTTCATATTCTTGGAATGGATACCAAGAAGTGAGATTTCTGTGTCATATGGTATTTCTGTTTTTAGATTTTTTTTTTAAGATAGGTTCAGATCAATCTTCAGAATTACTACCTTAGTCTCCATTCCCACCAACAACTGTAATAGTCCCTCTTTCTCCACATCCTCTCTGGCACTTGTTGTTGGGGGTCTTTTATATATGCCATTTTCACAGGTGTGAGATGATATCTCATTGTGGTTTTTAACTTGCATCTCCCTTATTAAAAGTGGTGATGTACATTTTTCCAGCTATCTGTTGGCCATCTGGATGTCCTCTTTTGAGAATTATCTATTCAGATCTATGACCCATTCAGGTATTTCTAATGTGCAGCGTCCTGCTTCAGGATCCAGATAGGTAATATAAATGTCACTCAAGCAACTGGGTGAGTATGTGAAGACACCTGTTCTGTCTTATGGGAACTGCTGCCACTGCCTGGTCCTGGCTAATTATGGCCCTTAGGGAATACAAACCCCAGAGAAGCCAGATCTTCTGAATTGTTAAAAGAAGCATGTACCTGGATGTTTTTAAGAAAACTGACTTTTCAATGATTTTAACTTACTCAAATTTTAAGAGAAACAAAACATGGAATGACAAAATAAATACATCTGCATGGTGAAATAAACCATAACTAAAATGAAAAGTCACCCTTGAGCGGGAGAAAATATTTGCACACCATCCATCTGACAAAGGCTGATATCAAAGATATACAAAGAACCTTACAAAAACAAAGCAAATAACCCAATTAAAAAAAAAAGAGCAGAAGAAATAAACGCACTTCTCCAAAGAAGACATTCAGACTGCAAAAACGTGCATGAAAAAATGTTCACCCTCACTTATTATTAAAGAAATGCAAATCGAGACTACAAGAATGAGGAGAAAATGGCAAGAATGAGGAGAAAAGAGAACCCTCCTACACTGCTGGTGGAAATTCAGACTGGCCCAGCCCTTACGGAAAGCGGTAGAGAGTATCTTAAAAATGGATCTGCTATTCCACCCAGTAATTCCACTTCTAGGCATCTATCCCCAACATTCAAAGACATTAATTCAAAAGGAAACTTGCACTCCCTTGTTTATTGCAGTGCTATTTACTACAGATAAATTACAGTAACAACCTAAGTGCCCCAAAACACATAAGTGGATCAAGAAGATGTGGTGTATATTTACACAATGGAGTACTACTCAGTGATCAAGAAAGATTAACTCGTGCCATTTGTGGCAACAAGGATGGAGCTGGAAGGGATAATGCTAAGTGAAATAAGTCAGAAGATGGGCCTCCCTGGTGGCGCAGCAGTTGAGCACTGGGCTGCAAAGCTGCCCACAGCCTCTGCAGCGCCGGTTCTATCCCCGGCCACCGGGTGAGGGTCCCGCATGGCGCGCAGACCTCTCCTGCCGCCCACTGCTCCCATCTGCCTGCAGTCTGGTGACTCTCATCCCATGCTGCCTGCTCTGCCTCTGTCTCTGTGTGAATCTCTGCTGCAGCCCCCCCACGGCGCTCGTGCTTGTGTACCCCACTCTGTCTCTGGTGAATCCTCTCACCCCCCCACGCCTCGGGCTTGTACCCCAGTTCTTGTACTCATAAATAAAAAAAGTAACCCATGAAAACTGACTATAGAACTGAAGAAACAAGGGGTTAGGTGGGAGAAGGGTAAGAACAAAGAGGCAAGGAGCACCATGGACTATGGTAGTGGACTATGGGTGATTTGGGGGTGGGTGCCCTACGATGGTATGATGGGGGTATCCAAATATTACCTCAATTAGAAATAAATAAAGTTTGAAAAAAATAAAATTAAAAATAATAAAGAAGAAATAAAATAAAGTACATCTGAGGGCTATATGCTGTCAATTTGCTGGGGACTGTCTGTTTTAGCACCAACTTCTCATCCTGGAAAATTACCCGGTTCCAGGCAAACCGCAGTGGGTCACCCTAATAAGCTACCAATTTACATCTTCTGGTCAACATAACATGCATTTATTCAGTTCTCTTCACTGAACAAAGACTGGTGACAGTGCAGGGAGGGGGTTTAATTTTTAGGGGTTTTATGTCCCTGTCATACTTCTCAGCAGTCCCTTTACCCCAAGTCATTCCAAGTAAACATGCATGCTAAGTAGAAGCAGCACACTCACTGAACAAACCCGGCCAGGGGACAAACTTCACAGCATTTCTCTCCGGTGGGTTCCTGCCTCTGATGCAGAAAATTTGGAGGCACGGCTGGCATGGGCAGCCACACAGACACAGTTCTGGGAAGAAAGCTCCGTGGTCCTGGCTCTGGTTTCTCCTTCTTCTTTGTTCTAAATGTTGCTGTAGAATCAAAAAGGAAGATGGGAGCCTGTGCCAGAAGGGCCCCGGATGTTCCTAAAGGTCAGTCATTGGTCAGATCTCTACCCGTCTCTTTGGCTCTGACATTTGAATTTTTTTTTTTTTAATTTACCACTGTTGTCAACTGCCCTGCTTGGAGAGCTTTCCTTGGTGGGTAATAGATTGTTAGCATATGTGGCAGTCTTTAGAGACCATTCACAAGTATTCTGGGCCTTTTCTTTCTGATCACATCCCTCTTCTGCGCCTCTAGTCTAGCAACTCACCCTACGGATCTGGGAACTAGAGCTCTATAGCTATGCAGACCAGTCTGAGTCCTGGTAATAACTGAGAGGGGGAAGAAGGAAGGGAGAGAAAGAAGGAGGGAAAGAGAGAGAAGAGGGAAGGAAAGACGGAAGGAAGGGAAAGAGGGAGGGAATCACATTATTTATATTTATGTTTGTGGTTTTATAAATCAAATTCAGATTGTGCTATGAAATATATATTTATGAAATCTATTTTTTAAAGACCAATAAATTGCATACACAATACCAATTTTTTTTTTTCACTCAGTATTCACCCTGGGCATTTTCCAGGTAGTCACATATTCTTGGAAACGTAAAGTATGCCTCAAATATCACTTTGTCTGAGAACTTTGCCCAGCAAACTATGACCCCAGGTGGAATCTGCTTACATTGTGTGTTCCTCCTGCCTTGGATACATCCTGTTCTCTCTTCGAATGGCACTTGCTATCACGTGTAGAGCACACAGTAGGTGTTTAGTAAATATTGCATAAGAGATGGTGCCTCACAGAGATGTGTTTGATAAATGGTCAGCTTGAACATGTGGTATCCCTCCATTACACCTTCCCTTCTGCTTATGTCCTCTCCATTCACACTGCAGAATCTCAGGGCAGGTCTGGTATGGCAGCCTGCTTACCAGCAGGTCCGGTAGAGATCAGGATTTTGTGCGTGGCCCAAGTAAGTTCCCCAGCCCTCAGGGACTCCAGTACATAGAAAAGGCTCTGTGTCAAGGGTCCCACTCAGCTCTTCTCTGCTCTTCTGCCCCAAAGATCAGGCCCACCATTCACAGGAAGCAGGAAATGAAACAATACTCCTTTTAGACAGACATCACCTCACTGCTTCTCATTATAAAGGCAGCTGCAGCCTACAGAGCATGGCTGTGTTCATGCCTTAGTAAGCCTGACATCCCTTGGTGCTTTTCAGCTTCTTGAGGACAGGATCTAGCAAATGAATCCCCTTACTTGGTTCCATTATGTAAGCTCCTTTTCCCTTTCTTTCCACCCCTCACACTCAATCGAGGAAGGGGCAGAAGACTTCAAGCACTTCGGCTCTGCCACACCACTTACAAAGATTATGAAAGCCATAAAAATGTCAACTTAGGTATTTCGCTCCTGTAAACGACTCAAGCAGAATGCTGTCCACTCACTCCCCATCTTTACAGCTTGAGCAAGAAGCTTCAACTTCATGCTTGAATAACAAATAGAACAGCTCACATCCCTTTGACAGGTGATCTGTGGATGTTTCCCTGGCACCCTTGCCAGAAATAATTCCATTCTGTGGCCGAAGAACACTCTGGCATTGCCATTCTAACCTGACCCATCTATTGGCATGAACAAGGCCTTTCGAGGAAAACTCTCAAAATAGAGCTTTTTCTTAAATGAGAAATGTCAATTGCAGAACAATCTCAGGCTTAGACAATAAATAATTCAATGTATTATAGAAGTAATTAATGTTAAAATAAAATAAAGTCTGCTAAAATGAGTTGAGTGCCTGTGTCAGGCACTAAGCTGAATACTCTATGCATGCACTTTAGTTAATTTTTGTGACACTATGATTATCTTCCAGTTGAGGATATAGAAGTTTGGTAGCTTGTTGAATGTTGCACTGGTAGTGGATATTTATTTGAGAGCTGGTAATCTTTCAACACAGAGTTATGTTCTCTCTCTCCTATCTCTTGTTAACCTCTATTAATATATATATATATATATATATACAAATTAAATCTATTATATACAATATATATAGTATATTCACATATATTTCGCCCCAAGATTGCAGATGTGTGCTACTTATTTAAATAGTTAGAACTATTATAGTACCTATGTGTGTGGGCTCTGCTGGAAAGCTTTTTGTTATAACTTAACAGTACTGTCTGCTTCATGAGGAGGAAGCTCTCCATCCATCCCTGGGGGATATTCAAGCAGGCTGATGGTTATTGTACATCAACATGTTGCAGAACAGATTCCTGTCATGGGTGGGTGGTTGGGATAAATGACCCTCAAGTTTTCTCTTGTTTGTAAGATCCCAGGTGAAAAGTTTCTAGGAGATCTCTTTAGGATTTTCTGCTCAGTTTACTTTCTCTGGGACATTTCTCCCCAAATTCTGGAAGGACACAGAGATAATCTCTTTGAACTCATGTTGGTTCAGCTTTACTGTCTCTTGTCATAAACACTTGGACCAGAGCAATTACTGGATTTAAGGGGTTGCCTCTCAACCTCCTTTCTTCAGGAATTTGGAATTGGGATACAGAAAAGCAAGTCTGGGTTGGTCTCTTAAACAGAGGAAATTTAAACTAAGCAGTGCTGTGTTCACATGTGGACTAGGATAAAAGGAGCTATCACAGAGAGGGAGAAGCAGAGAGGGACAGGCGATGACACGATACCATCATGTTGCAGCTGCAGGTCTTCCTGAGGACATTGGGTTCTGCGTGACGCTCTACAGTCTATAGTCAAGTTCACTAAGGAATTTCTGTTATGGAAAACAACTCAGAGAGGCTCGACTCTGAGAGGGACAAATGTAGATCAGCTTTCTCTGTGGACGCTGGTGAAAGGACAGGTGTTCCCTGCTTCCCTAGGTCACATAATCCTGCAGTACAGAGACTGGTGGGTTGCTGTACGTCATTCCCCCCTCCATTCACTTTGTATGTGCTACTGATGCATCTATGAATGTTCAGGGGCTTCTCTATTTCTGTTAGGGGAGTTGTGTGAGTGTAAGGGAGATTTGTGGACTGTATCTGATTTAGTGGTGACTTACAGGGCTTAGTAAAAAGATACGTTCAAGTGCAGGGAAGGGTACCCAGCAAAGGAAGCTCTGCAAACCTGTGTTTCAGACTAAATCCAACCATTACATCTCAGAATTTGGCACGGGTCTCATTCGCTACATGTGTGACATGTCCTTATTTCTATAGAAGTTTGTAGAGATACTCAGTTCAAATATGACAGAACACCTCCAAAAACGGCTTTAGTGTGAAACTAGTGGAATATGTGCTGCTTTCAAGTGAAAAAGTCGGGGCCACCTTTTGAGTAACCTCTTGCATAGGGCATTCCTAATGGGGAGAAACATTACCCCAGAGAGACAAATAATCTTCCCATTCTTAAGGAAGTCTGGACTGTTTTTCTAGCACACATGGACAACTCATAATTACTCTTAAGTAACCCTGAGAATTTTAACATGAATTGAGTTATGTGTTTCTTGTTAAATGGATCAAATTTCAACAAAGCCCGGGAAACATCTTGAAAAATCACATGAATGCAATTTCCAAAGAAAACAATCCAAGAATTACTGCCAAAGAGTTTTATTTCCACTAGGAAGGAAGAGAAGAGTTTCATTTTGCCCCCCACGCAGGCTGTATGTTCAATTTGTGGTCTGCCATGGAAAATTCTGCTGATTTTGCTGAATTCAGGGGAGGAGAGAAATGAAGGAGCTATTGTTGTTTGAGTGATAAAACTGTCTTTCTCTACTATTAATATGTTATTAGCATTTTCAATTTCATCCTACAAACATTGAGTTTTTAATGGTGTGTGAGGTATCGTGGGAGGGGGGACAAAGAACTTACCACATGATGCTTGTCTCATGGGCCTTATAAATTAGACCTACAAGTAGGGCACTGCCATCCCACACCGTGCCCTTGTGTAAATTAGGAAAAGAAGCCCCTTCCTGGCAGATGTAGCCTTGTGGGCAATCAGTGAGCACAGAGGACATTTGTGAAAATTAGGAAAAAAACACCTCTTCCTCTGGAGGGCACACTCCTGTGCCAGGGTGCACATTGCAATTCCATCTTCCTCGCCTTTGACTAAGAGCCCTTGTGCAAGACATGACTTGCCCATCTGACTGCAGCACTGCTGCCTACAAGTCATGAATAGGCTGATCTGGGAATAGCCCATTGTCTAAGTGGATGGGATATAGCCATTATTGTCCATCATCAAGGAGCAAAGGAATCCCCAGGCAGCTTGTTGGAAACACCTGCATACCCCCTCAATATTCTGATTAAGAGTGACTGAGATAAGATTTCTAAATACAGATTTGAAACACACCCTCTCAGGTGTTTCTGATGCCAGTTACCCAAGAACAAGTTTGAGTAGTAAAGATGTAAGGAGCAAATGGTCTGGGTCATCTGGAACTTACTAGGGAAGACCTAGAAAAGATGGGGAATTTTCATCATGTGATAACTATAATTTTTGCAGCTTTGCCCTCCTAAGAGCATTTTTCATTTCCCAAAATGAATGAGGAGAAACTCAGTTAGGCTTATTTGAAATTGTCCAAGAACAGCTGAAGAGAATGTTTCTAGGACAAAACCCTAAAACAAACTTTGGGATCTGAAAACTTTACAGTCGCCAATAAAGAAAAAAATATATAACTACCAGAATTCTAATTGGTACTAGGCAGAGAGTGACAAGACACCCCAGAGATATGATACCTCTGCAACCATCTTCCCATCTGCTTCCCAGAATGTTCCTCTAACAATACTCCTCTGTCTCTGAGGTGCCTCTGATAACACCACTGCATAGTTAATAACAGAGAACAATGCTGACTTCTGGCATGATTTCCTTTGGAAATGATTGTGGTCACATGGAATGGTGGTTTCCATTTTTTAAAAATGCCATTAGATGTTTGGGGGCCGTTAGCCAGAACTCTATACTTTTCTAAAGAAAAAAAATATTTTATAATAATAAACAAATATAATTCTAAGTATTTTCAGTTCCAGAAAACTTTCTTGTTTCTTTCTTCCCACCATAACAATACCTTTTGTGGGGTTATGTACTTTCAGAAGAGGAATCATTTTCTCCACCATTATTAAGTCACCTTCTATCTCTATATTTTGTCTGTGATGGAGGCAAAAAATTTATCTGTAAAGATCACATATGAGAAAGCCCAGAGCAAGAAAAATGGGAAGGGGATGCAAAAGCAACCCATAGGCGCACAGATGTCTCCTGCCGCACCCGCTGCTCCCCTCAGCAGTGTACCTCGGTCCTTCTGCCTGTTCTGCTCCCCGCTCTAGCTCTGGTGAATTCTCTCACCCTCCCACACTTCGGACTGTGCCCAGTGCTTGTATAAATAAATAAATAAATCTTTAAAAAAAGTAAAAAAAAAAAAAAAAAGCAACCCATGATCTAGCAATTCACACAACCCAACGATTTGTATGGTATGTAATAGCAGGCGGGAAGATTTTTCACTGGTAATCAGTCATTAGAAACCTAATGCACAGCACCTTGAGCAGCAGAGCATTTCCAGTTGGCTTAGGTAATACCAGCACAACTGCAGCAAGAACATTGGAATCGATGGTGTAACTTTCCACGCTCTCCTTCACAAATCAGTATATCATCCAAGTAAAGACAATTCAGTTCGCTTCTTTATTGTACTCAACTTCATTGATTTATTAGTGCTTCATTCTGAAGATCAAAAAGGAAGAGACAATCTGTGTGGAAAAAGGAAAATTAAACTCTTCCTCCGTGTTGAAAATTACATGGCCTTTTCCATGGCCATTCAAGTCAATTCACATAAGAAAATATCCCTGATAGGTTAATGATCTACTAAGATTCACATAAAGTAAGCAAATACCTTAAAAGTATTAATTTTGATTCCAGTCCAACTCAACATTGTGAAGCTTGTAATGTGCAGAGAGATGGATAAGGAATATCAAGTGTACAATGGTTAAGAACATGAAGTTTGGGTCAGACAGGCACATTTGGGTTTGACTCATAGGTCTGGGACTTTATAGACTGTGTGTCCATTTAAGAATATTATTTTACCTTTCTGCATTCTATAGAGCCAAGATAAGAACACCTAACCCCATATAGCTGTTTAGAATTTACAACAACATACACAGTAGCACAGTGTTCCATATAAGTAGGGATTATCACAAAAAGAGGAAAATCATGTAGTTCTACCTTCATGGCCCTCATTATCTCATTAAAGAGATCACAAGCTTTTTCTTGTAGTAAATGTTTTAGTCTCTTTTACAAATATTCCGTTCTGCTGTAGACATATGCAAGTGAATAAGCATGGCTGTGTTCTAATAAAACTTCATTTATAAAGATAGGTTATGAACCATATTTGGTGACCCTTGGTCTAGCCAAACAGCTCATTGTTCTAAGCTTGTTGAAAGTTGTGCTGCCCTCTCTTTCCTGAAAGAAATGTTTGGTAACCCACTAAATTGTTTTTTTATCCTAATTGATGTTCTCCCTAAATACACCTTCTACTTTATGAAGGTAATGGTTTATGTGTAGTGACATCAGCCTTGATGTTAAATTTGGCTACTTCAATGAGAAGTGGATTCCTGTTAATGAATTCGTTAACAAATTTATAACCAATTTTTTACAAATGTCAAAAAGCAATATGTTTATAAATGTCAAAGCTGTAAGTTCATAAATGTCAGTGACTCAATAACAGCTTTGTCAGGCATATGACCCCAAGAAGAAAGTATAGTTCATAATGACAACCAGCAATGGATGCTGAGTCCCTACTAAATCACTATTATAAGGATTAACTGTTCTTTCTTATTAAAATGCTTTTGAAATCATCATACAAAATAACAATGACATGTAATAAACAATTATGGTCATACAAATAATTTTCTTAAAATTCTACTTGGACCATGAGATTATGGTCTAAAAAACAAGACAAGGGGTCTAATCCACCACTCCCAGGATCCTGTATACCTAGAGTCTCTCACAGCTGTACACTAAACTGATTACACAACTGACTCCACCACAAATGGGAATTTCTCTATATCATATTTCTGTTAATTTTGGATAGAAAATAATAACATTTTGACTCAATTTAACCTAACTAATAAGGATACTTCATTATTGCATCTACATGAAAAATCCAGAGTAAGAACTTGCTTCAGATGAGGATTGATACAGCAGCTCAAATTAAGTAAACAAAGTCCTTGTTTCTCTTTTTCTTGTCTACCTTCCATTGTGAAATTTTAATTCTAAAGCTGGATCCTTTTATATTTGAAAGATGACCTTGCTAGCTAGAAACTAGTGGCTTCAGGCTTATCTGTTTCTTAGTTACATGCCGCAGGAATGAAAATGCAAGAATTCCCACTTTTCTCAACAAAATCCAGACAATCACTATTACTGGACCAACTTACATTATATACTTATAATTGAACTGAAGAGTGTAGTAGGGCAACTGCCATTGCCCACCACCATCCATTCCCCCGTTTCTTTTCCTAGAGAAATTTTGACTTTAGGGCCTCCCTGGTGGTGCAAGGGGTTAAGTGTCTGCACTATGAAGCAATCTGCAGCTACTATGGCATGAGTTCGATCCCCGGCCAGGGAGGTGACCCACATGGCTCAGCAGACCTCTCCTGTCTCACCCGCTGCTCCCCCCAACAGTGTATTTCAGTCAGCCTGCCTGTTCTGCGTCCTACTTTGTCTCTAGTGAATCCTCTCACCCCCACTCCCCACACCCTTGGCCTACATCCCAGCTCTTATATGCATAAATAAATAAATCTTAAAAAAAAAAAGAAATTCTGACTTTAAATTGACCTCTACCCTGGTAACCCTTTACTTTGAAAAAGGTGACCCTATGTCTAACTCTTGAAATGGTTCTATTGGTTTATGACTAATCTCATTCCCTTCATCTGTGATTGGTTCCAAGATGATGGCCACATAACCTAATTCTGCCCAATGAGAAATGAAGGAAAGACTACAGCGTGCCTCCGGTGAAAAATTCCTCACTTGTAAGAAAGACAAATCAGAAAAAAATGGCCTCTTTCCTTCCTCTGCATGTTGTATCCAAAGTAGTGTCATGGATAATACCTAGGAATGCCACCTTGCTCTTAGTCTGAATATTAAATGATGGCAAATCAAATTAAAAGAATCAGTGATCTTGATAAAACTGTATCCAATCTTCTTGAAGTCTGCCATTTCTCTCAATTTTTATTTATAAAGTCCACAAAGTTGAAATTTCTGTGATTTGAAATTAAAAGCATTCTAGTTGTAACTAAGGATGACATAAATATTTGATGGAGTCTCTGGGGGAAGCTTCCAGTATCTTCCACATTCATCTTATATCTGTGGAAAGTCAAGACATGCTCTTTCCCCACCCCCCAATCTTGAATGGAAATATTACGTGGTGGTCTGCAAGATGTTAGCTAGTGAAAACTACATTTATTAACCATCTAGAACTGGCAAAGACCAGAATTATATAATGGTTTGTGAAAATCAAATCCTAGGGTCAGCAGAACTGAGTTTGCTTCTCAGTTCTGCTCCTTATTGGCTGTGTGAACTTGGGCAAAGCATTTAACTTCTTAGAACTCATGGCAACTATAAAAAGGAGACAAATAACAATATGTACATAATAGAAGTTTTTGGTGAGGATTATATAACATTAATTATAAAAATCCCCACCATATAGTAATTCAAAGAGCTGGGTCTCACCTATTCAGGCACAAGAAAGTTTTCCTTTGATGTCAGATATCAGAAGTTAGTACTATGAATGATCTCTGTACTTCCTTATTCTTAAACTGTAAATTTCTCAAAGGTAAGACAGAGAATGTGTCTTATTCTTTTTTTTAAAAGATTTATTTATGCATATAAGAATTGGGGTGTAGGCCAGCAGTGTTGGGGGTTAGAGGATTCACCAGAGACAGAATGGAGAGCAGACTAGGAGGATTTACTGAAATGGCTCCCCAGCCAGGGATAAGACTCATGCTGCAGTGGCTTGTGATAGCTTGATAGTGCTGAGACTTAACCCCTGCACCACCAGGGAGACCCCATTTCTCATTCTTTTTGTATCTTCTGCTATACTTAACACAGAGAAAAGGTATTCAACAAAACCCATACATGTAACAAAATTAAATCCTGGGGCTTCTTCTGAAAAGCTATGTCTGCCCTTAATGTGTGTTGTAGATATTTAAAATCATGTCTGTAAATTTATTTTTTATTTTATATATAGTCCCCATAAAATTCCCACTACCAATTCACCTGTCCACCATCACCATAGTCCCTTGTGCTCTTCCCTCCCCTGTTTTGATCCCTCTCTCTCCCCCTTCCCTGTAGAATGTCTCTGATTTATAGTTGCCTGTTAATTTTGTTTTTTTAAATTTATTATAATAATTATTTTTTTCTGATATCTTATTTGGTTCCCTTATATTCCTCCTATAAGTGAAACCATCTGATATTTTTCTTTTTCCTTCTGGCTTATTTCACTGAGCATAATCCCTTCCAGCTCCATCCATGTTACTGCAAATGACATGAGTTTATCATTTTTGATTGCTGAGTAATATTCCATTGTGTATATATACCATATCTTCTTGATCCAGTAATCTATTTTTGGGCATTTGGGTTGTTTCCATATCTTACCTATTATAAGTAGTACTGCAATAAACATAGGGGTGCAGGTATCCTTTTGGACTAATGTCTTTGTGTCCTTTGGGTAGATTCATAGGAATGAAATTGCTAGGTCGTATGGTAGCTCCATTTTTAGTAGTTTGAGGAATCTCCACACAGCCTTCCATAGTGGTTGGACTATGCATTCCCACCATCAGTGTATGAGAGTTCCTTTTTCTCCACATCCTTGCCAACATTTGTTGTTGCTAATAGTTTTAATATGTGCCATTCTCACTGGTGTAAGGTGGTATTGCATTGTGGTTTTGATTTGCATTTCCCAGATTATAAGGGGTGTTGAACATTTTTTCATACATCTGTTGGTCATTTGCATTTCCTCTTTGGAGAAGAATCTTTTTTAGCTCTTCTGCCCATTTTTTTTACTGGATTGTTTACTTTGTTGAGTCACATGAACTCTTTGTAGATCTTTGTGATGAGTCCCTTATCAGTTGTATGGAGTGCAAAGATTTTCTCCCAATTTGTTGGGTGTCTCTTTGTTTTGGTTAACATCTCTTTTGCTGTACAGAAACTTTTTAGTTTGATGTAATCTCAGCTGCTTATCTTTTCCTTCACTTTTTTTTTTAGCTTTTGGAAATAGTTTTTTTTTTTAAAGATTTATTTATTTATTTATACATGTGCTGGGTACAGTCAGAAGTGCGGGAGGGTGAGAGAATTCACCAGAGCCAGAGTGGGGAACAGAACAGGCAGACTGACGAAATACACTGCTGAGGGGAGCAGCGGGAGGCAGGAGAGGTCTGTCACGCCATGTGGGACCATCGCCGGTGGCCGGGATCAAACCGTTGCTGCAGAGGCTGTGGGCAGCTTTGCAGCTTAGCACTCAACTGCTGCCCCACCAGGGGAGGTATCTAGTTTCATTCTTTTGCATGTGGTGGTATGGTTTTCCCAGCACCATTTATTGAATAAACTGTGCTTTTTCTGTTGCATATTCTTTGGTCCTTTATCAAAGATTAGTTGTCCATATATGTGTGACTTTATTGCTGGGTTTTCTATTCAATTCCATAGGTCTGTGTATCTGTTTTTGTTCCAGTACCATACTGTTTTAATTATGATGGCTTTGTAGTATAACTTGAAGCCCTTGGTGTGTGATACCTCCATTCTCCTTTTTTTTTTTTTTTTTTTTTTTTTTTGTAGTCAGGAGAGCTTTGACTCTTTGAAGTTTTTTGTGGTTCCATAAAATTTTCATCAATATTTGATCTATTTCTTTGAAGAAAGTCATTGAGATTTTTATTCGTATTACATTAAATCTCTAAATTGCTTTTGGTTGTATGGCCATTTTAATAACATTAATTCTTCCAATCCATGAGCAGGGAATGTCTTTCTATTTCTTTGTGTCTGCTTCTATCTTTCCTAAAAATGTGTCTAAATTTCCTTCATATAGTTCATTCACCTCCTTTGTTAGGTTCATTCCCAGGTATTTGATTTTGTTAGGTTCATTCCCAGGTATTTGATTTTTTTTGTTTCAGTTGTAAATGAGATGGTTTTCTCAATTTCTTCTTCTTCAGATTGGTTGTTTGCATATAAGAAGAAGACTACTTATTTTTGCTTGTTCATTTTGTATCCTGCTACTTTACTAAACTGGTTTATTATTTTAATTAGAACTAGAAAAAGAGCAACAAAAGAAACCCAAAAGCCAGTATAAAAAAGGAAATAATAAAAATCAAAGCAGAAATAAATGAAATAGAAATTAAAAACAAATGCAAAAGATCAATGAAACCAAGAATTGGTTCTTCGAAAAAATTATACAAAATAGACAAACTTCTAGGCAGGCTCACAAAGAAAAAAAAAAAAAACCAGGAGAAAACACAAATAAATAGAATAATAGATGAAAGAGGAGAAATTATAACAGACTTAGCAGAAATCAAAAGAATGATCAGAGATTACTATGAACACTTATATACAAACAAGTTTGACAATCTAGAAGAGATGGACAAATTCCTAGAACTATATTATCATCCAAAGTGAGATAAAAAGGAAATAGAACACAGACCAATTATAAGCACTGATGTTAAAACAGTAATCAAAACGCTCCCCAAAACCAAAAACCCAGGACCAGACAGCTGCACAAATGAATTCTACTAAACATTCAGAAATGAACTAGTGTCTTACACAAACTCTTTCATAAAACTGAGAAAGAAGGAATATTACTAAATACATTTTATCAAGCCAACATACACTAATACCAAAACCAAACAAAGACAACACACACACACAAAAAAAAAAACCCAGAAAACTACAGACCAATCTCCCTAATGAACACTGATGCAAAAATCCTCAATAAAATCCTAGCCATCCTACCAAAAGCAATATACAGATTCAATGCTATTCCAATCAAAATTTCAATGTCATTCTTCAAAGAAATAGAACAATTATTGATGAAATTCATATGGAATCACAAAAAACCTCGAATAGCCAAAGCTCTCCTGAAAAAAAAAAGAAGGGAATGGAGGCATCACACTCCCAGACTTCAAACTATACTACAAAGCCACAATCATCAAAACTGCATGGTATTGGAATAAGAACAGACATACAGACCAATGGAATCGAATAGAAAATCCAGAAATAAATCCACAGATTTATGGTCAACTAATCTTTGACAAAGGAGCAAAGACTATGCATTGGAGCAAAGAGAGTTTGTTCAATAAATGGTGCTGGGAAAACTGGGTCGCTACATGCAAAAGAATGAAGCTTGACCACAACCTCACACCATACACAAAAATCAACTCAAAATGGATTAAAGAACTAGACATAAGACCTGAAACCATAAAATATATAGAAGGAAATATAGGCGAAACGCTACGTGATTTGCACATAAAAGACATCTTTACAGACACATCACCCAAAGCAGTGAGAGTGAAGGCAAAGATAAACAGCTGGGACTACATCAAATTAAAGAGCTTCTGCACAGCAAAAGAGACAATAACAAAAACAAAGAGAAACCCCACCAACTGGGAGAACATTTTTGCACCCAACACTAATGATAAAGGACTGATCACAAAAATCTGCAAAGAGCTGATGAGACTCAACAACAACAAAGAAAATAATCCAGTCAAAAAATGGGCAAAAGAGCTAAAAAGAAACTTCTCTGAAGAGGAAATGCGAATGGCCAACAGGCATATGAAAAAATGTTCAACATCACTTGTCATCAGGGAAATGCAAATCAAAACTACCATGAGATACCATCTTACACCAGTGAGAATGGCACATATTAAAAAAACTAGCAACAACAAATGTTGGCGAGGGTGTGGAGAAAAAGGAACTCTCCTGCACTGTTGGTGGGAGTGCAAACTGGTCCAACCACTATGGAGAGCTGTGTGGAGATTTCTGGGCCTACTAAACATAGAGCTTCCACATGATCCAGCAATTCCACTCCTAGGTATTTACCCAAAGGACACAGAAACATCAATTCCAAAGAATACCTGCACCCCTATGTTTATTGCAGCACTGTTTACAATAGCTAAGCTTTGGAAACAGCCCAAATGCCCAAAAATAGATGACTGGATCAAGAAGATGTGGTACATATATACCATGGAATATTACTCAGCATTCAAAAAAGATAAACACATGCAATTTGCAGCAACATGGATGGCGCTGGAAGGGATCATGCTCAGCGAAATAAGCCAAAAAGAAAAAGAAAAATACCGGATGGTCTCACTCATAGCAGGAATCTAGAAAACTTAAATAAGGGACCAGGAAAATGAATAACTATAAGAAAGTGAAAATCAAAATCAACAAAAAACTATGAACCAGAGACACTTTTTGGGGGGCGGGGGTGGGAGGGGAGGGATTGGGGTCAGAATGGGGGGGCTGCAATTGTATGGGGAATATAAAATAAAATTTATTATTTAAAAAAAAAATAAAATAAAATAAAATAAAATCCTAGCCAACAGAATCCCACAATGCATCAAAAGTGGGATTCTAGGGGCACAAGGATGGTTCAATATCCAAAAATAAATTAATAATATAATACAACACATCAACAAAAAGAAAAACAAAAACCTATGATCATATCAATAGATGCTGGGAAAGCATTTGACAAAGTTTGACATCCATTTATAATGAAGGCCCTCAAGATTTTTGGGATAGAAAGAACATAGCTTGACATAATAAAAGCCATCTATGACAAACCCACAGCCAATATT
Source organism: Talpa occidentalis (assembly GCF_014898055.3). Classification (NCBI taxonomy): domain Eukaryota; kingdom Metazoa; phylum Chordata; class Mammalia; order Eulipotyphla; family Talpidae; genus Talpa; species Talpa occidentalis. The sequence goes on from NW_023605305.1 coordinate 83,700,597, forward strand.
ATTCTCAATGATGAAAAGCTGAAAGCCTCCCAGGGACAAGTTAAGGATGTCTGCTCTCACCACTGTTTTTCAGTATAATACTGAAAGTCCTAGCCAGAGCAATAAGACAAGAGAAAGAAACACAAGGATTCCAAATATGAAAGAAGAAGTAAACTATCACTATTTGCAGACGATATTATAATATACATAGAGAACCCCTTTGACACTCCTCCATTAGGGGGTGGGTCCTTGTTAAAGTCTTGGTGGTGGGCAGGTTGATAAATTAACAAACTGAGTACAACAGAAGTAATGTAATGGGACTCCTCAGATTGACTCTTAACAAATCTGACTACCTTGAAGCCATCATGCTATGAGGAATTCCAGGGCATATGGAGAAGTCAGGTATATAGGGTCTTTAGTCAGTAGTCCTGGTGAAGATAAGTATTCCAGTTCTGCCCGCCTAGACCCTGACATGTGAGTGAGGAAGGCTGCAGATATTTCTCATACACACAGTTCAAGTCAATCCCAGTTGTTTGAACAATCCCAGACATTTTAAGGCAAGCCTAGATATCCCCATGGTAGCATGTCTTAGTTCCTGATCCACAATATTTGTGAGCATATCACAGTGGCGGTTGCTTTATACTAATTGTTTGCTCTACAGCAATAAATTACAGGAACACCTGCCATTCTTAGTTTTATTTCATTGCTTGGTGGCTCATGGCCTAGCCTGCCTTCTAAAAATAAAATCAAATATCAATAATTTTGAGAAGAGTTTGGCTATTTCCTGACTCCTCCTTTTAAAATATGGTGTCATTGGATGTCTAGAGATGGTGCCTGATATTTTATTGAATTCAGTTTCCTCCTTCTGGAATTTGGAGGAATACAACAAAGCTTTTGATACATCTGAAATTTTTTTAGAAAATCTGAAATTCCCTCTATTCATTGCTGTATTTCTGTATATCTGGTTTAAGAGGTTTTACTAGCTGGACGAATTTTAAATCAATTCATTGTATAATGAATAACTAATTCAAGTCAAAGTACCCTTACCCTCTTGTTTTGCTTTTCATTATCTTTGCCCTTCTACATTGCAGGCAATGTTGAATAGTGCCAAACTTTTTAACATCTGGAAATTGTATAAAATTCAGTTTGTGAATGAAAATATTCTCCTATTTCCTGTTCAAATTGTTTGGTTAAATAATGAAATTTGGTGTATTCCTTTGTAAATGATGAAGAGGGGCAAAAACTAATGCAAACTTTCAAATATATATATATGCTTTTAAAATGGCTATCCTGTCACACAAAATAGCTCCAGAAATTAAGTAATTTAGAAAATCTGTTTAAGAATAAAATCCAGTTCTAAAAATGAAGCCATTCATTGACTCATTCATGCATCCACTCAATAAATATTTATTGAATCCCAATTATGTGTTAATCATTATGTTGGATAATTAGAAGTTAGTGGTGAGCAGACCCAGTGATTTCTCTTAAAGGGATTCTGGAGAGACTTAGTCCATGTTTTCTTGGTGATTACATTCCTTCAGCTCTGTTCAACCGTAGAAGGTTTTCAGCAGCACATTTGCACTATCTCCAGCCACTTTGTCACCATTGGCAACAGGCAGAACTTAGGTGGAGCTGTTCTTTTAGTAAATTAAGCGATGATCAAAACTTCACTCATTTTTTCCACCACTATTTGCAACTCAATTTTCCAAACACTATGCATATGAAAAGTGTGTACAGGATTAAACATATAATAAAGAGGACATGTGCACACATAGAAAACAAATAAGGAAAATATACTGCATAAGGCATAACTTATCATCCAATTTTTAAAAAATTGTATTCAGCTCATAACAGATATTTGCTACTTTAAGATTTTACAAGGACATCTGTTGTTTTTCCTGGCCAGCATATGTTTCTTTTCATTCTAACATTACTCTAATATTGCTTGGGGATACCAGTGATGTTCCATTCTTGGTCTGTGTACTTTGTGACAAACCAGGCTCCCCAGAGCCAGGATCTGGGCATGTGATGTGAGCTGCTGGTCAGCATGTGCCAATCCTCAGGGCAATTATTGGCTTTGGGACAGTCATGTGACTCAAGCTAGTCCAATGAAAGCTTTACCAGGGAAGAGTCAAGTGGAGGTTCATAGTGTTCCCATGTGGGGTTGCTGACCAATTATGATGTTCCCTGAAAGCTCTAGGTTGCCATCTTTCTCCCACATTGGACATTCAGAGAGTTGAGCCAACCAAGAAGGCAGTACTAAGATGTGTAAAGAAAATCACGCCACATGATATTTGTCTTTTCCCAAGTACTTAAAATTCTTTAATTTTTTTTGTTTGCTGCATTTTATTAGCAAATATGTCATTTTTAGTAACTTCTTCTGCCTCTCTAGATGTTTATAATCTAACCAGTATATATGTACTACTTAAACACTCACTTTGCTTTAATAAGCTGCCTTTCAAGCCATTAGAGAATGATTTAGAGGTTAAAGAATGATGTGGTGAGTAATTTATGTTTGAATCCACCTTCTATTTTATAGACTATGTTAAAAAGTACCTATAAATTTTTCTTCACGGCATCTTCAGTAATCTTAATGGGTTAAGTGCCCAGCATGCTCTATGTGTGGTTCAGTTCGCAGTGATCTACCTGGCTTCACCCCATTCACCATCTCCCTTCTCTGATTTCCATCATTACTTCAAAAACTTAAAGTGTGCTTCTGTTCTGCAGGGCAGTTGATCTCTAACAAGGTTACTAGAATATATTTATGTATTCTTGGGCTTCACTCCACACTTCCACCCCAGGATTCTGATTCCTATAAGCCCAGGTACAAATCCAGAAATGTGTATTTTCACTAGAAATCCAGTTACGTTAAGCTGTGAGATATACTCTTTGTCAAATACTGATTTAAGGTATTAGAATCCTTTAGAATTACAGTTGGAAAGAAGTTTACATATGAGCCAGCCTGGTCTTTATTACCAACACCCATTTCACAGGGAAACAGGTACCTAGTTTCATCCAATCCCTGTGAAGACCAAGGGTGCCAGCCCCAGAATCAAAGTCTCTGGACTGTGCCCAAAGCCTTTTCCATTGCCTTTGAATGGTCTTCCCACCCATACCTGAAACAGAATCCAGATCTTCTGTCTTCTGCAGTCACCCTATGAGATGGGTACTATTATTGAATTACATGTGCAGATAAGAGATTAAATAACTTGTCCACCTTCATTGCCCACATTGTATTAATGCTCTTGCTCAGACATATGTACTGAATTTCTAAAGAGATGTAGTTGATCTCTAGCACTTTCAGGTCTAAAAGTGTTGGAAAACTCCATGAGTCCTCATAAGAGCTTAGCTATCCCTTTGCAGAAATACCCCCACTCTTAATGTGGCTCTGGGTGGCTGAGAATCCTTCCAAGATGTCTGTAGTTGTCATTAAGCAATTTTCTATGACACCGGAATGCAATGACACAAAGCCAAGTGAAACCCATAGTGGAAGCCAGATGGCATCAGGTCAGAGCTCAACTTTTGAATAAAAGTGAACTTTCTATTATATTTTTCCAGAACATTCTTGAGTCAGAGTCCACTGGAAAAAACCTAAGGACTCCCCTTCAGAGACTTAATTGTAATTCCTCAACAATGGATTATCCAGAAGTAAAATTTTGAAGATGTATATCCTGCAAGTTTAATTTTAATAGTTTTCCCATCAAAGCTTTGTTCTTTTTCCTTCTCTCACTAACAAAGCAGAACCCCTAGCTGATTTCCTCACTGTGGTTTGAGTTCACTTGGAGTATGTGGGTTGAGCCTGCAGCCCATGGTGAAGGACTCCCAGTGCCATCTGCACACCTCATTTGACACTGAATCATGCATTATTCTGTCTTAATGTGTGTCTCATCTTGCAGCTTGTTTTGTTATTTAAAGAATTGTGTGCTTAAATCTTGTCTCTTCAATTAGCTTACCAGTTCCTTGAGGTCAGAGACTAGGATCAACTTTTCTTTGCAGTTCCCATAATGCTGTTCTGTAAAATGCCAGCAAAACATGTGGAAAGAATTCTCTTATTACTGTCTGAGTTCTCCATGCTTTGCACACTGTGATGGCTTCATAATCTTCAAAGCTGATGTGTTATCTTTGTTGAAGACAAGATAGTAGGTCCCTAGGAGGGCTCAATAAAAAGTGTGTGTGGGGAGGCGGAGGGGGGTAAAGACCAGACAGTTATGTTTTATACCAGCTCCATTACTCAATAGCTCTCTGACTTCAACACATTTTTAAATCTCCCTGTAACTCAGTTTCCTCCCTTAGTACAGTGTTAATTGTGCCTACCTTCTAGGTTGATTTAAGGATTGACTAAGTTAACACATATACATTGCTAAGAAGAGGGCCTGGTGAGTGGTAAGTGATCAGTAAATGATAGTTATTATCATTATTATTACTATTAGCAATTCCCTTCAGCCAAAGGCCACTGGACACACACTAGTAGTTGAAGAAGTTGGGTTTCTTATTCATTACACTGAGGGAGAACATACCCCAGGAGGTACATGTTAGAAACAACTTAGTGTAGGTTCTGAGCTTGCATTAACAGACTGGGTGTCAGTGTAAGAAATAAGATATTTGTCTGGATAGATGCTGTAGGAAAGTATTACTGTACAATTGGGTGTCTAAAGAAATCTTCTTTAGATGGAAAGACTAGGTGGAGGTTGAATGCTTAATTGGTATAGAAAAAAAGGGAATACCAGAATAAAACTAAGGAAAGAGGGAAAATTCTTACTTTTGTGGTTTGAAACAATATTCATGTTTTTTCTATATTCAGATATGATTGTGGAGTGTTCTAATTTTTGTCTCAATCGATCATTGTTACAGAGTAGTTTTGTCTGATGTGGATGCTTTGTGGAGTTGTAGAAGTTCAATAGAGAACCTTGCTGACAGTACTGGCCAGCTCCTGGATTTCTGAGGTGGCTTGTCTCTTTCTCAGTGTGATTGAAGTACTAATAATAGCCACCATTATTGAACACTTTCCAGGCTTTGTACTGAGAAGTTTACCTGTACTAGCTAATATCATTCTTATAACTGTCCTATAAAAGTAGAAGTTTTTATACTTGATCTTAGCCAAAAGGCGAAGAAGCAATAAAAATAGATATTATTATTAACAAAGTACAAATAAACAGACTCAGACCCAGGCAGATTGAACAAACTCCCAAGTCTGTGATGTTCAACCCTATGACAGTGTCAGCTGGTGAGGACCTATGTTAGGCCTGGTAATGTGCAAGTGTGTCTCATTTATTCACGATCCTCTCAGAATCATGGAATCTGGTATGAGCTGCAAGACTAATATAACACCTATCACTATCATATAAAGCATATTATGATCCTGTAGTGTTATAAATTATAAAAGAGGAGGTGATACATTTGTCCAATAAACTTTAAACCTCTCCTCCACTGTGGAGGCACCATGCATAATGCTAGAGTTGTATTAGTACATATAGTAAGTTCCTGACTTCTTGCAAATTATATGTTTTGTGAAAGAGAAGCATTAAACAGCTAAACAAATAAATATACAGTATACAGTTATACAATCTAAAAATGTAGGAAATGCATCTCTCTGGTACAGGTAACAGTAGGAGAGGCAGGACAGATGGATAGCTTGAGGTAGGCAGGGAAGAATCTCTGAAGAAGTAACATTTCAGCAAAAATCTGACAACTTAGAGAAGTACCAAGACTTGAAGAACAGTCCAAGCAGAGGGAATAGAATGTGTTAAGGATTCATGACTGGGAAAAATCTCAGGAAATCCTGGAACATGAATAGGATGCAGGGAGGCTGGAGCATTATGGGTGGATAGGAAATGGGCAGATCATTTAGCCCCTCAGCAGTTTAACCAAAGTATCCAAAGTCTTTCCTTAATGCCATGGAATTAAGGGCCTAAATTTAAAGAGGGGGGCTAATTAATTCAAAAGCAGAGCCCAAGGAGCACTGATGGCAGAGAGGCATTGAGTCGGGCCATGGGGGATAGGGATGGATATTTTTAACACAGGTGGAGTATCCTGGACAGGGAGCTTATGCTGAGAGTAGAGGGTAGTGGAAGGTGATTCTGAAAATTGTCCTTGGAGGCAGACTGTGGGACTTCAAATACAAATTTTTATAGAGAATGGGGTGGGGGGGAGATGGTTCATAACATTGAGGGACGTAAGATTGACAAGTGGCCTGCTTTCTGCCTCTCTTTGATGCCTTCTTATTCTATGGACTGGTTGTGAGGACTTGCTTCCCTCAGTTAAACCCAGAGATGAGAGAGCCGGAAAGACAGAGCAGGCTTCCTTGTGCATACCAATGACAGATACAGTCTTTGAGGTTCCCAGTACTGAAGAGATTCACTTTGCCATGTTGCTCGTGCTTTGTATTAGGATTATCATTATTAACTAAGTAATTCTTCTCAAAAACCCAACTTCTAGGTGTGAGTCAGAGAGAACTGATTAATATTCTGGTAAAGCATGTGACTTTTCTATTTAGGCCACAAGGACTTTTGAAAAAAAACTTTTTCATAATATTGTCATTTTGTCATACTTAGAAGTTCAAATAATTACCCAAGCTTTTTGCAGCTGAGTGGGGTTTTGTCTTCTGTTTGGACAAAGTACCAAGATGGCTGCTGTCCTGGGGCAGTCCTGTAATAGAACCATGTGAAACAGGAGGAAGGGAGACTTCTGAAATGTTATGCTGCAAGCGTGGGTTGTATGATTCTAATTGTTAGGATTCTTTATAGTTGTAACAAACATTTTTAGTCTAGCTTGGGGGGGAAAGTGGGAGGTATTTATGTGATGAATAGGGAACACCTTTATTATTTTTGATCACTACCTTACATATGATCCTGCATACATATGGTAACCATAGATCCATGTGCTGCAGGAAATCGCCTCTTCCCCATCTTAACCCTTGGGTGTCAGTGGAATGCGATGTGTTCCCTCTGCCACCATCTTGACCATGTGATTCAGGTCTGCCAGGCAGAGCATTATATTTCCCCAGGAACCAAGTATTGGTTTAGGTGTCTAGTTTGAGATGTTGAGAAGCAACAGACTTTTACTGATGTTAACTGGAATGAACATCTCAATGGGAGTTAGAGTCTAGTAAATCATCAAAGTGAGAATCTAACCCCAGAAGAGATTGCTAGGGAAGGAGTCTCAGTCTACTGCTTTTTTGACCCTCTCCAGGTAGCATTTCGATTTATAAAATTTTGACATAGGCTGGTTATCTCAGAAAAAAAGAAGTCAGATTTAAGAATCACATGGAAGAATCAAGGAATTTGTTTCCTTGTGCTTCATTTTCATTGGCATATTAATTCCCAGGCAGTATAACCTGCATATTTTAAGTTCATTATCTCTTTTTTTAAGATTTATTTATTTTTTGCATACAAGAACTGGGGTACAGGCCAAGGTACAGGGGGTGAGAGGATTCACCAGAATCAGAGTGGGGAACAGAGCAGGCGGATTGACTGAAATACACTGCTGAGGGGAGCAGCAGGCAAGAGAGGAGAGGTCTGATGCGCCATATGGGTTAGCTCCCTGGCCAGCCGGGGATTGAACTCATGCACTGTGCTGCAGTGGCTGCTGATAGCTTCATAGTGCTGTGAATTAACCCCTTGCACCACCAGAAAGGCCCTAAGTTCATTATCTCTGATAGGTGTAATTGTATGCGGGAAAGGCAAGAACTTAGAAGATAAAAGATTATATCATAAGAAAATGCCTGTTTGGTCAGACTCTATAGGTGACTCCAGGGAGCTAGGGATGCAGGGAAGACTCCAGGCTTCCTTATTGGGATCGCTATGGATCTGTGTCAATAGGCAGGGCTGACCACTTGTGTCTTCACAGCAGTCCTCTTTGACCTACTGACTACCTCTACAATTCCTTTTTCTTTGCCCAAAGCTGGTTGATTTTCTTTCACACTGGTAATCCTGTAAAAGGGTCTCAGTTTTGCCACTGAGAATAAGCGTAGCAGAGTGTATAGTGCCAAGAGTTTCTGGAACCTGTGTTATAGCATGAGAAGTGAGGCTGCCAAGAAATGAAGAAATCGCTACTAAAGAACTAAAACTGAGCAATGGAGAAAAGAAACAGTTGTGTTGCTTGAGGCCTTGATCAAGCAGTGCCTGAAGGACACATCAAATTGTTCACTAATGTGAAGCAATACACTCTCTTTCATGCTTAAGTTAATTTGAGTTGAAAATGTTTGTCCTTGCAACTGAAAGATACAAGGGTTTGTTGAAACCAAAATATAAGTTCTTGAAGGACATCAGAGAGGACATGGGGACAGAAAATGGAGACCCATGTAAAACTAAGTAACTTTCTTCTCTCTACTTCTGCCTGGATGTGAGTCTATCCTCTCTACAGACTGGTTTTCCCTTTTTTAAGATCACCTTTGTGTCCCCAGTAGCTCTCCAGTGTGCATGTTACATCCCTGGATATTGGAAGAGATTAAGTAGAGTGTTTCTAGATTCCGATTCCAAATCGCCTGGCAGGAAGCCCTAAATGACTTGAACTGAGTTGGGTAGTTAGTTTTAGGAACAGATTATATATTCTGAGTTCTCTTGTGGTCTTTGGATACAAAATCCTCAGAAAGGGCTTGTTTATTATCTCCACCCTCCTGCCTCCCCTCATTTGTCAGAGGTTTAGAAATAGGGGCTCTTGATAGAGGTGGGTAGTCATGTCTATTGGTAAAAATGTCCGACTAGTGAGAACAGCTATCTGTGGTCAGCCTTTGCCAGCCTGCACAGGAGAGCTAAGAAGATCATTGTCTCAGTTTCCCCAAGACTGAGGGGTTTCTTTGGGGAGGAACTAAACAGAGGACAGTCTCAGGTGAACCTTTGTTGTTCTTCAGAGACTGCTGGTGGCAGACCAAATCTTTATCCCTAGCTTTGTGGTACTCCAACTAAAATTGTGGTTTCAGGACTCACACAGAGTTACCAAGTACCTGAGCCTTGTTGATACCCATGCTTAGTGCCATCCTGTGTCCTGTGTCATTACACATAAAACAGCAAACGCTAGTTAACACTTCTGTCTAATAGTGTGTACAGGGTTGATAGGTTTGAGCAGAGATGTAGGACTCAAGTGAGGGGGAGGCTGCAGGAACCAGGGTGGTGAATACATACTATGGTGTGAACTTTCCTTTGGCCCTTGGATCTTTACAGGGCATTGGCCCTCACCATGTAGCTGGCATTGACACTCTGGAGCTCTAGAAGAGAAAAAGCTGCTCTATTCTGCTTCCATCGTTGTCCTTTAGCATTCAGACTTCTATCACCATCATGGAAGATTTCTTCTTCACTGTCTAGAGCTTCAAATAAGGGACATGACCCTGCTTGCATATTAGAATAACTTGAGGAGCTTTGAAAAAAATATTCCAATGCTTCTCCCATCCCTCTGGACTGATTGGATCAGAATCTGTGGGTCAGGAGTCCGGTCTTTAGCAGTTTAGAAGTGACATCCCTGCACTGGTGATTGTAATGGGCAGCCAGCTTAGGAATGGGCTTCCCAGACTGGCAAACCAAGCTCCGCAGCAAGGCTGCTGCCTCAGCTTGGGGCTAGGTGGAAAAGGCCAAGCCAGTGCCTAGGTGTCCCAGGCCCCTTGTCCAAGGAAGGCTGAGTGGTGAGAAAGGTTAAGACTGTGACTCATGAAAAGCACCACATTGCAGAGTGGGGAGTCCAGCTCCTAAAATGAAGATTTTTCCAGCTTTCCAGCATGACTCAGGTGTCATTATGATTCAGCCAGCCATGGCCAGAGAGGTAGGTATCATCTAACACAGCCTTGGCTGCTGGGACCCCAGCTTTACCCTGTGGACAGGGGGCATTATAAGCTGGGTCAACACTCTACAATATGTCAAATAGATTTTTTTTCCACAATGACCATTGACAGAGACAAAAGGAGTATTGGTAGGTCCTCATCCCAGAGCTTCTTGTCTATCCAGTCCAACACTCTCTCCCCTCAAGCTCTCCATCCATGATGTGATGTTCTGTGTGAAGAGAACAGTACAGCTGAGGGAGGAGAGAATGAAATGATGGAGAAACACAGCAAAAGAAGTGTGGGTGAGGCCATGGGGAATTATTGGAACCTGCGTAGAAACAAAATGTTTGGGGCCCAAGTTGCCAAAAGAACAGAGGGTGGGGCACCTATCCTCTTATCCTAACCAGTTCATATGCTTTAGGGGTGGGGAAACCCTGGCAGTGTTTGAACAGCTGGAGTAAGGAGTGAGTGTAGTCCACTTGATCTGTCTGGGTGTGCCCTCCCAAGAGCAATTGAGCTCCTGCCTGGAGAATGACTGGCCTGCACAGGGCCTCAGTGCTTGTCAACTCTGATTACTTAGCTCGGCAGTGGAGGACCTGATCAGGGGCCTAGAAGGGACTTGCTGAAAGGTCTCAGCTAGTTAGGAGTGGAGCAGGGATTAGCAGGTTTACTAGTTAGGGGTGGGGCAAAGACTAGCTGGTTAGTTCGGGGCTGGGCAAAAACTTGCTGCCATGTCCCCTAACTTGGGAGGTAGTGAAGTTCTACTTAGAAATAGGACTTAACCAGAAAGATCCCCAGTGAATTCCCACACCTTCCCCTATTACCACACTGACCATGCAGCTCCTTTCAGGACAGAAGAACGTCTCCTTCCTGATTGTCCCAACACTCCCTGAGAGGGTCCCTCTGGTCAGAGTGTGAGCTGGCCATGGTGGCACTGAAGGAGGCAGACATCAGGCTCACAGGAGCTCATACTCAGGACTCTGAACTCTGCAGGGCCAAGAGATGGCATGTCCCAGGGTCATCGAGACCCTTTTTGGCCTTTTTCTTTTTAAAACTTTCTTTCATTCTTTTTTTTTTCTCTTTTCTGAAACTGTAAAGATTTTATTTTATTTTTATACATACAAGAACTGGGATACAGGCCAGAGGTGTGGGGCGTGAGAGGATTCACCAGAGACATAGTGGGGAACAGAACAGGCAGATCCACCTAAATACACTGCTGAGGGGAACAGCAGGCCAGTCAGGAGAGGTCTGCTGCGCCGTGTGGTTTGCTCCCTGTCTGGGGATTGAACTCGTGCTGCAGTGGCTGTGGTTAGCTTCACAGGTTGTGTCTCAACTCCTTGTGCCACCAGGGAGGCCCATGAAACTGTAAACCGTGTTGTTTAGACTAGTGTGATGTGTCCAAAAAGACTGGTAAATGTGATCATTTTGACCATATTTTCGAAGAAAAATGCCCTTGTTTGAAAGTCTGCTCCATGAACCCAAGGTGTCTGCTTTAGGTGCCCCCCATTCAGCTACTGTTTTTTCATGCTTCTATAGGGGGAGGGATCACTGTCAGGATCACGAAGATGAAGACAGTTCATCTCTGCCCATAAGTTCACTACAGACTGGGTTAGAATAATTAGCTAATGGTGATCATCCCTGTTTATAAGATCCCTGCATCTCTAAAATGGTTGATCAAATGGATTTCTTTCATACAGCTTAAACATCTTCCCATCTCTGACACAGAATTTCCCCATGCTCCTAACATCCTGAGCACACCTTTTTGTTATCGAAAGTATAAAGGGCAAGATGAGCCCAGCTTCATTTTGGTGATCGCAAATTCTGACTCAGTGGAGAAAGACTAGACGTCTTCCCGGCACAAAGCACCCCCATGCTCAATACAGAGCCTTGCTTGTATCAGAATCACAAAGGTAGTGCCGTGACTTGCTGGGCTAATAAAAGCGGTAGCTCACCAATCTAAGCTCTGCAAAAGCCTGGAGGATGTGTCTTTCTTTGGCCTCATCTCTAAATCACCTGTCTCCCTGAAGTCTCCGTTTGTCCCCCACCACCCAGGAGAAGGGCTCCTGTTATCTTGCTTCGCTGATATGCCACACTCATGGCATGGAGCTCTCTTGGCCATTCAGAATGGAAGAAACAGAACACCAATTTAAATCACGAAAAAAGTCAGTGAATCTATCATCATTAATCTTGCTGTCAGTTTTAATTTTGGGGACATTACCTCACTCAACACCAGTTGAAAAGAGCTGCCAAAACCGATGATGTCATCATCACTAGCCGTGTCTGACCCTGCCTGCTGATTCTCAGAGCTCCGAGCAAGTTAATAAATCCCCTGATGCTTGGACACACGGTGGAGTTTTATTACAATGAAGGTATAACCCATGATGTTGTTTCCATTAAAGGGCCTGAGAAAATACTTTTTTGTGTTTAGCAAAACTGTAAAATATAATTATCCTCATGCAGTTGGGCCTGTTCATTGTGCTGACGTGATGATTATATATTCTCTTCCTCTCTCTCTCTCTCTCTCTCTCTCTCTCTCACACACACACACACACACACACACATGCATGCACGCACACACACACACACACACACACACAATGTCAGAGGAGTGGGAGGAATTCCAAACATCTAGAAAGTCAGGGGACTGGCTCACTCAACTATTGGCACCCAAGTTACCTTTTGTGTGAAAAGCAGTTGAGGGAGGGAAGTGTGGCATCAGAAAGCTCAGTGCCAACCAGGGACTCTCTTAAACAGGGACTGAGCCACTGGGGGAGACTGCAGACCCACAGCTGCTCACTCAAAACCTGGACCTTGTTGCTGTTCAAATCTGGATGAATAATTTCCTTGGACTAGTTTGCCAACTGTTAAGGATATTAGTTTTTGCTGCTTCTTACTCATGGGCCATCTGAAGTACCCTGGCCTGAGCCCCTGTGAAGCCATCCTGCTAAGCAGGTGCCACGGTGCCAGGGGCCTGCCATGGTGGCCCCCAGGACATCAACGTGGGCTCCTCTGGATCCCTGTCCTTTCGACTGCTGGAATGTTGGGCCTAAGGGGAGAAGTCAATTTTCTTTTCATTAACACAGAAAGTTTACAGGACACCACGCTTTGTACCTAACCGAGACAAGCAGTTTCTTCACACAAGACTTGAAGGTGATTATCTGTTCCATCCCTCTAGATGATTTCATGTATGTGACTGCATGAATGTGTCCATAGACACTCAAACACATACGCACGTTTGAGCATTCACAAGCGAAATGAGAATTGAAATTCCTCAGAAACCTGGCCCGAGGCCCGTGGGCCCTCTCCCTCTGACTTCTTCCAAGTGACTCCTCCTAAACTCTTTCCCCCCACCCTGGCGAGCTCCCCTAAATGGCCCTCATCAATCATGCCAAATGGTGCAGTTGGCTTTGCACTGAGCACAAATGAGGACGAGGGGAAGACCCCCAAGCTCATTTTTCATGCCCATCTCAAACGGGAACTGATCCTGGGTCTCCAGGGGTGAGCAGCAGCACACGAATACCCTGTCCCATTTGCCCTCACAGATGGAAGCCCTTGGAGAGTCTCTATTATTGTTTGTAATAGTCTGATCTAAAGTACATCCATTCACAAGATACATTGCCTGATGTAAGAATCCATAACTGCATTCTGTTAACAGTTCCTGCTGTTTATGGAATATTGTCTTGACATACTTGTTAAAACTCACTAAATATGTTCTTAATAACCATGTGGTATTTAACATAGAATAACTGTCTTATTAGATCTAAATTAAATTCTTGCTCATGACACTTCATTTAAAGGGTGACCAGTCTTTTCCTGGCTAAGGTTGATTTTGAAATAACCACAGTGAGGGCACTTTGTTTGTGTTTGTATGGTGTGGGTTTTCATTTTTTTTTTTAAGAGAATGTTGAAAACTTCTGTGTTTGATGAGATGATTAAAGCAAAATTGCATTTAAAAAAATTCATACATGGAGGACACTAGTGAAAATAACCTGGAATGGAATTTTCTCACTCAGGGCCCCATCCAAAGCTTATTTCCAGCGTACTGAGCAGAAGTCTCTAAGCTATGCCAAGAGAATAGCTCATTTTGTTCTTCATGTCCTTTCTCATGGCTCAACCTGAAGATGGTGGGCAGTGCTGGCTCTGGGTGAAATAGCCAACAACAATAACTGGCAGTGATGTACTCACTGCCTTTAGTAGATGACCCTGCCCTTTTCATGCTGTTTTGTCACTTGAGCCACGCTGTCCCTTTGTGGGAAACTTCCCACCAAGGTGCCTGTAAAAGGCTTATTTATACTATCACACTCCAGGACTTTCCTTACTCAGTCTGAGAGTAGAGGGTAAAGGGGATGGACAGAGGAAGTCTGGCAAGAGTCGAGCTGGGGAGGCATTTTTTTTAAAAAAAAAAGATTTATTTATTTATGCATACAAGAACTGGGGTACAGACCAGATGTGTGAGGGGATTCACCAGAGACAGAGTGGGGAGCAGAACAGGCAGACTGACTGAAATACACTGCTGAGGTGAGTAGCGGGTGAGTCAGGAGAGGTCTGCTGCACCTTGTGGGTAGCTCCCTGGCCAGGGATTGAACTCGTGCTGCAGTGGCTATAGATAGCTTCATAGGTTGTGTCTTAGTCCATTGCGCCACCAGGGAGGCCCCAAGGGGAGGCATATTTTGCATGATGGCATTTGTTCAGGCAGGGAAGTTGCCCACAGTGCTTTGGAGAAGTAAGAGGCAGAGAAAGAAGGTGAGTTTGGGTGTGAGAAGCCCCTGCTACTCTGTGGGGTGTGGTAGATTGTGAGGGAGAGAGAGCCCACATGAGAGTCAAGCAAAAGAGGAAGAGAATCATGGAGATCTGAGGTCAGCCTTTTGCAGAATCACAGGAGAGCCAGCTGATGTAAGGACAGGTCCCGTGGAGGAGACACTCTATCTGCACCTCTGAAGCCTGAGCTGGGTTCTGTGATGGCACCATGAGAGCAGAGGTCACTTTAGTGTAGACAGTGGCCCTGTGGTCGCAGAAGCTCTAGCTTCACATAGGAACTTGTTAGAAATGCCCATTTGTGGGTCCCTCCCACATATCTCTGGAAGCAGAAACTGTGGGTGAGGGGCCCAGCATTCTCTGTTTTGGTCCTTCAAGTGATTTAGATGCAGGACAAGATTTGAGCTCCCCTGCTCCAAAGGAGGCTTCCTCAATACTGACATTCAACACTGAATACTACTTTATTGTGGGGGACTGCTCTCTGCATTTAGCAGTGTCCCGGACCTCTGGTTCCCAAGCAACTCTCCAGTTGTGAGAACCAAAGGTCTCCAGATCTCACATAATGTCCCCAGAGAGTAAAGTTGCTCCCCTTGGTTGAGAATAACAGCTCTAGAACAAAGAGCAGCATGTGAAAATTTATGATGGTGGCAATCTCAGGTTTGTTTGAAAAAATAATAACCCCACCATGATGAGCAATCTAAGTAAAAGTCTAGGAGTGGTGGACAATAAGCAAGAAAGGGGCGTTAGAACCTGGCTTTGGTAAGTTGGATGGTGGGTTAATTGGTTTGGACTTAATTCAGAGGCAATACTGGAGTCATGGAAAGGTTTAGACAAAGGAAAGCATAATGAACTCCCTGGTTTGGAATACATTAGTTTAGAACAGTGACCGTTTCAAGCTATTGTGAGAAATATATTTACATGATGATCTAGGGCCTTAACACACACCTTTAACAAGACTTCACAATTTTTCTCTTACTTGCAATGCAGTCTGATTTTTTTCATCCTGTCCTGTTAGATTCTGTTCTGTTCTATTCTGTTCTATTCGATTCAATTCGATTCTGTTCTGTTTCGTTCTGTTCTATTTTTCAAAGTACTGGTCCTGATTTCACACTAAATGGACACATAACTCACTAACAGTCAAGATTCCACCCTTTGAAACACACTGCCTCAGAAATTAAACACATTGGAAACAAATGGAGAAAGATTGGGAGAGGGGCATCTTAATGGCTCAGGAAAGTAGTAATGGAGACCTGATACAAGGATGGGAATAGGGCAGCTACAGAGACTTTATAGGAAAAGAAGTCTCTTCACAACTTTAGCAATTTTTATAATTTTTTTAATGCCACCAATATAAACAGATGCCAAAATAATAAATAAAGTTAGGGAAGTTTTGTTTTTCTTTCTTTGTTTTCATAGGCAATGGTTGTGATGCTAATATTTCTGGCTGTGGGCGTGCTGGGTTGAGCTCCTTAACATGGTAGAAATATCCAGGAAACCACAGGAAAGGTAGGCCGTGGCCTGGATGAGGGTCAGGGGTGGTGTGTGGATTTATGAGTCATACCATGCAAGGCCTGGTAGATGAGGTCACCAGAGGAGGGGGAGTGTGGTTTCTGAGACTAATAGCTTCTCCCTGTATATTGATACCTATCTGAGCAATAATACTCATTTCTCATGTAATAAAGACCCACTCAGCAGATGGTATCACATCATAAATAAGTGAAAGCAAACCCAAGACGTGATCCTTGCCCTTTGAGAAGCTATAATTCATTATATAATTCTGGTTTGAGATGAATGTCATTTTCATATTTATTGAGCATCAACTATGAGCTAATATACTATCCTAAGTAATGATAGTAGAGAAGTGAGCAGAATAAATATCCCTGCCAGCATGGAGCTTATTCTCAAGTAGGGTACAGCAAATAAACAAAAGAGATAAATAATAATATGTATCATATCAGGTGGTAGTATATGCTATGAAGAAAAATAAAGCATGGAAGGGGAGGTGCCAATGGAGGAATTGCAGCTTGATATTAAAAGCATCTTCTTGGTTGAACCTCCTTGGTTGAACCACCCTGGTTTATTGGGTGACTGACAGGAGCAAGGATAAAAGCATACAAAGCTCATCTTGATAGGCTTAAGACGGGGTGAACATGGGTGACATAGTGGGAGAATGGGGTGAGGATGGGAAGCAGGGGTGCAGATCTGACTCTTCACTTCTGCTTTGAAAGTATGGAGGCTAGTGGAGCCCCCCCGCCCCACCTTGGTGCCTGCCTTCTTTATTTTACTATGCTTCCATTTCTTCCTCTCAAAATCTCTTTCCCATTATAATTTTCATTTGGAAGTCACAATACCCTCCTAACCTGGGCACAGAACTTACTCTTATGACAGGAGAGGGGTACTGGTCCCTTTTCTAGGTGTGTCCACTCATAGCTGATTATGTGGTGCTAGCTCTATGGGACATTAACTGTTATTACATGAAAAGTCATTACATGTGAAGTCCAATATGTTTGGGAGGTGCTGAGCTAAACATGTTTAAAGGCATCTTGCATATAGGACTTCACCAAATCACCAGTGTGCTGTGAGGCATTACAAATTTTCAAGAAGGGAAGAGAGTATGCATTGTTTTCCCAAACTTATATGGTCATGGAAAGCCCTTATTATGCAAATCTCTAAGGGGACGTTCTCCCAAGGTACACACTTTGGGAAATGGTCATCCAGTTGTATTGTGTGATGGCGAGCAAATCACTAAGCGCTTCTTGCCCTTAAAATGAGAACATCGGCCTGCTGCCCAAAGAATGTCAGCAGTACCACAGGGCTGTGTCCTCGGCCTTAAGCAGCTCAGGATTTTCTCGGTGACTGTGGTGAAGAGAAAAGAGGTCATTATCACATACGGAGGTGACATGGGGCTGGGAAGGGTGACTCATAAGCCAGATGACAGAATTAAGACTTAAACTTATCCTGACACATTACAATGATAGGTCATACTGATCTGCAGAGAATTTAATAAGGATGAATATATGGTTCTGCTTTTAGTTTCTGAAAATTGATTTTTTAAATCTGAGCTGTGGAAAATATAGGTTTAACAGCAGTTCAAGTTAAAGAAAAAAAAAACCTAAAGATTTTGATTGACCACAGACCAACATGAGCCATTGAGGGATGTGGCTACTCTAAAACTGAACCCAAGGAGGTATTTCTAAGAAAAACAATTCTATTCTGAGGGAGCTGTGTGCTCCCCTGGGGCTGGCTTCTTGGGTCAGTTACCACCTGGAGTATTGACATCTAATATTTTTAGATG
Source organism: Talpa occidentalis (assembly GCF_014898055.3). Taxonomy (NCBI): domain Eukaryota; kingdom Metazoa; phylum Chordata; class Mammalia; order Eulipotyphla; family Talpidae; genus Talpa; species Talpa occidentalis. The sequence goes on from NW_023605305.1 coordinate 83,718,374, forward strand.
CTTATTACATGCTTGTCACTGTATCATGCATATTTTGTGTGCCATGTAGCTTAGCCCCCTCAGTGGACACATTAGGTACCATGACAATCATTTCCAGGACCTGAGGTTTGGCGATCACACCAAAGCAAGCTCCAGAGGCCAGAGTTGAAAGCAGGTGAACTATATCCAGAACTGTGGTTATTCTTACTTCTTTCAGAATGGCAAGTAATCTGGGGATCATAAGATTTGGTCACTTGAAAGAATGAATGATGCTCTTGAAAAGGATGAATGGACTGAAAATGAGCAAGTTCTTATGTATGAAAGCTCTTTGGTAGCAGAGGTACCAGTATCTTGCTGGTGGGTGGAACTAGGAATGACCAGTGGAACCCCAGGGAGATGTCCATTCAACATAAGGAAAGACTTTCCAAGAACTGGACCAGTGCAAAACAGACTGAGAAACCTCATTAATTAGCATTTATTTCCTTCTTCCCACCTCTCCTTCCTTCTCCAAATAAACAAATGTAAACAAATTATAAGTGATTCTGGACCTACATTGATTGAATTTATGAGCCCCGCTTTCATGACCCTTTTTATCCTAAATATCATCCCTCAGAAACTATCTAAACTTGTGTTTTGGGTTATCCAGTAGCTGCCATAGATCTAGCTTTCAACAGTTAAATGGTAGTCAGGCTCTCAGGCAATTCAGTGCTCTCTAGTTGAAATAGGAGAGCAAGATATCACTGAAGGAGGAGGAGAGAGGGTTGGAGGACAAAAAGGAGGAGGAAGGAAAATGGAAGAGGAGGGAGAAGAAGAAAGGGGAGCAGAAAATGGAAAAGAAGCATTAGCCTGAGAAGGTAAAGAGGGGGCCCTTCACCCCAGGAGGCCATTGGTCTCTGACACCATCGTGTCAGAGAAGCACTAGAGCACATTGGAAGGCAGGGTTTGGAGAGTGAGGACCCTATTTGTGAAGACCATGCAGTAAAGAAGAGCACTCGTGTTTCTTCCAGGGAGAGTGACCAGGATAAGAAAGTCCAGAAAAAGAAAAATACCGGATGGTCTCACTCATAGCAGGAATTTTGAAAACCTAAGTAAGGGACCAGGAAAAAGACTAATTGCAATAAAGAAAAAATCAGAATCAACAAGCAACTATAAACCAGAGACACACTACAGGGAGGGGGCAAGGGGAGGGGAGGGAGAAGGATCCAAACAAGGGGGGTTAGGAATTGTATCGGGACTATAACCAAGATGAAAATGCATACATTGTGCAAAAATGAAAAATGATGTGAAAAATATATAAAATGAAAAAATGAAAAAAAATTAAAAGATTAAAAAGGAAAAATAAAGAAAGTCTAGTTCATTGACTTCTTGTTCAGAAGCCTCGTCTAGTATACCCCATGATGAAATATTTCCCTGAAAGAACTTTAGATGTATTGTTTGCCCTCAGTGTTTTATTTTTTATTTTTTTAATTCTTTTTTTTTAAGATTTATTTATTGATTTATTTATACAAGCACTGGGTATAGTCAGAAGCGCGGGAGGGTGAGAGAATTCACCAGAGCCAGAGCAGGGAGCAGAGCAGGCAGAAGGACCGAAGTACACTGCTGAGGGGAGCAGCGGGTGGCAGGAGAGGTCTGCGCGCCATGTGGGACCCTCTCCAGCGGCCGGGGATTGAACAGGTGCTGCAGAGGCTGCGGGCAGCTTTGCATCCCAGCGCTCAACTGCTGAGCCACTGGGAAGGCCCTCAGTGTTTTATTTTTAAGTAATCTATGCTTGTAGGATCATTTTCCCCACCCACTTCAATTAGGTTTGGAGTTTTATAGATTCATGGGCTTATTTAGAACAAATTTTTCTTTTCATGTCAAAGAACCAATTGGGCCAGAAGGTGGAGATCACCAAGGGTAGTGCAGCTCCTTTAATGGAAATGGATGTAGGTAACAATGGGGGCACACACAGGGGTGATCTACTGCCTCAGGGGCCTAGGAGGGAGCAGGGGAGATTCTTGGGGGAGGTGCTGCTTGAAGTACTGGGAGGAAATTATTCATATGGACAAGTGAGGGCCTCCCCTGGTGGTGCAGTGGTGGAGCGCTGGGCTGCAAAGCTGCCCGCAGCCTCTGCAGCGCCTGTTAGATCCCTGGCCACCAGCGAGGGTCCCACATGGTGCGACAGACCTCTCCTGCCGTGCCCGCTACTCCCCTCAGCAATGCATTTCATCAGTCTGCCTGTTCTGTTCCTGCTCTGGTGAATTCTCTCGCCCTCCCACGCTTCTGACTGTACCCAGTGCTTGTATAAATAAAAATAAATAAATCTTAAAAAAAAAACAGATGGACAAAAGAGATAGAACAGTACTAGTTAAGGAAATAATGGGATCCATACCAAAAAGACAGGCAAGGGTGTGGCTATGGGAAGACCTTTGGTATCTCAAATTATTCTGTGACTAGATCCTTCTTTACCAGAGCTATGGGGTTTCCATTACCTAAGGCACACAGGGTAGTTTGCTACAGCTTATGGCATCAAGTGACTGAACCTCATCATAAAAAAAGTTACCCTTTAGAAAGTTTTCTTTAATACCTCTGATTAGGACAAAAGAAAGTTGTAGCTTTGTGCTGAGATGTGACTAACGTGGCCTTTTAACAAAGAGCAAACAAAGTTTCTCTGTCTGTGCCTCATCTCATCTGCAAAATGGGAGGTGACAGGGTGACTGATTCCCAGACTTGTGATGGGTCACTGAAACATAACGTGTCAAGTGTTCGGAACCAGACCTGGCACATACTAAAGGCTCAAAAAAGACTGCATATTGTTATTTTTGCTTTTGTTATTCTCGTCTTCCTAGCTTGTCAACACCTCTCTGACTAGCATTTAATCATATAGCTTTGCTTTAGTGAAATTCATTTTTACAGTCCATAGTTAGTTACCTTTTGTCTATTGTGGCAGATAATGGTCTCTTTTAAAATTGGATTTATGAAAGAATGACTAAACTGATACATGTAAAAGGTAGGAACCATGCAGGGAGAATGTGACTGAATGCAGTTTGGAGAACACACACCAGGGTCTTTGCAGTTCTCTAAGTCAAAGATCATACTGGAAGGAAGGTGGCCTAGAAAGGACAGTGCCTTCTTTCCAAGGTCACTGGGCTCATTAGTGGCAGAACTAGGAGCAGATCCAAGACCTCCAGATGCTCAGACTCATGTTCTTCCCTCTGGGTCTTGCTCAGGATCCAAAACCCTGGGACTCTGCTCAACTGCGAGAGCCATTGTCTTGGCTTTACTCAAGCAAAAGGAGTTCTGACAGGGGTTCCCGAAGAAAGCTGTGCCCCTCCTGACTGCAGCTAACCCTGAACCATGTCTAAAACCAACAGTTGCTTGCCGAAGTCCTCTGTATTTGTGCTGAGCCCTGACACCACGTTCTGCACTGGGAGTTTGGGTGGGCCTAGAGTGTCTTTGGTATGACTGCTATAATTCAAAACATCCAAATGATTATTTTCTCCACAAGACGCAGCCAGGAGAATGCTGTTAAATGGAGAGAAAAGTGTTTGTTACGCTAGGCGTTCCAACAAAATGTCCTCCTTTGCCATTAAATCATAGCATTCTAAATGAAATGATATTTTGCAAACTTTGGCAGTGACTGAAATTTGGACATTGTGCAGGTTTTCCCCCCCCCTCTTTTCCATTTTGTGCTTTTTCTCCATGTGATCTAGAGAACTACTATTTGCTGGCTTTACTTTTCTTATTTGTCTTTCCTTATGATCCAAGTTGTCCATTTTCCCCAAAGACCTCAGATAACTTGATTTTCTGCCCACAACTTATCATTTCAATAAGTAACAAAGGTGATAAATGGAGTCTCAGGACTACAACCCATTACTCAAATAGTTGTTTCTCAGTGCCCTCCTTTCACTAAGGATTCATGGTGAAGGGTTTCATGAGATGAGATCTGCTTGTTAAGACGATGTCCTCAAACAGAAAATTCACAAGGGCCTTTTCACATGGCAGTTAAATCTCCAAAGACTGAAGCTAACTAATCAAATCTATGAAACCTGGCCCTGGCCATGCTAAGCTCCCTACTGGGCCAGTGCAGTCTTGTGTTCTCTGTGTGAATGACACTGATGTGTCATGGCTTTCCATGGGAACATCATGTCTGCTTCCCTGAGGTGTGGACTGAGGGCAGAGCAGGTGCAGGTGGGACTGACTTCCTTGGATCCTGCTTCCTTGAATGCTTGGGTTTCACCATCTGTCAGGACCTGCACCTTTCAGGAGGGTGGCTACTCCATCAGTGGAGCTCAGAGACTAGGACTGCAGCCGAGGAAACCCACTGACAGGTCTGGGGTGTGTCCAGACCTTCAGCTGGACTGCTCCCTCCTACAAAACCGGGGATACGTGGAGAAGTACGTGGAGTGGGAAATCTCTCCCTGCTTTCTGGCTTACATGAAGAAAACTCCCCCTGGAGAACTGGGAGGTGGGACTTAGCTCCTCCCCTGCTCCCTGGCCTGAGCGCACTAGGCATGCCGTTGGGCAGTGTCTCTCCGGAGGCTTGGCTGTATCTCACGTTGGGGCCCCTCTTTCTCCCTTTCTTGCCAGCTCTCCTTCCTTAAACAATTACTTAGGCCTATAACCTAACTGTGGAATGTTTGGATTCAGAACCCAGTGCACAGAAATGATAAATAAGAGCAACTCTCTGGCTTGGCTGGAACTGGAAGATTCTCATTAATCAAGTATCTTAGTAGTCATTCATTTGCTCATTCATTCCTTCAACAAATATTTATTAAAAACAGAGCCAAGCACCATCTATGAACCAAACAGATGAACATCTCAGCTTACATTGGAGTTTTCATTCTTGAGGAGGGGACTGGCTTCATAATTTGCAGGGCTTGGTACAAATGCAAACACAGTGTGTTTCGTTCAAAATTTGTTAAGAATTTCAAAACAGCAAGGCAGAACTTAAAACAAAGCACAAGGAGCTTCTAAGTGAGGGACACTTTGTGACCTGGATGAATTGTACCCCCTGAAGCTTGTTGTATCCCCTGGTTAGAATAAGTGGAAAATTCATGTGTGTATGTCAATGCACAGATAATCAATAGATGGATTATAGAAGAATGGGAGATAACAAATCTACTTCCTGTAGGAGTGGCAATAGTTGGGTTTATCTTTGATGACTTGGGAGGTAAGACAGAATTTTTCTGGGTCTCTGGTCGCCATTAGATTATCATTTTCCATTGCTCCACGTATTGGTTTTGGGAGTTCTTCTTGGTAGTTTGTGGGGAGTCAGTGTGCTGGGGACTCTAAAAGGCGTCATCAGAGGAGTCAGCAGAAAGAAGTCAGAAAGGAAAAGAAAAACATTGGATGGATTCACTTATAGAAAGAATATAGGGGAACCCAATAAGGGATCAGGGGAAAAATAATAACAAAAAAATTGGCAGGCAACTAAAAATCAGACATTCTGTGGGGTAGGGGGAGAGGAAGGGATCAGAATAGGGGAGGGAAGAGCACAGGGGACTATGGTGATGGTGCCCAGGTGAACTGGTGGTGAGAATTATACGGGGACTACACCTGAGAGGAGAAAGAAAACATTGTACAAAATGAACAATGATGTAAAATGTAAATAAATAAACAAATAAAAATATTTTTAAAAAAGTAAAAGGAGTCATAGACCACAAAAATGTACTTTTTAAGATTCAGCTGAGTAAGTTGCTTTTCATGTTTGCTTCCTACAACCTACCTCCTGGAAACCTCAATATACAAACAAGTAGCAGTGAGCATGCCTTGTGAATGCAGAACTTGTTACACAGCAGTTAGCAGTTATTCCAGAGTGAAGGGCAACCTGTTTAAAAGGGACCCCAGCAAAGAGTCCATGCAGGAAATGTGTTCTGGGTTCATTTCAAGACTGACCTATCTATTTCCTCAATGTGATTTTGAGTGTGTTGGCTTCAGATGTCTGTTATTGGCTGGTCCATGGTTTCCTGAATTTTAGTCCCCAAGCCTGTGCCAGCCCCTTCCTTTGTCCCCATTCAAATGTTTCTCTTCCATCCAAAAGTAATGAAAATAGAGCTCAGGCTCTGAGAGTCTCATTCAGTTAACTTCATTTCTGGGGAAAAAAAAAATACCAAGAACATGATTTCCAAACTAGTGAATGTGCTGGCATATGTATCCTGGACTTTTATAAAAATAGAGGAAATCAGATCGTCTTTGGAAATGAAAACTGGTTTGAGTAATATTGCCATGCGGGAAAGATTTGTACTCAGGGTGATGGTTTCACAACTGGGACTAATGGGAGACTAATAAGTTTAACAATTGATGTGACTCATCATCACCACTAGTCCGAGTAGAAAGATCACTGAGGAGTCAAAATACCTGCTTTTGAGTCCTGTCTCTGTCGCAAAGTCAAATTTCAAGCTCTGTGACTTGGCTGTAAAATGGGGGATGTAACAATCCATTTTAGAGTGTTATTGTGAGGGTGAAGTCGGCAATATGTATGCAAGAACTTGTGTCAGTGCCTACAAATGTAGGTTATTACTATTATTGTTATTGTTGTTGCTGTTATTATTATTAATAGGTTCTCATTTTCAAGGTGAGCTCTTTAGGTTGCCAATGCAAAAATGGGATGAAATAGGCCTGGCAGGGGAGACCTCTGATGGTGCCCCTTTTCTGGGAAGTAGATAAAGAACAACATCTTGCCTAGTAGTGAAGTTTGAGGGAAGCTGATTCCTGTCCTAGAAAATCTCAAGGCCCTCCCCTTTTTCATATCCCTCCGTGAACTTCTGCCTGTAGTAATAAAGAATCCTGTGTTCATCCTATGTCACTTCATCTGAGGAGCTTGACTTTTATATGAATCTTTGTTTCTGCGTGGGGCTGCTGAGTATTATTTCTGCCTTAGCCTACCGAAGAAGAAAGGGAAGTGTGCGACATTAAATGATTTGCCCAGGTCACCCAGAAAGCCAGTGATGGAGTCCATAAGGGACAAATTTGTTATTCCTCATTCTCCACCCCCGCCACCAAAGGAAACTCCACAAAGGGACCAGACCTGTCTGATAATCAGCCCAGCTTCCTGGCCATCCCCATGCAAACACGAGTTTGGTCTCTGCCCTGCCCCCTTTAACTGTGTTACTTCTATGAGAGTTTGTTTCCTATAAGGCCCCCTCACTATGTGCTCATAGGACTCCCTGTGAGCAGAGGCCTGCAGCTAGGTACTGGTAGATGCTGTCACAGTGTCAGCATCTACATCTAGCTTGTGGGAAAGGGTGATGGAGCAATCCAGAAAGGTTTGCTCTGGCTTTGAATCTTAGGGGAGCCTGCTGGGCCACCATGAGCAAATTAGACAAACTCTCTGGGCCACAATCTCTTCCTTTTTAAAACAGGGCTGTTAGCGTCTACATCAGGAGGAGTCTATAAGCCTGACATGTACATCTAAATGTGGTTTGGTGGAGAGTGAGACTGAGAGGGAGAAGGAGAGAGGGGAAGGAGGCTTGGGCATGTTTAGCTCCTGCTTGTTGTGTGGAAACACCAGTCCCCTTCTTTCCTCCAACTGGCCTGCTGTTAATCCCAATGTACTCAACTCTGAGACTCTCTCAGTGGCTCTTATAAAGCACTAGGGTTTTATTTGCATGAAGCACTACATTGTCTTAGCAGAGGATTAATTTTTGTTAGGTCTTAGAGAGTTATTTTATGACTTCTTAGAGGAGGAAAGAGGATAGGCTTCAGGCTTGTCTCTATAGCTCCCCCGAGTTCTTCCTGCATCATAACCCTCCAGAAGGTTAGTTAGTTTCTCTTAGTGGTTCCAGTTTCTGTCTTTTCTGTCAGGCTGCCGGCCCCCTGAGGGCAGGGACAGTGTATATTCTGTTCATCACTGTACCTGCACCCTCACGTAGCCCCCATGCTTGCATGGTGTAATGCACCAATAAGGGCAGCAGGAATTCAATTCATGTGTGCTGAGTTGGAATGGGTTCTTAAGAAGCAAAGTGCATTTCAGATCTATAGCTGTTCTTTTGACTTTTAGGGGCCATATTACATGCTGGGTCTCAGCACGTGTTCCCTGTATAATATGAACCTGATCTGACAGGACCAGGGCCTTACGTGTTCATTCATCAGAATACATTTAGCCTGGACTCTCTGCCAAGAACTGTTGCAGGTGCTGAGGTACATGAAAAGTGACCAGAAGAAGTGCTGGTTTCTGTGTCTACGAGATTACCTTCTCATCAAAGACCTCAGAGGCTATGGGCCTCCCTGGTGGCGCAAGGGGTTAACACACAACCTATGAAGCTATTGCAGCCACTGCAGCACTAGTTCAATCCATGGCCAGGGAGCTACCCACATGGCGCAGCAGACCTCTCCTGACTTGCCCACTGTTCCCCTCAGTAGTATATTTCTGTCAATCTGCCTGTTCTGTTCCCCACTCTGTCTCTGGTGAATCCTCTCACCCCCCCACACCTCTGGCCTGTACCCCAGATCTTGTATGCATAAATAAATAAATCTTTTAAAAAGAGAGAAAGAGAAAAAAGAGGCTAGACAAAGAGTGTGCATAGTTCGCATTGGCTCTAAGGAAGGGCAAAGAGGCAGAAAGTTCTAGGACTGCCAGAGAGGCCTGAAGTAGGGGACTGAGTCAGTGGGGATCAGAGCAGCATGTTTGAGGTAGAAGCATCAACCCGAGTTCATGGGCATACTCAGCACTTTGTCTAATGGTGCTGTGAAGCCACATTAGGTGGGGAAGTTCTTAAAGCCAGTCGTGCCACCACAGAGCCAACCCTACATTTGTCCTTACTTGCTGGGGGCAGCCCTGTCTCCTCTGTCAGGTGCACGCAGGTGACTGTGCTAGATTTGGAGCTGGAGAAACAGTCAGGCATTGTTTTGGATCTTGGCCAACAGGTTCATGAAGTTTTTAATGATGGAAAATAAAAATCTGCATTTTCTACACTACCTGCAGGCCCAACACCTAACCCATTATGTCGGTCTTGTGCAGACCTGCCAGGACACCTTGGCCTGGAAAGAAGGTACTGGCCCAGAAAGTAGTTCTTGGAAGCCAACCCAGGCAGACATCAGTCCCCCCACATCCTTACTGACAGATAATACCAGAGCAGTGCACAGAGAGGAACAAGCCCCTCACTCATAGAACAACCTCTACAGCAGTGAGAGAGTTAATCTTCCATCAGAGGAAATGCACAGGCAGTGGAAAAAGAGGACATATTTCTAATTCCTCCTGAGAGGGGAAGCTGATGGAAAAGTCACACCTCCCAGTCAGTCCCTAGTTCACAGTGAAAAGCCTGAAAAATCACACACGAGGAGATGTGAACAGATCCACACAGCCCAGAGCTCCTCTGTGCACCTCGCAAGCACAGTGGCAGCTGGAAAACCCTGTCTTACTCATGCTTCCAAACTTCCCTCAACAAACTTCACTGTTGCTCTCCGTCTGGTGTGAAAATGATTAATTTTTCCAAAGGATGCAGGGAGTCAGAGAGATCCAGGGCTGTTTTGCTCTCTTCTGAAAGGAGCAAGAAAGAGATTTTATCACTTCCTTCTACCTTTTTTTTTTTTCAATCTGATGCTCTCTCCAATAGATGCTGGCTCTGACCAGTTAAAGTGACCAGGTGATGCTGGCCCCTAATCTGTTGTTTCTCTTTACACCCCTGTCTGCTCTGGTGACAAGACACACTTGTCTGCTGGTCTAAAGAGCTGCTATTCACATGTCACCTGGTCACAAAGGTGAGGCAGTGCCTGGAAAAAGGGGTGGGGTGGGGCGCTGACATTGGTTAAGGGTAACAAGAAGGTTAAATAGGTTGAATGTCTGTTCTGTTTTGCAATGATCTCAGTCTTGCAAATTATTCATTGATCCAAAATTATTTTTTGTTATGTGTTGATATGTGCAAGATATTGAGGTCACATGGGGTAGAATTTTCCCCCAAGTGGAAAATAGCATCCTAATGTAAGAACATCCTACCTGTCACATAGTTAGTGGTTAAAACCTGAAATATACAGTATAGAGTCTGGCTTCTCTTTCAGAAGTCAAGGTGTTCTAAACTGGTAAACTATAAGGTACACTTTAAAAGTCTACAGGGTTTTCTCCTAAAATGTCTCAGGTCCACTATCCCAGGTTTTACAATGTCATTCCAATTCCCAAATAAGCATCAATCAATTTTCTGGAGGATTTTCTTCCCATCTTTAAAGAGTGAGGATAAACTTAGCCTTATGTCTATTGTATGCCATACCATGTTCACTGTATGTCAAAACTTAAAATTAACCTTTCAGTCTATAATAATAAAAATTTTAATACAGAAAAAAAAAAAGATATTGAGGTCACAGAAAATACCCTCCATCTCAAGGAGATTACAGATTGGTATGAGAGTTGTATGAAACTAGAAGACAGCAATCTGATAGTAATGTTAGTCATGGTGGTCTACCCAGAAGTCTTTCCTTTCTTTGCCTCCCTCCATTCTGCCCTCCCTCTTCATTACATATTACTAAACACTTAGCTTACAGCAATCACAGTTTAGCAAATGATACATGAGGTCAACTTATTAGTCTCAACACACTTTCTTGTGTTTGTTATCTGCTGTCATAGTGAGAAATGACCAACCTTAGAGGACGCCCAAATAACTAGTCCCTCTTTTGTCCCTTCAGCCACAGTCTCTAGATACATCTCAGTAGACTGTAAGTGGTTCCTGTGAGCAGGAACTCAGTTTTTCCAATTCTCTCCTACTTCCTTTTTACCTGGCACAGGGTACAGCTCAATAATCATTGAATGAATGAGTGAATGAATGAATCAATATTCAAATTACCACAAAGTGGCAGGGAGATATAACAATCCACCGGAAAATTGGATCTCCCTTGTTGGCTAAACCAGATAACTCAAGCCACAGTTGGAAAATTTACTTTGGGGTTTGAGTTGTATGCCATACATATAACTCACTGAAAATATGTGGCTTTCCAGCCCAGACAATTCCTAGACCCATCAAGGAATGACACTCCCTCCAAGTATTCTGGCAGCTCTTTTGACAACTTCTTTCACAGCTTGAAAGATGGATTTTAGTAGCGAGAATATTTTATATTCTTTTGCATGGAAGGACCTGATTGGGCCCAGAGGGACCCCGCTGTGATTCTTGCTCAAGCTGGTCCCATGGCTATTCCCCAGTACTTTAGACACCTGTTTACTTAGTCACATGCCTGGAATGGTGGAAATGAAGGGGGAGGACTGTCTTTGAAGTTAAGGGATGGAAAGGCAAGTCCTGATACAAGGGTGTGATCTTGACTCCTGTATCAATTCCCTGTTGCTGCTGTAACACATTGCCACACACTGAATGCTTCAAAACAATATAAAATTCTCCTAAAATTCTGAAGAGAGGAAGTCTAAAATGCATCTTGTAAGGCTATAAGCCAAGTGTCAACAAAATTAGTTTTTTCTGGAGATCCAAGGGAGAGTCCATTCCCTGCCTCTTTCACATCTTAAGGTTTCCAGCAGTCCTTGGCTCCTGGTTCCATCATCCCAGACTTTCCTTCTGTGGTCACACTTTCCCCTCCACTGTAGTCTAAACTCCCTACACCTCCCTCTAATATCTAATAAGTTTTCCTCATTTACTTCCCTCTCAGTTGCCCCAGGTAATTTTTCACCTGGATGCTTTCATTCAATGTTATATCTGTGAGAGTCCACTATAGTTTTGCCAATACCAGAACTTCATTCTTTTCCCATTGCTGTATAGTAAGGTGTTTCCTCATATGAATATGTCACAAGGTATTTACCCAATCTGTTGATAGATATTTGGTTTGTTTAACAGTTTGGGTTGTTACAAATAGAGCTTTCATGCATGTGCCTGTGCATGTTTTCCCATGAATAAGTACCATGTCCAACAGTCAAGAAGGCCCATCATACAAGTCAAAAATATGGAAATGCAAAGACAATTCCACTATTAAATACCATGTAAAAAATGGTAACAAATTTCCTCCAGATCCAGTTGTGAAGTTATATAAACACAAAGCAAGGAATTGTTCTCATCCAGGTGAAGGAGTTCAGCTCAAACCCAGTGTAGAAAACAGGAGAAATTCAGTCAATTCCATGGCCATAATTTTGTTTCTCAGGCAAGAACTCTGGTCCTCTGTAGGAGCAGTACCCACCATCATACACACTCGCCGGCCTGCATTTGTTAGGATGGAAAACTCTGGCAGGCGTTGGATCAAACTCTGGCATGTCTGTCTCTAAAAGGTTGGGTGGGCAGGTGGTAGGAAACACAGTTCAAAGGCAACTAAGGAAGATTGTAGTTGCAGAGAAAGGAGAGTGGCTGTCAGCTTAAGGCTATGGAAATATTGAAACCATCCATGTCTGTTTATTTTATGATCATTCCTCAGAGTTTCCATCTCACATTGGATTTTTCTGGGGCAGATTAAGAAAGGGAATCAATTAATGTGAAGCTCATGTTACTGCAAACAGTTGGAGGTCTTAATTGGGCCAGCAGTGAGCAGGTGGTTCTTCCCCACTAGGCTATCCTTCACCTGTCAGTCAAATGAGGAGAGCACTCCATCGCTCATTAGCGACCATTTGTCACCTCGAACAGAGCTCTGAAAGGATTTCTTTGAACTTTGTTTGGGATTGATTTTCTGCATATGCTGAACTGTTACTGACAAACTCTGGGCAACTGCTCCTCTGTAACCAATGCATTAAAAGAAAGGGTGAATGGATTTTAATCGCCTCTGAATTACATAGCCTGGAAGGTGGGATTCTTTCCCACCTCCAATTCACCCCACAAACCCTTCTCTTTCTGGCATTTCATTATAATGAATACCAAGAACCTTCTACTTTTTAAGAGTATTATCTTGGACTTTTTTTTTTTTTTGACAGCCATTAGCTATAGACTAAAATTGATTCAGAGTGATGCTTAACTAATAAAACTTTGTAGTTTGGTGTTGTCCCATGCTTTTTAGGGAACATTAGTTTGGACTTGCTCTTTTAGCCTTATCTTGACCCCTCATAAGATCTGGGACTAAGACTGTGTTGCTCAGTACTATAGCTCAGTGACATTCCACTATGCCAAGCTCAGAAATGATGCTCAATAAGTGTTTACTGAATTAATTCACCAACTCAAAAAAATAGCTATCAGTTTTGCCTTGTGGTTTAAGGATAAAGACACATTTTGGCTCTCCATAGCCTCAGAGAGCACTCATTGTTTATTAGACAAATGAATGGTTGGGAGGAGCCAGTTTTTATTTTTTGATGTATGTATTTATTTTTCTGAGTCGAAGAGTAAAACTTACGCATTGTAGAAATTTTAGAGAATATGTAATTCTTATGAAGGTGTGATAGGCCTTCCCACAGAGCCCAGTCATGTTTATTTTTTTTTTTTGCTTTATTTTTTATTGTTTTAAAGATCTGTTTATACAGAACTGGGGTATAGTCAGAGGCACGGGAGGGTGAGAGAATTCACCAGAGACAGAGCAGGGAGCAGAACAGGCAGACGGACCGAAGACACTGCTGAGGGAAGCAGCAGGCGAGGCAGGAGAGGTCTGCCACACCATGTGGGTTTCTGCCTGGCTGACCGGGGATCTAACCATGCCACAGAGGCTGCAGACAGCTTCACAGTCCGTTGATCAACCCGTTGCACCACTGGGGAGGCCCAGTCATGTTTATTTTTAGAAAAGATTTATTTATTTATGTATACAAGAACTAGGGTACAGGCCAGAGGTGCGGGGGTGAGAAGATTCACCAGAGGCAGAGTAGGGGAGCAGAACAGATAGATCTACTGAAATACACTGCTGAGGGGAGCAGTCGGCAAAGCAGGAGAGGTCTGCTGTGCCATGTGGGTTAGCTCCCTGGCTGGGGATCAAACTCATGCTGCAGTGGCTGTGGGCAGCTTCATAGGTTGTGTCTTAACCCCTTGCGTCACCAGGGAGGCCCGAGCCCAGTCATGTTTAAAGAAGCATGGGTGGTCCAGCCAGAACTAACCATCTGCACCCACATTTCAGTCAGCTATAGAAAGATGTATGTTAACTGGAAATACAGTCTCAATGACAGACCAAAAATTTATTCAATAATCAAAATGAGGATTCAGACTTGGAAGAAGTTTAATAGACTTTATTTTGTGAGAGCTATTCTGACAAACATAAGTTTGAGTTTAGTTTATATAGGTAGAAACAGTGGGTCATTGACATGAAAGATATAATTATTCTTGACAGGGGGACTTCTGGTTATAGGTAGTTTTAACCTAAAGATGAGTTGATGTTGTCTATGTGCAGAGGAAGACAATGCTGGGTTTAATCTCTTCCTTTTGAAGGAATGGCCTGTGAAAATGCAAAGGCTGGGTAGCCATTTATTTATTTATTTTTCCAAATTCTTTGGTCATTAGTGGGGGTGAAAAGACTGGCAGACATCAGATTTTGAATAGCTGTTTCAGACTTCAAGTCTATGCAGATGGTTTTGCTCTCTTATCTGCTAAAACAGGAAGGGTCATCTCTCTCTCTCTCTCTCTCTCTCTCTCTCTCTCTCTCTCCACTCTCCCCTCCTACTGTCTCTTTCCCCTCCTACTTTTTCTTTCCTCTCACTCTCTCGTCCTTCCTTCCTCCTTTTCTCCCTCTCTTTCTCTCTCCCAACCCCTCAACAAAATACCCTCACCCCACTGCTCTGCTCCAGCCATCATCTTCCCAGTGCCTCTGCTTTTCCCATCATGGGAGGCTGGTTCTGATATACTTCCGCACATGTTCTAGAGAGAATATGTCTAAGCAGTTTCAGTTCTTTCTCAGAAAGCTGGGGGAGAATAAAGGAATGGTCTTCCCCATCATACACATTAACAATTACCATTCTTACTCAGGTAAAAAAATCAAATCCCACCATACACATGTAACCATTATATGATTATATAATGTTATAATGTGACTATATTATACATGGTAATATTGCATCTCACTTTCTATCTCTAGTATTTTGAGCATTTTCCCACATAGATAAATAATAGTCCAAACATAATTTATAGGGGCTTCTAATCCTCAATCTTTGGAAAGCCTTGATGTTTTAGACTACTCTCCTATTGTTGGGCATTTGGGTTGTTGTGGTTTTTTTTTTTATATTTTTCTTCAATTCCATGCCATAGGGAAGGCATTAGGTCTAAAATGTGGGCTTTGCCAGAAGACAGAAACCAGCATAATGAAGGGGGGGCATTTTCATTATGCACCTAGGTCTCAACATTTACTCTACACATTTTCTTCATGCTGGTTTGGCCTCGTGGGGGTCAGAAACTGAAGCTGTAATCAGTGGAAGCCAAGGCACGCACTGCCAACTTGACTTGCATTAGGAAGTTCCCAAATCTCCTGGGCTGTATCTTTCTTTAGAACCTGACAGATCCAGGCATAGTGCAAATTAAATAGGATGAGCCAAGCCAACTCGCCCCATCTTTCAAATTTCTGAGCATAGGTCTGGAGCAGCAACGGGACTTTTAACACTGACCTCTGGTAAAAAATGATAACATGCTTGTGTTAATGGCCCTGGAAAATCCCCAATTGCTAGACTCAGTGTAAGGGGAGGTGGTATTTTGCATTCTCAATTTTATTAGTTTGGTTCACTCTGCCAGATTTTTATATTCTGTTCCTTAGGAACGATGGAATGCTTATAAACTCTGGAAATTGCCTTGAACTTTGGGAATTCATCCAGCCTCTGGTTGCTAAAGAGAGAAATAGAAAAAGAAGAGTTTGTCAGAACACCAGCTTCATTTCAATGTTTGATATTCTTTACACATGCAACCCCGTCGCTGCATGAGCTTGTCTGTAGGGGAGATAAACAATTGTCTTGGGGGGCCTCTGCCCTCCCCTGTACTGTGCTGAGTCATCACTTGCTGGCTGACTCAGGTTTGCAGTGGGTAGAGAATTGTTTGCAAGCTAATGCAGATACACATGGTAAGGGAGGCAGGGTGTTTCTCTGCCAGGATAGTGGATTTCAATGACCAGAGAACAAGCTGCTCTGGGGTGTGCTTTCTCTTATCTGGCTTACCTTATGCCATTTGGCTAGTGAAAGGTGGTCATGTGTCATCTTCCTGATTTACTTGAAAGGTGGATGTTCTGGTTTTGCATGAAGAAAAAAAGAAACAATGTGAAAATGTGACCAAACCTGGGATGATGACATTAATAAGTGATCTGGTGGGTTGTATGCAAGGCAGTTGTGACTGGGACATTGGGGTCTAATGGCTGTGTCTTTGCGGACATGTCATAATTTCTTGACACTAAACATGGACGAACCAGAGGTTGTGTTAATTGGAAAGGACAGCCTGTGTGCTGCCTCAGCTTGCTTTTTGTTGAGGTTGACAAAAATCGACTAAGCCAGGGAACTTGTGCTGGGGATCAGGCATTGTTTTTGACATGAACCTATCATTTTCTACTAATATTAGCTCTTTAATGAGGTCATGCTGGTATCAATTTTTAATATATTAAAAATTCGTAAATACCTGACCTTTTAGCTGTTCTGGAAACCTTCATGATGTTGTCACCATCTGTGCTAATTTCTGTTTTGCATGTTTGTCTCATAGCTACCATTTTCCCCCAAGATTTTTTTCTTTTTTTTTTTAGGAGATCAAAAATATCAAAACCAATTTTCATGTTGAAATTATAGATATCTAAATAGTATTGAGAGCAAGTCTGTCTGTTAGTACATCAAGGGTGGGACTTACCACCTTCCCAACTCTGTGTTAATATATATCGATTGTTCCTTCTTGACTGTTAATGGTAACCTTGGTGCCCTGTAAAATCAACCCATAGGGCATTCTCCTGATGCATTCTTTCCAGCCCACTGACTCAATGAAAAACTTCTTTTTTAATTGAGGTAACATTACTTTACAACATTGCATAGATTGAAGGAATAAATTTTCTCACCGCACACGCCAACAAATGTCCAGTCACCATGTACCCACCAGCCTCTACACATTCCCTCTCCTATCTTCTCATCTAGTAACCACCATTCTGTTGTCAGAACATAAGAGTTTGCCTTTGTTTTTGTTTTTTTCAGTTTCCACAAGTGAATGAAACCACTTGTGGTATTTGTCCATCTTCTGATTTGTTTTACTTCACGTCATCCTTCAAGGTTCATCCATATTGTCACAAATGGCAAGATCATCTTCTACCACACACACCAGAAACTTCTTCAGGGCTATCTTTGATGCTCTTCTACAGAGTTAGTCCAACATGGTGCTATGGCTGACCTTTCAACCTTCTACTTCCAATATTCCAAATTGGGAATATTTATTTGAGTTGCTCTTCATTAGATATAGAGTGTTGTACCTAGCTGGCTATTTTTAAGTCCAAAAAATCCATGGTATTGTTATAGAGCAACCCCGATATTAAACGGGTTCCTGGCTGTGGGTCCTCACCCGCGCGCTTTAAAGGGACTTATGAATACTCTACTACAGACACACGCAAAAGGGTTAATAAAAGGTTTATTTACAAGAGAAAAAGAAATAAGGAAAATGTACAACTCAGGGAGAAAATAGGGAAATAAAGTCTTTAATGCGTCCTACCCGATCCGACGACCTGGAAACCCCAAAGTCACTCTCAGAGCTAGACGGACGCCGCGAGCTGGCCGAGGGCCCCAAAATGGAGAGAGCCCCCAAAGCCCACGTGTCTGCCTTTTGTATCCACCTGGCTGCTTAACCCCACCCTCAGGTCCCAGCCACCTTCCCTTTGGTGGTGATGGGATTTGGAGTTCCCAGTGTCTTTGGCTTTGACCTGGGGTGGGGGTGGAGTCCACAAAGCCTGTATGGAATTTGCTTTGGGACTGCCTTTTCCCCCTAACAGTATTAGAGAAACAGAGTATCTCTGCTTCAAAATAATGCATTGTCTGGAAATTCCTTTATTTCCCTCTTTCTCTGCCTCTCCAGTTTTGCAATGTGATGTTGATATTGAAGTTAAACTCTGAAAATCCTTCAGTATCACTCAAAGAGGTAGAAAATAGAATGCATAGCTTATATTTTTGCATATTGACTTTAGGAATAATATTTAAACATATAGTACTTGCATTGGCAAAATGATCAGCTAAAAATGACTAAATAAGCAGGTTCTCAGAACTTCAGATGAGGGCAGGGGTGAAGAGGTGGAGGGAGCCTTAGAAGACAGTGGGAGCCAGAAGAGGAAACTGAGGCAAACTTGTTAATGGCTTAAAGTGTTGACTCCTGTGAGAATATTTCTATTTAATAAACTGCAAAACCTTCAAGAACCAAAGGATTGACTGTGTGACAATAGAACATCAAATAAACCAAATGACAGGTGGCAAGGGGATTTGGGGACAGGGGACTTAGCAAGGAGTCTCTAAGTGACTGAATAAGCTGTCCTCTCTAAGAAGCCACTTAAAGCTGAGTTTTGATAGTCAATGCCCCTGGGCTTGAAATCTTTGAAATAGGGCCATTTTTCAGAAAGAGTAATTAGCGCCCTGCTGTAGCGTTGCCCCTGGGGCCTGTGCTTGGGGACCATTTTATTACTGAGGCTGACTTCTCACAGAGTGTTTCAGGTGATTATCAGACACAGATCCTCCTCAGGCATCTCTTTCCCTTCCAGCTGATGATTTTAATCTGGTGAAATCTGGAAATCCTATATGCATGAGGTACAAGGGCAGCTTTTGGCAGTGGCATCTGCATGGGGTTTAGTTAGTTAGACTGGAGCATGCATGGAACAGGTTCTTGCCAGGTTCCCAGGGAGCCAGAGGGAGATATGCAGCAGTCTGAGCTTTGATCATTGGATCAGTCTGCTCCCAGGTATTGTTGTGTGGAGAATTTGGGAGACAGGTGCTCTTGTATCTTGAAGGCCTGACAGTAGGAAATAAACCAAAATTCCAAGCAGGTAGGCAAACACCACTTTCCAGGAACTCTTCTGCCTGAACTGACTGTACCTGCCTTTCCATTCCATCTCTCACAAACCTACCCTCATTATTGTGCTCCAGCCGTAATGATTTTGGAGCAAGCCAAGTTCTCTGTCTCAGGATATCCCAGTACCAGGAGTCCTGCCTTCCTTCATATGACTGAATTCTTTTCATCCTTCAGATTTCATCTTCAATATCACTTTCTAAGATGGTGCTCCCCTAATTGCTATACATAAATTGCCAAATTAGCCCCAGTCACATAGGTTGTCTGAAATTATCTTATAAACTTGCCTGTTTATTTCTCTCTTGCTTCTAAAAAAAAATCAAGAGAGAGGAATTGTGTTCTAATGTTCAGCCCTGTCATTTGGGTGCCTAGGGAAGTGTCTGGCTCTTAGTCACTGCTGAGAAAATACTTTTTTGTGTGTATCAATGGATGACTGGACAAACAGGGCAGTCAAGATAGTGTCCTGAAAAGCAGGTAAAGAGATAGAAGTTTGGAGGTGTAGGACAGGATTTAGTCACAAAGAATTAAATAAGTAACAAAGCTACTGGAAATAAGTAAAATATCACACTGAGCTTTGTAGTAAATAAGACTTGAATAAAAGTCACTGGTGTACATGTCCTTATGTTTCCTGTAATTAGTCATCAGTTTTATATGTATAGTCTAGTATATAATAGAGGCTGTAGTGGGGGTTACGTCATTTCTAGAGATGGATGGCTTGATTTAGAAAGCTAAATTGATGTTATAAACAAAATATAAAACCAGAGTGACAAACCTGGGCTAACATAGTGCTGCCCATCCCTCTCTGCACCCAGGGTAGACATCACTAGTAGATCACAGAATTTGTTGATCCACCAATCTGCAACCATTCAACTATAAACTCCATTAGGGAAATGCTTTTTCTGCTTTATTCACTGTTTTACTCTCTACATCTAGAACAATGCCTTTTCCATATTGCTATGCAATAAATATTTGGTTGAGTTAAATATTTGATGAGAAACGCAATCAGACTTGGCATAGGAGATATATTTTATTTGCTATCCCTTATCTAAAGCAAAATGATAAAGCAATAAAATTGGATCCAGAGAATTATTCTCACAAAAGAATAACAACTAACCTGATGGTTCTGGGAAGTGCTCCTATGCTGGGAACAGGCAGCTGCCTCATCATTCCCCTGAAGTACAAAGCCAAGGATTTCCTACTGTTTGCTATACATTTGAAGCAACTTGGCTGAGGTTGGTGATGCATTCGCTTTGCTCCAAATTAAACTATTTAGCAAAAAATATGCTATAATGGTATATTCAATACTTCTTATGCTGCAAAGACATCAATTCAATATGTTTTACTGTAATAGAGGCTCAAATAATGTTGTTTCATTGTAACATGGATAAGAAAAAAATCCCAACATTCACTGGACAAAATCTGAGGTCTGGTTTCATTATACATGGTTTTGCTTAAAGCTTACGGTTTTAAGATGATGTTAAGTAAGAACTTCCTGTACACCTACAGTATCCTTCATGAAGAGATTTTGAGCCTGAATTTCTACTTCCAAAAAAAGATTTCTCCAGCAAACTCTTCTCGAAGAATGACTATTCTAAGAGAGGTTTCTCTGGAGGTCATTTTAGGTTTCAATATGGTGTTGATCTATCAAATGGGCTGAAGTAGGGGTTGCACAAGGGCTTCATATAAAAGAACACTTTCTCTTTTCACTCTTTCATTTGCACAACCAATATTTCTTGAGTTCCTACTGTGTGTCAGTCCAATGCTGGGTATACACTTAGGAAGAGTAATGTTCAGTATGAACAAAACTAAATCTTTTTAGTGGAGATAGCATTTGTATAAGAAAATTGAACAATTAACAAATCGAAACTGAATAAATTATCTCAGATAATGATAGTTATTTGTTTCAGTAGAGTTATGGAGAAAGGAAGTTGATTAGAATGGGTATAAGAAAGAATGAGATGTGAAAAATGAAATAGAAATAAAAGACAATTTTATTTTAATGTGCTTAGTTTTACAGAGAAGACAAGAAAAATTGTTTGTAGTTGTTAAGAGTGATAGAGTGAGAAAATTTATTAAGGAGAGAGAAATGGTTTCAGAAATGATGAAAATGATCTACTGCCTGGGGAAACTTTACAAAAAAGGGAGGGAATGATTGCAGGTACCAAGTGTGGGAGACCCAAGGGGCACAGTGTAGGATCCTTTGTCTCTGCTGGTGCTGGCACACAACTTTCTGTCTGAGACAGGTGAAGGTCATCCCATGTGTGAGTGCCTACCTGTCAGCAAGAGGTAGAAATTATTTATTCTTGACCATCTGTGTTTTTTCTTGACAATATATTTTCAGCCACCTTAGGGAAACTGAGGCAATTCAGTAGCCTCATGTGAACTCTGGGAGGAATGCCAAGAGAAATGAAGTAGAATTCCTGTCCAAAGACATCACAGCCTGGTGGACTTCTAGAGAAAGACTACCATATCCCTGTATTACTGAATAATTTCTTTTGGACTGTAACTTGCTCATTTAGTGAATTTGGTTCAGTCCTTTTAGATCCAGATTTTTATTCGCCTTTCTTTCTTTCACACTCATTCTTGAGTGTGTTGTGTTGAATCCACAAACTCCAATTAAGTAAGCTTGGCTAATAA
Source organism: Talpa occidentalis (assembly GCF_014898055.3). NCBI lineage: Eukaryota > Metazoa > Chordata > Mammalia > Eulipotyphla > Talpidae > Talpa > Talpa occidentalis. The sequence continues at coordinate 83,739,784 of NW_023605305.1, forward strand.
CTTCACCATGAAAATATCTCAAACTGTTCAAGTACTGAATAAAGTATTCTGCTTTTGACACTCCCCACAAGCCTCATAGGATTTGAAAAAACTTGAAATATGCAGAGGGAAATCAGACTAAATGCTCACATATATTTTATTAGAAACATTTCTTTTAAAACATGAAGACAGGGGGAAAAAAGACCCAATTCAATTTTTGAGGTTGGCCCTTCAGCTTCTCTCCGCATTGCTCTATTCTAAACAAGAAAAATAAAATCAGCTTTGTTCCTGAGCATATGCTTTTGACTTTTTTTTCCCTTGAAGTCTGTGAATTATTAATAAACTAATTTCTCTTTATAGTTCAATCTTTGGAGATTTAAAGTGCTCACTCAAATGCACAGGGAAGAGATAGAGCTTCAGTTCCAATCAGCTCCAATCCCTCTCAGGAGATGCTGGCCTTGCGCTATCTCGGAGTCTTTGATATCAATCTTTGATTCGACTGGGAATTTCTGATCATTTCTAGAACTAGTCAGTTAATGCCACTTAATGCCCTGTTTAAGTTAGGCCATTTCTGCCAGCTGATTTTGTGCTTTTTCACTTTGCTCCTGAGATACTTTATGTGTGTGTTTATAGCTTATATATGTACATATATCTCTCCATAGGGTTATATTTGATGGATTATTTCTTAGTGAGTTGTATTAGAAGGCAGGCCTTTTGATAACAGAGGCTGTCCAGTAAATTGGCAGCTCTTGTGATAAGCCATGATGGAGCTAAGTACCACCAAGAGCTCCTCCTCCTTCCTCAGTGGAGCTTAGTGGAGAGAGCTTTTAGCTCTGTAGAGAAAATGTTTGTAAACAAGAGAAGTACACCCTCCACCCTCCCTGCATCAAGGAGGTTGTTAAGAGGTAGATTCGGGTGACCTATGGTCAGGCAGAGGTGAGGGAGAGAGGATTCCTCATCAGCTGAGAGTTCACATAATCAAGCTGAAGTTACTTCCAGCATTATAATCCTGTTGCCTCCTATGGCATCAATGTATAAAAATTAGCATTTAATCATTTATTTCCTTCATCCTTTCCTCCTTCCTTCCCTATATCCCTTCCTCCCTTCTTTCTTGCAAAGGGGGAGCTTGAGACGCTAGATTTAATTGACTTGCCTGACCACCTACACACTGTATTAAGGGACTGAGCATGCTTTCCCATCTATTTGATAGACCTTAGGGGGATTCAGATTCTGGATGAGGTCTTCTTCCTCTCTGATCTCTGGTTTATTTATTGATCCAAAAGAAAAAAAAAATTTAACAAACACGGGCCAAGCTATCTGCACCCGTTTCCTGCTCCTCTGTCTTTTGACAGTCTCTGAGGGAAGTGGCTTCAACATTGAACTCAGCCCTGCCTTTATTTTCCCCCTGCTTCCTCCCTTAGCAACCTGTTCTAAGACAAGGATAGAATGATCAAGCCAGAGAGTCACCAGGCGACCATGTTGAAAGGGTTGCTTAGCGGGAGCACAGGAGAATTGAGATGCCACAGCAATAGCAGAGCCTTTCCCAGCGTCCCAGCTCCTGCTGGCAGCAAACGTGCTCCTCTCCTGAGGAGGCCTGGATCAGAACCTGAGCCACAGAGGGGAAGGGAAAAGGGGCAGGGAAGGCAGAAGGAGAGAAGAAAGCTTTTCCTTTTTTATTTTTAAAGCTAGTTCTATTCTGGGACTTTATTTACTTTTTTGTTTGGCTCCAGAGGTTAAAGGCTCCCAGTCATGGAAACTGAAGGCCCTCGATTTATGGCTCTTCCTCTGGACTCTGTGGGTTGATTTGCTTGGTGGTGAGTCTCAGCTTCTTTGGCCTTTCTCACCCTGCCCTCAGCCTCCTCCGGCCCTAAGAACGCCCTCTCCCCAGGACCTGGGAAAACAGCTCAGCTATGGTCAGTGCCCAGCTGAGCTGGCAGAAGGTTCCAGTGGTTATTCAAGTGAGATGGCATCCACTTTGACCAGTATTTACTCTGCTCTCTTTGTTTCTCCTTTTCTTTTTATTGAAGTAACATTAGTTTACAATACTGTGTAAGTTCCAGGAGCACATTTTTTCACCTCAGCAACCTCACCTATCTCATTACTTCTGCTCCCAAATGTCCAGTCACCACCCAACACTCACCCATTAAGCCCTCTACCCATCACCTCCTTCAGCCATTCTTTTGTCAGAGTCAAAGGATTTTTGCTTTTGTTTTGTTTGTTTGCTGTTTTCTCTTAATATTAATGAGTGGAATCATATGGCATTTGTCTTTCTCCTTCTGAATTATCTCACTTTGCATCATCCCTTAAGGTCCAACCATTTTGTTGCAAATGGCAAGATCTTTAAGAAAAGTATTCCTTCTCTTTAAGGGCCCAGAAAAACTTTGAAAGGAAGGGACTTATTTGTCAAAGAAAAAATATTTTTCCATATTTTACAAAGTCTCCATTCTTTTCAACCTTCCTCTTAGAGTTTGATTTTGCCTTTCCTCTCAATTATACTCCTGAGTCCTTCCTAAGAACTATTTCCCTGTTCCTTCATTACTGATATTACACAAATGTGTGTACAGATGAGCATCTTACATTTCTTTCTAGGGGTGGATTTGATATAATTTACTTTCTTTTTTCTGGAAAGAGCAAGAATATCTCAGAATGGCATGGATTCTCTAATTTGAAGGGTTCTTCAGAGAAATAGAACCAGGAATTGGCTCACATGTATGTGGGTCTGGTAAGTCCAAAATCCACAGGGCAGGGTAAGGCAGCAGGCTAGAAGCTCAGGCAGGAGTTGATTGTTCAGTCTTTTTTTTTTTTTTTAAGATTTATTTATTTATTTATTTATTTATTTATTTATTTATTTATTTATTTATTTATTTATACAAGCACTGGGTATAGTCAGAAGTGTAGAAAGGTGAGAGAATTCACCAGAGCCAGAGCAGGGAACAGAACAGGCAGACTGACAAAATACACTGCTGAGGGGAGCAGCAGGCACGGCAGGAGAGGTCTGCGCACCATGTGGGACCCTTGCTGGAGGCCGGAGATCGAACCAGCGCTGCAGAGGCTGTGGGCAGCTTCGCAGCCCAGCACTCAACCGCTGCGCCACTGGGGAGGCCCCTGATTGTTCAGTCTTAAAACATAATTTTCTCTTCTCTGAGAAATCTCAGTTTTTCCAGTTGTAGCCTCCAACTGAGTGGATTAGACCATATATGGAGTCTGATATCCTTTACTTAAAGTCAACTATTGTAGGTGGTACCCTTATCCACAGGATACCTTCCAGAACACCAGGAGGAGTGCTTGATTAAGTCACTGGGGTCTCTAACCTAACAAAGTTGACACATAAAGTTAACTATCCCTTGAATCACCAACTCTTCTCATCTGTATTTTCCAGGTATTTTCTCTCAAATTCATTTATTTATTTTTTTTTTCTGTGAATCCATTCACTACCCTAATCCAAGTGACCATCGCCTCTTCTGGACCAATGCTATTGCTTTCTCTTTCATCTCCCTGTCTGTGCTTTTTCCCAAACTCTTCTCCACCCTGCAGACAGAACGACCTTTCCTAAGTATGGATCTAACCCTGTATCCCTCTGCTCTAGATCACTCAGTTACACTGGCCTGGATCTGGGATTGGCCACAACTCCTTAGCACCATCTAGAAGGCCCACAGGAGATGGTTCTAGAAGGCCCACAGGAGATGGTTCTTGCCCTCTTCGGCAGCTTCCTCCTGCTTTCTGCATTCCATCTACTCACCCTTCACTGTGTTGTGTTCATCAAGTTCCATCTGGCCCAGGGCCTTTTTCAGGGCTGATTTTTCTGCCTAACAGCTGGTTATCTCTCCCTGGGCCTTGGTTGCTCCTACCTACCCTAGCAATCATAGTCAACCCAACCCCTTTCCTCTCATACCCTGACCAGGGCCATCTAGTTACAGCTCATCATGGCATACACCTCTCCTTTATCTTACAAAGGTAAAGATATTAGCCTGGGTAATATCATTGGTAGGGTTAGTTGATTGATGTCAGTGTCCCCCACAGACATTGCTCTCTGAAGATAGCAGCAGTTGCTCACTTATTCACCATGTATGCAGTGTCCAGGGCAGTGCTGACACATGGAGGATGCCTGTAAATATTGCTGACACAACACACAAATGAATGATCCACACTGGGATGGAGATTCTGACAAGGATGCTGCTGATAGGCTGCCCTTTTCCTTCCTAGCACTCCTCTGTCCCACTCCTGTTCTATTCCGTACATGTTAAGCACAAGCACAGTTTCCTCTGACCGCTCAAATCACAGTGGGGCACTGAGTTTTCTTGATGGCCAGGAAGTCAATGGTGTTAACCACATGTGCACTTGTTGGGCTGCTCTGTTGAACTTGTTCTGCACCTACTGGAGGCTAGATAAATCCTCACACAAATGTTTAGTCCACCATACAGCTTTCAAGTTTGAAGGCATGCCTAATGTTTTAAAATGGGGAGATTTTATATAATGTCATACATTTTTTTTTATTTCTCATTAAAATTAAAAAAAAAAAAAAGAGTAGTGTCTATCTGGACCTACCAATCCATATGGTAAAAATCAACTTGCATTTAGCAGCAACTGTCCATATAAGCCAGGACAGGTGGTCACCTCCAGTGGAGCACATTCCTACCCCCCCCATTTAGATATCCATCTGGCCCCTGTGTGTGTTGGAGATGGGACCCTGCTATCATTGACAGCTTACTATTGACAAGCTTACTTTTGCCTTTCCTCCTTCTGCTCTTCTCTGCGGTAAAGCCTAAGGAACATGTTTGGGACAGGGGGGATGGCAATGATTTCAAAACTCTTAATGAGCAATCTGATATCGGATCTGTGGAGGCACTCTGCTCAGAGTTATGGCTGACCTCAGTAAGGCCAGCTGTCTTTACCACTCACTTAGCCCTTCTGGTGTGTGTGGACCAAGGGGGAAGGGAGGCTGTACCTTTGCAGTGTTTGCCTGTGAACACTGGACTTGTGTCCATGCATCCATCACCTTTGTCTGTAGAATGGGAATGTAATGGGAATGCTTAGCAGAACACTAGCCCAGATGGGCTGTGTGAGGCAGGCATACCCATCTTTTATGGCCTGACTTCTCCCGGGAACTTAAGTAAATTCCCAGAGCTGGTGACCTTCCATTGGACACAATACAAAGGGTCATCATTTGCTTGATTCTCATGCTTAAAGAAAAAAAAAAAGAAAAGGAAGTTCAGATGAAAGTTAAAAATAGGGCATGTGAATTCAATGCAACTTTCTCTGGGATCGTAAGTCTAGCAAAGGGAAATAAAGAAGGAAGAAAAAATAGACACCATATGAAATGAGCTTCCTGGAAGAATGTTATTTGCTCCCAAATATTTATCCAGAGAACTACTCACACTAATTCCTCATTAATGAAAGTGTCCTGGAATGTAGGTGGAATTTATCTGACCATCCTCGAAGGAAACTTGAGAGCTCACTCAGAAAAAATCCCAGACTGAGAGACATTTTCGCTCCTTTGTAGATCTTTGCCAATTCTTCCTTGCTGTTATTTTTTCATCATCTCTACAACACAGATGTACAATGTGCCCCCCCTCCTAGAAGTCCAAATTTTGTTTATGATCATATGACTGAGTTAGCAAAGAATACCCATCTCATTCCCAAATTCCAGAGGGCCATAGTACAAGGGGCCCCTTCTATTTTGCAGGCATGAGTCAGTGGTAATAAACAAAGATTGTTTTCTGCCATTTGCTGTGGGGGAGGGTCGAATCAAAACCTCTGAGTCTGCCTCTGAAGCTTTATTCCAATCGGGGAATTATGTCGCAGGTGGAGCAGTGTCCCTGGGAAAGGAAGCATCTGCTCCCATACAAATGTCAAGAGTAATAAAGAAAGATGGGGGGCCATGTGAGCTAGAAATTGGATCCTGTCCATATCAGATCTGCTTTTCAGTTGTCAAAATAGTAAGTTATCCTCAGTTATTCTTATACACTCAGTGAAAACCTTTTCTTAGCTTTACCAGAGGCCAGAGAGAGACAAGACAAGATCCCTGCACAGGCTTCAGGAAAGGATGCTTTCTGTCTTCTGCCACAAACTCCCAACACCACTTTCTGGTTCAGAAGCAAGCGGTTTGGGGGAAAATAAGTTTAAGCTCATAAAAACACTCAAAGGGCACAGTGCTCATCAAACAGCTCTGAACAAACTGCATTTGCAAATGAATCTGAAAACATGTGGATTCAATTTTCCTTGAAATGTCCAGAGGTTAAAAAATTAAGGGGGAATGTTTGGCAGAAAGAGCCTGGGGTTTGGCGATGTGCACAAGTTTCTGAAAAAAAAAAATAAACTGATTGTTTTGCCAGAAAGAAAATATTACCTGGTCTCTCTTTCTCAATCACATCTCTAGCATAGTGACCAAGGGCTCCTTTTCTCATTGTACCTGCCGAGTTGACAGAGCTGTCAAGCTCACCCCAAAGGAAGCAAGTTTTCTTCCCTGGCAGGGTGGCCTTGTGTGTGGCCGACCCAGAATCAGCACTGCTGTGCATTTCAACTCAGGCACCCAGTGCAAAGAAACCATCTGCTAGCTAAGGCGCATCTCCTCCACCTCTTGCCTCCCATCTGCCTCCACTCAGCAAGTTTTACCCCTCTTTTTCCTTCCGTCAACCCCCCCAAAATAATACCATTTTTTTAATAACCAAATAAACACAGGGAAATGTGGAACTGCTTTAAAGCAAATGCAAACCGTTTTAAAAGATCATGAAACTAGAGTGGGTGGGGGAAAAGCTACATCTGTGAAAAAGCCGTGATTAGCTTTAAAACAATGTGAGGCCAACGGCACAGAGTCCCATTACAAGATGATGTGTGGAGCCTGTAAGTGGCTGTTCCTGGTCTCAGAGGTAGCAGGGTTGTCACGTGGTTCTCTTGTTGCCATGGCAATAATCTGTAATTGTGCAGAAAATCCACAGAACTCCTAAGCAACTCCTTAGTGGATTGGGCTAAAAGAAAATCAAGCCCATGAACGCCCCGCCTGCATGTGGCTGTGAGCGTGCACAGGCCGGGCTTGTCCAGTGGAAGCTGGCCGGTTTGGCGGATTGCCTTCCCTTGGCCCCTTTCTAGTGATGGTGAACTCCCTCCGTGTGTGTATATTTTTCACACTCTTCTCTTCATAAGTGGCAAGAGGTATAAATCCTGGTCAGCTTGGGAAATACTTCTGCTCCCTCCTTAGCATTCTCTGCATAGGCTTTGGGAGCTATGTGGAGGGTATAGTGGGTCCATGGCTGCCAGAACTTCTAAACCTGAGACTAACATCGAGGACGAAGATAAATAAGGTTTGTACCTTGAGGTAGAAAAAGAGGTAAGAGGAAGACAAGTGGATATACCCCCCCCCCAAAAAAAAAGGCACCAAAACACACTGGGCAGGAGACCAGAGCAGCAAGGGTATGTTGTTGCTGGTAGCCGGGCAACCGAGTACACACACATGCACCACACACCCAGCTGAAGGCACGCCAAGACGCCTTCTTTACGGCAAGCTAATACAAACCATGCCCCAAATCGGGCTGGGAAACGGTAGGTAGCGGTTCTCCTTCCCTGCACTAAATGCCATCTGACATTTCTGCTTGTCTCAGCCATCAGCCCCCAATGGTGGAGGATATGAGTGACTGCAGGGGCCCCCAACCCAAAACTGAGCAGGAAGAGGAGCCAGACGAATCATGTTCCAAACTCCAACGAGAACCCCATGGGAACGAGTCGTCCCAGTAGATCCCATGAGAACATCTGGGACAAAGTAGCTCACGCCAGGCCCTAAACCCAGACTCATTAGTAATGATGCTTCATTTCTTCCCGTTTATTTATTTATCCTCACATGCAACACAAGTATGATTTGCTTTCCTTCTGCACATTTTTCTACTGGGAGCAGGAAAAGGAAGGTGGGATGAGCATCCAACTGCACGGTAGGGTGCTTTCTTTGGGTGTTCTCTCACGTGAAGCTACTTGGTGTCAGGCAACAGAAATGAACCCTGCATCATTCATTGAAGCAGAAAGGAATATAGCATTGAAGAGCAGGACTCGGTTTGCAAATTGTAGAAAAGGTTTAGGAATCAGGACAAGAAACAGACAGGAATCTGACAGCTTAAAGGTCTAAGTAGCAAGAAAAAAGCAAACAGTCTGATCATACTTTACTATTAGACTATTTAGCTTTAACTCTTCCTTTTCTGTCACATTTCGTAAGGCAATGTCTTGGGAGGCAGGGCCCAAGGGAGTTTAAGTGGCCTAATTTACATTATGAACCACTTTGGGGAGCAGATGTTAGAAGGAAAGGAGGGAGTACACCCAGACTCTAGCGACAGGGTGAGAGGCAACTTCTTGAAACAAAAATGACAGTTCACATGGAGAAGGAAGGAGGCTGGATGCGCACTGGGTATGGTGCTGGCTTGGTGAAGAGAGAAGCCACTGACAAGTGCCCGGCAATAAGACTTGGTGGCAGTTTCAAGAGTGGACATGTTATGGGGCAACCCCGATATAAAACGGGTTGCCTGGCTGTGGGTCCATCATCTGGCTCAGGTTAGTATGCCTGAGTGAGAGGGGCTTGCTAAGGAAAACTTTAACGGAGATCAGGATGATGAAGAACAAGTAGGAAAAGTCTAGAAACTGCTGTATTTGGTGTCCTTTTCCTGAAAGAATCTAGAGAAAAACAACCACCTGATTTGACACCAGCCGTGCTAATGGGGCAGCTTCCCGCTAGTCAAAGCTCCGCTTAATGTCCACTTCTCAGCGTGTATGATGATGGGTTGAAGTTGACCGATTGACAAACTACTCAATTATAAGCCCATCTTCTCCCTGTGGCGCCTGTAATTACAACAGCAACCCTGTGTACAACAGCAACCCTGTGGCTGCTCCCACTCAACATGGACTTCCACCTCCAGATGCTGAATCAGTCACGACAGTTAGCCTTCAGTGATGGAATTCATCCTCTTTTTTCCTCGGGCTAACCCTATTCTTATAGGGTGTAAATTTCTCTCTGGAAAAGCTTCCCTGGGGAGTATTGATCTCTTACACCCTTTGCTGTGAGAAAGGAGTACTTGAGCTGGGAGCTTTGAAATGCAACCTCAAAATGCAGCTATGTGGGAATCTCAGTGTTCTGGAATGCTCTGCCCTTTTGTTCTGCCAAACACCATTTTTTCCCCCTGAAATCATGTCCTGAAGGGTATTCCTACATGCACTTAGATTTTAAGAGGAAGGAAAAAAAGTCATGGCTTAGTACCCTCCATTTATTTGCAGGAGAGAGCTTTTCCTCAGACAGCTGGGACGAACTGCAGCCTTCCTCTTCCACCCCCACCCCTGCCCTGTCTTGATAAACATAATAGGCCACTTCAGTAATTTCAGCTGTAAATGCATTTCTCCCTCACAGGACAATGCTTCCACATGTAAGAGTGGAGAGAGAAAAGCTGTTGAGAAGCACTACAGTGACGGGCTAGCTGAACAGAGTTTCGCACACAACTGTCAGGCGTATGCCAAACTCTGCATGCCAAGTCTACAGCTTCCCCACCAGAGAGGAACTTTTGCAAACTGCTCAGCGTCCAGTTCAAATCTCCATTAGTACTAAAATCGATATCCGTGGCTGGAAACAGATGACACGTCTGGCATCTGTCCAGAATGACAGTCACTTAGCCTCCAGGAGAAAGCTCCCTGCCCACGCGACTCTTAATGTCACTTCTCCCTTGAACAGAGGGAGCTCTAGGTGTCTTGCCTTTTGATGCAAACTTCTCTGGCCTGCGTTTGATGCTGCACTGTTTCATCCTCCAAAGAAACTTCTTTCTCTGTCGAAGTATTTTCTTCTCAAAATAATTGTACATGTAAAAAGTTTCTAAAAAATGACTTTGCATCCAATTATAGAGGGCCTACCCACCTGAAAGTTGTTGCACAAATTCAGTATCATAAAGAGAAGATCTAAATGCTCCCTATAGCAATGGTTAAGTGCCTTGACTCTGAAGTAAAAGAAGACTTTGGTTTCCATTCTGAAATTACTAGTTAATGTATCTCTTTAGGTCTCAATTCCCAAAGACACAATCAAATACACGCATTTTCACACACTCACACATACCCACACACCCATATATACTTTCACACACACATGGTCACACACCCACATACACTCACACACAAACACCACATACTCACACACCCACACACTCACATATACACTCATACCCCCACATGAACCCACATTTAAACACGCACCTCATATGGTTATTGGGAGCAGTAAGTGAAATAATTTACAGAAAGCACAGTAGTGTTATTTGTCACCTAGAAAGTGCTCAGTGAAAGGGGGCACTCCTGTTAATTTTGCCTCTCCACCCATTCTTCCAAGCCAATGCACAGTCCACGGGTATGAAAGAAGGGGTGTCTGAGGCTCTGGAACCAAGCCACAGCCCACGGGGCACAGCACCAGCCTTCTGGACCTCTGTGTGTCTCCATCCCACCCAGATCACATTGTCACTTGTTCCACCGCTTCCATCTTTAATGAGAACATGCCTTCAGTTCCAGGGCTCCTACTGAAGGAAGACTGGGTGGTGGACTCGGAGGCCACAGTCCACCCATGATTCTCCCTTACTTATCATGGCTCCTTATCCTCATGGCTGCAGGGTACCGGATGACAAAATGGAATAGAAACACACACCCACACATAAACACACTCTCACACCTACACAGTTGCATACTCACACAATCACATGTACATACTTTTGTACACACTGATATACACACACACCCACACACTCACATACACACATTCACATACACACACACTATCAAACACTCATACATGTACACACAGCCACACACACAAAGCCACATGTCTTCATATACATTCACACACCCACACTCCTGTATACACTCTCAAAATTCTCAAATACACACACTTTCACATACTCACATACAGTCACACACACATACAATTTCACACACATACACAATCTGACACCCGTATACACTCACATACTCACAAACACCTACATACCCATGTACCCACACATTCAAACACACCCTCATGCACCCACATAAACACACAAACACTCACATAACATACAGCCACACTCACACACCCACATACTCTCACTCACTCATCCACATACTGACGTACAATCTTACACTACATACAGACTCACATACCTAGATACACTCATATAACACACATACACACCCACTCACACACTCATACTCCCACACATTCACACAAGTTAATCCAGAGTCATCCTGTTACACATCTGCACCAGCACATGCTTTAAAACAAAGCACTCATTGATGACCCACTTATTATCACTTGGCTGGACATTGTGGAAATGGAGATCCTTTTCTCTATTCCTCGGTATTTCAGTTGGGATGACAGAGCTCAGGTCCATTGAGAGAGAAAACTGAGGTCCACACTGAGCAGTCCCTCTAAGCAGGGGCTCTCTGACTGTGCACAGTCCCCACAGGGACTAGAGCTTGGCTAACAAGGATTTTTCAAAGGCAGGACAGATATTAGGGAAGGGGTGGGTATGGCAGGAAATAGCATGGCTAGCTCTTACACAGGCTCAGGTTGCTCACTGTCGTATACAATAAATCTGCTCAAAATGTTAAGGCAATTAAACAAAATAAAGAGAATACAAATGGAAAAAAGCTATGGTAATTGGATATTCCAGAACTGGAGACTCAGGCATAATGTTTTTATAATAGTGTATATAAGAGAGTGTTCTATTCAATAATATAACAAGGATTAAGTAATTGAACAACATTATTTCAAAATATTTTCTGTGTTGGATCTTATGTCCCAGCATCTCAAATACACACAATTCTAGTTATGAGAATCTGCACTGTTAGGACAATGAGCTCCAGCCCACAGAACATCTGGCTTCAACCAGTTTTCCCCATCTCTGATTTTATAAGCAATAATTTGGAAGGCCAGGTTTGCATGCTTGGTTCATTTGCTTTACTTGCTATACAGATACTTTTGGCCACTTATTATGGTTAGTAGTGAGAGTACCTGACCTCCATCCTGACCAGTGGAAATGGTTCTGTTCTTTCCATGCTGTCATCACAGTGTTTTTTAGGTCCCCACTAACTGTATCCTCTGTGATGGGTCATAATTTAGTCATCTACAAAAATACTTAAGAACCAATGACAAGGCAAGTTGCTTGCTTTTCCAAGCTAACAGTTCAGCAGGGGAGACAAACACTAGACAAACCGACACCTAGATGGTTCTTTGATTTCAGTGTTGGAGACCCATTCAGAGGAGGAGAGTGCGGCTCTGTGGGGATGGGGGATGTTCACCTGGTTTGTAAATCAGGCATGGCTTTTCTGAAAAAAGTGGCTTTCAGACATTTAAACCAGTAACTGCCCTGGTGAAGAGGAAAGAGATGGAAGGAAGAAAGGCATTCCAGAGAGAGACAAGTGAGTGCAGAGATCTAGATGCAGAAGGGATGTGAAATTCTGGCAACCAAAGGAACACCCTAATGGCAGTCATGTGGGGAGTTTGGCAGAGACAAGAATGAGGAAGGGAGCAGGGTCTATGTAGAGGACAACAACTGTGAGGACCTAGTCTTGTTCCCAAAGATGCCATTGAACGGAGGAACAGTTTTCTCCTGGCACATTTTGTTGATTAGATTGTCAAAAGATACTGGTGAATGTGTAATCGTTCCTTGCAACTTGTCCACACTAACCTGCAAAAGAAAAGGAGAAACAGGATTCCAGGTCAGGTCTCTTCATGGCGGGTGATCCAAAGTGCAATGCTTTTCTTTTCTTTTTTTAAAAAAATATTTATTTATCTATGCATACAAGATCTGGGGCACAGGCCAGAGGTGTGGGGCATGAGAGGATTCACCAGACACAGAGTGGGGAACAGAACAGGCAGATCAACCAAATAACACTGCTGAGGGGAGCAGCGAACGAGACAGGAGAGGTCTGCCGTGCCATGTGGGATTCTCGCTGGCTGGCCGGGATCGAACCTGCACTGCAGAGGCTGCGGACAGCTTCATAGCGCTGCACTCAACGGCCTGCACCACCGGGGGAGGCCTAAAGTGCAATGCTTTTCTGTTGTTGATATTTCCTATGTTCTCATCATCTATGACCTGGTTTAGTAAGGATTCCCCAAAGAAGCAGAATAGGTCTATACCATAAACACATGTGACTTTGTACAAGGCATTGGCTCACATGATGATGACATAGGGAAACCCCAGAATCTGCATTCACCCAAGCTGAACACATGTGCAGGCTAATATACAGCCCCAATCCCAACCTGAAGGCCTAAGAACCAAGAGAGCAGATGATATAGGTTGCTGTCTGGAAGTCAGAGGCCTAGCCACCCAGTCTGGCTGATGTCTCAGGCTGAAGACTGGAAAATGCCAGGGCAGGGCCCCAACTCAAACTCAGGCAGGAAAATTCTCTCTTATAAAGAAGAATAATCTTTTTTTTCTATTTGATCCTCAGAGGATTGGGTGAAGCCCACTCACTTAGGGAGGGCAATCTGCTTTTCTCATTCTGCCAATTTGAATGTTAATCTTTTCCAGAAACACCCTCTCAGACACTCTCAGGATAATTTTTGTCCAAATGTCTGGGCACCCTATGGCCCAGTCACATTGACAGAAAATTCACCATCCCACCATCTAATGTTTTTTTGCCACACTTACGTAACACCCCTATCCTAGTTTAAACAAAACCCTCTTATTCTTAGACTATTTATTGATTAGTGGAACTTTAAATCACTACTGTAAGTGGAATGTCATTGTTGTATGCCATATATTGAAGTTATACATAAAGATAGAATGGCAACCAGTATTGTTTTCATACTTGACAATCGCCATGCTCTTCTGGAGTTCTTGGTCTGTGACTTCCTCTCTATTCCATAGAGGATAGTAGGAACTTAGAATGCAAGGAGACTCACACTAAGTAAGTCTATTAACTCTGTTGAGGGGTTTTGAAAAGAATTAAATACACTTCTTGTTAGGCAATAAAGCATAAGCCTCATCACATCAGCTTGCCACATAAAACATCCATAAACCACTGGTGGCACGTGGCCCAACTTTGGGAAGCAACACTATTTCCTGCATAATGAAAGTGTATGGTCCTCATTCATTGAAGGAAGCAGGTTAATCCTTTTCATGGCTCTGAATGCACAGCAGGTCCTCAAATGATGTCATTTCATTCATCATTATTTTGTTATAATGTTGATGAGAAAAAACAAAAGGTTGATTTCTGCCAGGCTCCCCTGACCATGTGGAGTTTGCGTGTTCTTCCTGTGTCTGTGTGGGGATTTTCTGCAGACTCTGGTTGCCTCCCACATACCAAAGATGGGCATGTGATGATTATTGGCATGTCTCCATGGTCCCAGTCAGGATAAGTGTGAGTATGTGTGATGCCCCCGCCCCCCATGTTGGAAGGGTGTGCTGACCTGGGTGGGGTCCTGCCTTGACTGATCTGCTGGGTTGAACTCTGCACCCTCCTCCCTTCCCTTGCAACCTGACCTGAAATCATAGGGCTGGAAAATGAATGCATACAAATGATTGTTTGATGTTAAAAGTGGGGCCTTTATTTAGGAGTTTGATGATGTTTTCACAACCCTAACTGAACTTAACTATTGTTTCTGTCAATTAGTCTGCAGGCAAATTTCTTTCATTATCCATTATTTCACTTAAAGTCATGGTTTCCAAGAACCTGTCCATGATGTTAAGTGAGGACTTATGGTACCTTTCTTTTGGAAATAAAGTAGACTTTGATAAATTAGGTCATTTTACTTAAGACAAACATTCTTGAACATAGAAATCTCAGAGATACTTCAATTAGACCAGGACTTGTTCCAAGTGGGCTGATGGCTAAATTGACAAGCCAGAGAGAGTCTCAGGGAGGACCTTGCTGGAGGGCTGAGTAGACTGCAAAGGGGAAGCCATGGATTCTGGGTGGAGGGACTGGTAAGTTGCCACTGAAAGGTCAAGTGGAGCCAATAGCAGCCCAAGTTTTCTATTGACAGATGCTCTTCTGATTGCTGATGGCAATGTTATCATTTTTTTTGTTTTCTTTATTTTTAAATTTTATTAATTAATTTATTAAATACTTATTTATTTATTTATGCATACAAGAGCTGCGATACAGGCCAGAGGTGTGGGGATGAGAGGATTCACCAGAGACAGAGTGGAGAACAGAACAGGCAGACAGACTGAAATACACTGCTGAGAGGAGCAGTGGGTGAGACAGGAGAGGTCTGCTGCACCATGTGGGTTGCTCCCTGGCCTGCTGGGGCATCAAACTCATGCTCCAGAGGCTGCAAACAGCTTCATAGGTTGTGTCTTAATCCCTTGTGCCACCAGGGAGGCCCTATCTTTTTATTTTTAATCATTTCATATATTTTATATCATTTTTCATTTTTGTACAATGTATGCATTTTCATCTTGGTTATAGTCCCCATAAAATTCCCACCACCCGTTTACCTGTGAACTATGTTATCATTTTAAACATTGATGCCACACTGGCATTAGCATCAAAAGTCAGACTCTTGGCATTAAGACCTGGGACTCATGGGCACTGCCCCTCTCTGGGAAGGGACTGGTGAGGGCCAAGGCAGGTCTAGTCCTTGAGGGATGGCCTTTTAAGCTGCTATTCAGTCAGCACCTGAAGCAACAGGGGAATGGAGAGAAAGACACAATCCTCACATCTATAATTCAGCCCAAGGATAAGCTGGAACTTTATAATCCTAGAAGCAAAGGTCAGTGGGGAAGAGATGTTGTCCAGGTCTTCGTTTCTATAAACATACTGTTAATGGCCTAGGCCAGAGCTTCGTGTAGTGCAGTAGCAGGATGATTAAGAAACTAGATAAAAAGTGAAACGTCCAGCCCCAGCACCTACCTACTGGCCAGTTCTGGGTGTGTGGGCATAGTCTTCCAGATGATCCTGGTGCATGCTGTAGTTTGAGAATCACTGTTCTTGTTGCCCGGGTGAGTCCAGCTAGGGGACCACAGGGCTGCTTACCTGGCAGGTACACACAGGGATCCCCAGTCAGGGGATCCCAGCTGGGATCTGTCCAGCGTCTGTTTTGGTTCCTCACACTTGGTAGTGGCATCTCACAGTCTAGCAGTCACTCTCTCTGTTTTAGTGCATACAAATCAATATCACAGTTGCAAAAGGTAAAATTAGAGGCCTCTCATTAATCATTTTAGTTTTTAAAATCTTTTCCTTGGTAGAGACTTTTGGGGGAACTTGAATAAATTTCCTAATGTATCTAATGTGGTAGATAATCTTATGGACATCTTCTGTGGCTTTGGTTTTGTTTTGTTTGAAGCAAGGGTGCCTCTGTGTGTGTCCCCCAGGACTCACAGTGTACTCTGAGCTGGCCTGGGGCACAACCTCTCCTCCACATCCATCCTTAATGCACATTTGGGTAATTTTACACCAAAGACCCTGACAGAGGGAGGCAGCCCAGGAGGATGGAGGAAAGGTATGTGGGCAGAAGCTCGGGCTTGCACAGTAGACTTACCTGGACTTGAGTCTTGGCTATCTACATGTAAGCTGTTTCACCTGGGAGAAAACACCGAATTTCTCTATGCCTCAGTTTACCAATAGTCACATTAAGACTTCACAAAGTTATGAGAAGGATTCAAAGAAGTAATGTGTGCTGGTAAAATGCCAAATTTAACTTGGGTGCTCCATAAATAGAAGTGACAAAATTGTACCCTCCTCTCAGGGGATCCAGAGCAGGGCAATTTACTGGGTACAATCTAGGATGGTAGCCAATACCTTTTGAGTTCTAATTAGTTAGATAATATTTACTACACATAATCCTAACATGACTCAAACCAGATAAGAAACCCCTTGATATCATACAACAGGAAATCCAAAGGAAAGAGGGGTTTCAGGAAGGAGGCAATCAAGGTCTCAGCTCTATCATTTTTTTTCATTCTAACCTGCCCTGTATCTCAGCTTGCTCCTCAAACTGTTTTCCCTCCTGGTCACAGGGTGAGTACCAGCATTAACCAAAGCTACATGCTTCTTCGTTGGCATCCAGCATGGGAGGACTGACATGGGTGCCCAGTGTTCTGCTAGAATAACAACAAACACTAATTGGCTGATTTTCAGAAGTCTGGCTTCTTGATCCAACCACTGACATCCAAATAACATCATCAGTTAGTCCAACCAGTACCATCTCTGAATGTGGAGGGGGGGTAGAACCAGCACCCCCTGAATTTCTTGGGCTGAGTTTTATTAGCAGTATGAATAGTTAGAAATAATGAAAAGGAGTCAAATATGCTCAGCACACTGTGGTACATCCCAGGGACTGTGATAAGCATTTTCCATTGATTTTCTTTTTTTTAAAGATTTATTCAGGCCAGAGGTGTGAGGGGTGAGAGGATTCACCAGAGACAGAATGGGGAACGGAACAGGCAGATTGACTGAAATACACTGCTGAGGGGAGCAGTGGGCACGACATGAGAAGTCTGCTGCACCATGCGGGTAGCTCCCTGACTGGGGATTGAACTCGTGTTGCAGTGCCTGCAGATAGCTTCAAAGGTTGCGTCTTCATAGGCCCATAGGGTTGGGCCTCCTTTGCACCACCAGGGAGGCCACCATTGATTTTCTTATTTGATCTTCACCTCCACCCCCATGAAGTTATTAATTTTACAGAGAAGGAGGAGAAAGAAATTCAGAGAGCTTAAACCATACAGTTGCTCTCTATCATGGTCAGAGCTGGTAGACGTGGAATACACACTCAGGCCCCCAGCAGCCAGAGCCCTTCTCTCCACATCTACATTGCCTGTTTATCCAGCCCCTCGGGTGGGGGCTCACACTTTGGCCTCCCTCATGCAGGGCGCCTAGGGATCCTGGCACTGGTCCAATGAGGTGGACTCATTTTTACCCCATGCTGAGGAATAATGGGAACATTCTGGAAAGAACTTGAGCTCAGCTCTCAGGTTTCCACAGTTATTTGTCTGTTGTTACCAAACACTAAAGACTTTAAAAATTCACTGTGGTCATATAGGAGGAACAATGACCTCATGCTTGCAACCACAAATCCAAAATGCTCTGGAATCTGTAAGCCAAACCAGTTTTAATTAGAAGAGAGAAAGAGCAATGAAGACAGTCTGGGATATTTTCTCAAACCCTCCCTTGGCTTGCCTTCAGGCCACATTGTGACAGGCACCCTCAGTTGATAGCAAGCACACACCTCTGAAATCATTGTTAGCTTTTCTAAAAAGAAAAAAAAAATCACATTAGTTTCTTGTTACTAGTAAGAGTTCAAGAATGTGTAGCCTTGAAATACAGCACATGAGAATGCAGGGAATCATCTTCCATTAAATAGTAAAAGGTAAAAATGGAGGTCTCAACCCATTTTTCTTTCTGCTTAGGCTTTTTTATGAGGTCAGGTCTTCAGGACCTGGAACTAGATGATGTCAAAAGGCATCCTGAAGTCTAGTCCTTGGTTTTGTGCTATGCATGATTCTGAACCACTGGGTCAAACTTCCCAACAGATATTCTCCCCGCTGACAGTGGAGCGCAAATAAGCAACATCAAATAGCAACTACAGCCCAGGGCTTGTAAGTGGAAACTCCAGGCCTTGAACACAGGGTAGCGGCGGGGAAATAAGAAAACTTTCACACCTTGTGCAAAGACACACACTTTCCTGAGAGTCTGATATGTGTTATCTCATCCAGTACTTCCCACAAACCAAGATGGTTTTATATCACCTTTTATAGATGAGCACACTGAGGCCTAGAGAAGTCAATGAACTCTGTGAAAGTTAGAATAACTTAAGTACAAATTGGAGGATATGCAGCTGAGGATGGCTAAGTCCAGGATTTGCAAAATCTCAGTGAAAAGAGCCATGTAGTCACTGTTTTGAATCATAAGGTCTCTGTTAGGACCACCTAACTCTGTCATTGTAGGATGAACACATCCATAGATAAAACTTAAAAAACAGACATAGATGGTGTATGTTTTGGATACAAAGACATGACTGTGCATCTGTATAAATGGGCAGTAGGCTAGATTTGGCCCTAGGGGTTAGTTTGCTGAAACTTGGCTTTAAACAATGCTTTTCAAACTATTTGTGACAAATAATCACTTAATTTTTCCTTTAATTTCAGTACATCATGGATTCATACTTCTGAAAAATCCAATAAAGTGAATTAATACAAAATGAAATGAAGACATCTGCATTCAAAAGTTTTTATTAGATTCCATAGACATTAAGTTGCTCCATCAAATGGTTGTGAAAGTTTATATGCACTTGGACCTTTAACCAATATTCCTTGGGATGGCACTATTATATGACTGACACTTTGAGGAGCCTGTGCTTTAGGTTTGGAATATTTATTATCTCGTCTAGTAATAAATCCAGAACTGCATAGGTCTTAGTATTTAACCATGTTAGCAAGGACCCAGACTTTTTCCCATCTCCTAGTTTGTGATCCTCAGCATTTGCCTCTCTTCTGGTTCAAGGTGGCAGCCATACCATTCTCACACTACCATGTCCAAACCAGGTGCGAAGGGAGACAGACAGAAAGGGTTTTCTGCTTGGGCTACAATCTTTCATTAAGTAAGATAAATTGGTCCCATGCAACAGCCTGCTCCTCTGTTTCTTTGTGGATCCATGACTCATACCTATAGCATTTTCCTCAGGCTGACCCAGACCCTGCTCAGTAATATTCGGACTTTGTAAGCCAAGGAGGCTACCAGGTGCAGGAGTCTGCTTAAGGCAAAGTAGCCATTCATTTAAGACCTGGGCCTGCACTGCTTATCTGTTCAGCTCATAAACCATCTATCCCAATGAAAGAATATCCTCCTATGGTTCTGGCTTTGTGTGGAGCCTTAACATTTTTAGTGTGTTCCAATATCTATTATAAAATGTGAAAGTCAGTTCTTATCTGTTTGTACCAACATTGTGTCAGGGGATGGAATTCAAGGTCATGGAGGAAGCTTGAGAGCATTCAACACAAAGGGGCAACCTCAGAACTCCAATCTAGGGCTTCTGATATTCTTAAGTGAGTTCTCATTCAGATCTGTCCTGCACTGATCAATCAGCAGCATCAAAACAACAGCCTGCCAATCCACACAGAGGTCAACACACACAGTTGCTGGTGTGAATTGACTGATTGTGTCAACACAAATGGTCCATTATTGATCCCGCTGATTTAGAATGTTTAGAGTAGGCTGATGGCTCTTCTGATTTACCTGGAACTGAGAGATGAGGGACTTCTCATGATCTGAGACTCCCAATTTAAAACCAGGAAAGTCTTATACTTCCATGTTAAATAGGAGACATTCCAAGAAAACTGGGACAAATTGGTCACTGTAGTTTCTAGCTTCTGTCTATTGTTAGAATGGCTTTTGTGCATTTTTTCTTTTAATTTGGCCAAACTTCAAAGCTCCTGTTCTTCCTAGCAAACTGGTGTGCATCTAATTTTGCCTTGTGAATGTCTTTTTCCCCCCAACAATTAAAATACAGTGGCACCTTCTTAGCCACAGTTTCACATTCCATGCTTCCAGGATTCCAGATTCTTTTTTTTTTTTAAGATTTATTTATTTATTTATTTATACAAGCACCGGGTACAGTCAGAGGTGCAGGAGGGTGAGAGAATTCACCAGAGCCAGAGCAGGGAACGGAACAGGCAGCCTGACGAAATACACTGCTGAGGGGAGCAGCAGGCGCGGAAGGAAAGGTCTGTCACGCCATGTGGGACCCTCACTGGTGGCTGGGGATTGAACTGGCACTGCAGAATCTGCAGAGGCTGCAGCTTCGCAGCCTAGCGCTCAACTGCTGAGCCACCAGGGGTGGCCCAGGGTTCCAGTTCCTTGCAGTCAACTCAGTCCAAAGATATTACCTACAATAAGATATTTTGAGAGAGAGCCTGCTCTATCACACATTATCATAACTTTTATTATAGTATATTATTGTAATTGTTCTATTTCATTATTATTGTTGTGGGTCTCTTACTGTGCCTATTTTATAAATCGGACTGTATGTATAGGACAAAAGCATAATATATACAGGGCTGGATACTGTCCAATGTTTCTAGCAGCCACTGGTGGTCTTGGAACGCACTCCTTGCAGATGAAGGGGAGGGGGAACCCTGCTATCTCTAAATTAAGAGAACCACAGATAAATCTTAGATATTCTTTACTTATTCTGTAGCTGAGGATTTCACTGGGAAATTCTTAGAAATATTTTTCCTTGATTATAAAGAGCAGCAGGCAGAATGACTCTGTAAACTTTTATTTCTGTTTCCTTTCTGTCTGCTAACAAGCCCAGCATAGCTGCCTAAACCCACCATTGAATTGCATGCATGTAAGGGCACTCAGCTGCCCCTGGGTATCCACTGCTGGTCTTGGACTCTCTATTGGCAATTACCTAGAGCCCTTTAAAAAAAATAAATAAAATAAACGTTCCTGAGCGCTATAGTACTTTAGAGCAGAGATTGCACGGAGGGCAATAGGGAATGGGGAATGGGCTTGGGGCCCAGGGACCTCTCCTTCAGAAATCATACAGGTATTCCTGATGTGCTGTGGCTTCACAAGCAAATGGCTAGAATATGTCATTCAACCTGACTGAGTGACAACCTGAACTACAATTACATTGCTAAAAGAGAGCCTTAGGAAACTGCAAATTGCCCAATTTTGCCTTTCTCCCTTCTTTTCTCTTTTTTTTCTCTTCTCCTCCTCCTTTCCTTCCTTTGCCTTCATGGTAGCAGAACATTGGGGGCAATTTTTTGAAATTGAAAAATACACTGAATGAAATTTCTACATATTGGATATAAATGTAAATGCACCTTCCAAAAATTCAGAAGGTTATTTGTCATTTAATGCCTGTAGGGTCCTGAGGGTTGACCAAAACTTGGAAGAAAGCAATCTCTGGGTTTACCCTAGAAGGGGCATCTGGGCTGTGTTATCCTTCCATGTCCCTGTTGCTCCAGTTTCCTTCTTCCTGCACCTCTGGGGTCAGCAGCCAGCTGAGAATCAGTGGACAGAAGCAGATCTGATTCACGTTGCTCATTAAGCCTCCAGTCCCTTGGCTAAGCCAGGAAGCAGAGATGAAAATGAGTGACAAATCACAGCCTGGCTTCCTACAATATGACAAAAACCAACCCCAGAGCGGTAGAACTTCTCATTAGGAACCCTTTAACTGCTCAGGCTGATTCTATTTTTTAAGCCACCAGAATAGTTAATACAATGTGTGGGACAACACTATTTCCATCGGGGCACAATCATAAAGGAAAGTACTTTGCGCATTTTCTTTAATCTCTCTCCTTACATCAACCTGAAGCAGAGCGGAGGTCCCTGTGGGATTCTGGCTCATCAGCCCTGCCTCCTACAAAAGGGAGATTTTGCCTAGACAGCTCCAAAGAGTCCTGATTCAAAGGTAAAACAATTAGTACACATTAATCATCACAAGCATGGTACTAAAAGCATAATCCTCTTAGAACTGGGACAAATTAAATTGAAAGTAGCAACATAAAATCAAGCAGAAAAAGACCACGCAAGGACCACGCATGCAAGGAACCTGAGAGGACACTACTCTGAAGTCCCAAATCTCCTGCCAAAGAGCACCCCCTCCAGCACCAAGCATCCCCATCTTTGGTCTCGACACAGAAATTACCCTGTCTTCTTCATTTTGCCTCTAAAACCCAAAGCTCTCAGTGCAGGCATCAAATAGCCATCTCCTCACAAATCTAAAAGCTCTGTGACTACCCGGAGGGCTGTGGTTACACGGTCTGGTGTCTGGAGGATTTTCTGAAGGTAGAAAGTTGTCCAAAAAGCCTGGAAACAGCTCACCAAGGACTTCTCCAGGAGAGTAAAATCTTCCTTTTCTGAGAAAGGGGGATCTTTGCTCAACTTTCCAAACAAGGCCAACACTGGGCCAACGTCTGATGGAAATAAGGGCTTTCAGCTTCCTTTACACCCTGCACGAAGTTCCCAGCTCCTGCTTTGCTCTTTGATGAGCTTCAGCCTATGAGGTGAGAGGTGACAGGGGAGAAAAGCCATATGATTCCATAAGTGTTGCTGCTTGTATGCCCCTAACAGCCGAGACCCTGCAGGCTGGACTCCCCCCAGGAAAGGCATGGTACTCCTTGCAGCCAAGGACACAGTGCTTGGAATCCAGAGGAGCACAAAGCTGGCTTTACTGCTGCTCTCCAGTTGCCCTTCATGGGTGTCTCCCTGTTCTCCTTTTACCTCTCTCTCCATCCACCCTTTGTATGCTCTCCTTACTTCCCAGCCCTTTCCCACCATCCCTTGTGATAAAAACAGTCCCTCTTCAGACAAGAAACTATCCTCTTGGAGTCAATAGGCTCTTGACTCTGGATCCCCCAAGCATCAGAATAACAACTGGGCACCAATAAGCTCATGAACTTCCCTCTTGCTCCCACATAGCTCAAAGGATGCATGATGATGTGAGAAGACCTTCTTCCCACCGAGAGCAGGACAAGGAGGGTCAGAGGAGATGAAGAAAACAGACAACCCAGTTTAGTTTGCCACTTGCACACTAAAAGAGAGGACAGTACTTACAATTAGGCGTTACTGGTGGACTTTCACACCCATGTGGGCGTTATAAAGATATTTCCATAAAAGTTTCCTTTAATGGGAAAGGGAACCTCCGTACCATGTTTACCACCCCCACTTAACTAACGGTGTTACTGAGTAGCCGGGTAAAGCTATATAACACAGAAGACAGGTGAGCTTAGAAAAAAGGAACTTGGACACAGAAGACAGGTGAGCTTAGAAAAAAGGAACTTGGGAGTCCAAGTTCCTTTTTTCTAAGCTCACCTGTCTTCTGTGTTATATAGCTTTACCATTAACATATCACTCATTATTTGTGCATTTCAATTATTATATATAAAGATTACAATCTAATATATCACTGGTCAGAATACAATGACAAAGCTCATGTATGAGATGAGAGTACAGAAATCCTTTATAATTGCTCAAAATGGACAGGTTATAGTTAAAAAAAAAAAAAGAAAAAAAAAGAAAAAAGGAACTTGGGCCTCCCCGGTGGCGCAGCAGTTGAGCACTGGGTTGCGAAGCTGCCCGCAGCCTCTGCAGCACTGGTACAATCCCTGGCTGCTCCCCGGCCACCGGAGGAGGGTCCCGCATGGCGCGCAGACCTCTCCTGCCGCCCGCTGCTCCCTTCAGCAGTGTACTTCGGTCCTTCTGCCTGCTCTGCTCCCCACTCTGGCTCTGGTGAATCCTTTCACCCTCCCGCGCTTCTGACTGTACCCAGTGCTTGTATAAACAAACAAACAAACAAACAAACAAATAAATAAATAAATGAATAAATAAATAAATAAATGAATAAATAAATCTTTAAAAAAAAAAGAAAAGAAAAAAGGAAATTGTACCCTGTAACTCAACTTGTACCCTGGTACTGCTGGAAAGGAGATATGGCAAGAGAGACATGTAGACACACTCGGAAGAGACACATGGTAACAGTTATCTTGATGTGGTATCTTTTGTCCCATCTTGCTGGGACCTGCCTCAGAGCCCTGACAGAGGGTGGCTTAAACTTGTGGCAAGCTTTCAGGCCTCGGCAACATGAACAGGCTTTGGGCCTACTCGACTGGGCCTTTGCCCTCAAAGGGATGGATAATTGTGGGGGTTTTAGCCTTTCTTCTGTTCTTTCTTTATGCCCACTAATTTTATTAAAGTTCTTTTACACTGAGAATAGATGCTGCCTTTGTGTGCAATGATGGCCAGACCCCTTTAAAGCATTCAAGTACGGGGGCCCCAGGTACCTCTTGGTCACCAGCTAGTGTGGGTACCTTTGGGGGCGAATGTGCCTTCCCAGTGCCCATAGGCCCCTGTGTCTTCCAGATGCAATCAGGTTTCTTCCTATGAGATTTTACTCATAGATCTGAGATCTTTCTCGTAGATCCATTTCCTTTCATTTATGTTGAAATGCATACTACTGGTTAAGCACCCAAGATTTTAAGCTGTTTTTTTGTTCTCACCTTTTCCACTTTCTTCTTCCCAATCTATCGCCACTGGAAACAGATAACACTGTGCAAGGAGGAAGGTCCAGGAGTTGTTGGCCCGAGTTGCATTTTGTGATCGAAACTCCCCTGAGTGCCTGCAGCTCCGTGCTATGTCTACAGGACATATTAAGGAGGTGTTTGGTTTACCCGCCCATGGCCGGGCTCAGGTCATGTGACTATGAACTTTGCACCATTTCCAAAATGGAAACTATTCAGCTTTTGATGAGATTATTAGCGTTCCTCCTGTCCGGGTCCAACAAATGAAAACCAGATTTGCATGTATAAATAACAATCAAGCGCTGAAATGATTTATTTAGTAAAGTTACTGTTTTGGAAACTGAATCGATGTGTCATGTCAAGATCCAATCTGCCCTTCAGTCACATGGCAAAGGAGACTTCTCCGGGGTCTACTAGAAAAAAAAATGTTGGAATCCTATTAATAGTTTACTCCTACCACATGAGAATTACAGTGGAATCCAGTTATGAGAATAAAAGCTCTAAATAACATTTCTGAGAACGTCCTGATAGTAGTGTGGGTTGTTTCTTATTGTATTCAAGACACACATGAATAACTCTCCCTCAGAAGGGAAGTGGGGGGCGGGAAGCAAAGGGCTACATATTTTCCCACTGTGTAAATTTCCTTCCTCGTGTAGAAATAGTTAGAACTGAAGGCACCACCAGGATGCGACCCAGTAACTTCAGAGGTGTCAGGCTACACTTGGATGCGCTCATTTTATAAAAGACAATAGGCATTGGAAGTTAGGCACTGCAGTCAATCTTCTAACTCTGTTGAGATCCACTCTGTTGAGAGAAACCAAGGTGCAGGGTTGATTCTGCATAATTCTGTGGTCTCGGTGCATGGGAACTTCATCGTTTATGACATTCCTGAGACAGCTGTACAGCTCAGATCAGAGTGGCATGTCAGAATCCATGGCTGTACAGCACAGACCCATATGCAGCTCGTGCCAGTCAGCCCCCTGGCACTGAATTAACATTGGTTATTGGAATCAATTCTGTAAATGCTCAAAGACCTCAATGGGATGCCACTCGGTGTAAATTGAATTGGGGTAGCTGATAGTACCAACCGGGAGCCCATTTAGGTCCGCAGATCAGAAGGCAGAGTGGACAAGGGGGCTAAGCCATGCAGTCTGCCAAGCTCCAGCTCTGTGCTTTACTGGATGAATTATTTCGAGAGAAGTGATTTGATTTCTTCAAGCCCTAGTTTCTTTATTTGCATGATGGACCAGGAAGATTTAACTACAGGGTGCTGAGAAACATCAGAGACATTGCATTCTATAGTAGGGGCTCAATACATGGTAATATTTGTTGATTGACTGATTTGCTTGCTTACTTACTATTTACTGATTTCAGCCCCCAAGGCATCTCTTTATAGTAGAGATTCTTACCCTGGAGTCTAAAGACCTAGGGACTTAATCTCACCCCCCCACCCCCCCTCACGCACTGAATTGATATGCAAAGTCTCATGCATATGTGAATTCTGTGAAGATGAGGGTTCAAAACTTTCATAATATTTTTAAAGAGTTTTATGATCAAAAGAAAAGTTAAAGACAGTATTTGCTAACGTGGCATCACCAACATATTGGTCCCACAGAATGCAATGAAAAAAAAAAGTAATTAGTGACTCTTCCCTTATTATCTGTGTGCTGTGCCTAGTTGTTCTCTCTCTAAAGCAGAGTTAGTTCTGTGTGTGTGTGTGTGTGTGTGTGTGTGGATGTGTGGGTGTTCACATGGACATGGACGCTTGTGGTTTTAGAGAATGCTTATTTTATAATGAGCTATAATTTGACTGAGAAAAGACAGAACAATTGTGGGATCAAAGATGTCTGTGACAAATGTGTACACGGGAGGAGACTGGGGGCCTTTGGGAAGAGCAGGAAGGGGGGAGCTTAAAGGGCTTGGAGGATGATGATACTGGGGCAAAGTCTGGAATCTGGTGGGATTCCTTTTGCCAGAACACTTAGCAGACACAGAATCCTAGTGGACTTGCTGAATGGTTCTGCTAGGAGTGTGTGCTTGGGAATAAGCATGAAGGAGTGTGTGTGACCCTCCAGGGAAACACCACCATGTATTCTAGAAGAAAGAAAGAAATGCCCAAGGTAGAGGCAGAGTATACAAATTAGATTTTAAAAAGTCATAACCCAATACACAAAAGTTTCACAGAGATTTAAAAGCAGAAACAAATTTCATGGTTCCTTGTTCAGCTGGCTTTTTTTTTGGCTCAGAAGGGTTAACTCACCCTGGGGCCATGCTGTGCTGGTGCACAGCGATGCATCCAGTCTCACAGCACAGGACAGGCAGGTCCTGTCATGCTGGGTGGGTGACGAAGTCAAGGACTTGACTTTAAAAATATATGTATGTATGTATTTCTATACACACATACACAGGTATATATAAGTACATGTGTGTATGTTACTCAAGTTTTTGATCAAACTTCTCAAGCCTCTCCTCTACAGGATATAGCTATTTTGTGCACGTGTACATATAAAACTATTCTAGCAGGCATGCCTTAGTGCTTACCATCTTCTGGACTCTGAGCGAAGAGCTTTAAAGCTCATTCCTACTTAATCCTTAAAGCACCTGTATGAGATAGGTATTATAATTGGATCCCATTTTATAAATGAAGAAACTGGGACTCATTAAACTGAAGTGGATTCCCCAAGATCGTATGCTGAGTAGATTGTTGAACTGAAACTTCAACTGAAACAGTTTGATGCTGGAGACTACAATATAATATATACATACGCATACATATGTATATATAGTCATTCCTAGGGAAGATGGAGTCAATTTATGAAAATCTAGGGCATTCATTTAAGCAAAATAAGAGCAAAGGACTGAGGTTTGAGGGTTGCGACTGATCCTGAGTCTCATGGTCCATCTCAAAAAATTCCCTGATGTGGATATATGACATCCTAACCCGGCACCATGCTCTGCCATGTTGAATACTTCTCTTGATACCAGCAATGGAACTCTCAACAGAGAGGAGAGCTCAGCTTAAGAAAGGAGCATGAAACTATTGAAAGTCCTTTTATTTTTTCAATACCACTCCCACAGGGAAGAGAAAGTCAAGGACTAGATAGTCACCATTCATTGACTGTATGCAAATGGAGATCTGCACTCAGAAGCCATAAAAACAGAAAGAAATGAAGTTTACCACCTCCCAGCAGTCCAGGAGAGGAAAATGGCTATATCGGAGCTGATTTTTCATGGTTGCTGGTCAGTTCCTCAGGGTCAGGGGCAGATGGGGGTCAGCAGGGAGGAAGGAGTTTGGAGAGTGTGTTCACCTTCACAGTTATCTTGAAAAGGAAGCCAGTATATTGCTCATCTCTGAGGATTAGACTTTGGGTGAAGTGTCTCAAAAGGCACAAAGGGTTTCAAACACCAGGCAATCCATCACGTACAACACACTGTTGTGCTTCACTGCTGGCATCTTCTCTCCAACCCCTGCCACTTGCCCCTCCTACCATGTCTCTCATCTCTCTTTCTTCCTCTTTCCCACTGGCTAATGACAAGTACACTGGAGCCATGTTAAGTTCAAGACTGAATGATACACCCATGGGACAGGGAGCCAGGTTTCTGCTGCCGAAACACAGCTGCTTAAACACTTGTGGCTTCCTTGGAGAAGCAGAGTATTATAACACATTGATTTGGATGATGCTAGTAGTCTAGGCATGAAAAAAGTACTGTTCGCTTCTTTGCTGAAGTTGTAGATGTGCACTGAGGATATCATACAATTCAGAGAAAATTTGTGACAAATGGATGCATAGCCGATGTGTATATTTTGTTTATGGGTCTGTTTTTATGTTGTTTTTTCCTCTGATCAACATGTATTCTCCATCATTCCTAGTTATAGGAGCTTGTAGAAATTACTCATGCCTGTCATTTTCATGACTGTATTCCTAGCTCCTAAAACAATGCCTAGCTTGTTGTTGTTATCCATAAATATTTACTGAAATAATGAATAGATGGTGAATTTGTATCCCTATCTCAGTAGTCTTATTCTTTGTTCAACCCCTCATTCCTACAGAGTGCACAATTGTGCCCAATCTGAACAAATAATGTAAGCTCCTTCTGAAATCCCTGGCGAGGGGCTGGGCTGGATCCTAGGTCATAAAGAAGCCCAGCACAAGGCTAGGTTTTCCTCTGGGGGAATGCTAGGGCAAGAGATGCTGGAAAGGAGTTAGGGAAAAGTAGGCTCCCTGCAAGTTAAGTTCCCAGTATTACTTTGGTTGACAATAGGGTCTCTTAGCTCACCAGGACCTCTTCACTAAGAGCTTCCTCCCACACCCCACACCCCGCACCCCGCCCTTATTTAACCTCTGCTATACTGTGAAATCCTATTCAAAAGTTCACTTCCATACTCCGTCCCAGGAAATATTTCCTTTGTAACAATAACTTTACCAACACAAGTTTTAGTCCAAAGGAGAAGGCCTAGTAACAGGCCTCAGAGAAGAGAACAAGCTAATGGAATATTTGGAGGCAGGCGGTTTATTTTCTGTTCTTACACAGATTCTGCCCTTGGCATTGTCTTGCTCTACCTCCTCAAAGGGAATTCATTTCCTCAGTGTCTGTGATGATAATTCCTTTATTAGGGAGAGAAAGAGACTCTCAGGGAAGGAAGTAGACCAGCCTAATTGAAAGAAATAAGCCCCCCTGCTTCCCCTCCACCACCCCCTATCTCAAACCAGCCCTCTTAGAAATTTCACTTTAGAAGACCTCTCCTCCCCTGTGATTTTTTTTATGAGGAAAAGCAATTCCACTTGGAAAAAAAAAAGGCATTTCAGCTAGCATATTTGAAGACTATATTTTATTTATTGATTTTTTTGTTAAAAACCATGCATTTTTAACAGAATTCTTGTTGAAGTTATGTTTATGTGGTAGCAGTCCTTAGATAAAATGAAGCAGCGTGTGCAGTGTACGTGAGTGAAGTTCTCCATGTAAAGGATATCAATTAATGATGTATGAAATTCATTGCATGTATTCTTTCTTTGCTTAACACTTATATCTGGAGCATTACCAATTTCTTTATGTATATTTGATGCTGGGTGTCGTCTTATGGGGCTCTGAAAGGAGTTCCAAACCAAGAGTCAGGAGTCTGGGGTTTAATTCTGACTCCGTCTCAAACTTTTCCTGAGGACTTGGGCAAATCAATTAAGTTTTCTAAACTCAGTTTCCTAGTTTTTAAAAGAATATCATTAAAGTTTGTAGCATAAAAACTCTGGAGCTCGACAGTGTTGGATCACAGCTATTCTTGCAAGCTACATGATCCTATGAAAGTCATTCCACCGCCCCAGTACCTTTGTAAAGTAGAGATAACAAAGTACCAACCTCACAGGTATATATACTCATAGAAAAATCTGTGGACTCCCTCTATAAGGATGGTTGAAATAGAGAACAGACCAAAACACCATTACATAAACCAGGGAAAAGGGATAAATAACAAAACTCAACTTTTAAAAGGAAAAGAGGTGTAGGAGCAACAGTAAGTAAAGCTAAAATTCCAGAGGTCCCTTCTTAGGAAATCCAGTGCTGACTGGCAATTTTCTTAACTGGAGGCATTTGAAATTCTAGGGTCAGCCTTAAGATTAGATATAAACCAAATTAAGGGATTTTATTAAGGAAAGATAAATCACCAGAGGTTTTGACAGCCAAAGCTGGCATGATAAACTGGAAAGCAAGAAACCACAAACACAAGGGAAAATTGTTATGTTCTAGGGTGGTATAGCAGACTGGGGGCCTGTGTAAGAAAGGAAAAGTGAAAACATCCACACTCTTACAATGTTTTGAGTGTAACTGATTTTCTTAGTTTATCAGGGATTCAAGGGTTGCCAGAATATGTGGTTTTAGGTTTTAAAATCACAAGAATTCCAGGCAAACTGGAATGAATTAGTCACCTTTTGGTGCTAGAGAAGAAAAGAGTTCTGCTGGAGGGAACTGCCTCCCTCCAGCACAGAATGCACACGATCAATGCCTTCCTTGAGACATTTGCCAAATATTTAACTTATTAAGTTGTGGAGCTAAAGAACTAAATTTAAAATATGCAAAGGTTGCACTTTCAGAGTTGAGGAAGTTGAGACATCAAGTCAAGCTTCCCAATCAAATCTAGGACTATGTCTGAGGAACCAAGATGGAGAGTCTTACTAAAACAGCAATCCAGTCACAGTCCAAATAATTCCTGATAGGTTTATAGTGATCAGTTCTTAACTGTCTCTGTCTAACAGAAGGAAGGGGAAGTCATATAGGGATTCTGTGGTTCTTTATGTCAGTGTTCAGCAAAGAATAAAAATTCCTAGACACAAAAGACACAGGAAATTGTGAGCAATAATCACGAAGAAGAAACAACCAACAGAAACAGAGCTGCAGATAATCTAGTTATTGGAGTTTGCAGATAAGGGATATAAAATAACTATGATCTGAAGAAAATTGACAAGATAGATAAAAAGATGGAAAATTTCAGAATTTCAACCAAAATCATAGTATATAAAGGAAATCAATTCACATTCTAGAACTACAAAATACAATGTGATCTCTAACCTCCATTGTCCAATATCATTTTACTTCAGTATCATAAAGACTTCTAAGCTCTTTTAAAGAAGTAATTTGGGAGCATTTACTATATGCAATTTAATCATTGGATGTACAATTAAGGGTGAAGTTCTGCCATCAATAATCTTTTGTTCTAACAATATGAACTTTAAATTTAAAGAGGTTGTTTGTTAAACTTGTAATAAATGCAAGAGTATAGGGTGAGCTCTTAAAAGCATGGGGTTCAGCATGGTGTAGTATTCATTGATGACTTTCCCAAGGAAGGAGAATCAGAGCAAACCAAACATAGAAGAGGGAAAAATATTCCAGATGAAGAAACAGAAGTGTGATAACCAGAGACAGAAAGGGGTTTGGTGTCATAGGACCTGATAGAAAACCAGTGCAGCTAGAATCTAAGAATGTGGCATGCAGAGAAAGGAGTTTGGGCAAAGAGAGGGATGTATAGCAAGAACTGAAATTATAGGGATAGAAATAATTGACTAAGTCAGATTTGCCAAGAAGTTTGGAACTTCTTTGGAAAGCAATTAGGTACTGCTAATGAGAGAAAAATATTTGTATTTATATATATTTTAAGCAACTCTTAATTTTCAAACCTGTCTATAAGATTCATAAGGACAAAAACAATATTTCCATGTTCAACATTGGGTTCACAAGCCCAGCATAGTGTCAAGCATATAGACATGCAGTAAATGTTGAATAAAAGATAGAGAGAGGAAGGATGAATAATATAAGTGGGCTTAGGCAGAGAAAAGTAGGTGAGGAGGTTAGATCATGTGCAAAGAATGTCCAGTTAAAAGATAATTGTGATATGGAATAATAGGTAGAGTAGGTAGGAGCAGCAAAAATAAGATGAATTGTACAAATCTGAGAGATATTTTAAGCAGAAAGGCTCAACATAACTTGCTAATGAATTGAGCATCATGGCCTTGAAAAAGATATTAATGATAATTTCCAATTTCTGTTGTGAGCACCTGAGTAGATGAATGAAAAAAGATGACAAAAGTCTCCTATGTATCTTCCTGCCTTTCTTCAGAGAGTGAAGTGAATATAATCCAATCTCATTTTGAAGAAAGGGGAGGTTACACGGGCAAAGCATGATCATCAGGAACATGAGGGAACATTGCCCAAAACTATAGCTAGAGATGCAAAGTAGCAGGCACTAAAGCAGAACCATTCAAAGAAAATTGTAGTGCTTATTTAATTAATTCATCTCTTTTGGAATGAAGTGCTTGTCCTTAATATCAGTTTGTTTGCTTAAAATTTTTTTCTTTTATTATAAATGATCAAATTTCACAATTCTCAGATGCAAATATTTTTTGAACCTATCACCTCAGAAATGGGATCTGTCTTGCCATTCACAGTGCCTGCCTAAGACTTATTATTTGTAACACCTGCAGGCAGATAGTTTAATTTGGGAATGGGTTCCCAAGACCAACAGAGAATGGCAGGAAAGATGGGAATGTTGGTCCCTGGTAGTGGCTTTGAGTGTCATTCCTGAAACAACTAGTAATTCTTGGGCCTTCTGTGGAGAGCCTTAAGAATGTGGCTCAGCTCCCCTGGTGGCGCAGCAGTTGAGCGCTGGGCTATGAAGCTGCCCGCATCCTCTGCAGCACCGGTTCAATCCCCAGCCACCGGCTGGGTCCCACATGGCATGCAGACCTCTCCTGCTGCACCCGCTGCTCCCCTCAGCAGTGTATTTCTTCAGTCTGCCTGTTCTGTTCCCTGCTCTGGCTCTGGTGAATTCTCTCACCTTCCCATGCTTCTGACTGTACCCAGTGCTTGTATAAATAAATAAATAAACATTTAAAAAAAAAAAAGAATGTGGCTCAGGATCACCTGCCTGATTATCTACAGTTGGTGGCTACAGGTTGTCCCATAGGCATGACCTCCCCACATCTTCTGTTGCAGGTACACAAATACCAAGACAGCCAGCATCCAACATTGCAGAGTAGGAGAAATTCTGGGGCATGAAGCAAGGTGGACATGGCAAAGGCACACACAAGCTAAGGCTGTAGGTGAGCTGGTGCACAGAAAGCATCTGTAGTTTAGGGTTTAATTGTAGTTCTTTCTCTTAGTACCAGATCCAATATTGGTGTATCATACCTTTGGAGTCCTCTCAGACTTCATGGAACATGGTAAGCTGTTAACCTTGTAAAAGTGAATTTTTGAGGTAATGTTTGAATAAACAATATTTGTAAAGTTAAAGGAAGCACTTAGTGTTTATGAGACCAAGATTACAATACTTCTATCTTGCCCTCTTTGGAATGGTACAGGTAAATTTCCACATCCAAGAGTGTATCTACTAAGGAAGATATTTTCCCTGAAGGGAACATATGGAATGGCATTTTGTCATATAAATTGGTATAGAGGAGCACTTCTTACTGTTATTCTGAAAGAATAGAATCCCTCTGTTCAAATGAAATATCTCTAGGATCTCTGTTTCATTGCAGATAAAAATGGAGATGTATTGATTGAAGCAGGACTTTTTTTGTCCTAGAAAGCCATAATAAGAGTGATTCCTCCCCACTGCCCGGGGGACTTCTGAGGTGTTCATATGGAATCTGAGATTTCCAAGGGAAGGTTCTGAATCTATGACTCATTGGAGACCAACCCTCAAGATATTTGCTTGGTTTCCATTTACCCTTATTTTAGACTTAATTCTAACAGGTTTGGTTATTTCATTTCCAAGCTTTTGACAGATTTATAAGCAATAAATTACATGGAAGGAATAGCTACTAAAGGCTGGCATGGTGATCTTCAGCACCAAGAGAAAGCTGGAAGCTAGTGTTGTGAGCACAAAACTACAGAAAACAGCTCTCTGCAAAGGATTGTATCCAGAAATATTTAGCACATAGAAAACAATCCAACTCATGTTAATAGTTTGTGAGGATGTTGTAGTACAAGGCAAATGTGGAGGAGATATTTAGGACTGTAAGAGCATTTTTCACATCCTTCAATTGAGATACATAAGTACATGCTATAATTTATAATAATTCCCACTGAAAACAGATTAAATCAAATAGATTTGATATATAATATGTCAAGTTTCAGTTAGGTGGAACATTTCTATGAGAAGAGTATTTTATTTCTCAAAGTTATTGAGTAAATTAGATATCACTGTGTGTATTGGTATTTTTTCACCTCTAAGTAGTACAAAATCCAACTAAAATTGGCATAGAGATAAAGGAAATAGCTAAAAGTCAAGAAGCTTCAGGTGGGATTTGATCCAGTAGCTTACTAATGTTACCAGCGGCCTGATTTTCTTCTGTTCTCCTTTTTGTTTTCCATGTTCCCCATTTGTTCTGGCCCACTTCATGACAGTAAGATGACTGGTGATTTCACATCAAATGTGGGAGGAGAGAGGGCAGTGAAGGAAAGTAGTTCTTCTTCTTTAATCAGTAAGAATGAGTCCTCAGTCTGATTAGCAACATACTTTGTGTGTTCATCTACAATACAATAATTGTAGCAACGGGGATGAGATTATATGAATTGATTAAGATCAATCAGGCTCTTAAACTCAAGATGGTGGTCATATACATGAAGAAATAAATGCTTGGGATGGGAACTCACCATATCCACATCATTGTTTCTCAAGCTAAGTATCTATCAACAGGACTCTATGTGCAGTGAAGTCAGGAATCACTGCTGCCTTGTCCATTGCTGTAGCACCAACAGGAATTTATAATGCCCATCATCAGCAGAACCTAGGTTTTTTTTTTCTTTTTGAAGGAATGTGCAGGATTTTAATTTCATTTTTGAACATATTGATAATTCATGGTTGCAGCTGTTGAGTACTTATGACAGGAAGCACATGTATGAGGAACACTTCTCACCTTTATAGTCTGTCATTTTGTTGTTTAACAACAACAAAATTTCTTAAAATGTTTAGAACTATTTCTGAAGCAAAAAGGATGAAATCACTTGGAATAGGCAAGATGAACAGAACAGACAAGGTGAAGGAGAACAGAAAGAAATCAGGTTCTTGGTAACATTGGAAAGCTACTGGATCAAGCCCCACCTGAAGCTTCTTGGCTTTCAACTCTTCCCTATAGCTATATGCCAGCCAGTCATCTATATCCATCATTTGATCCCATGATGAACTCAAAATGAAGTGAGAGAAGGGGAGAGAGAAGGAAAGGGACTGGGGAGAGAGAGAAGGAGGATGCAAAGAAGGACAGAAGGGAGGGACAGAGGAAGGAAAAAAGAATGCAAGGGTGGAAGGAATGGGGGAGAGGAGGAACTGGAATCTGGTTCTAGGGCAAGGCACTTTGAGAGAGTAGTTAGTCTCTGTGACATGAATTTGCTGATTGTGTGTGTGTGTGTTTCTTCTCTGGATGGAGTAAATGGTGAACCTAGTTTGAGCCTTTAAAATTGGCCAAGATCTACGAGAATGTGGACAGAAAGTTATAAATTACCCAGTCTCTTGGGTGTGGATAGAAGTGTTGGGCCAAATACCTGAGTGTCCACTTCATAACGGGAATAATAAGGCTATTTGAAAACATGACCCAGACCCCAAAGCTATAGCCCTTTTTTTTTCCCTAGATGACTGCCTGACATGTTTATATGCACATATTGGAATTGTATCCAAGGGGAAAGAAAACAATTGACTTTCTGACTTTATAGTCTGTCATTGACTTTTAAGGTATTTCATGAAATGAAGTAATAACTTCAAGATCAAGGGCATTTTCCTTTGGGTCTTCATCAATTATTTCACTTTCTCTTTTCAGTGGCCTCCACCCACTTCTCCCAAAATATCAACCACTGGACTGATGTCACACTGGAAAAACTTACTCTCTTTCTGCCTTCCTGAATATGTGTTTCATGCATTAAATTGTTTTAATCACTTCGGCTTTTACTAGAGTCTGGCAATGGTATATTGCTGAATTGTGTGTTCCCAATTTAATGCTTTTAGAATGTATTTAAGTAAGTTCCAATGCACTTAGTCATTGCTATTCAAATGAGAGCACTGTATTTCAAGCAAAAGAGCTCAGGGAGAGAAATGAGGTGAGGGATGGGTAATAAGTGAAAGCCATCTATCAAGACACACTAGAGGGAGAAACAGACAGTGGGGAAATGCCCCTGAGTCCATTCCCCTGGCCCCAGAGGGCCTGCCCGTGTTATGGCAAGCAAACACACACCTTGGCTGGCTTCCCCTCATAACTGCTGGCTGCTCTTTCCTATTTTAAGATCTTGGAGAAGTAGGAAATTCACTTGTTTCTCAGACTTAAACTTATAAAAAAGCCAGCCCCAGGGTGGGGAAGATCAAGGCCAACTCCCAAAGCCCCAAGCAGGTGCTGGCGTTTATGGCATGAGAGCTGGTACAGCACCCACCTTACACTGGTTTCTATTGGGTGTTCAAGAGGAACTGTGGAATTAGGGGTGGGCATTCAAAGTAGATAAAGTTGTCCTCACCCCAGTTTTGTTATTCATCCTCAAGTGCCCAGGGCATTTTGTGACCCCATGAATGCCCAAGATTCGGTGCTGAACTTTTCTTTTCTTTTTCTTTGAAAAATTAAGCAGCATTTGAGTGTCCAAGTCCTATAAAGGGGATGCCGACCTCTCACAAATGAACTGTGGTTACACCAGATAATGTGCACAAAGAACCTTGCAGAATCCCTTGAGTTAGTCACATGTGCCAACCCACATTCTCCTAACCCTGGCCTTTCTTGCAGATTCTGGGGCACTAACAGTGAGAGTCAGTGTGAGAAGGTATCCACAACTGGATATCTTGGCTATAAAACTTGAAAAATAACCCCTCAGGCAATTTGGCAAATTGTAGTAATCTTATTTCTGACCTAAAGAGACATTCGCCAAGATATGCATGCAATGTCACATTGCTGCTTATGATGAGAAAACATTATAACCCACTGAAAGGACCATCAAAAGGGTCTAGTTAAATATGGTGCATCTATATTGTGAAATACTGTTCAACTTTTTTGAATGATGTGGTAATCCTATTTTTATCGACTTTAACATTTGTCTATGTCACATTGTAAAACAAAAAATGAGTGTGCAAATCAGCATGTGATTGCATATATGAATATATGTATCTACAGTTTGTATCCATATTTATAGCTATGCAGAATCAGAGGGCTGCAGAGAGATATCTGGAAGGATTTAAGCAGGATTTTAATATTGTTTATTTCTCTGTAGTGGCATCTGAGTAAATTCTTTCTCTTTTTTTTTTTTTTTTGTGCTTTTCTACCTTGTGTGAATGTTTTTTAAACATGGGGCCTATGCCATGTTTATCTAAAACACTAAAACTTTGTGTCCTCTGAAAATGCCTGTGCCAATTTGAAGTCCTGAGCATGCATATTTCTATCTCCATCGGCACTGCCCTGAACCTCATCTGTTCTCCTTGCTATAATTACGTAAGGCTCTGATTATTTTACTGCAAGGCTAAAATCTCCTCTAAAGTCAGGGGTTACCTTTACCCTAGTCCCCAAAGTCACATATCACAGTAATAACAAATACTCAGAGAATGTTTTCAGTCTTTAAATCCAGAAGTCTGGAGATCTGGAAGCTACTCCACAGTCCAACATTGACTGGCATTGGAATCAACACCTTCTCTTGAGAAGACTTACCCTAAACGAAAATTAGAGTGATCTTGAAAGTTCCTTCCATACCTAATCTCATCACTCTGTAACTGAACATGTCCAATCTTTGCAAATCGAATGAAATCAAGGAAGACAACATTTATGCATCAGGCTTACAGACAACAACATGCTGTAAAAATGTAGTGTGGGATAAAAAATTTAAAAAGCTAATACCAACCACAAGAATCATGACCCACCGCACAGTGATGCTGACATAGAGAAAGCAAATTCTAGTAGGATCTAAATCATTTCCTGTTGACCTTCCTCTCTCCTGCCCTCACCTCTGGGCCTTAATTCCATGTGGAGTTCACACTGATACTCAGTTTGGGGATTAAAGCAGGACCTGACCTGGATTTGCTCCACATTGCCCATGCCCTAGATTGAAATGTTAAAGGACTTGGAATAAAAAAAAAAAATGTTGCATTTTCTGTCACGGCTTCACAGTGGCTGGGGAATTCATGTCAGCCAGGCAGAGATTTCCCAGTGGTTGGGTTTGTAGCAAAAGTCTTCAACTTTTATGTGTGGCCTGTTTGAAGTTGAAAATTGTTGTTAGACTCTCCAAAGTTGTTTGAGGTGTCACTCATCCTCCTCTTTTGTGTTGGGGCGAGGATGTGAAGCACAGCGGCTGGGAATAGTTCTGTCACTACCACCCCCAAGGCAGGTCTCTATCAGGGCCCAACTGAGTCTGTCTCCCAGGAAATTCAAAGCTTACCATGCAATACAGTTCTGCAGCAACCTGCAACCTCCTCTCCCCCTGCTTCCTGGAAGGAGCTCTCCACTGCAGGGAGAGTAGGGTCTCACGGCCCTGGGAATGGGCCATGCAAATGCACACCTCCAGCCTTTTTATTCAGCATACTGCTCGCCCTCCTACGATGTCATTCTTCAGAGAAGCAGCGGTGTGAAGGTGACAGTAACAATAATTATTATAACAATTGTAACTATAATATATAAATTATATTATTATTTAATATTATAGTAATCATAGTATCATAGCCAAAATAATACCAGATGCTCATTTGATTATTTTTTTAAGATTTATTTATTTATTTGTTTATATAAGAACCGGAGAACAGGCCAGATGCATAGGAGGGTGAGAGGATTCACCAGCGGCAGAGCGGGGAGCAGGACAGGCAGACTGACAAAATACACTGCTGAGGGGAGCAGCGGGCGAGACAGGAGAGATCTGCCGCACCATGTGGGACCCTGGCAGGTCAGCCGGCAGGGATCGAACCGGCACTGCAAAGGCTGCTGACAGCTTCATAGCGCTGTGCTCAACTGCCCGTGCCACCAGAGGAGGCCCTGATTATTTGGTTTTAATAACTCCTTCAGCTAGAAACCAATATTTGGATTTTACAGAGAAGGCAGTCAGCACCCAGCAAGTGTAGAGGAATTGCCAAGGCCATAGGGCTGGTAACTAGGATGGGAATCCTTAAGGCTAGTGCAAGGACCCATTGCCTCTCTCATGACATTCTCAGCACCTAGAAAAGCACCATCTGAGCCTCCCTGGTGGCACAGGCAGTTGAGCGTTGCACTGTGAAGCTGTCTGCAGCCTCTGTGGTGAGGGTTTGATCCCAGCCCGCCGGCAAGAATCCCACATGGCGAAGCAAACCTCTCCTGTCTCACCCGCTGCTCCCCTCAGCAGTGTATTTCTTCAGTCTGCCTGTTCTGTTCCCTGCTCTGTCTCTGGTGAATCCTCTCACTCTCCCACGCATCTGGCCTGTACCCCGCTTCTTGTATAAAAATAAATAGATCTTTAAAAAAAAAAAAAGGCATAGTCTTAGGAGAAGAGTGACTAGCTTGCTAATCCTGTCTTCCATCTACTGGCTGTGTGACCTTGATCAGATGTTTTAACCTTTAAGCCGAGTCTCTCTCATCTATAGAGAAGAATAATTGCTGAGAGAATCCAAGTTCGTAGAAGTATGATACCCAACCAATGAGTGGAAGCTACTTTCATTGCTCGTTTTGTTTTTCATCTAACCTTTCTTCTAAATTGCACTCTATTATCTCCTCAGAACCATCTCTTATGGCTTCTCTTTTTGACCTTGTATTTATTACACATTAAAAACTTTGTGCTCACCTAATGGACAAACAAAAGAGGTGATGAGGAGTCCAAAAGTCTAAAGCTTGGGTATCCCTTTGCTAAAAGCCTGGAAGGATCACACATCCCAGGAATCATGGGCCCAAGGAGACCAGAAACCCTGGACCCTCATTGTAGAATAAAAGCAAGTTTACCAATCAGAATATACAGTGTGCTTACATGTATACGTGTCTGTCTCTGTGTCCATACTTACAGCTTGCAGGATCAAAGGTCTACAGAGAAATATCTGGAAGGATGTTAGACAGACATCTTCCAGAGTCGAGTATAGTGTCAGTTCAATTCATGGATGCCCAAGATTTGGTGCTGAACTCTCTTTCTTTGAGAAATCTAACCAATTTTGAGCTTCCAATTCCTTATATATAAAGGAGATGTGATGATACTGACCACCCACAAATTAAGTGTGGTTACACCAGATAATGTATACAAAGAATTCTGCAGAGCCCCTCAAATTAGCTGTGCATCCTACCTCACATTCTCCCAACCTTGGCCTTTCTTGTAGATTTCATGCTCTGGGTAAAGCAAGTAACTGTTACTATAGGATGGTATACTCAATGTCAATTCTGCTAGTTTGGCATTCCTAATATAGAGCTTGGAAAGCTAACATCATTGCCCAAAATCATTCCTTCTTAGGGGAATATGTAAGATTCAGAAACAGCCCTGTGCTATGCATGAAGTGGCAGCTATGAACAGGGTGAGCAGGGACTCATACTAATCAGCATCATTTCCAATATCCAGTCCTTAGTCTCAAGCAGGCTGATTAATTGATGGGCAGTGGAAGTGGTGTAAGTGGGTCTTTCTCCTAGATGTGTCTTCACTAGGCTAGTAGCACCCCAACTCCAGTTGCTGGGGTTAGGAAATTCTGTAAGCTTTATAACATCTATTTCCAAAAAATAATTAATTTTATATTGAAGAAACATTGCATTATAACTTACCTAAGTTTTAGTTGTGCATCATTGAGAGTCAACATGTAAATTTGCTACATTAATTTCGCCACTAATATCTTTTCATAAACTTCCCCGCTTCAATTAACTGAATGACTTGTTTTTTTCAACTAGGAGTCTTGCCAATAAACATGAGAAGTGTTACCATATTCATTTCTTTAGGCTCCAGTTTCCTCTTCTATAAACAGTAATAATGAATTTATGTTATGATACAAAGGAGCTGTCCTGGAATGTACACAAAGGTGTAATGAGCACAGGCAAGCTAACAGGAAATTACAGTTAGGACACGTAACTAGGGATGGTAGATCTCACACAGAACCCTCAAGTCTAGAGGAGGAGCATCAAACACAGATGGGTTGGTCAGGAAAGACTTTCTGGAAGGAAGAAAAATAAACAAAATAAAACAACTTTGGGTTGAGATCTAAAGTATTACTCCAAGAGACACATGTGTGGGGGCAAAATAGGGGAGAGGTGCATTTCAATAAGGAGGAAGGAGTTGTGAGAAGGCCCAGAGAAAGGTGAGACCATGTTTCACCTGAGGAAGTGAGAAAAGAGAGCTTGTGCCTGACTATAGGAAAGTGTGAGGAAGGGATTAGGACAGGTGTGGATTAACCAGAGAGCCAACAGCTTACAAGACTGCCTTAAGGGTTTTTCATTCACTGGGCTACCCCCAACATGTCTCTTGAAGACCACTCATCTGTGACATGCCTGGTTTTGCTCCTTTAAGCCACCTTTTTGCAAGAATACATAAGCTAAATCCAAATAGTCTGTGAACTTCTGGAGGGCAGAGGATATGTTACATATCTCTAAAAGTCACTGCCTCGCCTATGGAGTTTATCCACAAATACTAGTCAATTGTACTTGGTGTTAGCACCATATACTTTTTTCCTGGAGAAGTTTGTAAAATTGCAAATAGCTTTCTATTTGGTTAAGGAACTCTGGGCTCCACCCAACACAGTGAAAAGTGTGTTCCTTTGAACTAGCATGTGTACTGCTAATGAGAGCAGTTTAGAGTGAAGGGCGTAAGGACAGGGTCCCTTTTTCTTTTGACCTTGTTTGTTTTTCTCCTTTCTACTATGACATTAATTATTTCCTAACCATTTGAGCTTTTTTCTTTTTTTAACTTCAAAATCATGCCATGAGGTTGAAAAGGTCAGGTCCAGAATTTTTGTTTGTTTGTTTTTGTTTTGTATGTGAGTCCTAAGACTTTCATTTCATAACATGGTATTTCAACATCCGAGAGAACACTCTTTAGCCTAGTTGGACATTTTTGATTGTAGGCTGAAGGGTCTATACAGAATCACCAGGGCTATTGCCCTGTGGATTTTGGGGACAACTTGGAAGGACTTTGTAAATTCCTGAGAAAGAATTTAGACCAGGATTAAGAGGCATTTGGTGACTCTTCATCAAGAATCTAACAAATGTGCCATTTGTTTGGCTAAATAGGAAGCAAAAACCACTTTGGTCTTCAATGGTATGCTAGAACTGGCTCATAACAGCTTATCAAAATCAATGAGCAAGTCTTCAGGAATTTTTTTGAGGCCTCTGTCAAACCATTGATGGCTTGAAATCATCCAGTAGGAATATTTACACCAGGGAAATGGGCAGCTATGACAGATCATAGCTCTTCTTCTTTCCCTCTTCCTCCTCAGAGCTGGTTTATTAACATGTAGTGGGGTCTGGCCTTTCTAATAGGGTAATATTTTGTATATCCAGGTTAAAACCCAGCGCTTGGAGAATATATCCATGGTCGTGTATAGCACAAGGTCTGCATAGTAGATGGTCAGTAAAAATTTGTTGAAGGGATGATATACTGTGTGGTTTGATAAGTATTCAGAAGCAGCAACCAGTCAACCCAAACTAATCTCCTACAAGAGTTCTTGCTGAGCCACACATTGTCTTGAAACTTGGGAAGCTGGGTGTGTTATTACTAATACTTGTGTTGTTTTACTTTTTTTTTAAAGATTTATTTTATTTTTAAGCATACAAGAGCTGGGGTACAGGCCAGAGGTGTGGGGTGGGGGTGGGGTGAAAGGATTCACCAGA
This sequence comes from Talpa occidentalis, assembly GCF_014898055.3. Classification (NCBI taxonomy): domain Eukaryota; kingdom Metazoa; phylum Chordata; class Mammalia; order Eulipotyphla; family Talpidae; genus Talpa; species Talpa occidentalis. The sequence goes on from NW_023605305.1 coordinate 83,782,967, forward strand.
GACAGAGTGGGGAACAGAACAGTTAGATTGACTGAAATACACTGCTGAGGGGAGCAGCAGGCGAGTCAGGAGAGGTCGGCTGTGCCATGTGGGTTGCTCCCTGACCTGGGCTTGAACTCATGCTGCAGTGGCTGAGGTTAGCTTCATAGGTTGTGTCTTAACCCTTGTGCCATCAGGGAGGCCCTGTTTTACTTTTTAACGACAATTGTAACTCTTATCAATATATCCAGCCACCACTGTAAACTTTAGGGCCTCAGCGGCAGAATTTGGCTACATTATGGTTTTTTTCACGCTGAGTACTTGGTAAAGTCATTTTTAAATGAATGAAAAAAGTTTCAATGATGACTAATAATCCTGTGTGAAGGCATACCACAGGTTTCCGAATATTTTGTGGTTTCCCAAGTATTTGCTAGGCATTACTTCATTGATGTTATAATGTCTCTGTGAGTAGGCAGACTAGAACAATTATCCTCTTAGTAGCTAAAACAGCACGGTATGTGGGGGTATTAAATATGTGTTGAATTAACTATTAGTGAATCACCCCATTTCACAGATGAATAAAACAAGTTTGAGGACGTTATCTGGTATAGTCGTTTTCATATCATTTCTTTGTTTACACAGTGTGCTCAAAGAGTCCCTTAACTTTCTTTTTATTTTTTTAAAGATTTATTTATTTATGCATACAAGAACTGGGATACAGGCCAGAGGTGTGGTAGGTGAGAGGATTCACCAGAGACAGAGTGGGGAACAGAACAGGCAGACTGACTGAAATACACCGCTGAGGGGAGCAGTGGGGAAGTCAGAAGAGGTCCGCTGTGCCAGGGATCAAACTCATACTACAGTGGCTGCAGATAGCTTGAGAGTGCCCGAGTCCCTTAACTTTTAAAAATGCCTGCCTGTGTATTCTCTCATTTGTCCCTATAATAGCCCTATCTGATGGGCAGGGGGAGTTCTAGTAGCATGCCTGAAGACGCACAGGCAAAGCTGGTACTAAAATCCACTTTCTCTAAGGATCCTGAAGCTATGGTATATTGAATAACATTGTATTGTATTTTACTTACTGTTCATTCTTTCAGAGAGAAAGACATGGATCTAAACAGGCTAACCCAAAGCACTGAACCCTAGCACATTTCAGTAACACCTCCTAAATATTGTCAGGGGTCCCCCAAACTTATTCTTTTGACTGAAACACCTTAAAACATCCTGGTGACTAGAATTTTCACTTTGCCACTTAAGTCTACTGAAGATTCAAGTTCACGTTTCAATTATAAAATTACAGGAAATTACTGACTTTCTTTTTTGTGAATGGGATTTTTATTTTTTTTAATCATCTGAAAAGGTGCTGATTTTCCTTGAATATGGAAATTCCATGATTTTTCTTTCCTGGGATTCTCACATTTCCAAATGGCCACAAGACTCCTGTATGAGTTACGAAAAGGATACAGCATCAAGCATGATGACTTTTAAATTTATGTTGTAAAGTCCAATGTGATTCCCAGCACAGTGCCTCATTTCCGATGAAGAGCCTACTGCCAGCTTCCCACTTTTTCTAAGGACAAGCTCACCGCCCGTTTTATTAAAGCCACCAGACGCTGATGGAAACACGCATGATGTCCTTTTTTAATGTGGGGGAAAAGAATTTTGGAAGTGGGAGCTAGTTAACATTTCTCAAACATGTTTTTTTACTCTAGCTGTTCCCTTTTGACCTTCCTGAGAATACTTGTGGGTGTTAAATTGTTACCAAAGGGAGGGGCATTGTAACTACAACGGGATCCACACACACAAAGACACACTTTCCCACACACAGGACTTGGCTCTGCTACCCTCTCATGGAATGCCGAATGGAAAAGAGCAGGGTGTTGTCAAGCTGAAGAGAAATTCAGCCAGTCTAGCTTCATTGGTTTCTTTTTGCAAAAGGCCAAATGAATATTTAGATTGGAAGGCAATGCATATGGGGGTGAAGAGGATTGGCAAATATTTGTTCCTGTTTTTTTTTTAAATTATAAATATCATTTATCTTGCTTACAAACATTTAAATAATAAGAAAGAATATGAAAAGAATATGAAAAGGAGTCTTTCCTTTTCCCTCTTCTTATCTCATCTCTGAGTCACCATGACATTGTTTGACATTTGTCTGTTTAGGTTTATTTTCTACAAATTCTACTAATTTAAGAACCATTTGCTGAGATGCTACAATCTGTGTTACTCGTTTCATTTGATGTGATTGTAACCAGTTTGTTACAAATATGTATCTTATACACACAAACACACACATATATAATGGTATAACTTGCTTTTTTTTCTTTAACAATGAATTATTTTTAAAAAAATTGTAAAACTGGATTGGTGTTTTGGTGGTGTGTGTGGTGTCATAACATACATCTGAAGAAGTGTGAATGCCCTTAAATCATAGTCATGGTTGTAATCCTGCATTATCTTAATAAAAAATGATACAATTTAAAAAATGTATTCTACTTCTTTTTCCCATCAAGGTAGACTTCCAGACTTAGATCATTCTTTTTGAGGGCCATCAAGTGTCCCTCAGATTCACTGTGCCTTTTTTTTTCTTTAAACTAATCCTTAATAGGTGAGCATTTAGATGACTTCCAATTGTTCATTCTTACAGTGTCCTCTTGAATCTCCATCTTACATCTAAGGGTTGTATTTCTTTAAGACTGATTCCTGGAGGGCCTCCCCTGGTGGTACAGCGGTTGAGCGCTGGACTGCAAAGCTGCAGTGCCAGTTCTATCCCAGGCGCCAGCGAGTTCGATCCCCGGCCACAGGCGAGTTCGATCCTCGGCTGCCAGCGAAGGTCCCACATGGTGCGCAGACCTCTCCTGCTGCACCTGCTGCTCCCCTCAGCAGTGTACTTCATCAGTCTGCCTGTTCTGTTCCCCGCTCTGGCTCTGGTGAATTCTCTCTCACCCTCCCGCGCTTCTGACTGTACCCAGTGCTTGTATAAATAAATAAATAAATCTTTAAAAAAAAAAAAAGACTGATTCCTGGAAGTAGACATTTTAGAGGGAGTAGATTCCTAATATTTGTAATTTCAGGTGTAAATATCTGTATTAAATTAAAAGGGAAGAATTTTCCCTAAGTAATATAAGGCAAAGGTCATTTGTATATACGAACACATTCAAGATTTGTTTCTTATAGTGCACTCAGTATTAGCTGCTCACTAATTCAGTTTTCTGAAATAAGCCAACACCTACATACCCTCTGATAAGCTCCATCAGAATCTCTGGTACAGTCTCTCTCTCTCTCTCTCTTGCTCTTTAAACCAGATTGGGACCCCTGCTCCAGTGCCAACATGAGAATGTGCCATTTCCATGGTTGTCCCATTTCCACCTGAGCATATGTATTTCATGCTCAAATATGTGCAAGCCTGTGTGTTTTGTGTGGTTGGGATGATGTGATGTTTCTGCCTTTTGCTTAGTGTTTTTGGTACATTTAGCCTTGGTGTTATCTGCTAACCTAGAAGCATAGTATGTGTCCTGTACAGGTCTGCATACCAATGGAGATAAGGAAGCTGATCAAAGAGACAAATGGGAACTTTAATGGGGGAGTGGTGAGGAGTCCTAGAAGTGATTAAAGAGAAGATAAAGGGGCCATTAAGCAACTGTGCAAGGCAATTTTTAGACTGAAAAATTATACACAGCCCTATATAAACAGAATCCATACACGGCATTAACTACCAAGGTAAATAGCCTTTTGTCTTCTCCTTCTATATTTCTTCAACTGACAAAGTTTGGTTGGCAGATGGTAGTTGGATGCAGGGTATCTGAATAAGTGTGTATAGGGGAAGAGTTGTCTTTTAGAAGATAGGAGCCGCTACTTAAAAATACTACACTTTTTTAGTATACATATTCACATATACGTTGGGTCAGGTACATTAGTTTAGGTAACCCTCATATCAGTTCTGGAAAAGATGATGGTACCTACATTATTCAGAAGAAGAAACAGAGGCTTAGGGAGAAGGGATGAGACCAAGATCATAAAGATCACAAGCACATAACAGAGCAACAGAGCTGGAACATTTACTTTGAATGCATGTCTTAGTTGAACTAACACAATGGGCTTCTGATTCCTAGTCTGTGTTCTCTATGCTAATAGGCAAATGTCAGCAGGGATGAACCACACCGTGTGGTGTGGACAGCAGCAATTAGGAAAGAGCATGCCCCATATAAAGGTATTCAAGTTAAAAAAAATTAAATACTTATGTGAGAAAACAAAAGATCTTGGTTCATAACCAACAGACAGGCTTTCAATTTGTGACCCAAATCTTAGAAAATCTAGATTTTGCATAATAGAAAACTAGAGGAAGATTCTCCCTTTTAAGTTGACAGCTGTAGTTCCTAAAAGTTTAAATTAGTTGATATTGGAAGCAGGTTTTAAACATAGATGAATATGGTCTGGAAGTAAATCTTTTCCTTTTTGTGTTTCTAAAATACATTTTTAAAGATTTTATTTATTTATACATACAAGAACTGGGGTACAGGCCAGAGTTGTGGGGGGATAACAGGCAAGAGTTGTGGGGGATAAGAGGATTGACCAGAGACAGAGTGGGGAACAGAACAGGCAGATCAACTGAAATACACTGCTGAGAGGAGCAGCGGGCAAGTCAGGAGAGTCTGCTGTGCCATGTGGGTTAACTCCCTGGCTGGGGATCGAACTCGTGCTGCAATGGCTGCGGCAAGCTTCACAGGTTGCGTCTTAACCCCTTGCGCCACAGGGAGGCCCTAAAATACATGTTAAAACATTTGCTTTTTGTACCATTTGCGTGCAGTCTCCTTTTTGTAAGAATAAGAACTAAGCTAAGTAATGGCTTTGTCAAGCTTGGTGATATTTAGGAATGCAACCTCCATGGATTGCTACTTGTTGCCTGGAGAGAAGACACATTCTGACCGAATGACTCACAGTTTGGATCCTTTTCCCAATTAGTCAGTAATCCTCTTGCTGAGGATACATAGGGCTGCGTTGGGACAAGGGGCTAGTGATTGGGGAAGTTCTGTGACAGAGAGGGTGAATAGATTGAGCTTGGAAATAGCTGGGATGGTGAAGTGAAGGTGGAGATTGGGGCAGGTCCAACACCTGACTGCTGAGATTGAACCATCTTAACCTTATACATCCAGGGGGCATTTTCCATACTTTCCTTAACATTTTTTATATTGATTTTCTCAACCATACTGTGAATTCAGTAGGAAAGATAGTATTGCTCACATTATAGATTAACAGCTGCAGAAAATGGCTCAATAACTGCCCAAGAGTCAGTGTGTAATGTTAATAATGCAGCAGAGAGCAGAACTCAGGACTCTGTACACATAGTTCTTTCTCTATATCCCATGTCTACTGTTTCAAGCCTGGATGGGGGCTGGTCCTGATGGTGAAGTTGATCAGGCAGCAAACTATTCAATAAATAAGACCTGTCTTTAAGCTCACATTTGAGGTATGAAGAGAAAAGGAACTACTTCTATTAAGTGGGGGAATGACAGATAAGCTGAAGTTTTCTGTGTGAGAAGAGATATTTATTTCTCCCCAAACTGCTAGAGAAAGGGTTGGGTGGGTGGATAAGGACATGGGTGTGGATGTGGACACGGAACCCAGATCATGTTGTTAAGCAAAGCTGTTTGCAATCTTTGAGGCTGTTTCTGGAATGAGATCCATGCCAGAATGCTAGAGGCAAATAAACATTTCAATGATTTTTAACAGTGGATTCTGGGAACTATAGACAGAAACTTAATTTTAGCTACTCTTGACCAAAATTCTAGGACAGGCTATGGGACTAGAGAAATTTTGGAGCCTGAGCAAAGAATGTGGTGAATTGTCAGAGCAAATATGGGTTCACTGGGAAGGAAACAGACAAGACTCATCTAGAGTTCCTCTTTAAAAAAATAGTTTTTCCATGTTAAGAGATCATGGGATATAAGTGGAGGTTATTTGAATTTTAGTAAATCTTTTGTCATAATTTCCTTTTGGTACATGTGGTAGACTCCCTACCAAATGTTTATTCTGAAGTATTAAAAATTTCTTCATAATCACTGGTCTTCAATGAATCAATGGCCATGAATTTGAATTCCATCTTGCTTGGGCTTGGGCAAGTCACTACAGCCACACCTATTGTAAAGCTCAGTATGGGCGGTCACTTGGGCCAGTCCAATACCTTTCAAGGGAAATGATCCAGTCAGCTTAGAGAGGGTCTCTATTGGCATGGCCCTTTGATTCTACATTGACTCAGTTCCACAAAAAAGTTTATCAAGTATTTGCATAAATATGCATACTCAGTTTTTTCAGATGAAGGAAGATTTGAGGTGATGCTTGATATGATGTTAAAGAAAATTGATTTATCACAAATTATTCAAAAGATATTGAAAGAAGAAAATAAAAAGAAGAAAAAAGAAGCACATATTTGGGGGATGGTGAAAGAGAAAGGGCTTCCCATGCTTTCCTGTGAAAGTAGTAAGGGCTGAAATATATGCAGGAGCTTTCAAATCCTCCAGCATCCTTGTGTGGCCAGTGCAGCTCAAAGCAGAAATCTCAGCAGGCACTCTTAGTTATGAGCAGCAGCTTGACTTTTGAAAAGAAGAAAAATATTCAGGGAGAAAGCAGCATAGTGGTGAGCAAGAGTTGTAGAGAGGGAGAGAGTGTAAATAGTCAGAAAGGAGGACAGATTTAGGCAACTGTCTCAAGTTAGACATTCTGAAAAGAAATGGATGAACTGCACAGAACTTTGGAAAAGCATTTTATACACTTTCCCCTCCAAGGAACTCATAGTAAGAGATTTACATTATTTCTCAGGATTTCTGGAGTTGAACAGTTGGAGCTTCAAATGTCACCCAGAATGGACTGGGCCACATGGGGGTCTCAGTTACATCTGCCCTCTATTCTTAGAGCAGGTAATAGAACTAATGCTCACAGTGATATAAAAATGGAGGAGCCTCAGATTTCATCTTGTCCTCTTGTCTACTTATCTCCTGTTGTTGGGCAGTATCCTTTATTTCCATAAATTTATCTACCAAGCAATATGCCAGTGACTTTTAATTCTACTGCTCTGTCCCAAACTATCCTCCTGAGTTCGAGCCTGGAATCCTGATTGTCCACTGGATACTCTGGATTCATAGGCACTCAAGTTCAGCCCATACAATAAGGAAAACTATATCCTCTTCATCCCTCAGGAGGGAAAGCCTGTTGAAAGAAAAACACTGTTTTCTTAACTGAGAAGCCTCAGAAATGAGATTTCTGGATAACCTCTTTTGATGTTAACATTTTATGAAAAAATGGAAGTCTTGTTCTTCATTGTCCCGAACAGGGTGAAAGTTGCCAAGAGCTAAATGTAGATGCCCCATTAAAGTATAGACTTTTGCATCAGAGCTTCCTTTGAAGACAGCGAGTCTCCCATCTGATGAGGCAATCAACCCAGACCAACAGTGGAAATGCCTTGAGATGGATTTCCCCCTGGAAAGATGAATGTTGATGACTTCTGATGTCCTTTGACCATAAAAGTTTGACATATTTTTAGATGTAAATATAATACTCACACACATATAAAAATTCATATAATTTAAGCATTTTTCACAGTTATAATTATGCAAATTTCTCAGATCACCGCCATCTCACCTGTATGTTAAACTTAATAAATTGCTCTTTATCTTGTTAATTTTTCTTCCCCTTCTGCAGTTAAAAATTATATATGCTTTACATTCCATCATTTTTATCCTCTGGCTACTTCTTTTCTAGTCTTTCTATGATTCTATCCAACTAAGTAGCTCCTTCCATTATCTCCAACTCCTCCAAAAGTTGCCAGTGGGGCTGATAGTGCAGTTACTGCTGTAGCCAACTTTGGCACTGAGAAAAGTAAAAACATCGTGCTCACCAGTCCAATCCTGTCTCAAGTAACCTTGGCCATAGGGTCTCATTAATCACAATATATTTTCCATAGCAACACAATTGCACATTCAACAAAAAGCAATTGCTCTTAGCAAGAGGGAAACCCCAGGAGATGGAGCAGGAGAGCATTATTTTTTATAATAACTAGAAAACCTAGGTTCTATGGAGAGAGAATACAGAAGGAAAGCATAGTATAAAACTAATGTTTGCCCCAGAGAGGGCATCAGAGGGTAGCTTGGCATGTTGGTGTGGAAGGGTTGTATTCTTTATGTCTTTCAAGGTCAAGGAAAATAATCATCTACGGAGCTCTGGTGATTGGTCCAATTTGCAACTTGAAATGGCTTACCCTACTAGTGCAATAGAAAGTAATGACCCTTGTAATAAAAACTGATGGTATTTATTATGTGCCTATTGTATGCCACACTGTATTAAGCACCATAAATCCTTCATCTCATTTAATCTTCATAGTAACTGTCATGTAAGTCTTATTGTCTCACCATTTTGAAGTTGAGTGAATCAAGGTTTTGTGGTTTGCCCACTATCACAGCTAGTAGGTCTCTGACTCCAGGGTCCACATCTTCAGCCAAATGGAGGTACTGTCTTCCAACCCCACCCTCCCGTTTATCTCCAACAATGGAGTGGCCATTGGTTATTGAGAAAAAAAAAAATGGTCATTATCTCTCTTTGACATTCATCTGGAGATTTTAAAACTTCAGATCAGAACTCAAAATTAATTCATGAATGGACTAAAGAATGTCAACGGGAAGAGACCAGAAACAGTGCTGTTATAAAATATGGCTTCTGGTCTCAGAAGTTTTGTCTTATTTAGGCTTCCCCCCATATACAACCTGAATAAAAACCAGTCTTTTTTTAGTTCAAATCCTAAGAATTCAGAAATAGTGGAGTTCAAAATGCATTTCATTAGGGAAATTTGTGTACAACCTCCTAGAATATGTTGGGATATGTAGTGATGGACAGACAATGGATAGATACATTAGTGAATGCATCTTGGATGATCTCAGGAAAGTTTGTACTTGGTATTGACCCCAATGTTTGGGCAGGATTTGATTGGGTGTGAAAACTGGAGGGAGGCTTGTTATTAATTAATCTGCATCAAACTTGGCACAAAGGTATGAATCCCAGAGCGTCTACTTACCAGCTGTGTCATTTGAGACAAATCATTCATTTCTCCACACATCATTTTCCTCATTCTTAAGTTCATGATAATAATTTCCACTCTGTCAAGTAAAGAATAAAATGAGCTAATGTGCCTCCCTAGATCGTCTCAGGACTGATTCCTCATCATCCTGGTCTCAGATCAAATGTCAGCTCCTGAGAAGAATATTCCTGGTGACTCCACCTGGAACTTTTCACTCTGGACCACACCACATCCGTTCCATTGCCCATTTTATGTTTTTTGATGTTTGTTGCTCTGTACCAATCATAGTTGCAATTGTATTTATAATTGGTTCATATGTTTATTGGCCTGTCTCTCTGAATAGCATTCAAGCTGTTTCGAGATTGGGGAGTATGCCTTTTTGGTCATATCTCCACCCCCAGTATTTACGAAAGTGACTGTCAAGTGGTAGGTGCCCAATAAGTGTTTGTCTGATGCAAGTTTGAATGAATGAAAAATGAAACCCACCAGGATATTTGTTAAGGACACAAATGTCCTGTTCCCAGCCCTAGGAACTCTGATTCAGAGGAACATTTGGGGGATTTCCAGGAAATGAGAATATTACAAAGATCTTCATGTGAATCTGAGCTACAACTAGGTTTCAAACACTTGGCTGGCAAAAATTATCTTTGCCCTCAAGGAACTTTCAGTCTTAAAGGAAAGGCACTCTCTGTGACTCAGAAGGAATGACAAACATCTCCACCAATTTGATCACCACCAAATTCCAGACTTGAACCCCCTTGGCCGTTTTGAATTACAAAGGAAAAAGAAAGAAAGAAATGTTTTAAAGGAAAGACAAGGTAGATGGAAAGGGAGGGGAGAAAGCAAAGATTGGGGAGAATGAATAAGTATACACTTAAATGCCCCTCTGCATCTGTCTGCTAGAACAATGATAAAGAAATAAGAAGGAAAACGCAGAAGAAACAGATGTAGCTGCCAGAAGTTAAATACACATCTGTTAAGAATGCTCTTCTCATATGCAGGGTCAGAAAAATATGTACAAATGTAGCACCTCGCTGATTGACAGAGAAACCTCAGCCCCGGCCCTGGGAATCTTGTTTTCTTGACAGCACTTTGTTTTAAAGCTGGAGGCAGAGAAATGTCTTATGCATGTCCTTAAACTGGAAGGCCTTTTGTTCAGGATACTTATACCATTTGCAGATAATGATGTGCATAGCAGTTTCAGCTGTCTGCATATGCATTTTTATGTTTTTTTATGACAGCTCTGCGTACTGAACTAAAAGGCCATTTAGAACTGTCAGGCACTGACAAGCATTACCCTTTACATTTACAATTCTGTTAGCGTGCATTGTCAGGTGGGCTCACCAGGCTGCAGAAATGTGATTTCCTTTGAAACCTATGTATGACTTTAATTTAATACAGCAGCCTCAAAAAAAAAAAAAAAAAAAAAAAAGACAGAGTGAGCCCAAGAGAGTTTTATTAAGTATTCTTTTTCCATTAATCTCCTACTTTTTTTTGTTTTTATAAGACCCTTCCTTTCTTCTTCGTCTTCTTTCTTCCTCTTTCTCTTCCTTCTTTCTCACCGTTATTTCCTCCTTCCTTCCTTCTTCTTGTGTCAGGGAGAAGGGCATCCAGTGTAGAGACATGGCTTTACCTATCTGAGCAAAGCCACACCACCTCTTTCTTTCCATAGGGCCAGAGGTTAATTTCCAGTCAAACACATTTTTAAAAGATGTTCCCATGTTGGACGGGGTGAATAGTCAGGACTGGCATTGAGGAAACATGGAAAGAACCCATGTCATCCAAGTGATGTCTTAACATTCCCATTATTATAACACCTGTCTGTGGGAATCCCTTTCCCTACCAATAACATTTTATTTCAACAGCCTGGGAAGGCTGTCCTATAAAAGACACAGAGGAATGCACAGTGAGAGGCATGAGAACAATGTAAACCCATCAGGTTTTGCTCTGCAGGATTTTGTAGCCCACCAGGGGTGGCCGGGCAGTGTATGTGTGTGAAGCAGGGAAGTTTCAGCTGAGGCTGACTTACAACACTCACATGTGTGTGCTGACCTAGAACAGCCCTTCTGTCTCACGGGACCCACACGAATGCATCCTGGGCATGGTGGGAGCTGATGAGGGTTCTGGATGCAGAGGGAAAACTGAATTGCAAAGAGATACTATTTTTATATGAGTATTTCTGATCAATTGCATATATAGCCCATAGGAATAAAATGGCTTGTAATCTCCAGTCCCTTTTTATTTTTTGTATTTATAAATTCGCACTCTTTTGTGTATAGAAGATTCTCTAAATTGCATGAGTCTTAAGTCTCATAATCCTGATCTGCTTGTGGTTCTGATAACAGGTCCTGTGAGGTTTGGGAAACCACTGATGGATGTGGTTTGGGCAATCAAGGTAGGTTTTCTTTAAAAAGCTTGCTTTATAAAGCACAGGATCTGGCTAGGTAGAAACAAGGGGCAGGGTATCATAGGCCAGTAGAGAGAGTTTCTGGAAAATAGCAGTCTACAGATAAACTTTTGAAAGCCAATGTTTTTGGCAAGGGACAAATAGGTATTTTTACTTTTTTTTTTTTTAAGATTTATTTATTTATTTATACAAGCACTGGGTATAGTCAGAAGTGCAGGAGGGTGAGAGAATTCACCAGAACCAGAGTGGAGAGCAGAGCAGGCAGGCTGACAAAGTACACTGCTGAGGGGAGTAGCGGGCGGCAGGAGAGGTCTGCGCACCATGTGGGACCCTGGCCCAGTGACCTGGAATTGAACCAGCGCTGCAGAGGCAGCGGGGCAGCTTCGCAACCCAGAGCTCAACCGCTGCACCACTGGGGAGGCCTGGTACTTTTACTTTTTAAAAATGATATAAACCCTGTTCGTGAAGATGGCACTGAATGTAAAGAAGGAAAGCAGAGCTGATAGACACTCGCAGCCACAAGACAAAGAAGATCCAGATGTCACCCACCTTCTGGTGGCCAAAGACATTGACTCCCAAAGCAACCAAATATCCTTGGAAGAGCACTCCCAGGAAAAACAAGCTTGACCATTGCACCATCATCAAGTTCCCTGACTCAGCCATGAAGAGGACAGAAGGCAATGACAAAATCGTGTTCATGATGGATGTCAAGGCCAGCAAGCACCAGATCAAAACAGGCTGTGAAGATGCTCACTCTCACTGCTGCAGCCAAGGTCAATACCCTGACCAGACCCAATGGAGAGAAGAAGGTATGTGTTCGACTATGTCCTGTCTATGATGCTTTGGATGTTGCCAACACAATTAGGATCATCTAAACTGAGACCAGCTGGATAATTCTAAATATAGTTGCTTTCACCATTAAAAAATTAAGTAAATAACCAAATTGAGCTATTGTGACACAGCACTCATCTTCAGTGTATATGGCTTGGTGAATTTGCACTTAAAACCAGGAAACCACACCCAGATCATGAGGGAACACTTCCGGCTCCCAGGAAGTTCCCTGACTTCTGAGCATAAAATTCATCCTCCCCTCCACCAAGTTTTTCAGAAAGGCAGGGTGAGACCTATTGGGAGTGCGGAACTGGGGTTTCAGAAGTTCGTATTTCATGTTGACCTACAAGTATTATGGCTGATCAGAAAAAAAAAAAGTAATCTAGAAGGGAGGGGTGATACAGCCCATCCTTTCTTTACCCTAAGAATTGAGGATATACCACACCCTAAGAAATATAGTGCACCCAGAGCACTCCCCTTGACCCCTCCTCCTTTGTCTCTTCCATGTCACTGGCTTCCAATGCCCTGCAGGAACCAATTATAGCATTCTAATGAGTATAGCTTCCTCAGGCCCCTTACCTCTCATCCATAGGCTGCCTGCCACCCCACATCACACATCACCTTTCCAGGCCTGGAAGCCGCCTTCTTGGTGTTTGCTCACAAGCTGGCACCTCCCTGCCAGTCACCAGGGACAGTGTGCTAAGAAGACTGCGTGAATACTGGTGTATGCACAATGTAAAGGCTTGTGAACCATATAGAAGCAGAATAAGCCAGTCAGGTTGGTGGCTTCCAACTGACACAGTTCACCTGTTGGAAACAGTCTTGAAGGATCCAAATGAAAATCTACTTTCTAGAAAAGCCCACATAAGAGAGAAGGGATAATGTATGGTGGTTAAGAACAAAGGCATGAGAGTGAGGGCATGAAATTTTTGTCTCCATCACTTACTGGCAAGTTCCTGAACTCCTGAAATGAACCTCAGCCTCACCATCTATAAAATCGGTTTAAATGTTTAAAGAATATTGTGTGCAAAGCTCTTAGCATTTTTCCTCGGTTTAGTGATTTAAATGGGGCTATTATTATTATTATACTAATTCAACTTGGTTCCCTGAAGATGTAACTAGATATAATGAACATGCATTCTGGCTGCTCCCTGCAGAGCCCCACCCTCTCCCCTGACTCTGCTAAACTCCACTCAGCGCTGTAGTTCCCACCTCTAGTAGGGTAGGTCGTTGCAAGGCATGTGATCCATCCCCACCTGTTTGCAGGTGAGTGCTCCCAGACACATCAGCTAGAAAGGAATGCTTTTCTTTGTGACATATATGATATGGATATAGGTTGGTATCAAAGTACCTTAAAAAGGTGTTAATCATGGTCCTCCAAGGCAAGGGGTGGGAATGATGGTGGAGGGTGGGGGAGCAGGAAGGGAGATAATTACATATTTTACTCTGAGAAACCTTAGATTATCCAAAAATTTTAAAGCAAAAATATATTCAGGCATTACTTGTGCAATGGAAAAAAAAGTGATCAAGATAATCAAGAGATCAAGATGTGGTTAAGTGGTCCTACTTAAAGGTCATGATGGTGTTGCTATTTGGGGGTGTGGAAGTTCCCCATGCCCTGCAGCACTGCCCTCTAGATGGAATCACCCCACACCCACCACTTGCAAAGGAAAACAACCACATCTTTGCTATTCTATCATTTGATTTTTGTTTGTGTGGGTTATTTTGTTTTTATTTTTCTTTCTAATTTATGTTTATTGAGATAAAGTAGATTTACATCCTTATATATGTTCTGGGGGTTATAGGTTCAAACCTCTACATATATATGCTTTCATATCCTGCCCACCACCCCAACAAATGTCCACCATGTTCCACTAAACCCCTTTTCGTCCCCACTGCCACTGTCCCCGGCTGCTTGCTTGCAGTCATATTATTATTGGTTTATTGGTTTGGTTTTGACAGACCCCTTGTTATGTTTTTCTATCTTTCATATATGAGTGAGACCAGCCGGTATTTGTCCTTCTCCTTCTGACTTATTTAGCTTAGTATCATCCTTGCTACAATTCAGTCTTCCCCTGGATTCATAGGAGACCATCATGTAAATCTCTGAACTGCTACCCATTGCTTGTCAGGATTTTGGAGTTTTATAATTCGTTAAAGTGTTTTCTGAAAACTGAGGGAGAGAGAACCAGGGAGAGAGATTGTCTCTGGATTGTAGAGAAAATCCAGATTGACAAATCAATCATTTGGTACATGATTACTGTCTCCCCATGGACAGTTGTGAATGTATGGAAACATTTCTCTAATTCTTTGGCTCTCTAACCATGGACATATCTGCTTCTTGCTCCTTAGCCTGAGGAAGGAGACCTGGAGGCTGCATCGCTCAGTGCAAACAATTAGTGGTCAATACCAAATGCAGATTTGGTATTGCATTCTCCAGTACCAACTAACTCCTTGAGACCCTGGCATGGATCTGCAGGGATTAGAAGGCAACTCCCCTGCACAATGCTTTTTGCAGTTTGCAATTATATATTCCAAGTCAGTAGAGAAGCCAGCATGTCTTAAAGAGTTTGCGCTCTGACTGGCCGTCTATGATGTGAAAGACACCACAGCCTTTTAAGGTGCTTGGTCAGGAGGAGATAAGTCTAAATCCAGATGTATGGAGGTTGCTGCTCAGTGTGAGAAGTTGAACTTAGAAAAGCAACAAGATTTCAGGCCTCAAGATGGCTGAGCCTGCTGAGAGTAAAGCCTGAGGTTGGCCTTCTCCCACTCCAGTGAGCCTGACTTCCTGATCAAGCAACTCTGTATAGGCTATTCCCTAAGCCTTGAACATATTACTCCCAGTTCATTGTCTCACTGACTCCTGCACCCTTCAGGTTTCAACTCCTAAGGCCACTTAGGAGTTGTCATCCTTGACCTATGCACTCGCCCACAAATTGCTCCCTCGTTATTTTTGTCATCAATCCAAGTTTTTCTCTTCCTAGCACTTACCAATCACAATTTGTGATCATGTAATAATTTGTCGGTTGAATTTATTTAATGTCTGTCTTCCCGACATTATTAAGTCTTTTGAATGTATGACTTAATTGCTTTAGCTCCCTGTTCAATGCCAAGCACAGTATCTGGAGTATAGTAGATGCTCAATAAATATTTATTTCAAAAGATAAATGAAATAATCAAGTGATTTCTGTAGGTATTTTATAACAAATACTTGTCTTTACTTCCTCATTCAATTTCTTGAAAGCTCTTCCTCTTCTTTACTTCCCAAATCCTCTTCAGCAACAATGACAATGAATGATAATGTTGGTAATATTAACATGTACTGAGAATTATTTATATACATATAATCTTACTCCATCTTCACAACTCTATAATTATTATCAAATATCAAAAGACAGGCATATAAAGACCCCCCAGGAATGCAACAATTCAGTCTGCCTCTTGGACCCCCAGGTTTGCCAGAGAATTGAAACAGTGAGATTTGCACGTGGCATCTCTCTCCTGTATCTATATTTTCAGCTGAAGGGCAGTGTGGCAGCTTGCTTGCCTTTGTAATTCTCCCCAGCTCTCTGGGACTGCTGGATTTTGCTGAGGAGGGAAGAGCAGAGAGAGATTTGTTATTGCTTTTCTGATGCTTTCTGTTCCCTGGTCCTTGGGGGGATTTGGGGGGAAAAGAAGCCAGGGCTATGAGGTAGCCTTAGACTATTAAGATATAACATGGGTGATAGGAAAGTAGTATGATTTGTGAGGCAGTCAAAATTGTAATTCCCACCTGGATTCACACACCCACCTCTACCTTCATCACCAGCTTCCCAAATGCGGAGGGGGAAGAGGGCAGTGTGCTCAGGGGTAGCCCTATGCGTGCCAGCAGCTCTGACCCTTATTTAGAAGCTCAGCATCTACATAGAGAGCCTCAGTGTCCTCGTTCCTAACATAAGACTAGTTGAAATCCCATAGTTTCATGAGGATTCAGTGAGATAATATGCTTAAGACCTTTGCCTCCTGCCTGGTCCATCACATTCTCAGTAGGTATTCAGGTATTCGTTATTTGTGTTGTTTATTTGCTCAACGCCTAAAGTCAAGCATCAGCCTAAGTTCAAAGCCAGATCTTTCTATTTCCTTCCTAACTGTGTTCTTTCAAATCCCTTCTGATCAATTACAGGACTGTTTGCCTGCACTGTGAACAGTAAGAGGGAAAAGGGAAGATTAATTAAGAAAGAGTCATAAAAAAAATCACTGAATGTCGAATGGATGTAATATTAACATACGTAATTACTTCTCAACTTCAGAAGCTATAATATCAAAGATAAAAATCATGTCAGCTTCAATCTTTTTCTCATTGTGGATTCAGACCATTACAGTAATGACTAACTTTCTGAATTGTATCATTTTCTCTTGGAAAGATACCTATTGAGGAAGCTTAAGCACAGAAACCCTCTCCCAGCCACAGTCAGCACTCCAGGAGGAAGGGGAACCGCCCTGTTGAGGCCACTCCCCCTTCCACCGAGTGATTGTCAGTGGTCCACTCCCTTTGTGAGGAAACAAAGACAATTAATCACGCAGACAGCCAAATCTTGCCTTTGGCTGTGGAGTTGCCTCCCTGGGCTTCATTAGGAGCTGGAGCCCCTGAGTGCACAAGTGTGCGTGGTTCAGAGGCAGCTGGGGTGCTTCCTAGCCTCTGGGCCTGGTCCTGCTCCTACAGAAGAGGTCCCCAAGTATCTTGCAAGTGGGCTTTTGTTCACTTTAAACAGAGTCCCTCACTCCCTCAGCTCCCTGTTGGCCCTTTTGCCTGAACCTTCCATCTGAGTGACAAAGAACAGGGTCTGTGGGACTAGTTTGGAACCTCCTCCCTGGCAGGAAGTCAGCACCTCCTCTGAGAGGCAGAAATGAGAGACGCCCTGAGGCTTTTTGCCATATAGGATGCAAGCATAGCATCCTCCTCAGTTCTTCCCCTTTCCAGAACCTCAGGATAGAATTAGAGCAAAGAGGAAGACTCCATTTCTCAGAGGTGATGTCAAGGAGTTTGCACAATGTCCAGGTTGCTACTAAATGAAAACGGAAGGCAGTTAAATGTTCTAACTCCTTCCTCAGCCTTCTAAAACAATGAACAGAACGGTAGGGAAAGAGGTAATTTGACTTTTTTCCATTTTCTTCTTTCTTCCTTTTTTCCTTCCCTCCCTCCCTTCTCATGCCATGCCCACCCCTCCTCCCAGACAACCCCTCCCCTTCCTGCTCTTTTCATTATGTGTCCACTTCTCTCCTACTACCTACTCAGAGCACCCCTTCCCAAAGCAGCATCTTTTCCCTGGACCTCTCCTCTCCCTAATCCTGTGCCAGGTCTGTGTACCCACTCTCTCCTTCTCTTAGCTCTGACTCAGAAAACTAATTATGAAAACAATTTCCCATTTGTCCATCTGTTGCCCCATCTCTCAAAAATGCCGATAAGGTTACGATGGGCTCACTTATCATTGATGCTACATAAAGTAAAACAATCTGCAACAGATTGACAATATTTTCTGAAAGCAGCTGCAACTGAGTTTCCTGGGGCAAGCAGTGTGATTCTGCTTAGGAAAAATCGGTCCCAGATAAATCCTGATGTTCTGTATGGCGAAAACAAATAGTGCTTCCTCCCCCCAACCCCAATCTCTCCTTAATTTGGGACAGGTGTAAAAATGGAAACCATTTACCATATGTTGAAATATTCTTTGGAACACTTGCTAACTGTTAAATTCAATTCTTAATCCTAATTTGACAAATACACCTGCAGTCTAATTTTGGATCTTGGACTCCTTGGAAATAGCTTCAGAACATGGAAAAGCAGATCGTTGGCACCTGGTCTCCAGCCCCCTCCCTTCTTTTCACATACCCAGCCTTGCCCCCCACCACTGGCAGGGCCTCTGGGAAGCTACAGGTAGCCTGGTCTTTGTCCCTTAGTCCCACAGCAGCCCCCTCAGGCCCAGCCATGAGTATATCATATCTGTGTCTCTGATTCCCCTGGAGGTCAGACTAAAATATGGTTTTCATGTTCTGAAAGTGGGCTCATGGTCATCTGGCAGAAAACCCCAAGGTCCTGGGTATCCGGGGTGTGGTCTGGAAGGAGGTGTGACTTCTGATGGGTGCATTCTCATGTCTTGTGGGCAAGTCCAGGCAGTTTCCTGGAAAAACCCAGTGCCTAGGGCTGGATGTGTCTTGCCCAGGTTTAACCTATCCTAAGGAGTAGATAGCTTGTCCCTATGCATTTGCAATCTGGCTGCTTCTCACCCAGATAACTCTATATAGGATTCTCCAAGTTGTTTAACTCCAGAGACTACTGGAGTTAAATTAATTAATATTAATTTTATATTAATATTAATGAATCTTCTGGGGTGGGCTGAAGGACAGTGAATACTCATTCAAAAAGGTGCTCCTCTTGAATAGCAGTAACCATCATGCAGTAGGTACTTAAATACCTAGATATGAATAAATGAATGTCTTGCTGAATTTTATAAGGGAGTTTATATATGAAAGGAGTGGAAATTTCAGCACAAATAACAAATGAAAAAAATTTTGGCTGATTTGTAAATTTCAGGTAGAAATGCTTATTAGGGCCTCCCAGGTAGCGCAGCGGGTTGAGCACTATGAAGCTGTCTGCACCCTCGGCAGCGTGGGTTCAAATCCTGGCCAGCCAGGGAGATTCCCACATGGTACAGCAGACCTCTCCTGTCTTGCCCGCTGTTCCCCTTAGCAGTGCTTTTGTTCTGTCTGCCTGTTCTGCTCCCACTCTGTCTCTGGTGAATCCTCTCACCATCCCGCACCTCTGGACTATGCCCCAGCTATTGTATAAATAAAAAAATAAATCTTTAAAAAAAAAAAAGAAATGCTTATTAGCAACAAACCCTCATAAAAGCTGAAAAGAGAATCTATTTCTGCTCATAAAGCATTGGTGGCTGTACCAGAGCCCAAGGAATAGATGCAGGATGATGCTGAATCAGATAATATAAAAGCAGGATTTCTCAATCTCTTGTCAAGAAACTCCCAACATTGGAATCATTCTTGTGGGGGGTCTGCCCTGGGCTCTGTAAGATGTTGAGCAGCATCCTTGGTTTCTAGCCACTAGATGCTGGTGACATTGGTTCCCCATTGTAACACCACAAGTGTCTCTAGCCATTGCTACCTGTTCCTTGGGGTTCAAAATCACCCCAGTTCTTAAAGGAACTGCTCCAACATAGCTTGGCATTATTGGCATCAAGCAGAACACATGGCAGACTTTGGTCACAAGCAGATTTATGTCAAGGGAAAATTTGAGTTAGGGAAGTTAAGCTAATATGGTAATTTGCTTCATGTTGACAGTCTTTTAGATAATAGAGCAAATGGCATTTTTAAGCTGAAAAATGAAAATCAAGAGTAATGATGTTTAAATCTCTTATAGCAGTAAAATACTAATCTCTTGTATTTTAGTGCTAGGGAATAAATGTACTGAAAGTTCAAACAGAATGAGAAAGTTTTTCTACTTTAGCTTCATATAAAGCTCTTTGGGGAGAGGGGTTCAGGAAAGGGTTCAGTGGTAGCAGAGAGCCCCACTTCCATGGACTTTCTCTAGACCTTTGTCCGACTGCAAGTCTCCCATCTCTGCCAACAACAAGTTGTGACTCAGTGGTGGCACATATGTGCCCGTCGTGACTTGTTGACTCCACGAAGTTCCATCCTGCGTGACTGAGAATGCTATTTTGGGTCCAAGAAACCCCCAGGATGCAGTTAGGCATATTTACTTGTCTTACAAGGGCAAAAGTATGTATGCATGAGAAAACACAATTTTGTCTCTTCCTCACTTTCCCTGAGCAGGAAAGGATTATTTCCTATAAAGTTAGCTTCCAGAATCTTTTTTGTCATTGAGAATTTACATAGTAAAATTAAATTAGGCGGTAATTCAAACTATATAATAAAGAGAAAGAGTGAGCAGGAGGCAGAAGTGCTGTGTTGATTATGCATCTGTGAAAATGCTTGAAAGAAGAAAAGGAGGGAGAGAGAGATCTGGGGGAATAGTTGCCATTTATGTAAAGGATGCTATTGATGGTCAAAAGTATTTTTAATTTTAAAGGTATTTTAATTTTAAAAATTAATATTTTAATTTAAAAAATTTTAGGTGCTTCATCACATATCAAGACTACTAGAATAAGTAATAGAAGTTCTTTTAATTATATCTTAGTGATAGCATTGAGGGTTTTTTGTTTGTTTGTTTGTTTCAGTTTAAATATGCAATGCCAAGACTGAGCCATGTGGGCTAGGGGTTAATACATGGCTACACTTGGGAGTGACTGATGTCCTCAATTCCCTCTCTGGCTAATCTTCACTTGTACTATGTGGTCAGTATTTTACATCAAGTCCCTCTTTTTTTTTTTAAAGATTTATTTATTTATGCATACAAGAACTGGGGTACAGGTCATAGGTATAGGAGGTGAGAGGATTCACCACAGACAGAGTGGGGTACAGAACAGGCAGATTGAAATACACTGCTGAGGGGAGCAGCAGGTGAGACAGGAGAGGTCTGCTGTGCCATGTGGGTAGCTCCCTGGCTGGTTGGAGATTGAACTCGTGCTGCAGCTGTGGATAGCTTCATAGTGCTGTGCTTAATCCCTTGTGCCACCAGGGAGACCCTCAAGTCCCTCTCTTAACTTGGTGTTTTGAACAAGAGGGCTAAGGAAAGATGTGTCTGTCAGTCAGCATGCAATCCATCATATCATTCATTAAAGACAAATGCATGAAGTGACCATGCTGTGTGTTTCTGGTGATACAAAGGAAAAGGAGACAGAACCCTAAACGCAAAGAGCTTACAGTCTTGTCTGTATGTAATTTGTTAGTAAATAAATATGTGAACCCACATATAAGCTGAATACATGTAATCAGATGAATGTGATATTTTTATAACAATGGAACTTATTTCAAAATTGCACATAGCCTTCAGTAGAATCAAGACTTGTAGACTTTCCCAACAAAATTAGATCAGTGTGTATAATGTGAATAACTTTGCTAAAACAACTTATTCTTCACAATTTTTGGATCTCTCTAACAGGATTCAGAAAGATGTTTCTAACATGTTTATTACATTTTGAGCTTTCTTGGCCAAATCTGATGCGTCCTCAGCAATGAACAACACATCTTTCTAACATAATGACTCAGATGCAGAATCAACCCAATTTCAGGAGCAGGGCAGACAGATGAGAAAGTGTCCTACTCTCATGCCCTCTCTCTGTTGCGGTTCAGCCTGCTGCCACACCGCATTCTAAGTCTTTGTCTGCTCCTTAAACTAACTTAACCGTGGGAAGGAGCCTTATGTCTCTTTTCCCCTTTGGGTCTGAGGATACGTTATATTCCATTAGCAGCATCTCTGATTTTTTCATCTAAAGTCCTTCCCTTGCCTTGATATTGGCTAACATTTTCCACTGGTCAGAAACTTTGTTTATACAGCTGATCAAGTTAACGGTTCATCTCCTCTGCTCTGTAGGCTCTCCAATTCTACCGTCATCCTGACTAGGGTTGGTTATTTTACTTGGCAGAATTATTCCAGTAATACAAGATAACCAAATTGGATTGGTGATCCATCAGTTCATTGAGTACTCATTCCAGTAAATAAAACCAAGCAGGCTCCAAATGGTGGGACTGTTATTGCAGTAGAGAGATAATGTGAATCAAAGCTTAGAGAACTCAGGAAATTTCATAAAATCCTGCTCTGCGGCCAGAATTGTCCTGCAATAGACACTGTATACCAAAGACCTGCATATTTCAGTCTTTCTTGGTGGCAGTAGTTTTCTGTGCTCAATCGATGAGAAACACCACCACTTTTCAAGTTGCCTTTGAAAAGGAGTGAGGGGGAGTTCAGAGATCTACATGCTGCTGCTCCAAACTGGTACTAACTGCTCATTTTTCTGTTTCCATTTCTGTGTGAAATGATAATAAGGAAAGAATTTGAAGGATCATCATAAATTTTGCATTGATGAACATAGAACATGGGGTCATCAACCAGTGAACCTAGTTTTAAAATATCTTCTTATGGAAAGAAAAGGATAGGATGATTTTTTAATACAAATGAAAACTTGATAAGACCCTCCCAGTTGATTATACAAGATGTGAAGGAGAAATTATCCATAAACTTCAAAATGTAATATTTTCTAAAAGCTTAGCTGCTGATTTGCTATGTGAGCTTAAAACGTCTTCTTTTGAAGTTTCATTTCTAATAGAATAAAATCAGTAATGATGGTCCTAGTTAGATGCCCAGAGTTATCATGAGAATTAAATATAACATTGTATGTAGGAGCATTTTTTTGAAGTCTGAAAAGGTTTTAAAACATCAGGTGCTAATAAGTTCTCCCAACTGTGGAAAACATGGTTGATGATAGGAGCATGCTTCAGGATTGAGTGCTCACTTTAGGAAATCAACACCAAACAATGAAGAGCTGCAGAGTGAGAAAGTTAATCCTTGTCATTTCTCAGTCAGCCCTTTCTGATTCCAAGGAACAAGTATTGCTGTGGTGGGAGACTGTCTCTAGCACCCCTGTAACACTTGCTGATCTCCCTTTCCTTAAAGACAGAGCACACCTCAGGCATTGATAATTGAACAGGCAGATGTACTTACCAGAATTTTAATAGAATGGTTTAGTTTTACTTGGTCATGTATTTTTGTGGCAAATTCCTTAAAGGCAAGTGGTAATGTTTTCTATTAATAGCAGTAATATAAAATTTTATTTCTATGCAGCTTTCTCTAAGTGAAAACTAGAACATTTGAAAGCAACATTTTAAATAAATGCTAGTCAATTGACAATCTGACAAAAATGGTGAAAAGTATTATTGAACACGTTAGGAGTTTGGGAATTCAGATGCCAGTAAGTGTAGTGCATAGGTCAAGAGATAATGTGCTTGTCTTAGAGATAGTTAACAGTTTTTATGTTGCTGTGGTTCATCCCTCACCAGCCTTGAATAATCCATATAGAGAAATACTGGAAATCGGAATTTTCTGACACCATTTTAACTTCTGAGATAAATCCATCAATGGAAACATGTAGGCAGGCACTGGAATCCCTTTTAAATCTTCTAAACTTCTCAATGTTAAAAATTGACAGCTTTGACTGTGCTAGAGAGACAGCCCCTTCTCCCAGCATCCAGGGTGTCTTGGAAAGGGAGCCAGCTCAGTGATTGACCTGGCACATTCAGACACACAGATGCACTCTATCGACCTCATTCAGATTGGGCTTCAACACTTCTCTGAGACACAGCTTGCTCTTCTTGTAGAGACCACATGAATCCACAGTGACAGTTTTGGAGAAGTCTCCCTCCCCCAAAGGGGAAGGAGTAGGAAACCCTTTTTTCCAACAGTTGTGTCACATCTATAAGGGTATTCTCCAGCAGGGAAAATTTGTTGGTGGGCTTTAAAAGTGCTATTTCTGAAAATTTATGGGTGAGCTCTGTTTAGAAAAAGTGGGGCAGGCACATGATGACATTATTTCAGCACAGGAGCCTGTTTTATCCCCATATAATGTGCTGAGTTAAATCCCAAAGTAATGATTTCCATTTGTTAATAAATAATTCTTGCTTGAAGTAAGGAAGTCTTGAAAAAGAAGGATAAGAAATAATAATATAAGCCCCACTAGGAATCCTATTTATTCCTTTCAAATAGGTCCAGCCCCAACCCTAGAAAAGTAACAGAGCCCCTCAGCCCAATTTCTGATATCTAACAATCTGATGTCATAACCTCACCTGTAGTTTTTTTCTTTAAATGTCATATCTTTCCCCCTACAGTCTTCTAGCCTGTGTCTCCTTTATTATTGTCACAAATGTAGGCATTTGACACTTTCATGACTTATTATTGCACTTGAAGGCAAACACACGCCCTTCTGCTCTATTCTTCCAGCCCGGCGTCCAGTGCCTCTTTCCTGCAGATGTTTTTGCCATTACGAAAGGGCTTTAGAATGCTGGATGCAGATGAATCCTGGAGGCCAGCGCCAATTATGTCATCTGGTGTCAGCGCCCAGTTACAACACTAATATAACCAGCTATTTTATTATTTTTAATTTTTTTTTTTTGGTTTTAATTATTCCCATGTAGGCTTCAGCGCTCTCATTCTGGAAAGCCAGAATTAGAATTGCTATTTTGTTTTTCGCCTAACCAGGGAATATTTTCACAGCCTCATTTTAGAAGTAAGTCTAGGCATTTTTGTCTTTAAAACAAACACAACAAAAATGCAAACCTCTCCTATACCCTGGCCATGATGACTAAAAATATTTTTTTTCCTCGCATGCCATAGGCTTTCCATAAGTTTTTTTTTTTTTAAAGATTTATTTATTTATACAAGCATTGGGTACAGTCAGAAGCACAGGAGGGTGAGAGGATTCACCAGAGACAGAGCGGGGAACAGAACAGGCGGACTGACGAAATACACTGCTGAGGGGAGCAGTGGGTGGCAGAAGAGGTCTGAGCGCCATGTGGGACCCTTGCCGGCGGCCAGGGATCAAACCGGTGCTGCAGAGGCTGCAGGCAGCTTCACAGCCCAGCACGCAACCACTTCGCCACCGGGAAGGCCCAACTTTCCATAAGTTTTTATTGAATGATTTCATGGAATAAATAAAATAACATTACTTTTATGCCTTTTTCTCAGTTCAATTATATTCCTTCCTTATTTGTCCCATTGTTAGGGTCTACAGCCAGGCATATTTATGTTACCAAAAAAAAAAATAAAAGCAAGAAAGAAATGGTGCCTCACTGATAGGAAGATGATTTAATCTTTGAACACATAGCCTGTTGTTCTTCCCACATTATTATTATTATTATACTCACCTAATGTAGGCATAGTCAGAATAAATTAGGACTCTCGTGGCAATTTCATTTTTTGGTTATTTGTTTGACTAGAACAGGGGACAGTCTCACGGCCCCACCTGGTGAATCCAGCCTGCCTCATGTTTTTGTGAATAAAGTTTTATTGGAACAAGACCATGTTGGTCCCATTCATTTGATCATCTGAGCCAGCTTTGACTCTATAGTGACAAAGTTGGTCAATTCAGAAATCACAAAGCCTGCAAAGTCTAAAATAATTACTAATTTGCAGAAAGATCTTACTAACCTGTGTAGTAAAGGGCATTTTAGAGGTAGATTGGAGTTAGAACAGTGTCATGTTCTCAAATTCTATTTGAAGTGTTAGTTAGATCAAAGCTTTAGCTTTCCATTGACTCAAAGATATTAACAGTACTTTTCTGTCTTTTATTGAGTCTGAATATATGCCTTCCTTATATGTCCCATTGTTAGAGTCTGGAACCATTCATGTTTTTGTTACCTAAAAGAGTAATAGAGAGAGAGAGAGAGAGAGAGAGAGAGAGAGTAGCTCATTTACAGGGGGTGATTTAATCTTTGAACACCTAGCCCAGTGTCCTTCCCAGCTTGGCCTATAATTTTAATTATCTTAATGGTTATCACGGCACACAATGGTTCTGGTCAAAAGATCACCCTGTGCCAAGCTTGAGCTTTGTGCCTTCCATGGATTATCTCATTAAATCTTCCTGTTGTCCCTTTGAGGAGAGAATACATTTACACGTTTTAAAAAGAATTATTGAGGTCCGGGGTGTTCCTGGCCAACTCTGTAGCCACCAACTACACATACAGCATATAGATACAGTCTATGTGAAATACACAACATGCAGGCTATCAAAGACCTAGAACAAAAATTACAAAGAATGCAAAATATCTGGGGCCTCCCTGGTTGCACAAGGGGTTAAGTCTCAGCACTCTCAAGCTATCTGCACCCACTGAAGTACAAGTTCGAACCCTGGCCAAGGAGCTGACACACATGGCACAGCAGACCGCTCCTGTCTTGCCCACTGTTCCCCTCAGCAGGGTATTTCAGTGGATCTACCTGTTCTGCTCCCCACTGTGTCTCTGGTGAATCCTCTCACCCCTACACACACCTCTGGCCTACCCCTCAACTCTTGTATGCATAAATAAATAAAATAAAACCTTTTTAGAAATGTAAAATATCTTACTAGTAAAATTTTAATAGTAATTACTTATTGACATAAGACCATTTTGAATAATAGATCAAACGACTATTAAAATTTACTTTTTCTTGTTTCTTTTTCTAATACGGAAATTTTAAAGCATGCCTCAGCCTCTTGTTTGAGGTTCCTACTTTATTTCTATTGGATAGTTCTGGCCTAGATAAAATGTCAGCCTACCCAGGCCTTTAGGTCAAGTTGTGCCCACAGCCTGGATTTTACAGTTTACCAGTCAAGAATGATAGAATGAACTTTTACATTTTTAAAGGGTTGTGCAACTAACACAATATGAGACAGAACCTGTAGGTGACCTTCAAAGTCTTTGATTGCCAGCAGCCCTTCGCAGACAAGCTTTGCTCATTGCCCAGGCTAGATGAACAAGTGAAAGAACAGGCTTCAAACCCAGGCACATAGACAGCAGATCTGTGCTTTATCCACTCAGAACACCAAACACCACTGGCTCAACCCGAGATCAGATGTTGCGTGAAAACTGTATACGTGGAGTACTGAGATTTAATATTGCTGATCAGTAATGTATATTAATAATGTTATTATAATATTACATAAGTTTAATAATGTTATTATATGTGTTTTACAGGTGAGTAAGGCGAGGCTTATAGAATTCAATTATCTTAAGCTACACAGTTAATAAGTGATGAGCTTGGGATTTCCATTTGCTTCCTGTTGAAAGTTAACATTGAAGGAGCTTTCATGCTACAAAGCAGAGTTGACTAATTTCAACACAGACCACACATCCCAAAAGTTGAAAACATTTGCTAACTGGGCCTTTACAGATAAAGTGTGCTGACCCCTAATCTTGCTGTTGAGAGAAGGGATCTCAACAGACCAACAGTCCCTAGTGCAGTGTGGGGTGATGTGGCCACTTGAACATGAAGTGGATGAATGAGTAAGTGTTGGCTGGAGAAGAGAGTCAGGGGGGTGCTTTTTGCTTCTCTTCCTAATTCACAATGATTGTTGGTAAACACACACACACACACACACACGGAGACACACACACAAACACATGTTCACCCATTTGTAGTCATGCCCCTGAGGTGTTACCAGATCTCTAAGAGCTGATGCCGGCATGGATGCTCCCATGTTCTTTCCCTACTTGCTTCTCCAATAGTTACTTGACCAGGAACATGTGGATTACATTTCACTTAAAATACACAGGGAATTTAAAATTAGAGGAAAACATGTTTGGCAAAAACTAAAATACTTTGCAAACCATCTGGGTTGGTCTCTTGTTTGTACTGGAGCTGAGGGCCACAGTCCTCCATGGAGAAATGATTTTCACAAAACCCTCATTAGTTTCAGGACAATGGGACTCTTCACACTTAAATGAAACCATCATGAGTGTGCAATGCTGGCTTCACTCTGGCTTGGGAAAGGAATTGGCAACCAATGGGATGGGACAAAAAGGTGGAAATTCAAGAACATTCTGGGGAGAGCCCTGGCAAGAATTGCTGTATGTGGCTTCCATGCACTGTTTGCAGAGCCAAGGCAACCACCATCTCTGAGCATTTCCTGTCACGTGGACATAGCCAAGCACCTTCTACCCTTTACCTCAGTGAGTCCTCCCAACAACTACATGAGATTATTGTATGTATTCATTGCATGCATGTTATTATTATTGTCTGTCTATAGTAATATGTCTTATTGTCTACATGTTAATTTGTAGAAACTAAGAATTAGGCAGTTTAAATAATTTCCCCCAAGGCCACACAACTAGTAAGTAGTGGAGCCACAATTTAATCCCAGAACCAGAATGTACTAACTCCCAGGCCTGCACCCCTTTCTATAATTCCACATTGGACTGTCCATAGTTCCCCTGGCTATGGTTGCCATGCCTGAGGCCTACAGTCCTCAGTTATCACCGACGCCCTTATGTCTCTACTCAAAAACAGGTATTTCAATCTATTTTGTGCCAGATGCCATAATAGGTGGTAGGTATTAAACTGTGATCTAAGACATATGGATTTAAATAAAATTAAAAGAAAAGCTTCCATGGCATTTTTGTGCCTGTATCTAGAGAGTTCCAGACTTGTGGAAGATTTTGTTAATTTCTGCCCCCCTCCCTCACCCCATGTTTATCCATTCCTTCTTACTGGGAGGATCATTTATTTTTCTGCCTTATTTCTCTCTCCCTTGTTCTGCCCCTTTCCCCCACTCTCCAAAATTCCCAACCCCCCGAAAAGTCTACATATTGTGAAAAAGGTTTCTGAAACCACAGGAGTGATGTAACACTGGGCCTGTTTTTCCTCTCTCACACATACAAAATATTGGATATGAGTGAGATTTTTAAAAATTGGTCTTCAAATGTGATGAAAAGAGTGTCCTTTTCACCAGAACAAAACAACTCCTAATGCTGAAGACTCCTTCCTGATATGGTTAGTTTCCAAAGATGAGGAAATCCGTGTGTTGGGCCTCACCCTCCCCCCCAAGGAAGTGGAGGGACCAAGAGAAGCTATGGATTTAGAAAAACCTTCCAGGTTTAGGACGAGACTGGAGGCTCCCCTGGGGGTCCAGAGGCTGTGGTTGAAGACAGGGCCTGGGTTTAGATGGGCAGTGGTCCACCAGGCTCACAATCCAACTGACAGGACAGGGGTTTTGCCACAGAAAGGGTTCGTTTGGAGTATTTCTCAGCTAGTCACTAGCCATCAATTACTTCAGAGTCAGATCTTGGCCAGAAGCCCTCTTTCCACAACGTTGTCATTCTGTGTTCACTGAAATGGAGTTTAGAGTCCTGCCACTAAATTAAAACTGGTGCTTTCAAATTAAAAGCAGACAGGACAGATGTGTAGGAAAGAAATGAAGACTCATGTCTTTTGTGAATCAGCTCATCATGGTGCCAGAACTTGAAACCAACTTTTCCTGCAGAGGCCCCAACTGTACCACACCTATGTCAACTGAAGAAATGAGACAAAGGAAGGAGCATTTCCCACTCAGTTCTTTCATACTGCCATGTGGAGAAAGAGAGAGGGCTCACAGAAGCCCCAAATGCCAAACCCTCTGCAACACAGGAGAGGGCTCAGCCCTGGAGAGGGCCACAGTCAGCTCATCCCCAATTGACCAACATGAGCCATTTAGGACATGGCAGAGTGAAATAAAAAAGAACATGACAATTAGCAGACCACTCAAAATGACAAGGGGCCAAGCACTGGAGGAAAATGATGAGAAAGGTTTTCAATACTCTGTCTTCCCTGTTGATCTATTCATGATATAAATCTTAGATTGAATTTGTTGAGCACCTACTATGTAAAATTTGAAAATCTCTAGTATGATCATATGATTCCCTGCTTAAAAGCCTTAAGAGACTTTCATTGTTCTAATGATAAAGATGGACATCTTTTTCTGGGTCACTGAGGCCTACAGAGGTTGGCCCTGTTCAGCTAATCCCGTAAGTCCCCTCCATGTTGGTCCTCCAGACACTATGAGTTTCTCCTACATACCATGTTCTCTTCCACTTCTACTTATAACCTCTGCTGAAGTTCTTTTTCAACTATCTCCTTTACTGAAACATCTGTATTGTGACACAATTCGCATACCATCCAATTCACCCATTGCAAGTTGTGCAATTCATTGGTTTCCAGTATATTCAGAGACATATTCAGCGATATATATAGAATAGGTGGTATACACATCATCACAATGTATTTTAAGGCCTTTTATCACCCCCCCAAACCAAACCAACCCCTGTTACTTCACTTCCCATTTCCCCCAACCTCTTTCTACCTCCAGTCTTAGACAATTATTAATCTGCCTTGTCACTCTATTTCCTATTGTGGAAATTTCATGAAAATGGAATCATATAGTATGTGGTCTTTTGTGTCTTATTTCTTTTACTTATCATGTTTTTAAGGTTCATCCATGTTGTACCATGTTATCACTGTTTTTGTTCTTTCTTGTTGTCAAGTAGTAGTCTATTGTGTGAATATACCACCTTTTGTTTTTCCATTTATCAGTTGATGGAAGTTGAAATTGTTTCCACTTTTTGGCTACTATAAGTAATGTTTCAGTGAATAGCCACATAGAAGTATTTGTATGAATTTACGTTTTCATCTCTTGGATATATGTCCACTCAAGTGATAATCCTATGTTTAAAATTTTGAGACCACCATCATCATTTTGATCTAACATTAACTACTA
The DNA here is from genome assembly GCF_014898055.3 of Talpa occidentalis. Lineage (NCBI taxonomy): Eukaryota > Metazoa > Chordata > Mammalia > Eulipotyphla > Talpidae > Talpa > Talpa occidentalis. Next base: position 83,813,412 of record NW_023605305.1, read on the forward strand.
AGTATTACACAAGTTTCAAAAAGTGTTATTTCCTCATACATGAATTCCTGTCCTCTCCATTCCCTCCTAAGTCAAATGTTCCAGTTATATACCTCTCAAAATTTATGTTGTATTTTATTTCACTGTCTCATCCGAGGTAGTTGTCATATTTTATGTGCATAATAAGTGGATATATGTCTGTCTGTCTGCCTAGACTGTAAGTTAGATAGCTTTTAGTGGCATCAGTATATTCCCAAAGCACATGCTAAGGCACTGTGGTAGCCAGCCTCTAAGATGTTCCCCAAAGATCCCACTCCTGGTATTCATGCTTTTATGTGATACTTTTCCCTTGAATGTGGACTGTATTTAGTGACTTCCCACAAATAGAACAAGTTTTCTAAGAAATAGAATAGGTTTCTATTTGTAGAAGTTTCTAACAAATAAACTAGAACTGATAATTTATTGGGACAACTAATTCCGTACAGTCTCTCTCTCTCTCTCTCTCTCTTTCTCTCTCTCTCTCTCTCTCTCTCTCTCTCTCTCTCTCCTTCTCTCTCTCTCTCTCTCTCTCTCTCTCTCTCTCACACACACACACACACACACACACACACTAACACTATTTATTCTGGGGAAGCAAGTGGTTGCCTCATAAAGACACTATATAGACACCTCCTTGTCAAGGGACCAAGGCCTCTTGCCAATAGCTGTGGAAGTGTACCATCCTAAAAATAGGTTCTCCAGCCCCAGTCAAGCTTTCAGATGACTACAACTTCAGTCTGTGTCTTAATAGCAACTTTGTGAGGGATCCCGACTTATTCCTTGAATTCTTGATGCACAGGAATTGTGTGATAATAAACATCTGTTATTTTAAGCTATTACACTTTGAGCATAGTTTGTTACACTGTAATAGAAATTATGCTGCCTAAGATCTCCCTGGTGGCTCAAGCAGTTAAGACGCAAACTATGAAACTGCCGTTGGCCACTGCAGCACGGGTTCGACCCCCAGCCAGGGAGCTACCCACATGGCGCAGCAGACCTCTCCTGTCTCACCTACTGCTCCCCTCAGCAGTGTATTTCAGTCAATCCACCTGTTCTGTTCCCCTCTCTGTCTCTGGTGAATCCTCTCACCCCCCACACCTCTGGCCTGTGCCTCAGTTCTTGTATGTATAAATAAATAAATCTTTCAAAAAAATAAAAAAAAAAGAAATTATGCTACCTGGAACATATAAAGAACTCAGTAAATTAGAAACAATTGAATGGGTTGAGGGCTGACAGCCATAGACTCTTCAGAAACAAAATTATCAAAAGCTGTTTATTGAACATTTCCCAAATGTTATATGTTCACATCAGAATCTCAGTTGAAGGACCCCATCAAAATTAAATGAAACACATCATGACCTGTATTCACTGGTGAGGAAACTGAAATCTAAAGAAATAAGGGATCAAGAACTTGCCTATGGGAAGGAAACCCTACATGCTACCCCTAGCTCAGCACATGACTTCCTCACCCCTCCAAGGGAAACCTCCAGTCATCCCAGGCCCCAAAGCAAGATGAAGGTCACCTACACAGAACCAGACTGTTTTATTTGCAAATTTCTTGTTTACTCATTAATTTGGTTATTTTTTTTTTCTGAGTTGAAATGCATATGCAATGAAATTAGACACTTTAAAGTGTATAGTTTAGGGCGTCCCCAGTGGCGCAGCAAGTGTCCCACATGGCATGCAGACCTCTCTTGCCAAGCCCGCTATCCCCCTCAGCAGTGTATTTCGTCAGTCTGCCTGCTCTGCTCCCCGCTCTGTCTCTGGTGAATTTTCTCACCCTCCCACACTTCTGACTGTACCCAGGGCTTGTATAAATAAATAAATAAATCTTTAAAAAAATAAATAAATAAAGTGTATAGTTTAGGGTTATTGAGCACATTCAGAATGTGTGTGACAATCCATTCTCTCTAGTTCCAAATATAGTAATTATTTTAGATATTGGCTTCAGAGAGTCAAGTTAGTCCTGCTGCTCAGTACATGGCACATTAATATCATCCCCAGGGCAGGGCTCTTTCTTTAAGTCACTTATTTATGATTCCCTTTTATTCTCCTTCCTGGGAACTCTGCACCCTACCAAAATGCTAACATGTCTGATGTCGAACTCATTGTTTGCCCAGGCCTTCTTTTATAAAACCCTCATGCACTTCCCAACTTTGATCTTCCATTTCTCCTCAACATTAAGAAAATAACAGGGTCATGCAATACATCTGCCCTTAAGGAGGAAGCATTGTTTTTATAGAATATGTGCTAAATAAATAGTCAGGAATCCTTTGTTCTAAACCAGGGGTCCACAAACTATACAACCCAAGGAGCAAACCCAGCCTTCTGTCTGTCTATAAATAAAGTTTATTGGAACACAGCCATGTTCTTTTGTGAATGTATTGTCTATGGCTGTTTTCTCCCTCTAGTGACAGAGCCAAGGAGCCACGACAGAGACAACATAGCCCAAAAAATATAAAATAATTTGTATGTTGCTCTTAACAGAACAAGGCTGCTGAGCCCTCCTCTAACCCACAATAGATCACCTAAAACTCTGTATAATCATTAGGCAAATCTGTTTACCTCCTGGGTCTTAATGTCTAGTTCCCTAAAATTGAGGCCACAGACTCAAACTATAGTTTTTAGTTGTCTTTTCTTTTTTTCTTTGACTTTCTTTCTCCCTGTCTTGTATAGTAGAACACATTGTTTTCCAAACAAAATACATCTGAGAAAATCCAGAGTGGAAGATATGAAGTGAAATTTCTTTGGTAGAAGCAGCAAGGGCCCTGTAATAATGATCACAAATAAAGATTCTATATGACTGGCTGAACCCTCATCTACCTCTCCATTAGCCAATGAGATGCCATATTGATTTATCAGGGCCTGGGATCAGTCCTCCAAGAAAACAACCCACTTCTTAAATATGTTCAAAGCCATGTCTGTCTGTGGCATCCTATGTGGGATGGAAAGTTAGTTGAAAGTCCAACTCTGACATTTATTGTGTAACTTGGGCCGATCACTTTAACCTGTGTGAACCTCAGCATCCTCACATGCAGGGGAAAACGGAGATGAATGATCTTGACATCACATACTGGTTGTGAGGATATAAGATACTATTTCTAACATACCTGGCACAGGGGTCTGTACCAGTGAATGGGATCCACAAAGCATCAAAAATAATATGATCCAAATTACCAAGCAGTGAGCTCACTACGTGGCATGTGCAGAAACTGATACCATGGCATCAGATTTTGAGAGAATAAAAGAGCTTTATGTCAAATTGATTGGCAAAGAAGTCAGAGATAAATCAACTCTATCTCCCCAGTTAAGAAAGGGAATGATGTTATATAGGTTTGAGAAACCAGGGTTGAGAACCAAGGAGTTAAATTTTATTTACCTAGGGAGTAGTTTGGGTGAAAGAAATGTGGGCTTGGTTAAAGTCCTTTGGCTAGGTATAGGGTACTTCATCCATTAAGAAGTATAAAGAGGAGGGCCTCCCCATTGGCGCAGCGGTTGAGCGCTGGGTTGCGAAGCTGCCCGCGGCCTCTGCGGTGCCGGTTCGATCCCCGGCTGCTCCCCAGCCACCGGAGGAGGATCCCGCATGGTGCGCAGACCTCTCCTGCCGCCCGCTGCTCCCCTCAGCAGTGTACTTCGGTCCTTCTGCCTGTTCTGCTCCCTTCTCTGGCTCTGGTGAATTCTCTCACCCTCCCGCGCTTCTGACTGTACCCAGTGCATGTATAAACAAAACAAACAAACAAATAAATAAATAAATAAAACATGCCTCTATTAAAAAAAAAAAAAAAAAAGTTAAAAAAAAAAAAAGAAGTATAAAGAGGGTTTTTTTCAGATGACTAGGTTTGGAAATTTTGTTGGGAGGTCCCTCACCTCTGGTAACACACTCCTCTACTTTTGTATCTCTCTCTAGCCGATCTAGAAGCTCAGTTCAAGGTTAGTCATCAAAACTCCAGGCTCTGCTATGTCTCTAAAAGCAAGTCTCAGAGAAAAGTTTAGGTAAGTTTTTTTTTTTTCTTCTTCTTCTGTGCTCTAGGTTATGAAAGAAATTTCACCATTTACCTTGAGTTACAATAGTGGAGGTTAACAGACTCTGGGCTAAGACAGTGACTTTTCAGTCATAGAAAGTCTCAGACAGGCAGCAGTCCTTCTGCCCACCTGTGCCTATGCAGGTGCTCCTTTTAGACAACCCTCTGTCCCTCCGCAGGGCAGCAGCATCCTGCCTGCCTGTGACCTTTACAATGTAAGGGCTTCTCTGCACGACTTCCCTCAGCAGAGGCAGATCTCCTCAAGGCTGCCCGCCTGCAACCGTGCAGGCCTCTCTGAACAAACCTGTCCCTTTCGGGGCAGCTCTTTCTGCCTGCTTGTGTCTGTGCAAGTGTCCTTTATTCCTCTGTCCCTTTCCCTAATAAACCTGCTCTTTTAAATATATAAAAAAAGAAAGTCTCAGACAGGAATAACGTGTTAAGCTGTTGTTTCCCACAAGGGTTTAGCCCTAATTAATAAATTTATTGAGTTTAGTTTTTGAGTGAAAGAGACATAAATAAAACTTGGGAAAGACCCACCATGAGTGTTGCCACTTAGGAGAATGATAGAAGTCTACTGCAGAGGAGGAGAGAGCAAAGCTGAGCCCACCATGCTCTCCAAGCCGTGTGGATGGAGGCCATCCCATGACCTCTCTGAGCTTAGTTTGCTCATCCCAAAACAAGGCGGTAGCTCCTAGCTGTGTGTTCTCAGAGATAAGTTATTGATTTCATTATCTGTAAAATGAGAATGAGAGTTCTGCTGTGAGGATGAAATTAAAAATAGACATTGTGTCCTGAAAGTTGTAGGAGCAATACATAAATGTTGCTTGCCGTCTTTGTTGGGATGGATCAAGCTCTGCTCAGTGCAAACTAAGACTTGAGACCTCAGTGGATTAGCACAATGACATTTACTCCACATGCATGCAGCTTAGGAACGGGGTCTTCCCCTCTTCTGACATTGCCTGTCAACCTATGACTTTCAAGATCTCCGCAGCAGAGAAAGGCATAAGAAGGCATGTGCCCCTTACCTACCTCATCACAGACATTGCCCAGAGCATTCCCATTCAAGGTCCTTTACCCAGAAGGAAAAGATAGTTGGGACAGGGCCTTCCTGTTCGCGCAGCGGTTGAGCGCTGGGTTGCGAAGCTATCTACAGCCTCTGCAGCGCCGGTCGATCCCCGGCCACCGGCGAGGGTCCCACATGGCGCACAGACCTCTCCTGCCGCCCGCTGCTCCCCTCAGCAGTGTACTTTGTCAGTCTGCCTGTTCTGTTCCCCGCTCTGGCTCTGGTGAATTCTCTCACTCTCCCACGCTTCTGACTGTACCCAGTGCTTGTATAAATAAATCATTAAAAAAAAAAAAAGATAGTTGGGACAATTGAGAAGTTGCCCAAGATCATGGAACTCAGCCACGGCAGAGATGTGATCCGGTGCCAGGCGTGTCTGGCACCTTCTGTGGCAGTCACCACTGATCCTCTGCTCTGCTTTCCTTTGGGCTCCAACCTAGCCCAGAGCGAGCACTGTGTTATCTTACCCCAGTTTTCCCACTGTCTCCACAACATGCAGGTTGTGAAGTCACTGTGTGCTTGTGAAGGGCGGTGAAGATGAGAGGGTCGCACCTCCAGCCACCATGTGAGCTGGGCTGGAGTGTCCAGGGTGCCCGGATCCCTGTCCACAGAGGAGGCTGCAAATGCTCTGGGCAGATAAGACACAGTCCTCCCTGGGCAGCCAGCACTTCCTACTGCTAGCTTTCTCTTTGCTGGGCTTGCAGAGCTCAGCACACTGCCCTGGGCAGTCCCTGGAGACACAGGGAGGCCTGCTAGTGACAGGCGTATTGACTTTCAAAACCACAGTGCTGGAGCCTCAGGGCACTCTTTGACTCAGATTTCCTTTTTCAGTCTATAACGTGCAAAGGTTCAGAGAAAGCACGGCAAAGTCAGACACAGTCCTGCTCTAGCGGGTAATGAGGAGTGGACGGCAGCTCAAAAAGAGAAGAAATTAAAGAGATAGTAAAATGGTAGCTAATAGGCAGGGCACATGTGCCAGGCAGGGTATAAGCTGCACTGTGGGCACAATACCACAGAAATTCACAGCAATGCTGTGAGTTGGGTATTAGCTAATTTTCCGGGACAGAAAATTGAGATTCCGAGAGACCATGTGACTTACCCAAAGTCATCCACCCAGGAGTTAGAAATTATATTGGGGTCTTGATTCGCTGGGCTCTTTCCATGTAGATTTGCTTTATTAATGCTTTTCTATGTGGGTTCACATGACAGTTTTGCTATAATGAGCAGTCCATGGGGGTTCCTCCCTTGCAAACAGCGTTTTGTAAATGTTCATTTATGCGATCTTCACAGAAGCTGTGTGAGGTGGGGAGGATGTGTCTCACTTCATATTCGAGGATGGGGGCACAGAGAGGTTGCCCTCTCGCTTGAGGTCACAGAGTTAGCAGCAGGGGCAGGACCCTGCTCAGGTGGAATGTCTTCCCACGACCCCCAAGGCTCTCTTCTTGGAAGCCCAAGGTGGCCAAGAGTCTTGGCTTAGACATGGGCCATCTCGGGTGTGAGTCCTGGCTTCATGGCTGGAGTTGTGTTACGTGGGCTATTTAAAGTCTTTCTGAGTCCACATAGCCTCAGCCCTAAAGCAAGAATAACAGTTATTCCCAGTTCATGGTGATTACGAGAATTCATCGTAAGCCCACATAAAGTCCTTGTTGAATGGGTACAAGCTGTTCCTGACTAGGACTCTCTTCATCTGGCTGTTGCTGGAAAGAAAGAACCCCATGAAGACTACGATCGAGTCTGAGACCCCTACCAGCTACTGTGTGTTTCATCCTCTGAGCTTCAGGGGACGTTGTGTTCAGACTCCCTCGAAGATTCCATCTACCCCTGGAGGGGTCCTTGGACCCAACGAGTCAGGAAGCTGCTGTCGTCTCAGTGGCTTCGGCTGTTTTCCTGATAGCAGTGTTATTCTCTTTGGTCTGCTGGGAGGCTCCCAGCATCATTAATCAAAGCCCCGCGTTGCTTACTCGTACTGAAGTATCCTCACCGCCTCATCAATCATAAAAGCAGCAAAGGGTGTGCTTTGGATTTCTAAGGAAAGCTCCAGACAGCACCAAAAGGGAAAAAAGCCATGTGGGGGCGGGGGGAGCTTAATTATCCGCTGGTCCCGGGCCCATCACTCATGCTGCAAATGTCTTTACAGCTTTATTTGGGTTGTGTCTCTTTTTAAATCCTAGTAAACAGCCGTTAAGCTAAAAACCCTCATTGCTCGGCACAGGGAGCCCCACTGGTTTTCAAGCTATTATTTTAATAAGGCCTATTTTACAATTAAGGCACCATGGGCTTTAAATTACATATAAAATAAAATGTGGAAATTGAAGCATTAAGTGTGCGACTGTCGTTAGAGAAACAGCAGCCGCTCTTTGTGGTAAAACGCTGTCTGGTGGAAAAGGCACAGAACAGAAGGCTGGGGTTATATACCACCATGAAAAAAAATTTAAATGTGCGCGTGCGTGCACATACACACACACACACACACACACACACACACCCCTTGAGAAAGGCCTGCACACACTTTGCAGTGAGGGTGTGAGGTCCTGCCTAGGTGGCACAAAATCCTAATAACAATTACAATACTATGACTATTATTAATAATTATAGCAGCTAACATTTTTTGAATCCTTACTGCCTGCCAGGCCCCAGCTGAGAACTTTCTCCTGCTCTGTCATCGTCTCACCAGTCTAAGAGGGAGGTATCATTCTTATCCCTGAGACAAAGGAACTGGGGGCTGCCTGGGACTCAATGCACAGTTAGGATCTAAACCCTGGAACCCCTCAATCCAGACCCTGGGGTTCAAGCCACTCAGAGTCCAGGTCAAGCCATTCATTTCCCCAACCAATATTTTAGAATGAGATTTCTGCTGAGAGCTTGGCAGTCCAATGGGAATTTAAACAGCCACAGTGTTTGACCCTTGGTGTTTATAACCCAGCAAAAGGGACAAATAGGCAAAGGAAGTCACTGATTGCATCTGTGACCAGGAATATGCTGAGGGCCCCAAAGCAAGCGGGTGTACTAGTGGAGACTAAGGTGGGAATGGCCCCTACTTTAGCAGAGGGCAGGGAAGAGCTGTCTGAGAGGTAATGTGGACAGAACAGAAGGAAGTTACATGACCTACCTGCAAGAAGAGGCCCAGCCCAGGCCACAGCCATCGGAGGGAGAACATTTGCTGACTTCAGGGAATAGTTGGGAGACCAGGAAGATTGGAAGAAAGTCATTGGAGAGGTGAACAGGGTGACAATGGACAGGCAAGCCAGGGCGGGCACAATCATGACCTCAACAGGAAGCAATTTTCTTTTAAGGCTTGGGAGAATTTTTGGTTTTTGGCCAGGGAGGCTCCTGCTCTGATTTCAAATAGCTTCCCTGGACTACTGGAAAGGTTGGATTGGAAGTGAGCAAGAGTGAAGAGAGGAGACAAGCAGATAGACATAGCAGTGGAGATCAGTCCTGAATGTATTCAAGCGACCCTTTGGAAGTGGGAAAAGAAGGATCAGGCTCAGCACGTGTCCTGCTTAAGTGCCAGCAGACTCAGCTGTCCTTGCATCTGCTGCTTGTCTTCCAGCAGGAAAGTCCATTCCCAGTCCCTAAAGCAAAGCTCCTTGTTCCAGACTGCCCTGCCCCACCCTTCCTGGACTGATCATAGATGAAAGAGCTCTGTCTGTCTTCCAGCCACCTCCTCCTCCTGCTCATAAAACAAATATGTTTTTGAGCTACCACCCACTCCTGCCACCCTCCCTGTAGTTGGCATTGAAGTCCAGAGGATTCAAGAAGCTTTGGAGAATTCTTCCATATGTAGATGAGCCACATGCAAATCGGACCTGCCTGCCCCTCTGGTCCCTTGCCAGTGAAGCTGATGTCACCCATACTTACCTGTCTCTACAAAGCCTCTTGGTCCCACAGGTAGAGGCTGGGAAGTAAAGGACAGAAGCTCCATCTGCCCGTGTGGCCAAGGACCCTCTGGTGGCAAGCCGCCTCCTTCCTTTAGAAAATGAGCCTTCTCTTTAGGGAACAGAGGACATGACTAGCCAGGTCATGAAGTTGGATGCTTTTCACTTCTCATCACCCAAATCCAGCTCCTGGGTGGTACCAGTCAAATTCTCTTACATCTGACAGCTGTACAGTACCTCATGGAAAATGACTTGCAGCTTCATGGTTTGATGCCCAGCTTGGCCCTTCACAGCTAGAAGTTTCCTTGGCAACCATGACAGAGATCCAGTATGGGTAAAGGCCCTTTGCACACATGGAGTGGTCCTCCAAGCTCTGCTTACATCTCAGCACTGACAGGGAAGCTGCGTGGGCCGATGCTGACAGAGTAGAGCCTGGACCCTTCCAAGGTGCTCAGTGTAGGTCTCTCTCTAATTCCTCTGGAAGTGGAGTGGGAAAATCCCACCCAGAGATATCAAGTACTTTGTCAGGCTCAACCTGTGTAGAATATGTTTTCTATTTTCTTAGAACTGGCTCGCCCACACGCCTAATCCATGTGCTTTCTGGGGAAGAAACCATATTTCTGCAATGGGCTCTCTGGCTTGGCTTCAGCTGATGGAAGACCCATCACACTCCCCCTACAAAAGTAGATTGATATGTGACATCTCCATGGGGCTGGTCTCTTGAACAGAGGAAATAGAATCCTACTGACTAGGGGAAATCAGGTTTTCCCCCAGGTGGTGGTAGGGAAATTAGTGCTACCTACCACGAGAGAGACAAACCCCAAATCTCAGGGGCTTAACACTCCCAGTGTGTTTCTCCTTCACATGTGTATGAATGCCACATCAACATATGGCCTCTGGGCTGCCTTAGCAGGAGAAGACAGAGCTGGGGAGTTTTCCATCAGTTCCATCTGTACCCAGGGGCTAGGGTTAAAGGAGATGGTCAAAGCATGGCCACGTGAGAGGCAGGGAAAGAGTCTCTCTGCTTGCCAAGGTAAAAGGAATGTTACAGTGACCAGGTAGCATTCCTTTAGTGTACACACAGACCTGCAAATAAAGAAGGGCAGTCCCCAAATAAAGATGGGGAGGAAGTAGACAAATGTGACAGACATCATCCCCATAATGAATTCCCACTGCAGCCTAAGGTGATTCAAGGTGTCACTGAACTTATAAACACAGAGTAGCACATAATACAGCTAGAAGCTTCCATGGCACGATGATACTTTTAAAGACTTGAAGACAACATGGCTCAAGGTCAAGCCCACTCCTCACAGTGATAAAAAAAAAAAGGTAAATTTCTGCATGCTTACAACTTTGAACTTTTAACCATAAATGATCTCAGGAACAGGAAAACGATCTTGATAACAGGAGTGTTCTGATACTGTGGAGGTATTAGATTTAAGGAGAAACTTTTCATACCAATGACAGAGAGAGTACCCTTCAATGCAATCTTGATTTTTGGGGGGAAGAGCACAGTAACCTCTTGCAAAGCCATGTTGTTTAGTATTTCAGCCAAATGGCTGCAGACCAGCAAGGAAACCCAAATCGTAGAGCAGAGCAAAGAAGGTTGATGAGGATGGCATTTGGCAGCCCTATGTGCAGGTGGAGATGTGGCATCTTCTGGGTCCTGATTTCAGTGGTGTCAGGAGACCCTCACAGGCTCCTCTGCTCCTTCACTCCACACCCTAAGAACATCATTTATTCCCATGGCTTAAGTCTTCACAAATCTTCTCTCCCTCATCCTTTTGTATTTGATGTTTCTAAACTAATGATTCATGCCCAACTCCCCAGACTCACTCCAGTCTGCCACTTTATGTCCTGCTGTACCCATCTCTGCCCCAAAATCTCCTTTTCCTTGTGGAAAATTCCAGTTGCTTCCTTCCACCTCTCTTCAAAACCTTTCCTGTGCAGTCAGAGAGGATCACTCTTTGCATGGCTTCTGGCTATCCAAAAGCAGAGCCTTCTGATGAAAACTTTCTTTATCAGAAATGACATAAAGCAAAGAATCAAGTATTTATTTCTATGGAAACGTTTTTGAGCATCCCAAGACCCAAAAAATTACCTACCGGGTCATACCAAATAACACATAAAGTCTAAAATCATACTCCTATCTAGTAGAGGCAAGAATGCTATGGTAATACACAGCTTGTATAAAGTATTAATTGCCAGGGAAGTTGTTGGGTGGGGCCAGTCTTGCTGCTCAGAGTGATGCTGCCTCTGGAACAGCTGCTGCAAAACCAGCACTAAACTTGCTCTTCACTTTTTAACAATTGTTATAAAAGTAAAATCCAATTTGGGTTTCATTCAGTAAGCAAAAATAGGTACTCATGTAATCTTTCGTAAAGCAAGGTGACTTAATGAAAACTTTAGAAAACTGGAGGATTATTTGTATTTGCTTTTTAATCCATCTCCCCTGTTCTTACTTAGCCCCCCAAATCCCAGCCTGGACACTCATTGAAAATATAATAAAAGGGCTTCCCCGGTGGCGCAGCAGTTGAGCGCTGGGTTGTGAAGCTGCCCGCAGCCTCTGCAGTGCCGGTTCAATCCCCGGCTGCTCCCCGGCCACCAGAGGAGGGTCCCACATGGCGCGCAGACCTCTCCTGCCACCCGCTGCTCTCCTCAGCAGTGTACTTTGGTCCTTCTGCCTGCTCTGCTCCCCGCTCTGGCTCTGGTGAATTCTCTCACCCTCCCGTGCTTCTGACTGTACCCAGTGCTTATATAAATAAATAAATAAATCTTTAAAAAATATAATAAAAATATAGTATTGTTATCTTAATTTTATTTATACTCCAATGAAATCATCTATTATCTGACATAGTAAATGTCAGTAAACAATTGACTACATAAATGAACAGGAAATGAATGAATGAATGAATCTGCAACAACAGCTACCATTAGGAAAGTTAACCACTTGAATCTTAGCAAATATATAGTAAGTGTTCATCAATTTGTTAATCAATTGGTGAATGATGACAGCTCATTTGTTACTGCTACTAGAGACATTATTTCTCTCTGGCATTACCCCATCAAGTGCTCAGACTCTTCCCAGTTCATTTATCCAACCTTAAATTTCTCAGCTCTCTCTTAACAGTAGAGTTCACTTCTGTCTCTTGCTCCAAACGTATAGATACAAAGTCAATGATACACAATACAGTACTAGAGCATTAGTTTCATTGGTAAGAGGCTGGGCAGTTCCAGTGCCTAGAACAGTGCCTGGCACATAGTGGGTTCTCTGGAAATACTTGTTGAATAAGTGAAAAAATAATCAATAAATATGTGAAAAACTAAAGTTCTTCTCTTTCATAAGCTTTTGATTTCTTAGGAAGTCTGGGTTTTAGATGGTACTTTTTCCTGTTGGTTAGCTCATTTAAAACCAAGATCAGTTGTCAATGGTAGTTGGAACACTCTACTGAGAAGAATTCAGACTGGGTTCAGTGGAAAAGATGACCCTGATTGATGAGTGATGTCTGTCTTGGGCAAAGGAGGAGAAAGTAGTAATGTATCTTTTGTCCCTGAAAGAGAAAATTCCATGGTAATACATGAGTAATACTGGATCATGTGCTTCAGGCTACAGACATCTTTGAGCAATCAAGGAGGGTAAGGATGATGAGAATGTCTACATGTCCAGGCAATTTAAATTTAAAAAGCAGGGGAAGAAATTCTACAAAAAATCCATTTTAAAACTTCCACTCAAATAAATATGACTGATAATTAAATTGCCCAAGTACCATCCAAACGTATTATTTATAGACTAGAGCTAGTGATTGAGTTGGGTAAATCTACTTGAGAGTCTCTATATTATTCATTTCTGCATTCACCAAATATTTCTAACATTTCTTCTTCTAGGTACTTGATAGGATTGTATCTTCTCTGGTTCCTTGAAATTGGGTGTGGTTATAAGACTTGCATTGACCAATGATTTGGAAATGCACATGACATGGAACCCCTTTAGTCAAAAACTTTGACTATGGTTTGTTTTCCCTGCTAGCAACCAGGAGCGCTCTAGAAGCTAAGGCCATCTTTAGCCTAAATCGCTAACTGAAGGGTCTAAAGCAGAGCAGAGTCTCTGTCAGATCTGCTGTGAACACAGAGTGTGAACAAGATATAATCCTTTCAGCAATTTTTTCCTACCATCATCTCTTACAATCTTCTTTGAACCTTACTCTTTGCCCCTCCCTCTTAACCTTACTTGTTAATGTCCTAGATTTTATAAGTATTTTACTTTATCAAATCACCCACTATGTAAATATCCATTATTTATCTTTGTTCTTTCTGACTTGCTTTACCACACAATTCCCTCGAAATCCTTCTACTTTTGGTATAAATGGCAATATTTTGTCTTTCCTATGGCTGAATAGTATTTCATGGTGCAGACAAGACCTCATCTTCTTGATCCGGTCTTATATCAATGGGCATTTAGGTTGCTTCCATGTCCTAGCTATTATAAATAGTGCTGCAATAAACATTTGTAGCGCTTCGAGGTTTTTTGAGTTGATGGTTTCATGTTCTTTGGATAGGGGCCTATGCATGGGACTGATGGATCACTGGGTATTTTCACTTTTAGATTTTTGAGGTAAATCCAGATTGTTTTCCAAAATCGTTAAACCAGTTTATATTCCCACCAACAGTGTAATAAGACTTCTGCATTCTCTCCAGCACTTCTTATTGGTTGCTTTTGTTTGTTTGTTTGTTTGTTTAATATGTGCCATTCTCACAGGTGTGAAATGAGATTCAATTGTGGTTTCATCTGCATCTGTCTTATTAAAAGTGATGAAGAACATGTTTCTATGTATTTGTTGGCCTCGTGGTTGTCCTCTTTGGTGAGTTGTCTTTTCAGATTCACTGCCCATTAATTAATTGTTTGTTTTTTAATCTTTGAATTGTTTTTAATATTTGAATTATTTTATATGTCTTGGATGTCAATCCCTAACCTTTCTAAGAATTAACACCATTGAAATGTGGGGTTTGCTTATTTCTCTGATATATATGAGCCTGTCCTGACAGATACTCTCCAAACTGGGAAAATACCATATGTCACAGTATGGGGAAGAAATAAGACTAGTCACTGAGGACCAGTGCTTAGAGAAGCATCCCCTTCTCTAAACTGTGCTTCTGTTCATCTGAAATATTTAGGAAAAGAATCAATAGAGGGAGAAATGAAATAACTACCCCCCACTGCTCCTCGTCATGAACCTTGTGCTCTAGGCGAACAAAGCAATATGCTGTTCTTTATACTCACCCCCAGGCTTTCTCATTTCATGCCTTTGTCCTCACTGTCCTCTCTCCCTAGAAAAACCTTTCTACCACCTTGTATCCTCGCCCCTCCCATCTCCCAAGGACCAGCTACAACACTGCCTCATCTGATGTATCCTCCCGATAGCTATAAGTGATCTCTCCCTTTTCTGAACTCTCAGGGTAATTTACCATTATCTGTCTGATCATGCTTTTCTTGCCAACCATAAAGGTTTATGGAATGATTCTATGAAAGAATAGAGGGAGGGGCAAGAAGAGAGGAGAAAGAAAATGTAGCAAATTCAGACACGTATGGGTGGTAATGTGGAAATAACACAAATTTGAGAAATTGATCTTTTCCCCTCTATATTTATTTTGTTTTGGGTTCCCCCCCACAAACTACTCTTATCTTAGTCACCTTCTTTGTGCTACCCCACATGCCCTGTGGCCCACAACTGCCTACTTTCTGCCTTCTGATTATTTGTTCAGATAAAATGTATCCTTATTAACAGGTTCTTCCAGATCAATGTCATGCATACTTCTGTTGGCCTACCCTTGGTGGCTCATGGTGCACAGTGATGACAATGGTAGCTCTCCAGAATGTACCATTTTGAAAAGTTATACTCTCAGCTCCTTTAATGGCTCTTTTGAAAGATACAAACCAGTTTTCAGTGTAATTTCTGAGTCTCTTGCTCAACGTTATTGAGAATTTCAAGATGGCAATAGCTGAGTCAAGGGTGAGGACCTTCCAAGTACAGGCCCTATATAATGGCTTGGGACTCATATTCCTGAAGCCAGCCCTGTGGGTGATAGGTGATGTAAAACTTTTTAATGTTTTCAAATCCTACCTTGCAGGTGATAGTCCAGTCCAGTTATATAGAATCCTCACCAAACTGACAGTCCTTTATCTCCTGCCTCCTTCCTGCTCACCATCATATGGCTGTCCTAACCATCTAACCATTGTAGGAAAGCACTGACTTCCACAAGTCAATTGTAAAAATGTTTGTGTCCCTCCCCAATTCATATGTTGAAAATTAATCCCCGATATTTAGAGGTAGGGCATTTGGGAGGTGAGCAAGTCATTATGGTGGAGCCTCATGGGTTGGGATAGTGGCCTTATCAAAGCTCCAGAGGCTCCCTGTCACCTCAAGAGGACACAAAGAGAAGATGGCTACCTAAGAGGATCAGGCTCTCTCCAAACATTCAATGTGCACCTGTTCGATCTTGGACTTCCCAGCCTCCAGAACAGTGAGAAAGAAATGCCTGTTGCTTATAAAGTCACTCAGTCTAAGGTATGCTGTTATATTAGCTCAAGTGTTCTAAAATAGATGCCAAGGACGAGTTTTGATTTATCCTCCTTTAACAGTTTGTCTGTGTTCATCTACTAGAGCACTTATCTATTTCTTGACAGAATTGAAAGTTTGCCCACATCTTCTAAGAACTGTGGTCTTGATGGCCTGGAAGTATGTTATATTTTATCTTTAAAAAAAATTTTTTTTCTGCCTAAATCAAAGGGAGGTTGAGAATACTTTTAGCTTATGTTGTCTAACTCCTCTACAGTTCAACTCCACATCAAGGTAACAGAAAAACTGTGGACTGCTCTCCAGGAGGCCAGGCCAGCAGGAGTTCCCAGCATGGATCTGTGATGCTCTGTGATCCACTCACCGCTTTGGAGAGTACACCACTCACAGGGGAGGACTGGTTTGCTCCTGTTCAAAATTCCAGGAAACACCAAAAGATTGCTACAGGACCTGGAACTCATACTGCTATTGTCCTTGCTCTGCCTTTGACAAACTAAGTCAGTTAATTTAGCAAGTGAGTGCACAGGGCAGGTAAAGTCAAAGCGGGGGTTTCCATCCCCATAGAGAGAGGGCCACGATGATCTAGGGGACTGCGCTGATCATTCACAGCTCATGTCTGCAGTGATTCTGATTAACTGGTTCCCACATTGTATCAGTTATTCAGTTTTGTTTACTCTCATCCTTGGAACAAACACAGGCCCACTTGTAATTTGGTGTCTCATACATTGTCACAGAAGACTACAAGGACCAACAGGGTGGGGTCAGTTGTACTGACTCACACTCCTTTTCCCAGCCCACACTCAGTGATGTTTCATTAGAGGCTTAGAATCAACCACCATGGAGTATTTTCCTCACAGAAATCAGCCAACTCTACAAATAGGATTTTGTTTTGTTTTGTTGAAAACCAACACATTAGCTCATCACACAGCTTAGATGGAAAAGAAAAGCATGACTCATTTGGTTATCCATTATTTCACTTGTGATACAGTCACAAATGTTCATTGGTATAGGCTCTCCTCAAGAAAAGGGGGAATTTTATTCAAAGTCACTCCAGAACAGCCCAGAGTAAATAGAGTCGGTGCTGGCACTATCTTGTATTGCCTTGATACCCTGAGCTTGGTCTTGGAGATACAATAGTCCTGAGAGAGCCAGAATCTCTGTCTTTCTGATATTACAGAATATCATGAATAATATCAAGAAATGTAAACACTCTAAGAAAACTATGTAAACGAGGAGATTATTTTAATCATCCTACTTTAAGAAATTTTGAGTTGTGACTATGTAAATTATCTTGACTGTTTTAGAAAACAGACCACATAAACACTCCCACTCTCAAAATGGTGCCAGGAGAGGCTGTAGATGTACCCGGGGAGGCTGCTTGACAAGAACGTGATCTTCTTTGGATTAGAGCTTCTGTGGCGATTGGTCTTCATCCTTAAAGCACAGATCTTGACATGGAACAAATGTCATTTGGCATTAAGTGTGATGAAGGAAGATAGTGACCAAGCCAGGTAGAACACTTTGATTAAAAGAATCATGAGGTCATGTAATGGAGTTTTCTGTGAGACTAACTAAAGGGGCTTTCCAATGGCTCTTCCCAAGAAGCCATGCAAAGGGACATTTCACTCAGTTCATTTGGATTAAGTATTCTTAGTTCTTTAAGTAAAACCCATAGTTTTTGGCCACATCCTAGATAGCCCAGGTTTGGGGGAAAACCAGGCTGCCATCAAATAAAGAAATACTAGTAGGCTGATATTTATGTCACAACTTCTGAAAAAGCTTACCTGTTCAGCCAACGTGCCCTGACTCTGCTTTACCATAAAATGTTGCTATGGAGAGAATGTGGTGGCTGGTTCCCTGATCTTTGTCTGGTATTACTGCTCACAAATCCATCCTATGCTACTGCCACTGCATCAACACAGAGCCCTGGCACACCCACCATGTTTCAGAGTTGATACCTGGGCCTACTGCTGTGTGAAATTAGAGGAAGCCACAGGGCTCTGTGAGAGAGAAGAGGCCTCAAGAGTTAGGGCATTCAAGCCAGCATGTGAGGATGAATGAGAATTGACTGGTCAAGGAAGAGAATGGAAAAACCAGCAAAATGGCCAAGAAACAAACCAATTGTGGGAGGAGAACAAAGAGGCAGACCCAGAAGCTCTGAGCATCAGATGATCAATCTAATTTTGGAATCATGACTGGCCTCCTCTTTTGCAAAGGTCATGTCTGGAAACTAGATATCTCAACACCCAAAGGGTGCTGGGGACCAGGGAGTTAATGTAGCTTTCCCAAGGGCAAAAGAGCTGGGAAGTAACAAAACTGGCATAGCAATCTGGGTTTTTCTCACTCCAGGGCTGGTGACCCTAACCCAACCCTAACTCAACCCTAACCCAATTAGGCACTGAGCCTGGCCTGGTGGGGAGTTTGGGTGGTGCTCTCTGGAGCACCTTTGGGATGTTTCCCAGCACCCCCTTGTCTCCTGAAATCCAGCGTGTCTGGAGTAGTCAAGAAGTTTAAAGGCCAGGTGATAAACAGACACTACTCTTGAGGTTAGCATCTGGGATTTGTACATATAGATACACTTATACACACACCCCCATGTGCCTGTACACACAGACACACAGCACGTGGATATAGGTATTCTGTGTACAGACACACCAGTATTTACATATTGTGGACAGATGTATGCACATACTCACACACCTGTATATAGCTTTGGTTTATGGGAATAGCTCTTTACTTAATGTTGAACCTAGAGGTAGAATAGCAGAATAATAGAAGGATCACTGAAGTCCATTCTTGGACATACAGGGACAAGTGACTATATCATTCCATCATTTGTTTCTCTGCTGGTAAAATAGAAACAAATTGGGTCTAATCAATGCATTGGGATTTAGAGACTGCTAATCTTCTAGTTAACATGAAGTCACTACATATACACAATACTTCATTATGTTATTATGAGGCTACCAGAAAATTGAATGATGGTTTGGGAAAGTGATACTATGACTTGAGCAGTGATACTATGACTTTGCTTCCATCTTTGCCTGTTAATCTGGAACTCCTTCCCTCCATCATGTGGCACAAGCTCCAGAGAGCACCACCCAAACTCCCCACCAGGCCAGGCTCAGTGCCTGATTGGGTTAGGGTTGGGTTAGGGTCAGGTTAAGGTCACCAGCCCTGGAGTGAGAAAAATCCAGATTGTTATCCCAGTTTTGTTACTTCCCAGCTCTTTTGCCCTTGGGAAAGCTGCATTAACTCCCTGGTCCCCAGTTTCCTCGTTTGTAAAATCTGGGCACTAACATTTTCCTCATAGACTTGTGAGGAGTAAAGGCTGTTTTTGGAACCCCTGGGGTCTCTGTCTGATACATAGGAAGCCTCAGGAGGCTGCATCCACCCCAAACACTGCGAAACACACGGAAGTCCTGCGCATCTGCTACACCATCATGGAGTCATCATCCTATGAATTTATAAAGCCTTTGCACTGTTTGTATTTTCAGTTTGTGCTGTGTCTCAGAGTTGATTTCATTTTTTTTTTGTTGTTGTTGTTGTTCATTCAGCCAACATTTATTGAGCACCTACTCTGGGGAAGACAATTTCAGGCACTTTGTATACATTATGAACAAGATAAACATGCAAGTGGAGGAAGACAGATAATAAACAATAAGCATAACATAGTAGCAAATTCCATAGTATGCTAGAAAGTTCTCCATGCTGGAAGAATAAAAGCATATAGATGTCCAGTGAATATAAGCTTTCAGTGAGGCTACATAAATAAGTTCTAGAGAACTGATGTACAACATTGTGCCACAAATAACAATACACCATGCACTTCCAAATTTGTTAAGAGTACATCTCATACTATGTGTTTCTACCAGAAAAAAAAAAAAGATGAATGAAAAACAACAAAACATACAAACAAAACCCAAAGGTACACAAGAAAACTTTGCAGAAACTGTGTGGAGATTTCTGGACCTACTAAACATAGAGCTTCCATATGATCCAGCAATTCCACTCCTAGGTATTTACCCAAAGGACACAGAAACATCAATTCCAAAGAACACCTGCACCCCTATGTTTATAGCAGCACTGTTTACAATAGCTAAGCTTTGGAAACAACCCAAATGCCCAAAAATAGATGACTGGATCAAGAAGATGTGGTATATATACACCATGGAATATTACTCAGCATTCAAAAAAGATAAACACATGCAATTTGCAGCAACATGGATGGTGCTGGAAGGGATCATGCTCAGTGAAATAAGCCAGAAAGAAAAAGAAAAATACCAGATGGTCTCACTCATAGCAGGAATCTAGAAAACTTAAATAAGGGACCAGGAAAATGAATAACTATAAGAAAGTGAAAATCAAAATCAGCAAAAAACTATGAACCAGAGACCAGGGGGCAGGGAGGGGAGAGATTGGGGTCAAAATAAAGGGGTTGCAATTCTATGGGGAATATAAAAATAAAATTTATTAAATAAAAGAAAAAAAAACTTTGCAGAAGATGTATTTGTCTATTGCATTGGTTTAATTCTAGTGATGGTGTCACAAGAATTTGCAACTGCCAAACTCATCAAATTGTACACATCAATTACATGCAGTTCTTTGTATATCAGTCATATTGCCTGAAAATAAATTGCCTGTTAGATATACATAGATTAAATTATATATGAAATTGTTTAAAAACAAGGAGATTTATCAAGTTTTCAAGAATACTGAGGGCAGCAGCAGGGGTGGAGTATGGAGAGAGGGAACATGTGAGCTCAACATAAGTATGATTGCAAAGGAATAATGTTAGCAAAGACCTACAGGAGGTGAAAGAATGAGCCAAACAGCTATTTGGGGACTGAGGAGGACAGGTAACATTCCAGGCAGAGGGAACAGATGTATGACCTACCTGTTAAAAGAATGACAAGGAAGCCACTGTGGTTAGAGCAGAGAATGGGGAAGAGTATTGAGAGAAGAGGTTGAAGAGTAAAGGGAAGAGCAGATCACTTAGGGCTTTGCAGGTATCATTAGACTCTGGATTTTACCCTGAGTTTATTCACTGACTAAGTTTCTATTTCATGGATAGTCTTTATTAGAAGCTGTGGTGACCAGGACGAAGCCAGACACAGAAACACAGAAAAAAAAATGGTCCTTTTGCTATTAAAACAAGTGGACAGTCAAGGACATCTATTAACACACACTTTGTTCTGTTTATTTATTTTAGAACCTTTCTGTCAATGGTGGTCATGGCCTAACTTTAAGAAAAATCAGAACAGGTCCTGGAGTCTTCAGTCCAACACAAAGTCCCTGCATCTTGGTTCTACTGACATCTTGGACTATTCAATCCTCTATTGTCCTGTGCATGGTAGGATATTTAGCAGCACACCTGCTCTCTATCCATTAGACAATGGCCATGCCTCTCCCAGCATGACAGCCAAAAATGTCCCTAGGCATTGTAAATGTTCCTGAGTGGGGGCAGACACAGTCATTCCAGATAATCATTGTCTAGCTGGGAAGGTGTAGTGACCTTCTGTCATTATCTTGGGCTGGT
Source organism: Talpa occidentalis (assembly GCF_014898055.3). Lineage (NCBI taxonomy): Eukaryota > Metazoa > Chordata > Mammalia > Eulipotyphla > Talpidae > Talpa > Talpa occidentalis. The sequence continues at coordinate 83,834,504 of NW_023605305.1, forward strand.
TGTACCTGAAATCCACTCTTCCCCACCATTATTCCATTATTTTGGAATTCCCACCTTAAAGTTTGGCAGGCATGCTGAGTTGAAACTTACTTCTACCAAGACTCCCCTGATAAGGAGGGCATGAGCCACATGTAGCTATTACTGGTTTTGTATGCAGGAGATAGAGCTGCAAAGATTCTGGACCTATGGGGATGATGGTGGACTCAGCCAAAAGCAGTGTTCAGGAAAGCAAAGGTGTTCGGGAAAGCAGAGATGGTCCCACTACTGCGTGGTTCACACATACATGTACTGATCTGGAACATTGGTCCTAGCAGAAGCTCTATCCTGCTCATACTGCTTTATGGCAGGTCAGGATGATCCTCCAGGTTTCTTAGCTTGGTTGCCACTGGCTTTTTAACCCTATATTCTCCGGATGAATTCTTTTTGTGCATAAGTCAGCCCAATTTGGTTTCTCTTGCTTGCCTCCAAGAACTTTGCCTAAGACACAAAATAAGCATGAAATAATAACAGTTGATCTCTGAAGACAGAGCTGGTGGGAGGTTGGTGCCTGCACCTTGAACAGAAGGAAACCCTTACTGGCAATTACCATTTCAGTAGTCTAGTGCATTTTTTAAGGATTTATTTATTTATACAAGCACTGGGGTACAGTCCAGAGGTGCGGGAGGGTGAGAGAATTCACTAGAGACAGAGTGGGGAGCCGAACAGGCAGATGGACTGAAGTACACTGCTGAGGGGAGCAGGGGGCAAGACAGGAGAGGTCTGTCATGCCATGTGGAACTCTCCCTGGCTGACCGGGAATCGACCCAGCGCTGCGGCCATGAACAGCTTCACAGAGCAGTGCTCAACCTGCTGCGCCACCGGGGAGACCCGTCTAAGTGCATTTTGATATTTTAGCATCCTATCCTTGTGGCCTTGGTACTTTTGGAAAAAAGAAAAGCAATCAATATTCTTAAGTGCTTAGAGGCACTGCCTCAAGTCTTCCCTGAAGTGAGAGTGAAAAGTAGGGGGCAGGAGGGGTTGTGCTACATGGGGGGACTTGGGTTATAGACTGAAGCCTCAGAGCACCACTAAATCACATCCACTCCAACCCCCAAACTTACCTTGAAATCCAGAATGATGGAAACAATTTTTACTAGATTGGTGGTTTGGGTCAGACCAATCAATGGGACATTTGTGCCCCCAAACCTTCTTCTGGTTGATCTCTGCTGGTTGATAACTGTGTTGAAGCTGGACCTTCCTCAATCAGATTGTGTCAGAGAATTAAATCCTGGTGGCTTCATCATTGATTGTATGTAGTGAGAGAGAGACACACGCACACCAAATGATGGTTATGATGATAAATATGAAGAACTCACAGGGCGCTCATCCATCCCCAGCTCTGCTCTGCATGTGACATGCATACAACTTTCCTTTAACCTTCACCTTCACTAGAGGAAGCAGGTACTATTATTATTCCCATTTAAGTGAAAAAAACTGAGGCATGCCTGGTTAATTAATTGATTCAAGATCACACCATCAATGAAAGGCAGAACTGGGAGATGGATGATTGGTTGATTTAGGAGCAACAATTCCTTTCAACATAGTGATCAAAATGTTGACCTTGAAACCTTGGGTCAAATGCTAACTCTATTCCTAACTAGTAGTTAAGAAATTACTTTTAACTTCAGTTTAAAAATAGTTGTATCTAATTGTAAATGATTATAAGTAATAATTGTAAATAAGTGTATCTAATTTCATAGAGATGCAAGGAGATTACATGAGTTAACACATATAAAAACATAGAATAGTGCCTGGCATCAAATAAGTATTCAATAAATGTTGGGCATTGTTATTAATATTATGTCTTCATGCATATTTTGGCAGACTGGCCCAGAGCTTACTTTCTAACTAGGAGCCTGTATACTCTTCTTAGAATCTGTGCCCTTAGTTCCTTAAATGAATGATTTACACATATTAAACAGGAAATAAATAATTGATGACTGGATGAATGAATGAATGAATGCATAAATAATTGAATGAATTAGTGAAAGATGCTGAGGAAAAGTGGGTCTGATCCTACTGGGTGGAGCTTGTAAGTAAAAACTCATATTCTCAGGAAATAAAAATAATCACCCATAATTAATGTTATGAATGGATCATGGGCTATGCCTCCCTTCAAAGGAAAATGACTTTCTTGTCTACATTCAAGGAAACAACTGGCCCCTGGACCTCCCAAGCACTCCTAAGCTCTAGCCACTCCCGTGCTTTCCCTTTGCTTCTTCATTTGCACCTCACCCCGCCTCCACACACACACATATACTCACTAGCCCAGCCTGTGCTGTGAATTTCATGGTCGTAGCTTATGCCAGTAAAAAGCCTTTCATGCTCTGCTAATGTGGCATTTGTTTGGTAATATGCAGGAGAGAGCATTAAAAATAAATCCAGAAATGGCATCTTATAAATTTGGATTTTCTGTTCTCATAATTTATAGGGGTTCGTGTTAGAGAGCACTGTCTTATGCATAAATACAATTTCTTTGTGAGCTGATGATGGAATTTATATCAAAGGGGGTCGAACATATACTTCATGAACTCAGCATCCACTATTATAAGCTATTTCATGTATAACTGGAGACAAATGATCTCTCCCCCTGTTTGTCTTAACTTAAAATTCAGTGGGTTTGCTTGAATTCATTTCCAAGGCAAAGGGGTGGGGGGACGGGACCAAGATTTATACACCTTTAATATAATCAATCCTAAACATATCTTTAGACAAATAATTTAAAAATCTATGCATCATGAAACACCTCTATTAATTTCAGGATACAGAGTTTGGTGAATTTTTATGTGATTGTGGGTTTGTGTGTTTAAGGAGATTTAAAAAAGAAAAATTCCATCCTCTCTTTCCTTCCCCCGCAGAAAGAAATTTTAACAGGACCATTTTGAAATAAAATCCCACAAGGAAACAATCACCTTAGACAATTAAACTGGGAGAAGGTCCCCCGAGGGCAAGTAAAAAAAAAGTTCGTAAAAATAATTGCCAGACTGGATTTCTGCTGTATTTAGGTTGTGCGTACTAATGGAAGGTGCACACATTCATGGAAAATACACACACACACTCATCAAAAATACACACATACAGAGTGAGTGGGTCTCTCCACGGAACAGGCTGTGGCACTGCTGTGTGCAACTGTCTGGCCACACTGGGGGCCTTTCTGGCAAGCAGTGGTGATTTGGAAACTGTAGGCAATATAAAATAACAACCAGGTCATTTACAAGGTTCTGCCAAATATTAACCTTATAGCCAAATCTCCTCCAACCTTGCAGAGCCCTAATGTGAACCAGGCCAGCTCCACAGCACTTTACAATATGCCAGGGGTGCAGCAGTGGGTGAGTGAGCAGGGGACCTGGTACACACTGGTTAGAAATATTTTAAGGGGGTGCGTTTATACCAAGATAATGATGTGGGTTTTTTTTAAGTGCCAGAAAGATTGCTTAATTGCTCTCACCTTCCTCAGGGGAAACTCAAAGGTTAATTCCTCCTAGAAAGTGGGGTTTGCATTTGCCCTGAAGATAACAGAATTACTTGAGCTGTGGTCGAGGGTGTAGGAAATTGTGGTTTAAAGCCAGGTGGCCCAGAGTGTTTTGCCAGGAAGGACTGAGGTTCGGGTTTTGTCTGTGTTAGGGAATTGCTTTGGATGAGAATCCTGCAGTGCTGTGTTTATGCCACACTCAGGGGCACGCAGGGACAGTCATTCATGTGTTCATGTTTACTTTTAAAAGGTTATCTTCATTCTTTTCAGCACTCTAAAAGAGATCATAGATTTGGATGAGGACCTCTACTTCTTCACTTCTTGTTTATTTAGCAACCACGTTGAGTCCTTTTACCATGTTAATTAATCCTTTCAACAACCTTTGGAGGTAGATTCTGTTGCCAATGCCATTCCAGAGAAACAGAGACACCTTTCCCAGGAGACTTAGCGTGGAACTGGGTGCACAGTGCTCTCCCCTGGACACCAAGAGCCTGTTGTTTCAAGATGAGATTCAAGCCTGGATCTTCTATCCTTTGCTTTAAAATGCCAAGGAGACATAGGCTTGTGAGCTAGTCACAGAGGACTATACTTGTCCACCATTCAAGCTACAACAGAGAAATAATTCCTAAGGACGTCCCTCTGCTTGAAGAAAGTGTGTGAATTGTTCTCTCTCCAGCTGTGCAGATCCTCACCACATTTTACTTACACCTCTAAAGGCTGAGGGTATCTTTCTAAGGAAGACCTTGGAGAAATTCAGGGCAATTTCCAGCTTGAAATGGAGCCAGGTGGAGGCTTCCACAACAACAAGGAGACTGGTCTCTCTGGGTCTTCTCAGGGAAATGGTGTTATCACTACTTACTGGAAGCAGAGGTGACATATCTTGTCAGCCAAGAAACTCCAACTCACAGTTAGTGAGGCTTCCTTGAATGTGTTGCTTTCTTTGTGGAGTGGGGGGCGGGGGAGCTAAATTCTTCAGCATATGCAGTGTTGAGAGAAACAGTTCTCCAAAAAGGTTGGGATGGTGTTTTAAACTGAGTTCCCGCGGATGTAGCCAGGAGACCCAGTTTTAACAGCAGGGCTGTTATTTTAACAATAGGTTACCAGATCCATTGGGCAATCGGACTAAAAGCCCATATTTATTTCCCTAATTTTATAAACATTTAATAGGTCCTTATTAAACACATCAGCCAGCATGATTTAATAACACAATCAGTCTAGAAGTTTAAGAAAATTGAAAACAGGATTTGAATGTAATGCAGCCACAATTACTGGAGATTACAGGGAATCATTCCCATATGTCTCCAGTGGAGAGCTGCTAATCTCTGTTTGCGTGGAGGTGATTTCCTTTGGAAGCCTGCCCAGCCTTCAACAGCACTAGCGCTGAACAAATTAGATTTGAAAGTCCCCAATTTTATGACTAAGGTAATATACTCTGTGAATTTAGAGAGACACTGAGTTCCTATTTTCACTGGCTTTCAAATGCAGGACAGAGACCTTGGTTTCATTTCGTCTGGCTCCACTTTGAATACGCTCATAAGTTGCAGGGGTCAGCGGGTGTTTGCACACGTCTTCCATGGATACTCTCATCCTCTCCACCCATCAAGCCACAGCACTGGCATCATGGCCTCGTGAATGACGCCAGATCTCAGGAATGTGCTGCAATTAGACTGAAGCCAGCCTGCCCGTTCAGGGTCTGGGGGCCACACCACCGTCTCGCCCTGTTGAGCCGTTCCCATTCCAGTCCCCTTCCTCTGCTCGTGGGCCCTCCCAGCGGCTGTACTTATCCTCAGAGAGTGATGACCTGGTGAACTAGGCCTTATGTTTCTCTCTTTCTGAGCTGGCTTCTAGAGTAAGGGTGGTTTCTTCATCAGGAAGCAGAATTTCTTGGCTGGCTCTCACTATAACAGCAAGGACATATAGGCTCAGAAGGAAAGTTCAAGGGCCTGAAGTTCTAAAGAGAAAGCTGAAATAGGATTTCCATGGGTCTCATAAGGACTTAACTGTCTCCACTTGAACTTCTCTTCCTGGCCTGCCTCCTGCTTTGGTAGACTGGAAACACACAGTGATAATGACTTCCTGCCAATGGGCTGCTACTAGACGTACTCACACACCAGCACCAATGACTTGAAGCTTCATCATAACCCAGTAATGTCAGTATCACCACTTACACTTTGGAAAAAAGGAAACTGAGGTTCTGTCGACTTTTGTGCTGTGCTAGAGCTCAGCAGAGAAAGGATTCTGACCCAGGGAGTCTTGGATCCTAGAGCTTCTACTCTCAGTTGCTATTTGGAGCAGACTTCCTTCCATGGCAAAAATCTGGCAATAAGAGCAATGCCTGATTTGAAATGCAAATGTAGGTTTTCCTGGACATCTTCCCACTTAAGCCCAGAGTTCTGATTTTACCCCCTCAATCTCTTCCAGGCCTTTTCATTTCATCATGGTTCTATCATGAACTTTAGAAGATACACAAGATGCAAGAAAGGACTAGAGGAAGAATTAGGAAAAAGTTTACTGGAAGTATCAGGCAGCTTGCAGAGAGGAGAACAAAAATGAGACATTAAAGTTCCTGAGGTAAGATTTATCCAACAGGCACTATTCTAGCACCTTTGTTGTATTCTCCTTTATTTTAATGCCCCCAGCAATGCCAGGAGGCCACCCTATCTTAAATGAATACTGATTTAACAGATGTTCAATAATTGGTTCAGCTGCCCAGCTAGTGAGTGACACCATGGGATTTCCACACAGGCCTTGTGGCTCAGGCTCTCATCCCTCCCATAATTCTCTGGTGGTTGCAGATCAGTAACCACACCAAGGAGGAATTCAGATTATTATAGGTTAATTTCTATTTGTTGGGTCTTCTCTGGAGCCTTTTAAGCAGGCCTAAGTAGATTTATCTAAACAGAGTAGGATGAAAAGATAAAACAGCACAACCTGAGCCCACGCTTCCTCCTAGGCACGTGGATACCCACACATACTTAAGCACACGTGTACATACACATACACGATACAACTCAAAGTGCAAACAAATTGTTTACTCCAGGTGAAGCTTCTGTGTGCTGAAGGTTAAAGCAGAGTGGGAGAGAGTGAAACCCTAGAGGCAATTGAGACCTCCAGAATTCTCCATTCATCCTCCACCATAGACAGGATTTGGTTACCCTAAAAGTGGAATGTTGAACACCCAGGCAACTGCATATAGGTTCTTGCAGCTCTTTCCTTTCACCTAGAGCAACTGGTCCCCCACTGTAGCATGCCTTGAAGTTTATCTAGGGAATCAAATGCACCAAGCCCCAGGGTCTCCCCCGGACATGATAGACACTGAGGGCAGATGTTAGCCCATCCCCTGGTCAGGCACAACCACCTCCTTCCATTGGGGTTCTTTACACAAACTCTTGGAGGTAAGCAGTTGTAGGGTAAGGAAAAATGTCAGGCTTTTCTGCCCTCCTGCCATCAAGATGGATGACAGAACCCTGCGGTCCTGAATGCATGCCTGATGGCAGGTACCTGGAATAGGGTGTGGGCATAGGTAGATGGGATTCACCTGGGCTGAGACTGGGCTTTTAAGGGTGGCATCTCAGGGACGCCAGCAGCAGCCAAAAGAGAAGCCAAAGAGAAGACGAGAGAGAAGCAAAGAAGCAGAAGCAAAGAAGCAGAAGCAGAAATCGCCGGAGAGCCCAGATAGGGTGAGGATTTGCTAGGGGCTGGGAAGACTGCCAGTCTCCCGGCCCCCCAGCACCCCTGCCTGCTGTTTAACAGGTAAACCCCAATAAAAACCTGCAAAAGCCACTGAGGGCTCCAGGACTCCTCCTTTACCTGGTCTGCTGGATCAGAAAACCTGCATTGTGTCCATTCCTGCCCCTACAGCAGTGCAGACTCTGGCTTGGTGAACAGTGATCTTCACACCACCTTTCATGTTGATTGCAGCCCAGGGGAAGCCACAGCCTTAGAAAGTGCTCAGTTCTATGGAGAATCCCAAGCCCACCCTGAAATATTTAGAGTAGCATCTTTTAGAAACACTTAACTTTTACCATGACTGACTCAATGGCTTCCAGAGCCAGTGAGCACAGCAGCCTGAGCATTTAACAACGTTTTAAAAGAAATACCAATAAGTTCAGTTGCACTGTCTGAGAGAACAAATCCAACTAAATAAACCACAGGTAGAATTGTCCATTTCATAAAAGGTATTGCCTTCTGGAGTATCATTCCATTCCATCTCTATTTCATTGAAAAGAAGTCCTCCAGTACAGACTTTGCACCTAGTCCTCAAGGTTCAATACTGATTATATGGAGTGGCCAAGTGGACACAGGGCAGGAATTCTCTGGAGCCCACCTGTTTGGATTGGAATCCTCACCCTGCCAACCACTAGCTTTGTGTCCTAGGGCAAATTTACTTCATTCCTTGGTGCATCCTTGTCCCCTTCTCTAAAATGGAATCCACCTCTCAAGAGAGTTGTAAGGATTAAGTTAGTTAATCCATGGAGAGTTCTTAGAACAGTGCCTTGCACATATTAAGAGTTGAAACCATGTTATCTTCTATATCCTCAAATGGGAAAATGCTCCCATTGAGAAGGAATTCATTGGACAAAATGTCCCCTTGGTTTAAAATAAATAAAATCAATTGAATGTGATGAAATTGATCAAGGGTAAGATTTTAGACTCAAAAAATCTGCCTTTACTTCTTGGTGCTTTCTCTTTCTATAGTGTCATCACTGGACTTCTTTGCGCCTCAGTTTCCTCATTTGTAGAAAATAAGGAGGAATCATGTTGACTTTAGGCTTTTTGAATGGAACCTATATGAGGCAACATGGGGTCGGATGTGTGAACCTTGGAGCCACATGATTCTAGGTTCCAGCCCTCAACTACTGAATATCTATGTGATAATCAAAATGGCATTTACCATTTGAACCTTGGTTTACACGTCTAAACAATAAAGCCATCTTATGGAATTGGACTCAGGGTTAAATGAGGTTTGTGTGTAGCTCCCAACACATAATCAGCACACCATAGATTTTAGCAGTGTTTATTTTTATTAGTCTTTTTCATACCATACAGATAGTGGCCACCTAAAACACTATTTTAATTGTACTAAAATACACATAACACAAAGTTTATTCTCTTAGCCATTTTTAAGTGTATCACCACCATCCATCTCCAGAACACTTTTCATCTTGCAAAACTGAAATTCTGTCTCCATTAACCACTAACTCTCTGTTCCTCATCCCCTTTGCCCATGGCAAACCACATTATATTCTCTGTCTCTATGAATTTGACACCTCTAGGTACCTCATAGAAGTGAAACCACACAGTATTTGTCTTTCTATCTGGCTTATTTCATTTAGCACAATGTCCTCATGGTTCATCCATGTTGTAACATCTATCAGAAGTTCCTTCCTTTTTAAGGCTGCATAATATTCATTTGTATGTATGTGCAACATTTTGTTCATTCATCTGTCAACAGTTTTTTTTTAAGATTTATTTATTTATGCATGTAAGAACTGGGGTACAGGCCAGAGGTGTGGGGAGTGAGAGGAGTCACAAGAGAGAGTGGGGAGCAGAAGAGGCAGATTGACTGAAACACACTGCTGAGGGGAGCAGTGGGCAAGGCAGGAGAGTCTGCTGTGCCATGTGGGTCAGCTCCCTCGTGGTGGTTTGTATGTTTTTAACTATTGTGAATAATGCTGCTATGAATTTGGGTATGCACATCTCTCTTTGAGACCCTGTTTTCAATTATTTGAGATACACACATGGAAGTAAAACTGCTGGATCATGTGATAATTCTGTTTTCTAACTTTTGAGGAACTGCTATACAGTTCACTGAGACTACACCATTTAACATTCCTACTAAAAGAGCATGAGATTTTTAGTTTCTCCACATTCTCACCTACACTTGTTATTTACCGGGTGTGCGTCTGTAGCCATCTTAATGGGAGAAAGGGAACTCCCCCTTTTCAGAAGTTGGCTTTTTTTAAAGATTTATTTCTTTGTTTCTTTGTTTGTTTGTTTATGCAAGCACTGGGTACAGTCAGAAGCACAAGAGAGTGAGAGAATTCACCAGAGTCAGAGCGGGGAGCAGAACAGGCAGACTGATGAAGAAACACACTGCTGGGGGGAGCAGCGGGCACGGCAGGAGAGGTCTGCACGCCATGTGGGACACTCGCCAGCAGCCGGGGATGGAACCGGCATTGCAGAGGGTGCGGGCAGCCTCACAGCCCAGCGCTTAACCACTGCGCCACCAGGGGAGGCCCAGAAGTTGGCATTTTGAACACTACTACTGTTGCTTTTAAAAAAGACTTCAATTCTTACCTGTTTTGCTAACTCAGAGAAATCTGAAGAAGATTTCTGCATTTACAACAAATGTGAAAAGCAATGGGCCTGTTCAGCGAGGGTTTTCACAGGTGCCACTCTGGAGACAGCATCATCCCTGGCAACCCAGCTCCCTCCAGAAACTCCTTTTTACAGGTGTATTACCATAGCATGCTACTTCTACTAGATGTAATGATTTTAGGTTTTACGTGTTATTTGGTATGATTTGGAGGGTTATTTTCTGGGTCTGGGAACACTCAAAAATATTTCCATAGAAATGAGTGGTAATTGCTTCTCTACTTTCTGTCCTTTCAGCTGATGGAAGTTTTCATAACAATGCTCTATTTTGGGATAGAAGGGGAAACCTGTATCTCATTGTGGTTTTGATTTGCATTTCCCTGATCATGAGTAAGGCTGACCATCTTTTCAGGTGCTTCTTGGCTGTTTATAGCTTTCCTTTGGAGAAATGTCCTTAGTGAATTTCAAAAATAGGGTTGTAGGCCCTCCCTAGCGGTGCAAGGGGTTAAGCACCTCACGATGAAGCAATCCCACAGCCTCTACAGCACAAGTTTGATCCCCGGCAGGCCAGGGAGAAACCCACAAGATGCAGCAGACCTCTCCAGTCTCATCCGTTGCTCCCCTCAGCAGTGTATTTTAGTCAGTCTGCCTGTTCTGCTCCCCGCTCTGTCTCTGGTGGATCCTCTCACCACCCCCGATCTCTGGCCTGTACCCCAGCACCTGTATGCATAAATAAATAAATCTTAAAAAAAATAGGGTTGTAGGTTTTTGTTTTTGTTGAGTTATAGATAAAGATTTTTTTTTAAGATTTTTTTTTTTATTAATACAAGAGCCGGGGTACAGGCCAGATGCGCGGGAGGGTGAGAGGATTCACCAGAGACAGAGCGGGGAACCGAACAGGCAGACTGACGAAATACACTGCTGAGGGGAGCAGCCAGGGAGACAGGAGAGGTCTGCTCGCCATGTGGGTTGCTCCGAGGCCGGCGGGGATAGAAGCAGCACTGCAGAGGCTGCGGACAGCTTCACATTGCTGCGCTCAACCACCTGCGCCACTAGGGAAGCCCTAGATAAAGATAATTTACGATACTTCTAGAGATGCATTTATGAGCAAATTATTTTTTTTCCTCAGAAAAATAAGGGTAATATTCTTAACAGGGAGGAAAGTAGGAACTATACTGGTATTTTGCAATAAGGTTAGCATAAAATCTCCCTTTTTCTAGGAGTGGTTTAAATAGAGATCTTAGGTAAGGGACTATGAAGAGCATCCCCACTCCCAACACTGGCCCCCTGAAGCTTGCCCACCAGAGTCATGCTGCCTCTGAGCCCTGGCACTTTCTACCCAGTCCCCATTAACATTAACCAGCTGGCAGCTGGGTGGTATTGGAGCCTGGCTCACCCAGGTGATCTTGGGATGACTGTAATGGCAGGGCCAGCCTCACACTGAACTGACCCCCGCCCTCAACACACACCTTATAAGGCAGCGCTGACTCTTTGTGCCCTTCTCACCCAGAAGCGGCGGCTCTAGCAGTCTCTCTTTTTGAGAGTCTTGGGTAGCTCCTAAGTCAGGCCTTAGCTGGTCGCTGCAAATGGCTATAAAATCCTGCTGTGTTTTCCCATTTCAACCTGTGGGAAAAGGCCAGGAGAAGTAGAAGATGGATTTTACTAAATTTTACCTGGGTTTCTGTTCCTTGCGTCCTCTCGCCGCCTGTACCCCAAACCCAAAGCCTGCCCAGCAATATCTCCTGCCTCTGTCTTTGGGTAATGATTGGATCTTCCCTCTTCACTCAGACCAGGTGGGTCAATGAATTCCTTTGAATGCCTTTGGCCTCTTTGGTTTAATGCTATTTAATTTCATTTTACCAAGAGTCTTCTACTCTTAATATGTATTTACACAACCACAGACCTAGAGGAACTTGCAATGAAACAGAACGGCAAAACATTAAGGGACCTACTGTACAAGGACCCACGTGTAACTTGGGTTGTCTTTTTTGTATGTTTTTCATTGAATGTGTGTGTGTGTGGTGGTGGTGGTGGGGAATGCATCTGCAAATGCCTGGCAGGAATCTGTGAAAAAATCATTCCTGTGGTCATTCCTGCTAATATGCAGCGACCTGAGAACATGTCGAGCATTTTATTTTCATGTCTGCTCCAATAACTGAAAACAATTTAAAGAAGCAAAATATTAGGGCCAACAGTTTTCAAAGAGATGTTTTTTTCATCTCTAGCTTGAAAGCAAATGGTAACCTTCTAAGCAAGCAAACAGAAAGGGCTTTTATGCATATCTGATTAGCTCATTTCCTTTGATTTTGGCGAGTGATGTCATGTGGGCCCAGCTGTTGGTGCGCTGCAGATGATTTCCCTGCCTCGTGTTTCAGCAAGCCGTTCCTGCCCCTAATGGAATTACTCTGACTAGAAGCCAGCGTTTTTCATGGTTCACCTCTCCTCTCAGCTGATATCCAGGACTCCTCTGGAAAGAAGGAGGGGAGACCACAAAGGCATTTACATGCCTGGAGAACAATAATTCCATGTAGACTCTTACCACGAAGTTGTTGGTTTGGGGGTGGGGGGTGGTCTGTGTTTCCCTTGCCGTGGCTTATTCTCGACTTCTGTAAAATAATAGGGTCTGAAGTGGATGAGGGGCTCTGACTCCAGGGTTCTGGGTCCTCCAGGGCACATGGGACCAACCCCTTTCTGCCTCACGCACTCACAGTGAGTTGACACATGAACTCAGAGAAGGCACGGGGCTGGGGCCGGCGCCGGGCAACACACCTGCATCCTGGCTCAGGTGACCCGAGTCTAAATTTGAGAGCCGTGTGCACTTTGCTAGCTGAGAATTGGAGCCTCTGTAAGCCCCCATCTCTCCTAGTGAAAAGCAGACACTGAAGGGAGGGCACAGAAAGAAGGGAGACTAGTTGGGGGAGTTAGGAGGAATAATGGAAATCTCTATACTTTGTTTTACCACAAGCCTAAAACTTCTAGAAAAAGTATTTAAAAATAGTAAGCACATTATCTACTTTTTTTCTCAACTAGTTCTTAGATATTATGCCAGGGCTAATCTGCGGGGGGAGGGAATTTCAGTGTGTTCATGATTGACACTTGGGGTTATTAGATCCTTTGTTGTGGGAGCAGGGTGTCTTGTGAGTTATAGAGGGTGTAGCAGTATCCCAGCATCCCTGGTCTTTATCTACCAGATGCCAGTGGCATTTCCCCTAATACACACACTGTGTCATGTCCAGACATTGCTAATGGCTCTTGTGTTGCAAACTTGTGCCTGACTGAGAAACTCTGTGCTGGGTTAAAGGAAAAACAATGATCAGTGTATTGGATGGCTCTGCTTCAAAGTCAGGTGACAACTCTGCTATCCTCAAGCCCAACTGCTCAGGCTGATCTCAAGCCTATCTGGTTCCCCTCACCCCCACCCCCAATCTTGGGCTCCTACATCTGGAAAGCACTATCTCTAGTCTCCCTACCCCCACCCCCTGTCTAGACCCTTCCTAGCTTCAACCTCACCTCCTTTACCAATAAATCTTCCCGTATCCATTCAACCTTCAGAGTCATCTTCTCTCCCCAGCTCCTCAATCTACCATTCAAAGTAGCTCCTATTTCCGTGGTGCTTTAGAGTAAGAGGGTTTAGAACAGGAAGAACAATGCAAATCCTGTAGCCCTGCAGCCATCGAGGAAGTGAGGCCCCAGGCCGGTTTAAGGACTTGTCCAAGATCACTGTGTTGGTGGAGAACAGGCCTGGGCTTGTGACCACGGCCTGAGGGCAGTTACCCTGAATGGAGCACATCACCCACAGAGGATCCCCATGTCCAGCCTGTGCCTTCCTTCATCAATATTGGCTCCATTTATGGATAGGCGGGTGGCAGGTATAGTCTCATCTACTACTCAGATATTCCGAAATTTCTGTTTTTCCCATGGATGCTCAGTTTAAAGGACTTTCCTTCCTTACTCCCTTTGATTTCACTAGACCCCATTCAAGCTCAATAGAGAAAAGGAGTCAGCAAAAGGTATCCAGCTTCAGCCTGCCTCAGAATCACCTGGAAGATTTTTACAACACAGATTGCTATGCTCCATTCCCAGAGTTTCTGATTCTGTTAGTTTGGGGTGGGCCTGGGCCTCTGTGTTCCTAGGGATGCCAGCATTGCTGATCTGACCTCTCATGGATGGAGAGTCTGGTCTTGAAGCTGAGTAAACCTGGGTTTGAGTCCTTGCCTCACCTCCTCAAACAAGTGACTCAATTTCTTTAGCTTGTTTTTTCCATTTCTAAAATCAAAATGATTAGAAGTGCTTATATAAATGTACTGTTATTTATTACACATAATCTGTTCAATTTCTGGGATTTACCATCTCTCCACATGGGTCCTATGCAGAAGAGCACAAAAAGGTAAAATTCCTTCCCTCTATGAAGCTGGGGGCTTAAGAGAGATTGTGGCCAGTGGAACTCACAGAAGGGGTGCAAGTTGGTGTGAGCTCAGTAAAAATGACTTGGTCTCTCAGCTATTTCTGCAAATAGGGCAAAATGGACTTTTCCTATCCCCCATCCCCAGGATCTCTTGGCGAGGTCAGAGGAGGGTAGTGAGCACTGTAAAGGATTCCTTGGTGATATGATGATTGTTCTTGACCCAAAGCCTTTTGGTGATCATCCTTTATTTCAAAAGTCTGTGTGTTTTCCTTCCAGTGGGCACCTCCTTGCTCCACCCTCATCAGTGGCCCCTTCTTCTGACTGTGTTACCTAATTGCTACTCAACTCTAAGCAGCCTGCTTGGAAACATACCTGCCTAATGCACACTGTCTCTACCTCTCTTCTCTCTGATGAGAGTAAGTGTCCTTGGAGGAAATGAACTATGCTTCCCAATTCTTCAGAATTCCTGAGTTCCTTGGCATCCATCTCGTGAAACAGTGAAGTGACAAATGTTGAATGTGGTTTACCTAAACAATATCAAAGCTTTACCCAGGACTTGGGAAAACTGGTTCCTCCATCTTTTTAGTTAACACGTAGCTCTCATCTTTTTGATTAGTTCAGGTGTTCAAGAGTTGGTCATGGACAACAAGTTAAATCTGTGCATAACACACTCATCTGCTATGAGCACAACTATCTGGGGAGGGGAAATCACAATCTTAAGGAACAACATGTCTGGTTTTCAAACATCCTGTCACTTTATTACTGAAATTATAAAAGCATTATGCTGGGTGAGTTACTCAACCTCCCCCATTTAAATGGGACAGCAATAAACTCTTAAAATAATGAAACTCAGAGAGTAATGGGAAGTGGAGGGGAAAGGAGGGAGTAGAGAAATCAGATGTTTAAAGTGTAGTCATAAAATAACTGGGCCAGTTGGACTACATGTGGTTCAACTAGTATTCCCTCCCCCTTCCCAAATGTGCCTTATATTTTAACAGAACAATGATTCTTCAAAGGTTATTTCCATGAAGAATTTGGGGAGAGAGCCACCACAGGGGTCTATAGGGAACCACCCAGTCTCACATTTTTTTTTTAATATTCTGGATGGGGCTCTTTAGCATATTTTCAATAATTTTTAGTAGTATAGTTTTTATTTTTATTTAACTAGTATGTGTCACCTTGTGAACACCAGTCCACCTCTTTTAACTGTGTTGCATACTTATTACTGCAACATCCTCAAGATACAGCATGGCCATGACATTCTATGGTGCTTTCCCAATAGGTGTCCCTATTTAAGAAGAATGGCACTACTCAGCCAGCCAAAGCATCTGGATGGAGGCCACCAGGTAGCGGATTTCATGGGGAGCTTGATGCACAGTGATGCCCTCCAGTCTTCCTTTGGATCAGCAGCTACCATCCACCAGTCATTAGACACGTTGACATGGCACCTTGAGATGAGTCAGTCAGCACTGGTGAGTGAGTCTTTGTACACTCTGTACACTCATCTCTTGGGATTTAAGTGACGCTCATATGTCTAGTCCTGCACAATGATGTTTTAGTCAATGCAAGATCACATATATGATGGTGATCCCTGTCTACAGTGAGAGGTACTCTTTAAAATTGTATCATGAATAGTTGTGTGCTTACCCTGAGATTCAGTGGTCCATCTACCATGTGTTGCAGGTTCTTCCAATGTATTTCTCAGAAGGTAGACCATGGTGAAGTGATGTGTGGCAATACCCTAAGGTGTTTCTAGGACAGGGTTCAACCAATGTGTCTGCCTTTACCCATGGGAGTGAAATTTAACTTCTCGTGTTGAAAATGATTTAAAAGACTGAAAAATTTTGCATTAGACACTCAAACCCCATCGCGATGGCCCTTGGTGAATATGGTGAGCGAACTTGACATAAGCCTTGTGAAATTTTTGCTTTGCCACTTAACTGCTATGTGGATTCAGGCAAAGAAGTTAAATTTGGGGAATCTTCAATTTCTCATCTGAAATCTAGGATGATAACAAGATTTAGCTCCAGGGGGTTGTTTAGAGGATTAAATGGGATAGAGCATGTGCCTGTACATAGTAAGGCATCCAATGCTAGGAGCTATCAATGTGGTGATCACTTATTAATATATACACTAGATACATAGTAATAGTTCCAGCACATAGCAAATGCCTAATCATTCTTAGCTGCTGTTATTTTTATTAATCCTCAAAAATATTTTAAAAAGTCATGGTGAATAGAATATAACCTTTTGAGTGACACTGAAATATGCTGTAACTGACTAAATGTATTTCTTTAGTGGATAGAGAAACTTCTTTTAAACTTCTTTATTCATTCTGTATTTTATTACTCAGGATATCTCCTTTATCCTGAGAGGAGGTGTCTGGTAGAGCTTTGTGTTTTTTAATGGAGGTTACCATTTTAATTTTCCCATTGTGAAATTCTTGCTTGAATTTGTTGTTTGATGGACCCTGAAGTTGACCCAATGTATTTTATATTTACTTAGAACAAAGGATGTGTGTTTTCCCCTTTTTATTTTATTCTCTAGAGCTGAAGTATTACGGCAATGCTGAATGTTCTTAAGAACCATAAAAGCTAAAATATATTGAGTGTTCTCTTGGTGCCAAGTATGAGAATAATTGTTTTCTATGTGTGAGCAATTTTCATCTTCAGAGAGCAACAATGTGCCTTCAGTATTTATTGCTAACCACTTCTATACATGAGAAAGTGGAGGTTGAAGAACCTATTAAATGAATAAATTGCTGTTGAATTCCAGAACCAATGAACTTAACTGTAAGAGAGTTATCTTTAAAATAGTGTCAATAATACTTGTGTGTCCACCCTGAGATTCAGCAAACCTTCCCTCCCTGTTTTACTCTCCTAGACTGGAAGCTCCTTGAAGGTAGGAACAATATTTCATTCCTCTTTGAATCTTTCCCTTTTGATGTGACTAGTACATGGTGAATTCTCAAAACAGAAAAAAGGTTCATTGAGTCCTTGTACAGTGATTTTACAGCTCCTATCTTTATCAGCACTCTGATAAAATTACTGCATATGATTTCTAAAAGCAAGTTACTGCTGTTCTTTGGGTGGGGGGTGTAAATGGAGACCATGCAATCATTCTTAAGGTCCCAGATCATAGAAAATTATCTGGAACCAAAACCTCAAGTAGGGAAAAGAAAAATTTGATGCCTAAAACTTCATTTCCAAGGTAGCGGTTGATTAACTCTCAAATCATACCATGTGTCCAGTGTCCAGTAATGGGCAGTCTGTGATGTGTGAACGAATTTAATTGTGGGCCCAGATGTTACTTGCAGGAGTAATTTGTCTGTGATTGGAGGAGGTGGTCCCACACAGATCAGTTGGGAAGGAGAAAATTATAGTGTTGTGTTGAAAGAAATCACTGCCAGAGAAAGGGTAGCTGTACTTTCTGCCAGGAAGGCAGGGGGTTTGATGGCATTAAAGAGGAATGCATACCGTATATGTGTCCCCTTCTCTAAACATAACCAGGTCCCCACCTTCCAGGACATCAGGAAAGAACAAATATGAGCCACTTGAGGAAGAAATGACTGTGTTTTGTCTCAAGTGGAGAAAACTCGAAGCTAAGGTCACCCTCAAATTTTGCCCAAGCAAACAAAAAAGTGTGACATTTGATCCTAGAATTTTATTTTATTTATGATAATGATGTTACCACATCTGGATTTTTTTTTTTTTGCAAGTATTGTAACTCCAGTTGCTATAGGAAGTACAACAAGAAGCTTCCCACAATGAGTAATCTCCTAGACCAGGGAAGATATGTCCAAACCTATCTTTTGATGCAGGGCTCAAATGCTGTCTCCAGGACTCTGCTTTTCTCTTGATTTCCTAGAGGCCTGGTCCTCAATTCTGCCTCCTTTGTCAGACTTCATATACTCAGTTACTGCAGCAGTCCCAGATCCTGAATTCTCTGATTCACTTCCCAGAAGGAAAGTTATGGTCTCTTTCCAAGACTCCTAGGCAAGTCTCACTGCTGTGATTGAGTGAGTGGCTCTATCTCCATGCCAATCACTATTGTCAGGAGTGGGGTATAATACATGATGACTAATGCCTGGAATTCATGCTTTCCTCAGAAATCCATGACTTAAGAGTTAGCAAAACAGAGATCTGTGATAAATATTAACACCCTCTGCTATGGCTGTTTATTGAGAGCTATTTGTCAGGAATTGCCTGATACCTCCAAAGTCTCTTTTTAATTACTTAAGAAAGCATTTACTGATGCCCTTCCATCATAAACAAAAGCAAACATGCTCCCCACTCACAGTTGAGGAAAGTGTCGTAAGGCAGGTATCACCATCTGTACATGCAGCAACTGAAACTTCTTTGAATTAAATTGGGTTCCTACAGCATCACAATTCCTAAGTGAGAAACAGAAATCCAAACCTAAATCTGTTCCCATAGCCCATGTTCTGAACTAAGATGCTTGTCACTAACCTAAAATGCCCTGCTTTGGGGAATCATCTGCCCCAGGCTAGTATGTTTACCTGTGACCATGGCCTCTCGCAATGAAGATTATCTCATCAAGAAGAAAGGGACAGAATGTGTAAAAGATTCAAGGAACCTGTATCCTCTACCCGCTATATCACATACTAAGCAATCAATATGAAATTCTTCTGGACTCTTAATGATAAGTCACCACAAAATGACCAACTAATTTTTATAAATGTGCTTTTATTCAATAGTATGTCTCCTCGGTGCTTTAACAATAGCCACCAATTTGATTTTAGACATTTGGTCCTGTAAGAACGTCTTGGCAGTTCCTTTGATAAGAACAGCATTTTCAATTCTCTCTGGCTTCCAAAAGTATACAACAGGTTACTTTTTACCACCAATAAGGGTATGGAAGCTCAGAGAGGTCAAATGACTTACCCACAGTTGCTCAGCTTGTCAAAGGTGGAGCAGAAGCTTGCACCACCTATTTTAACCTCTGCATGACTGTTTCCAGAATGTCTTGCATCCATCATGACTTTGGTCATAAACTTAGCAACTTCTTTTAAATACCTATTCTAGTCTCATCTGAAGCAACATTACTTGTTGCTGATGTTGGCTGAATGTGTGTTTTCTAAAGTACATTTCATGAACACAAATTGGTCAAAATTTTAAAGTCTATCCATGAATCTCCTAATTGCTCATGCACCATCAGCAGTAGTAGCTCACACAGTGAGAATCTAGCTGTGCTATGTCATGGCTTCCCCAGTTGACTGTAATTTTAGGACCAAGGCTTAGGTTCACAGGCAGGCAACAGGCAATTTCTGTGGAAAGATTTCATGGTTTTTCCTTCCACAAAGAGATAGACTAACATCAGCTGAAGGAGATATGATCATTTTCAGTTCCTTTCCACCCAGTGTTGACCTTCCCAATCCAATCCTTTTCCCAGTTCTGCTCTCTTCCTGGCTTTACTTGTGGGTGACACTTCTTGCTAACCCACTTTTCTTGCCCCACCAATGCTTGAGGACGTTTATTGTTTTGTGACCTGCAGGAGTTTTTGTGGTGTTCCGGTGTTCTTCCACAATGGTTGTCACCCAATTTATTGTTCAAGTTGAAAAGCATCTGTTTTGCAGAACGATTTCAACAAGGAAGCTATTGCCACCTTCACTTCGTTAATTAACTTCCCATAAGTTTTCCTACTGATTTCTGAAGTTCTGCTACCCTTGTAAGCCACTTAAGGATGAAATTCAGATCCCAACGTGCATTTTCATCCCTAGTTACATGGTAGGAAGGATTAAGAAAACTACCTAATACCTCTCTGTTTTAGCACAGAGAATAGGAGGAATAGAAGCAACCCATTGCATAAACACATTCCTTCCCAAATAGTCAAGCTCTTAGAGGCGGCTCATTTGTTTTTACCATTTAACAATGAAATTAAGGGAGTCTGTGTTTGTCCTCATAGCTATTCTTGGCTTCCATGATGCCCAGAGAGATTGAGGATATTGGATGATAGTGTGTCTTCTCAGGGAAAGAGGTTACATGTTCATATTCTGTTTTTTATTCTTTCTCATGAGAGTATTTATCCAACTGCAAGACAACACTTCAACTTTTCCCCAACTACACATCGATGTTACCAGCTTGCTAAATGCCACTGTTGACTACAGACAGAGTTGACGTCCTTTCTCATACCATACCAAACTTCAAATCTGTTGCACAAATCTGATGCTTAGGCCCTAGACCGACCAATAAAATCAAGATCTGAGAACAGAACCCCAGCAGGCTTTTGAACACTCGCCAAGTGCCTCTATTGTGCTCACAGCCTAGAAGGCCTCTTTTCCACTGCCCTCAGATTCCAGAGTTTCTATACTGTCATGAATAGATGCAATCAGGCAGGACTGGGGTTGAATCCCTACCCCATTTAGGAGCTTTGACCTGGGGCTGTGGACTCAGCATTTCTAAGCCTTAGATCTTCCTTAGGCTTATCAAGATGAGAATGACTCAAGGAGATTATTCCTGGGCTGTGCAGCCCAATTTTGCTACAAAGATGAGCTAATTGGTCTCTCTGCCTGGATTGTCTCCTCTGCTCAGTTCTTATCTTACACCAATAATTTTCTTAAAGTATTACACCCATGCCCATTAAGAAAGAAAAGCAGCCTCTGACCTCTGGATGTAACTCTGTTGTTAGGAGCTGGCCTGGAGCTCCAAACTGCCCGTGATGTCCTCCTGTCAGACATACATCAGCTCACTAAATATTGACATCAGACAAGGTCACTCTGTGATCATGAGGAACTGAGACAGAAAACCAAACTACTTCCTAATGTTGACTAAGGATAAAACCAGCTCACTGTAAACAAAATACTACCCTGCCCGCAACTGTTGTTATAAGCAACAGCTGCATCCTTACCTATCACAGCTATAGCCTCATTCTAGTCTTTCCTTCTAAAAAACATTCAAGATAGTCTATTGTAAATTAAGCTGCCTCTCTGACAACCTAAAGTGAATCCCTTTGCTTTCAGTTCCAAAGATCAGGCTATGCTGAAATCCTTTCTAACCTTCTCACTGAGACACCCTGTTTGCCCATGGTATGTACTCCCAGCAACAAGTAATAAACCCAACCTAGTTACACATGTGTACCTGGTGAACTTGGTGTGAAAGGCATCAGCAGCTCTTTTTTATTCAAAGTCTTGGAATCCCACTGATTTAAGAACCCAGGAGTATTAAATCATCTTTACTTTGCTCTGCAAAATCTTCTAGATTTTTTTTTTTCCCTTCCTCCTTCTGTTTCCTATGAAATCCCATTTCTCTTCATTTCCTGGCATGGCCTTTAGGGATGTTCAGTCAATTTCTCACTCAACAATGCTTTTCTCTTGCTCTGAGTCATCCCTGACTGCTTCCTCTAAGTCAGTCTGAAACAAACAATTGAGCACTTACTATGTTAATTAAAATTTTGCCATTCCCAAAGAGCCATAAGTTGGTTCATTACATTGGACAACAAAACATGAAGTAGGTGCTATTATTAATCCAACTGACAGGTGAGAAAACAGAGGCACTGGAAATGGGTTCTCATTCATAGTAAGTGGCAGCATCAAGATGAAGGAATATTCTGATGTTCGGCTTCCAAAAAGAGTTCCTGGTGCTTTGCCCGGCTTTAAATCTTTGGCTACTGAAAACTTTCTTTTATGGTCCCCCAAATATTGCACCTATGTTAATATTATTGTGTATTCTCAAGTGTATCTTGCCTTCTTTCATTCATAGAGTTCTGTTTGCCACCAAATTCAAGCAGTTGTATGAAGCTTATCAAAGTTATCTTTGAATTCCTATTAAGTCACATAAATTTTCTTTTGCTCCAAAATGATAAGAACTTGTGCGAGTCCAACCTGCTTTATTAAAGACTTGCAGGTCCAAATATGAACACCCAATGCTCTTAAATTGAATTAAAGATGCTTCACACACCCAGGCTTTATAAAACACTTCAAGAACCTCCCTGAATTTGCAGGTGGCAGTTCTATGCCAGATTAACTGATCACTTGGTTAAAGATAAATGATTCCCAGATTCCTTTGGTAAGTTCAGAATCTGATAAGACAGTGGGTGGTTATGTTCTTTTGGGAAGCCCGCCATCAGAATATTTCTTCATCCTGATGCTGCCACTTACTGTGATTTCCAGTGCCTCTTTTCTGACCTGTCAGTTGGATTCATAATAGCACCTACTTCAAGTTTTGTTGTCCAATGTAATGTAAAAGAAGGTGATCTTTTCTTTTTATTGAAGCAAACAAATGTGAATGCTTCTGCATAGCATACTTTCTGGGGATTCATTTATTTTATACTGTTTTGGGGTGGAGTTTGGTGATATTTGTCTTGAAGGCACACTACTCAACCACTGAGCTCCCACCATTACGGATGGGGCTTATATCCCAAGGGGGAAGTTTTCAAGTGAGGTTGAAATGGAACCTTTTCAGATGGGAATTTAATGAAAGTGAAGAGTCTAGAGTGAGAAGAACCTTAGAACATCAATGGAAGCACAGGACATGGGCTTAGTCTTTGGGGATCCTGGAATCTAGGATTCTGAGAGGCTAAACAGTTACTGATGGATCTAAACTGACATCAGGTTACTTTCCACTTTTGCATGACAGGAACAAAACTGTGTTTATAGCCTTCTTCTGACTAAGAAACATTCTGTCTTTGCACCTTTAGGGTCCCTCTCCCCTTTGTCTCTCAGAACTCCAAGCTTAATAGCTAGGGCTTTGGTGATGCTGCTGGGAGTGGATCTTTGGTTTGGAAAGAACAAGATTCAATCAAGGCAGAAAAAAAAAAGGAAGGGTGGTTAGGGGATTCCCAACCATCTGGGGACCCATAGCTAGGTATCACAAAAGTCCTTCGTTGGGAGTTGAGAGTGGGATAGTGTCTGGAGGGGAGGAGTGATCATCAGTGTGCAGGACATAGATGAGGAAGAAAACATTTTCACTAAGTTTTGGAAACAAATGTGCTTTGAGAGCCACTCAAGGTTTGTTGTTTTCGTGGATTTTGTTGCTGGTCTACATTGCTTGACTGTCCAAGGGCCTGACCAGTTATAAACCCCATAACAGGGTGCCACCTATGCTTGGGTTTGCTCAGCCTGGGTCATGTTCAGAATATAAGGATTAGTTCAGGGCACTGTGCTTGAAGAGACCTGTAGCCCATTTGAACACCACAGGAAGAATAGAGGGGTCAAAACCACCTCATCTTCAGAATATTTAAAAGAATCGGGAATGTTTAGGTTGAAGAACGTAAGTCTTGGGATCACCCTCAGGACTCTTTTGAAAGATCTGGTGAGAAATGATATCTAATATCTGGATAGTTCCACTAGGGAAACCAGGGCCAGCAAGAAAAAGTCTCTCTCCTAAAATAGATGTTACACCTCAACAAAGAGAACTTTCTGATATTACAGGCCACAGATGGAAGAAAAATAAGTTCAAAGCAAATATTTAGGGAATGCAAAGATCCCAAATTTGAGTAATCATTGGGAGATGCCTGTCCCCCAAAGACTCTAATAAGTGTATCTAAGGAATATGTATTTATGTATTTTCCAGATGCAGTGTTAGATAAATAAATCCATATAATGGAATATTACTGAAACATCAGAGTCAGGTATACACTATAAAATGGATGTGTCCTGGAAACATTAAGCGAAAAGTTATTCATCTGTTGACCACATAGTATATGATCCCATTTATATGAAATGGCCCCAATACCTAAGTCTATAGAGACCTGTGGTTGGCTAGGACTGGGAGGCGTTGGGGGCTGGGGTTAGAATGGCAGTGATTGTTAATGGATTTCTTTGGGGGGTAATGAACTTGTTCTAAATGGGATGTGGTAACAGTTACTCACTTCTGAGAATATACTGGGAACACTAAATTATGTACCTAAAGTAGATAAACTGTATATGTGAATTATATCTCTATAAAGCTATTATATTTCTTTTAAAAGTTAATCCACATAACACTGCCTTCAGTGAAATTTTGGTACCATATCTCTACCCAGTTTCAATTAGAGCTATCTGAGGATCTTTTATAAGGTACTAATAACCATGTCCCACTGCCCACAATTAAAATTCAATTGATACCACAATTACCAGTTTTCAAAAAGTTTCCCACATGAGTTTAACATGCCTCTTAGGTTAAGAATCTCAAGAACAGATAAACGTTTAAGTTCCCTTCTTTTGAGATGCTGAGTTCTCAAGTCTAACTGTATTTTAGTGTTTAGAAGCGTGAGATTTCTGGGTCAGATACCTGGCTTAGCATGAGCTGTGTGACTTTGACCATGCTCTTGAGCCTGAGTCTTAATTTTTCTCATCTGTAAAATGGCACCTACCTCATAGTGCTTGTGTGAGGAGTAAATGACATGTGCAATTGATTTAGTCTAGTGCTGGTATGGAGTCAGAATTCGAGATTAAAGAAGACGAATGGTGGCAGTGCATGGGGTGGGGTGATCTGCACAAGGAAAAGAAATAGAGATTGGAATGTGGGAGGATTGGGTCTTTCTTAAGATGAAATACAGCCAAAACTGACCAGATTCACATGTTGGGTGTTTTGTGGACAAAGATGTTGGGATAAGAGTCAGTAGCAGTAAGAAATATTCATATTTGAATACCCTAGGATTAAAAAAAAAAGAACCAAAGTTCCTAACTTTAAAGATCCTCTTATACAATTGGATTTTAGATGGGGTTAAGCATAAGCACTATAATCCTTGCCACTGGCTGGATGAACTCAAAATCACAGGGAAAGGTGGAGCATATGTCTGAGAAACTTCTCCTTTGAGTATAGGTATATTTGTAGACTGGCAATGTTCTTAAATTTGTATATTTTTATTATCAACAAACCAACCTGGAATGTCATCAAGCATGAGGAAACAAGACCATAAATTGGGCTAGCTGGGGTTCCAGCCTCTATGACATATCTACACACAGAGAAAAATTAAATGGCACAAACTTTTTAAGACTCTAACTCTAGGAAAGGGGATCCGTCAGAGGATCAGTTTCCTGTTGTTGCTTCTCTTTTTAATCCCCCCTCTCCCCACCCATACCAACCTAAAACAAAATCAGGACTCGTTATCCTATTAGTGTACTTTTGGCAGACCTGGACTCTGGCGAGGCTTTCCTGACCAGTTTACTGATTGGTGTTTATTACTAATCATCTGTGGTTGGAAACACAACCCAGGGAGGAGAAAGACCAGGGCAGCAGTGTGCAGTGACATTGTTAGGATTATCCACAGTGTTTTCTGTGGGAATCGCTCAACCCCAATCCACAACCACAACAGATGCCTTAGCACGCCAAATCCCAGCATTGGCAGGCAGGCCGGGCAGGCTTCCCTTAGCACTTGGCCAGGTTCCCTTTCCCTCTGCCTGGTGTCTGGAGCTCAGTGCTTGGCCAGGAGTAAAGGTGAGACAGACTGAGGAGGGAGGAGTTTGCTGCATTTGACAGCAGTGCTGGGATGTCATGTTTATCTGAATACACTGTAGAAAATCAAGAGATTGAATGAGTAAGGACATGAGCACCAAGATTAGGGCCCTGGGGGAACATGAGATGGTGCATTGTGAGTTGTGATCTTCCTTGGTGTAATTTATAATCTCTTAGCATTTGGGTTTTCTGATGAAGAAATGTCCTCGTTCATGAAGAATTTGAGTGCCTACTCTGTGCCAGGTCCTTAGTGTAGAAGAAAAGCAGTTGCTAAACAAAACTAAGATTCACGATTCAAACAAATGATAGAAGTATAATCTACACCTAAATCAGTGAGTTTGTAGCCACCACGCTGATGTTATAGGTACTCAGGAGATTCATAAACAGTGGGGATCTTAGGTGAATCTTCCTGAATAGATATGATTATATCATTTTAGCCAAGTCTCTAGCCCAAATATTGCTGACTTTGCTAACATTGTCATTTCTTTGGAAATATGCCTTATAATAGTTTAATTTTTCTTCAACTTCTAAAAGTAAGAAATCCCTATTCTTAAACTCATTTGGGTAATATAGGGAAAATTAAATCATCATTTATCAGCCCAAAACAACCATGCTTAGTATTCTCATGTGAAAAAAAAAAAAAAAGAAAAGGAATTGTAGACCAGGAACTCTTTTTTTTCTTTATCTAAGGCTAGTAGATCTGCTCAGTATCTTGCAAATTCTGCCTGAAAGTCAGAGGCATAGTATTTGAATGGTGAGTATTCATTGTGAAAAGGTGGTTTCTTCCCTAAGTGAAATCTTCTATGTTTTGCCAAATCTGAAAGTATGAAATTAGAAAAAGACAGAGGATGAGATGATGGTGTTTTGTTTGATGCTTTACAAGCATGTGTGTTTAAAGGTTAACTAGTACCTTTTTATCTAGGAAGAAAATTCTATGAGAATTTATCATCCATGAGCACTGTGGCTCAGTGGTGAGAATGATTTTTACTTAGTCATCATATTTTCAGCAAGTGTCTTTTATGTGCCAGTAATTAGGTGAAGAGACTAAAAAACAGGGATATAGAGGTGTTTAGTTGGGAGGGGGCAAATGACCCCCCTTAATAATGAAGTGTCATGTGCATATGCTGAGGATGCTAAAAAGGAAAGTACAGATGTCATGAGCTGCTAGAGCAAGGGCCCTAACATACTCTGGATAATGAGAAAAGTCTTCCATAATTTAACACCCTTGAAGCTCACAAAATATATTTGCAAGAGGGGGCCTCCGCTGGTGGCACAGCGGTTGACCGCTGGGCTGTGATGCTGCCCGCAGCCTCTGCTGTGCTGGTTTGATCCCTGGCAGCCGGTGAGGATCCCACATAGTGCGACAGACCTCTCCTGCTGTGCCCGCTGCTCCCCTCAGCAGTGCATTTCGTCAGTCTGCCTGTTCTGCTCCCCACTCTGGCTATGGTGAATTCTCTCACCCTCCTGCGCTTCTGACTATACCCAGTGCTTGTATAAATAAATAAATAAATCTTTAAAAATATATATTTGCAAGAAGGCAAGGGGTTCAGTCTGGTCCATGATAGAGAGCATTCCAGCAGCCTTGGTCAGTTCAGGACTGGTGTTCCAACTGTTTAGCATAACCACTCACACTGGGGCCGTTTTGAAATGCTGAGATGTTGGTGCTATGAGCATGAATACATAGTGAATCTGGAAAATTGCATACTTGTGTGGCCAATTGGCCTTTTAACTGATCTTCCTCAGAAGAGAATGTCACTTCCTGGAGATCTTTTGCTGGAGTCCCACCCTTCACCCTTTGATGTATGGAGTTGCTTTGGACCTAGTTAAGGGGATACCAGAAATTCCAGTCTCTTTGCATAAAGGGATATAAAAAGCATCAGATAGCCTTTTTGAGTGGTTGTGGCAAAAAGATTAATCATCATTTATGCTCTGTACATTGGGAGATGTCTGATGTGAATTCAACAACTGAAATCAAATGAATAATTCAGCACGTGGATCAATCGCATCATCTCACTTGCCATGTTTCTGCTATTTTTATGTAATTGCAAAGTGAAAAATAAATTGATGTCATAAATAAACAACTGTCTTTTGATATTAAATAGGCCCTAACATTTTTAGAACTATTAAAACATAGGGAGACAAATCTCGACTTTTTTTTTTTTTTTTTTTTTTTACTGTCAGTGTTGAGAGAAAAATAATGTGGAAGGATCAAGCATCCGATCTCTTCTTCTAAGACCAGTTATTTGCTGATCTTGTTCTGGAAGGTACTGCTCATGAGAAGGCTCTTACTGTCGATTTGATGGTGTGACAGTACAACTGAGTCTGCAACCAAACAAATACCAAGCTTAATTCCTTTCATGTTAATATTTTAAAGTTGATAGATATGACTGGACACTGTCTAGAAGTATACACTTATTTATAAATCTATCCTTGATTAAGTAAATAGTAATTAATAATCCATCCTTGTCACCATTTTATGCCTCTCTAAAGAAAAACACAAAGCATGTGTTAGGTAATCTCCTATCTTAGGTAGTGACAATCATCACTGTGATAATTAGCGTTCCAACTCTCATATGTTCATAACAGTACAAACAAATAATACATTTAACTGTGTAATCACTGGCCTTTTCTTTCCTAAGGATATTTATTAATGCCCTCCCTTGGTCAGAAATACTGCTTGTTGGAAGTGTTACTGGAACTTATTCTCTGGGTGGGAAATATAAAATCTCTGCAGCTTAAACTTACTATAAAAACTCAAAACACATTATTTATTAGCCTGTGATCCAAGGACAAGCTCTAACTATAGTTTTGAAAATATGTGTTATCAATAAAATTCATGAATCTCTAGCATGTTGTCAGCTGTATCTACCCTTCACATGGTAATTTTATATCTTTAAACATCTTATCTCTGAAGCTCTTTGAACTTCATTTGAACATCAATTAGACCCACATCAATATATGCTGTCTTAGAATAGAAATTCCCTTGGGGTCAAGCAGGCTATCTGGATAATATATCATGTCTAACAGCACACTAGGTAGAGTTAGTAGTAATAACAAAACAACCACAGATTATAGCATGATTTAGCGAGCACAGCCTACTCTCTCTTTTCAGATAATTACCCTTCTCTTTTGTTCATTCTCAGAATTTAAAACACAGTGGGTTCTTAAAGCCAAATATAATTTAAAATAAACTCTTGCATTCTCCTTTCCCAGCTCAGATCTGGGAAGGGACAAGAGCTAAGTGGGAAAGAATTAGACCTTTTGAACTGTGGGGGGGAAAGCAGAGGGAGTGTGAAGGCTTCTGATGTTTCTCATCCGGACTCGGTTTGCATCCCTGAGATGCTGGTGTTCTTGACTGTGTCTTTCAATCCGGCCTAGCATGTTTGTGCAGCCAAATGTCATTTCATAGGAAAAATCAAACTTGATTTGGTGAGATTTCTAGAGAAGAATGAATCCAATCTGGGGTGGAATTGACAAAGCATACCGATTAAAACAAATACAATGGGGTGCCCTGTGCCTGCCATTGTAGTGTCTAAAGATGATTGCTTTCAGAGAAATACAATGGTCTTAGCTCAGAGGTGACAAAACATATTCTCTTTCCCTTTTCTCTTGGTAGAACTTCCTTTCAGAAGGGAAATGAATCTCTATTATGTTCCAGTGATCAGGGAGGAAAGACAACCTTCTGCCAGAGCTGCAGAGCAGAGGGTATTAGTAATATTGACTGAACAAATTGAATTCATGGGACTGATAGATTCAACACTTCACACTCAAAGGAGTGCCGTGATTTTGTAAAGTGCATGTTTATCTGATCCTCTATTGTTTTGGGAAGGACCAACCCAAGTGACTTTTGTAGCCTGGTGGTAGATAGATAGACCCAAGAACCAGGGAGTCCTGCAGTGCAAGTTGAGCACTGAACAGCTGCCAGTCATCCCTTGCTTAGATTATGATACAAATGTCACCCTCCAAGTAAAATGCAAGATCTTCACAAGAGTATCAGCAGCCCAAGTAGTTCTCATTCAGATCTGCTCCACATCATCACTGAGTTGTTTGTTAGCCTCCCCTCAGTGTAAGAACCCAAAAAGATAAAATTACTAGAGTGAGTGATGTTTTACGACAAAAAAATAACACATCCATTGTACCACAGTGCCAAATACATTTTAGGTACTTAGTAAATACGTATCAAAAGTATGATTTTATGTTGTATGTGCTGGTGAATCTGTCTCCTTAAGCCATAGTTCTATGGAATATATCATCTGTCATGTTCATCTTTGCAACCTAAGCACACCAGATAGTGGCCAACATTGAGTATCATCTAATTACTATTTGCTGAATGAATTAAAAATGTGTAAACCTAAGCATCCAATGACAAACGAGTGGATAAAGATGATTTGGTCTATATACACAATGAAATACTATGCAGCTATAAAGAAAGATGAACTCTTGCCATTTGTGGCAATGTGGATGGAACTAGAGGAGATGATGCTAAGTGAAATAAGTCAGAAGGAGAAAGACAAATACTGATGATTAGAGAAAGAAAACAAAGGAGCACCAAAACAAAACTAGAAATCTGACTGTAAAATTGATGCTATGGGGAGAAGGAGAGAGCAAAGTCAGGAGAGGACCAATGGGCTATAGTGGAGGATTGTGGGTGCTTTGTTGATGGGCATGGTATGGTAACGCACATCTGAAGAGGTGTGAACCTGTACCCCTAAATCATATACATTGCTGTAAACCTGCATTAGTTGCCTCAGTGAAACATATAATTAAAAAAAGTGGTAAACCATTCCCTAAGAAGGTCCACATCATCAACCTTCCCATCTTACATATGTGGAAACAGGCTATCATAGAGGACTAAGGTGTGGCATTGCAGCCCCTCATTCTTCTAGTCTGGGTTACTGAACTAAGTAAGACCTGGAGAGAGTTGTTCCTCTGAACCGCTCTCTTTTGGCTCATGCATAACCTATCACTTTCAGCAAGTTGTTCTGGATTCTTGCACTGAGAGATACTGAGGGACATAGTCAAGCAAAACTCACCATCTTGTTTACTATGAAGATGATTTTTAATACACAAGCAAAGGCCTACTTAGAAAGTTTCAGATAAATTTCTCAGTCCTCTGAGCTATTAAACCTTGATGCCAGGCCTCCCCTAGTGGCTCAGCGGTTGAGCGCTGGGCTGCGAAGCTGCCCACAGCCTCTACAGCACCAGTTCAATCCCCGACCACCGGGCAAGGGTCCCACATGGCGCGCAGGCCTCTCCTGCCGCCCGCAGCTCCCCTCAGCAGTGTATTTTGTCAGTCTGGCTGTTCTGTTCCCCACTCTGGCTCTGGTGAATTCTCTCACCCTCCCACGCTTCTGACTGTACCCAGTGCTTGTATAAATAAATAAATCTTTAAAAAAAAAAAAAAAAAACTTGATGCCTACAGAATAATATAATGTGATTTAAGGGTGAGGTTTTTTGCTTTTATTTTCAAATAGAATAGACTTTATTTTTTAGATGTTTTAAGTTCACAGCAAAATTGAGTGGAAGGTACAGAGATTTCCCACATGTCTCCTGCATTCCCCACAGTCTCTGTTCCCACCAGAATCGTACCTGTGTTACAGTCCTTCAGTGTCATCATCATCCAAAGTCCTTGGTTTATATTAGGATTCACTCTTGCATTGTAACTTCTGTGGGTTTAGACAAATGTAGAATCACATGTACCCACCAATATAGTGTAATACAGAGTAATTTTACTAACCTAAAACCCTGTGTGCTCAGTCTGCTCATCCTTCCTCTTCCCATGTCCTCTGGCAATCATGGAATTTTTTATTTTCTCCATAGTTTTGTGCGATTTTCCCCCATAAAATTGGGATATACAGTGTATAGATGTAATACGTGTTTAAATTTCCTTCATATCTTTTCATGACTTGATAACTCATCTCTTTTTAGTGCTGAAAAAACTTTCCATTTTCTAACTGGACCACAGCTTAGGTATCGATTCACCTACTTGGTAATTTCCAAGCTTTGACAATTATAAATCATGTTACTAAAAGCATTTTGTACAGGTGTTTTGCAGATAAGTTTTTAACTTCTTTGGGCAAATAAGAGAAGCATAAGTGCTGAATCCTACGGTAAGAGTATCGGTGGGCTTTTCACTTTATGAACATCCATCCCATCATGTAACTCATTGCCATTGCTTCTTCCACTTGAAGAGTCAAATCCTTGTGTCAAATCAGCTTTAGTCATTATATATCAATATGTGTTTTTATTTCTGATCTTATAATTCTGTCTTACCATGATGTTTTATTATCATGTTCGATGTGCTATTATACTCTGTCTTTAATTTTATCACTAAGAAATAACTAGTAAATAACTCCCATAGCAGCAAAATCTATGGGAGTGGTTCAGGGAGTAAGAGACCCTTGCTTCAAATTCCAGCTCTATTTACTGGTTGTGTGACCTTGAGTAAGTTATTAAACTCAGTTTCTTCATCCACAAAATAGGGTGACAATATCAACTATCTTAAGGATTTGTTAGGATTAAAAGAGAAAATCTGTGTGAAGCACTCATCCCGCGAATCCAAGGCATGTTACTGTTTTATTTCCTGTTTCACTTCCATCCCTACTTCCTACTCCATCTACTCCCTCGATGTCCTAGAAGGGGGCCTTTCAACCTCAGTACAGTTGACATTTAGAGCCCAGTAATTCTTTACTGTGTGTCTGTCCTATGGACTGTAGAATGTTGAGCAGTACCTGTGGACTCTACCCACTAGAAGCCATAAAAATATCTCCAGTAGTTACCAAAGTCTCCTTGGGGGACAAAATTATCCCTGATTGAAAACCCCTGTTTGGAAGCCTCCTGTTGGTGCCTATCGATTGGGACCTTTTTCTCTCCACTCATTCTCTGTCAAGTCCCATTTACCCTGACCAGGCCATGTGGCATTGGCTTCATTTTTTTTTTTTTTAATTTTTGCATAGAAGAACTGGAATGTAGGGCAGAGATGTGAGGGTGGGTCTGAGAGGATTCACCAGAGACAGTAGGGAGCAGAGCAGGTAGATTTACTGAAATATACTGCTAAGGGGTGCAACAGGCGAGACAGGAGACGTCTCCTGTGCCATGTGGCTTAGCTCCCTGCCTGGGGATCAACCTCAGACCGTAGCAGTGTTAGTGCTGAAAGTTAACCCCTAGGCCACCAGGGAGGCCCTGCATTTATTTTTTTTAAATCCAGACTTAGAGGCCCACTTGGAATCCTTTCTCCACTAATCATAGAGCAAACTTTTATTACCAGCCCTATCCTTTGTCCTTGGAGTGAGCACCATGTATACATCCCTTGAAGGGATGGCCATGTACATAGTCCACTAGGTCATGTCCCAGTGGCAACAGACAACTGGTGACACCCAAACTCCCCAGGCCCATACTATGCTTT
Source organism: Talpa occidentalis (assembly GCF_014898055.3). NCBI lineage: Eukaryota > Metazoa > Chordata > Mammalia > Eulipotyphla > Talpidae > Talpa > Talpa occidentalis. The sequence continues at coordinate 83,867,539 of NW_023605305.1, forward strand.
CAGGATGAAAACACAAGATGTATGCTTTGACACAGGACTTTTCTTTGTCAACATTTCAAAGTCTGTAAAACTATGAATACATACCAATAGAGTGTTAAGTAGGTGAAAGTTCAGTGATTCATCCTTTGTAAAATTGAAATTACGTGAAATCAGAACGTGCTTAGAAAAACTACAATATATGACAATTGTCAGAGGAGAGAGTGATTAGTTTTTTCTAGAAAGAGGCAGATGACCTGGTTCATGCTGTAGCAGTGATAACTGATAAGAGGCTAAGGGAATGCCCCTCTTCCATTTGCATTTCCATGTGGGGCTACAATGTGCTGAGCAAAGTTATGAGTAATAGGGATTAATGCTGGTAAGAATGAAACCTGAATATTTTCCATGAGCAAACTGAAAGATATTTGGAAACAAACAGGGCAGGGAATGTTCCCTTTAATAAACAAAACCAAACTCATATTAAAAACAAAGTTCTGGGTCCATGATGATTGGGGAATTTTGCCATGACCAGCACTGGAGTAAAAAAAGCTTGGATAGCGTTGATTACGATTTGGAGGTAGATTCCCAAGACTCGTGTTGATGATAGGAAATGTATGAATTTATGATAGATGGGGAACAGCTTGGCAGTATTTCTCTTAATTTTTATTAAAAAATAAATCAAGGAAACATGACTTTGGCAGAACTCTCCTCCCTGAACTTTACTTTTCATGTCCTTGGCTACTAACCCCCACACAAATAAAATTACCTCTTAAGTCTCTGGTTATTTAGAGGTGTGCTGAAACATTGTGGAATCCATTGTTTTTATCAAGCTTAGTGCTATTAGTGACTGAATGTGCTTAATTGTCAAAGTTTCTTCCATTTCCTAAATATAAGTATCTCCTAAATAATTTCCATTAATGTGGAATCGCCGTCACTTTCTTTTTATTGAGAAAGATTGTGGTGGGTTTTGAAGATGAAGGAAAATGAGACAAGGTAAACTCTGTATTTCTAGAAAGGACTGACCTTGAGGGTTGTACATCAGATTTCACCTCTGAAGTTACGGAAGATTCAGTGTACCTCTACACATATCTATATGCCTCTGGGTCTAAAGAGCTGTATAATCCAATACAGGGACTAGGTGAGAAGGCACTAATACAAACCAGAAATTCATTCTCGGTGTGTTTTTTAGAAGCTCAACTTTGCACAGTGCCATGAAAAGCACAAAGATACTTCCCCAGTGTGTATAGCAGGGTCATTTTAAGGACACATTTGTTGGACTTCACTCTCTTGGCATCTGTTCAGGACAGCTAACAAAAGTCAGTTGTCTTTTACCTTCTGATCACCCCCAACCCCACAACAAATCCCTAGCAAATTCCACGTGCTGAGTGTCCTCCTATTAGCATAATGGTGTGTTTTAATTTGGAGAAGCATGTGTTTCCTATAAGAAAGTTGTTTTAGGTCCTTAAATGTCTCTGTCAAACACTTTCTTTTTGTTTGGAGAAATAATTACAGATCAGTACTGTTGAAACCAAAACATCAGAGAAATTGCCTGTCCCATGTTTCTAATTTGGGGGATGTCTGCTCAGTGAATGACAAAAGTTTAGCTCGACCATGCCAAGAAAAACACATCCAGTTTGACCATTACAGTTGCTGACTTAGTTGTAAGGGATGACAGTACTCTGGTTGTTTTCCTTGCATCCCAGTGAAAGAGCTATCCTTCTGCAAAGACACATCTGTTGCAGTGACCCCCATGACGGCAGACACCCGGCAAAACTGGGATGTCAACTATAGTTGTCTTTGGGTGCTATTATCCCTCCTTTTTAGGAGTTATCTTATGTGGGTCCATAAATACCTAGAGCTATCATACTGACAGCTGATGTCCCCTCTCTGTAAATATTTCATTGCTGACTCTTTCTGATCCCAGACCTGGATGTGCTTTTGTCATAATAGTCTATTGCCCAAAGTGAGAAATACATAATTTTGATAGCCTTGGCTCACAGTAGCATTTAAATGATTGGTATATTCACAGGATAAAGCTGACAAAGACACAAGCACATAGTATATATATAAAACTTTATTTAGAGTAGAATTTAAAAATCACTCCCAATCATAATACCGTGTGTGTACTGAATAGAGTAGGGAGTGGGCCAGAGAGAGGAAATTGTTTGTGTCTGTGTCTTCTACCTTGGCTCCCATTGGCATGGTTTCTGTCCAATCTGGAATTTCATAGGATGGAATTCCATGTGAGTTTTCATGTCTAGGAAAGTTTTGATTACTGAAAAAGACACAAGTTAAAAAGCTGCTTTCAAGATGCACAACTTGTTCTACACATTCTACAGGGAAAGTATATACTGACCATGAGAAGGAACCATTCACAACTACACACAACATGGACGAATCTCACTTCATAATGTTGAGCAAAGATGTTGGGCAGAATCAAGTATGTGCTGTTCGATTTCACTTACAGAAAGTACAAAGTCAGGTGACAAGTCTATGTTGCTAGGAGTCACAGCAGTCATTTACCATTGGAAGAAGGGTCTAGAAAGGAGCTTACAAGAATTACCTTGGATTTCTGGAAATGTTCTGTTTCTTGATCTGAGTGCTGGTTACTGAGTGTGTCCATTTTTTGAAAATTGAGCTGTACCTTTGTGAGCACTAATATATATATATATATATTATATATATAAATATATATTATATATATATAATATGTATGTATGTGTGGAAAACAACCAGAGTACTGTCATCTCTTACAACTAAGTCAACTATATAACATCAGCTGTCATATATATATATATATATATATATATATATATATATATATATATGGGTGTGTGTGTGTGTGTGTGTATTTTACTTCAGAATAGTAAACACACATAGTAGCCAAAGCTGACTACTAAGAGAAGATAGGCATGTTTTGGAGGTCTGCTGGAAGGTTTAAGCTGTAATGGGAAGAGGAAAATTGAGAAAGAGAAATGTAGAGCCTTAGTGGTCTTTCAAATTAAAGCTGTCATAGAAATATGGCTGCAGACACCATGTCTGACTCCACATTAAACCTGTCATACACCCATTCTCTAAGGTCCATTCTCATCTTTATTTCTGAATCTCAAACATGCCTATGTTTAAGATCCACAGAAGATGTTCGAAAATATGTATAGATCCACTTTATATGCTAAACAAATAGGGCTTTTAAGTAGATAGAAGTCATAATCCTCTTAAAATCTTGTAAAAATTTTTGATTTATTAAATTAACAATTGGGGAACATCTTAAATGTCAACAATATGGCATCATTTAGTTATCTTAAGTCAGAACAATTATATATTAATTACAACAGTCATTAAAACCAATGTTTTATATGAATTTTAATAACATGTAACATTTTCCCAGTATCAGTTGAGAGGACAAAAGTGAAAAAACACATTTTAGGGTATAATAGAAATACATCTCAAAGAAAAAACCTAGAAGGAATGTTATCTAGGCCTTAGACTATGGGCAATTTTTACAAATTTTTCTCTCTTGAAATTGCTAAATTTTTGTTCTGGGACATGTATTTTGTTCATAGTAAAGAAAAAAAAGTGTTTTAAAAATCAGGGTCATTCAGGATCAAAACAAAATATAGAAAGAGAAATTCAAGCTCCAGTGAAATTTTTAGTGCTGAACTCAAGCTGAATTGACATTATGTCTTCAGGTACAAAGAGAAGGCAAATACCAAGGAGCCACCAGAGGCAGTGGGACTTGAGCTGAGCATGAACTTGGTATCAACCATGACAATGTTGTTCTTTGCTGAGGACAACTCATTTACAACTCTCCATATATTATCTCACAGTAAGATTATGAAGCAAGTGATGGTATTTCTCCATTTCTTTTATTAGATGATAACCTTTCAGTACAAACAAAATAATTTGCCCTAGATTCCATGGTTAGTAAGTTTAATAACCTGGTATAGTCAAACCCACATTTGTCAGAGTCCAAGAACTGCTTTCCCTGTTTGTCTTTTTCCTTAGGAGAAGCAAAGTTACTTTACTTGGTGCTAAGGAAATGTGTATATTGGGGGATGGGGAAGGGAAATGGGTGGGGTCAAAAATGGAAACCACTTGAGTAAATAGTATATCTTCAATCTAGTAACCTTATATTACAGGTCAAGAAAAATTAAATAGTTCTTTTCTGCTAACTCAGTCTAGGAAATCATTAGTAAAGACTTTCACCTCTTCCAGAATAAAATATAATATGACTCTGGGTTTTAACTTTTAGAAGTATACACACTCTCTGGACTTATGGAAATATATCTTCTTCCAAATGTCTACACTCAAATACCTGGTTGAAGGTGCTCTGCTCCCAGTGGCAGGACACTCAGCCTCCTAGTTTCTATATGTGCCTCCTGGGTCTATCAGAATCCTTGCTATCAGGGAGTTTATGCAGGTGATAAATGTAAATTCATGCAAGGCTTGTTCTCTGCTTCTCTGATGAAACAATATAGAGAATGGGAGCAGATTGTAAGGGGGTGCTTTCTCTTTTATGCATCATCTAACTGGAAAAAAGAATTTAAAATCTAAGTGTCCAAATTGACATGGCACTGTCATTTGGGGTATATCAGACCAATTCAGATATTAGATCTTAATTTGTGTATAAGAATAAGCTTTCAGCTTTATTACATTGTTAAGGAGTCCTTCATGTAGGTTGGCTACCCAAAGGTAGACCAGAAGGATACTTTCTGTGTCTTTTGTTTACTAAATTGCAATGTCAGGATAATAAATGCTGGGGTTGGAGTATGTGAGTGTTTCATTTCTCTTAGGGAATTCTGTACTTCAAGGGCTTTCCTCTTCAACATCGCAGATAAAACACTACATCACACTCTTTAGTGAAAAAGACACTTTCTCCTTCAAGATGCCTGTTCAGCTGTTCTACAGCTGAAGAGCTGGGAAGACTTAAATTACATTCTTTTTCCTGCCATTAAAAGGGACTGGGAGGAGGAGGGGGGCCAAGAAACTTGCATCTGGTTCAATTTCTTTGCCAAATTCTTCATTTAATTGTTTCGTAATTTGAAGAAAACCACAAATGACAAGATGAAATCGCTAGGAATATAAATACAGAATTTAATTGTTCATGTCAGGATTTCAATTCCCAAACCATGGTAATCTGAGTCGCAGTTTTTGGACCAACAAACAAGAAAAGCATTGGAGGCTGCTTCTGAGTTTGCTGAGTCCCCATGATCCCACTTCTCCCCCTACCCCCACCAAGTTCACATAACACCACTCAACCAGAAAGGGAAGGGAGGAGGGAAGAGCGATCCTGACTCCTCTTACCTCTATGAATTTAATGCCAACAGCTGGGATCCAAGAGAAGTTTCCTCAAGTAAAACCATTTTATCAAGCCCACAATCTGAAATACACCAGTGCCAATGTGCTAAGCACTTTCTTGATCAGGTTTTACAATTCAGAGCTTCTTTGATAACAAGTTCTCCTAAGGAGGGGCCTTTGTTTTGTTCGCCACGTAACTTTGCCTGAACCAAGAGGCAATTTAATCTGGGGCTTTTCTGGATTTTAAGAAAGAAAATATGTGTAACTCTCAGCCAATAAGCAGAGTTTGTTTCCCTTGTTCCACTGCTTAGAGTTGTGTTAGATCCACCTTGTGTGCTCAACTAATATTTGTTGAATAAAGTTGATTGCTGAGCAAATGCACAATAGAATGAGCCTAGAATTGTGTGAGGTAATTTAGTTGACAAGACTCTATTCTGTGTTTTTTTCAAGTCGTCATCTGGCTTACTGGATTTGGGTCTCATTGCTTTAAATTCTGGGCTTGTTTACATTAAAATATAACAAAATGATTGAATCTAAGATGTTATTGATTTAGATTGACTTAATTTGCCATTCTATCCAAACAATTTTCTTTTCACCAGGCTTGATCTATAGCCAGAAATCCTAGAGAGTCAAAGGAAGATGATGTTAGGGGGACAGGAGTATTTCTATGGATTCTAAGTCTATAAGACAAGGGAATACTTTCTTTTAATCTGAAGCAAAAGGGAGAATTAATTCCTAGTTTTTTCTCGAGACAATTTTATAAGATAGGTCATGAGAGTGATTGGTTATGCTATACAGTGAAGGTATCTAAATCTTCTGTATAAACATATTCATAGTCATAGAACAAATAACTAAAAGGATCACAAGAGAGAAACATCTAGAATTACTCAAGTCAGGTGCATGCTTAGGAAATTATATTATGAAAAGTATATTTTGAGATCTTTGTGAGATTTTAGAGGAAAGCAAACTCAATATATATACATACTTTAAAATATTTTTTTAACAACATATAATAAACATGACTCTTAATGAGTTATGGGAGAGTTTTAAAATGTATTTAGATACTTCTTTGACTTAGGAAATTACCTTTGCAATTTTTATAGTAATCATGGGGAATTCCAGGCAAATCATATATAAAATGTATAAAATCCAATGGAGTCCATATTATTGCCTCTAAGTCTTGTTTCACTGAATTCTACCAATTTATCAAAAAAGTGTTTTCTTCACTAAATAAGCAAATATTTATTTTGGCAAATGCCTTGTTACATTTCTCATGAACTTTAACTTTTAAGGATAGCAAATGCTATAGTAAAAACTACTATTACAAAATGAATTGTGAGTTCTGTTTTGAACACTCATATAAATGAAAACAATGACTCCATCTATTCTTGAGCACCATGATATTTTTGAAGATTTTCTATAAAGTTTCACCATGTAGGTTTGTGTATGATGATGCTAATTTGGTAGCTGAGGTACGTCAAAGATGGCAAAGTGAGGTGAATGACCCCTTTCCTTCCTCTTAATTTAACACCCATATAGGATTATATTGAGAACTATTGTTATAAGAGATATTACCAATACTTTCTCCAATCACCCTTTCCAGAGTAACACCATTAACCACCCCATCCCTGACAGGTCTTCAGAAAGTGATACACTATCTTTGATGATACACTGATCTGGTAGAGCAGTAATTATCTTGCTATAGCTTTCTAGCCACAGAGCCACCTGCTCCCATAAGATTCTGGAAACTGCTAGTTCCCTTTCTCTTCCATGGGCATGGGCCCAAGCAGCCATTTCTGTAATGAATGACTATGTCCTTACTGGCAACTTGGGATAAAGCTGGACATGATACAGGTAAGATCAAACAGTTCTCTTTTCTAGAAACATATAGCTTAGAACGAAGAGAAAATAGTCAGGTTGTCTATGTGTTTAGAAGTCAGCATGTAAACTTGAATTGAGAGCAACCAAATTCAGCTATGTGTAGCAGAGATGGAGAAAGTGGAGGAGAGATGGTGAACTCCTATCTACGTTCTAGTTCTAACTGCATCCTGAGGTCCATGTAATTTCTGCCCATGATTTCTTTGAGTTATTTTCTTACATGAATTATTTTCTGTCTTAACCTAACAAACAAGTAGTTGCATTACTTGCTACTTTAGTGTCCCAGTGAATTCAGGTGATCTGCCCTTGAGAAATTTAGAAAACTTACCTGGTGATTTCTGCCATTTGACTGCATGTTCTTCTGGAACCAAGGATCGAAACTCCTACTTCTTTTGGATGGCCCCATAGGCTGGTTCAGGAATCTATCTTCAACTTGTGCTGCCAGTGGTCATGTGGACAGGGATGGAGTGAGGGTAGGACTATGGGATTTCTCTCTGTCATCTGTCTGAGAACCATCTCAGCTCTTTAAACTGCACCACTTTCTTAGGAAAGGCTTTAAAAACTATGCTGTAGTTGATGTTCTCACGCTTCTCAATAGCAAGTTTATATGTGAGCATATTATATATAATTTTTAACTACAGTGTTGGTGGGAATCTTCCAGCAGACATCTTCTGATGATTTCAGTGCCAGCTGCCAATTAACAAAACATGTTTTGAATAGATTTAGTTACACTATGTGTAGAAGCCAACTTTCCTTTATTATATTTCATATTTTTATCACTTGAGTTTTGATTTGCTTCAATGTTTGTATTTGGAGAAATCATACCCATGGCTTTACAAGAAATGTCTTGCAACCTTCTTGTCCCTGTATCACTTTGACTGCTATTTTTTACTTTGACTGCTATTTTCATGTGATAACTACACTTATTTCAGTGTCTTGGTAGATCGAGAATCATGGATGTTCTTGATTTTTTTTTAACTTGGTATTATATTTTAAGGCTCTCCTTAGTAAGCAATCACATTGACACTCTAGTGGTTCTCAAACTGCGGGGAAGATTAAAACCATCTTGTTAATGTCTTGTTAAAACACAAATTTCAGAATTCCATCCCAGAGTTTCTGATTCAATATCTCCATGATGGGCCCTAATAACCTGTTTTGGAAGGTGTTCCAAAGTGATGCTGTTGCTTCTTTGTGAGATCTCTTTGAGAACCACCATTTAAAGATGAAAGGCAGAGATGCTCTTGGCTTTCCCCATGTGTTGCCAGATCACCAACTTTAGATCTTCCTCCTCTGCAAATTAGTGTTATCTATAAAACCCACCTGGTAAAATTTTATTATAAATCCTTGGAATTACCATGGTGCAACTCAAATATATAAGGAACTGTATTAGCTTTGGTTTTCCAGAGAAACAGAACCTATATGCATCTATATAAGTATTTGAAAATATTATATAGGATATAATAATTTTTATAATCATACATGAATATATATGTACATATATATACATGTATATATGAATATACATGTATAAGGAATTGGCCTCTGTGCTCATGAAGGCTCAGAAATTTCTCTAAGATCTACACTTAGAAGTGGGAGAACCAGAAGTATAGTTTTAATTGGAAATTTGAATCCCTGAGAGCTTGGACAACTAATGCTGTGAGTTCAACTACAAGTGTGAGGGGAGACCAATGTCTCAACTCAAGCAGTCAGGCAGAGGAAATACTTACTCGGCCTTTTTGTTCTATTCATGGCATCAGTTGGTTGGATGAAGCACACCCGTTTAGAGGAGGCAATCTGCTTTAGTGGCACTATCATTTCAAACGTTAATCTCTTCTCAAACACCCTCACAAACACCCACGGAGAAATATTTGGCCAAATGTCTAGGTAACTCATGTCCTGGTCAAGCAACAAAATTCACCATTGCAAGAGACATTGTTTTCATTATTTGAGTTTTAAAACCAGAATGACTTGAATCATTCTCAGTAGTATTTTCTGCACAGTATTTAATATTGTTAAAAATTGAAGTTCGTAAGCAATACAAGTTATCAAATAGGGATTTTATATTGAGGAAAAATAAAAGCCTATTTTTATTTTCTCTCATGATAAAAAAAAGATTTTTCCTGTTTATCATAGACATTTTTATGCTGATTATAGCCAACTCAAGGCTCTATAAGAATTTTGCCACTGTCCTTCTTGTGCAATTCTATATTTTTTGAATAGGAGACAAAAGGGTGGAATTGCTTCTAGTTTACCAAGAATTTCATTAACTGTCAAACTACTGTATTTATGATCTTTACCAATCCACTGTTGAATGGTGTCTAATTATTAGATTTCTCACACTTTAATTTTGTGGGGGAAAGAAGGATTTGGGGGCCCAAAATATGACTAGCCTTTGAGAATGTTGCAGGTGTAATAGAAGAAAAAAGGCTGAGATTTACTGACTCAAGACAAGTTGTCCCTTCTCTCCCCTTGAAATTTGCCAGCTGTGAATAAGGGATCATAACTAGGGTGCTTACTATGTTCCTTTCATGGGCATGGCAGGGTTGCTGGGCAACATGAAAATACATGTGATATCTTGACATAATCACAGATGATAGAATGTCAATAGGTATAGAAGTAATTCAGTCCCTCGTCCTGCAATCCAGTGTCATCAAGAAGAGAGTGATAGACCTGGGGGCTGGAGGCAAAGGTGAGGCCAGAGAGATGAGGAGTCAGGACTGAGGGTCACAAAGTTGCCAGTATCCACATCAGTCGAACTGGTGCTGAAGGGCACCTGAAGCAAGTTCCTCAGTCAGCAATACAGTTCTGAAGGGAGCAAGGATGGCTTCACAAAGACTCCCTCTCCTCCTTCTCCTCTCTTCTCCTCCCTTCCCCTTCTTTTCCCTTCCCTTCCTGGTAGAGAGTGTCAGACACCTGCTGGGCATTGGCAATCAGGAAGCAAACAAGCCAGACATGGCCCTGTCTACCCAGAGCTTACACAGCAGCAATGGAGACAAGTCAGGAAGGACTAATCACCCAATAAATGATTTAATTCAATTTCTGCTATTACTAATGAGAAAAGCAGATGTTGTGCAGTCAGGAAAGCTTCCAGGAGGAAGCAAAGCTATTTAAGCTAAAACTTACGGGAATGAGAAGAAATTGGCTATGTTTAGAGATGAGCGCTGATGGGAGCTCATTCTAGTCAAGTTAATAGCAGGCAGGAAGTGCCTGAGGCAGGAAGAAACGATAAGTTGTGAGTGGATGATGCAGAGACTAAATTCAGTCCTCACTCAACTCCACAACTAGAGATCCTTGTCCAGGTGCTTGATAGGATGGCATATTCTCTTTCTTCCTTTTATTAGACCTCTTGGTTATATTTCATACCAATTAAGGGTTGCCTTCTTGAAACACTTCCTTCTCTAGATTGCCATGTGCCCATGTTCCGCTCACCTTCATTTTTATTCAACCTCAACATGCTGGTATATCCAACCAGAAAAAAATATTCAGTCTTTATATTCATACACCACCTGGATGATCTTTTCTGGACCCACACCTCTAAATTTAGGCGTGATGATGATGTCCTTGTTATCTCTTCAGCCCTGACCTCTTCAATGACATCACATCCTGAGTCCTGCTGCTTATGGAATACCTTCAGTTATGTATCTCCTGGATGCATCACATCACACATGAATTAAACATTTTTATTTTCCCTAAACTTAATCTGCTATTCCTATCTGCCCCACAACTTAAGAAAGACCACTTCATTCATGTAGTTTTGTGGGTGAAAAACTGAAATTAAACTTCATTTGTCTTTCTATTTGATCCCTTGATCAATCCATCAGCAAGGCCTATTAATTCTACATCTAAAATATATTCCAAGTTTTCACCGTTTCTCACTCCATCTGCTTTCTCCGTCTTAGTCCACGCCATAGTCACCTTATACTGGGGCAAGGGCAGTAGCCTTCCTTGGTCTCCCTGTTTCCACCTGGCCCTCTAAAATATATATTCCGGCCTCCCCTGGTGGCACAGGGAGTTTAGTGCCTCACTGTGAAGCTGTCCTCGGCCTCTACAACACCGGTTCAATCCTGGCCTGCCGGCCAGGGAGATTCCCACATGGCGCGGCAGACCTCTGCTGTCTCGCCCGCTGCTCCCCTCAGCAGTGTGTTTCGTCAGTCTGCCTGTTCTGTTCCCCACTCTGTCTCTGGTGAATCCTCTCACCCTCCCACACATCTGGCCTGTACCCCGGTTCTTGTATAAAACAAATAAATAAATCTTTTTAAAAATAAAAAATAAAGTATATATTCCATGGAGGGTCATAGAAGATTCTCTTCCTTGCATAAAAGTAATCAATTCCTATTTCAACAAAATAAAAATTCTTACTCTAGTCTATAGATCACATTTAGTTTGTTCCCTGACATCACATTTAGCTCACAAATCCTCCTCTTACTCTTCCTACCCACTACATTCAAGTCATGCTGGTGTCTTCCTGTTCATTGAACTTATTGTTCTTATTCCCAGCTCAGGGCCTTTCTACCGTTGTTCTCTCCAGAAGCTCAGTTCCCTCAGAGAGGCTCACCCTGGCTCATGTCACCACTCAGCCCACTGCTCCAGGCAGAGGATCTCACCTTTATCAAATTTTCACCTTCCCCCCAGTCAAATACTCTACCAGACTTGCTCTCATCCTCTGGATAGGCTAATTACAATCTGAAATTCTTATTTATTTTACTTGTTGTATTGCTGCCCATCTCTTCTAGAATATAAGACTTTAAAAGGCTGAGGTAGATGTAATTTTTAGCTTCAGCCCCTAGAAAAACTGCATGGCACATGATAGGGGGTCAAAAAATGATTAGGAGTGAGTAGTGGATAATTGAATTGTTGCTACTGGAAATGTTACAATTAAGGCTAAGAACATTAAATTTGTCACATGGAGTAATAATGTCTTTATCAAATGAAGATTGTAATGTGTGGGAGAGTAGGTAGTTTCTAGGCTTTTCTAGGCCCAGTTATAGGTTATACCTAATTGTCAACCTAGAAAAGTGTTGCATGTACAGTATGTGACTGATACTTATAGTTTCTAGCTCACTGGAAGGGAGAATATTGGAAAGACCAGGGGCTCTTAAGGTTGAAAGAGCAGGATTTTAATTCAATCTCCAAATTTTGGTATGACCCTGTTTCATTAACTATATAATGGAAATCATACCACCTGACCTGCAGTTATGCAGTAAACATTAGCCATATTTACAAAAAGACATAACATGAAACTTAGCACATAGTATATACTCAGTAAACCCTGTTAGGCAGGTGGTAGGTAGAGGCACTGATACCATAGCTGTCTTTGACCCAAGCTTTGTGAGTCTGATGCCTATTCTAGTCATTATTTTTCCTGTCTTATCCTGGTATTTGCTCTTCTTGGCACTATTTCCCACTTAAAGCCTCTTCCTTCCCTCAAAACACTATGCAACCCTCTTTCCCATCTCCTTTATCTTCTGTTCCAGTCTGTCTATACACTCCTATCACCTATTTATGGATGCATACATTCATTCATCCATTCAGTTTACTCATCAAATATTTATTGAGTGCTTACTTTATACCAGCCTTCAGTCTTCAGCAACAAACAGTACCACTTGGGGTTAGCATATGGGTCAGTCATTTAAGGTCTTATGTAAATAAGGGTCAATATTAGTACATTTAAATGGCAGTATCCTATTCTAATGACATAGTATCTACATGTAACAAATACTAAATATTTGATGATATGTAAGACTGCCTACTGTAATAGAAGGTATTTGAAGGGAATTTGAAGCCAGAAGATCTGGGTTCATATCCTAGCATTCCCATTGGTTACCTGTTTGACCTGAAATGCTTTTTCTCCAATTTGCATCCCACCTACCAGCACCATTGACACTTTTCTTATTCTCTAAGTTTCAACTCTGGGAAGCATTTGCTGACATATCACACTCTAAGTTAGTATGTCTTGACTTCTAGAATGCAAGTTACTTATCTTAGCAGTTAACACATCTAGGATTACATGTCTGTCTCTACACCCAACTTTTTAGCTCCTTGAGGAATAGAAAAATCAAATTTGCATTTCAATCTCCACTCTTTAACTTGGCAGACATGGTGGCCAGTGAATATCTAAACTTGTCCTAGTGAAATTTGTCCACTGTCCTTCCTATGTTGTCCTTTCCTGCTTATACACTCTTCATTTGCCCTGATGTGTTAGTAGTTTGGGGAGCATTGCTGAGATGTTATTTGAGTGTTTGACCTTCCTCACTGAAGTATCAGATCTCTAAGGACAGGCCCTCTTCTCCTCCTCCTTGTTTATCACTCCTACTGACCCATGCTCTGCTCTGGTCTGTGTAAATGTCTTTTGTCTGTATTGTTGACTAAGTGTTGAGCAAGTAACTTTCCAAATGTTAAATCCTTTTAGGAGGTCAGTGAAATTCTTATTTTGCCATTTTCCTTGTTCTTTGAGGACAAAAGAATCCCCCTAGAATTTCTTCTATGCATTTCTCTTGCCATCAGCCCCAGATGACCTCCTTGAAGGCACAGCCTCTGTAGGTAAAAGGTATTTGTTCATCTTTATGAATGTCAGTCTCTTGACATTCATGGTAAATAGACAAGTTCTCAGTCTCTTGACATTCATAGCAAATAGACAAATTCTTCAGTAAATGACAATGGTCCCAGCATCACATTAAAAACTCTTGGGGATAAACACTCAAGGGTAGTTGTGACTCAGACTCAAAATTCAAAGGCTTTGTAATGTGCTTACCTACCAAAAAAAAAGTATATCCTCACCTGTTACAGCCTCAACAGCAGCATTTTTAGAGCCCTCATCTATATTTAAACTTGCTCTTGCTTAGTCAGGAGCAGGGATGTTGCCTGCCAGCATTTCCAAGCAGCAAGTCAGACACGGCAGCTTCCAGTGTAACAAGCAGCTCACAAAGGCTGCTGCTTTGGTATTCACTACTGTATCAGCTGGCCAGATGATGCTGATCTTGTGCACCATCAGAGTTGCCATTTTGAGGACTGTCTTTCTAACCCTCCACCACTCAAGAGCCTTGGGCCTTGAGGGACAATTCATTCATTATTGAGTTGACAAATATTTATTTATTGGGTACTTACTATGACTTGAACACCAGCTACTACTTTAAAAGTTGGTGTAATGGTTAAGAGCATAGAGTCTGAAACCAAATTACCTGGATTCAGGAGCCAGATGGCCCAGCTATTAGATGTGGAACTTTGGGGCAACTTGCTTAGCCTCTCTCCTGGCGATATCAAGATGAACAAACTTGTTAAAATTCTTGCGCAGACTAATGAGAGAAATGAATGAAATGATTATGGTGATGATTTTATATAGTAATTATAAATTAAGATAATTAAAGAGCTATATAGGAAAGCAGTTTAGGATATGAATGTGAGGAAGGGCATCATAAGGAAAGAGCCTGTTATGAACTTGAGCATCACACTATGTCCTACATAATCTGTCAGCACTAACAAGGGAACAGGGGAGAAGGTCATCCCAGACAGTGGATGCATGAGTTAGAGGTCGGGAGTTGTAGGTTGGGGAAGAATGAAACAGAAGAGCTGTAAGTGGTCTTTCAAGTCAGGTTAAAGATTTTAGTCTTTATCCACTGGGGAATAGAAATTCACTGAAGAATTAATTTTCTTGACTGATTGATTGTTATTGAAGTAACATTGTTTCACAACCCAGTCACCAGTATGTTGACAGTATAGGCTCACCCCCCCTTAGATATAGTCAGCACAGCACTGCTACCACCAAAGCACCCATAGTCCTCCACCATTGTCTGTTGTCCTCTCCCCCAATGGGTGAGGGTCTGGTGTTTGGTTTGTGTTTGAAACCAGTCCTCAGGCTGCACCATAGAAAATGGATTAGAGAAATGTCAGAAAAGAGATGTGAGACTGCTTAAGTAACCGACTTAATAACCAAGGTCAAAAATTGAGGTATCTTGGATGACAATGTTGAAGGTAGATATAAATACACCAACTTCTTCTCACATCACCTGTTATCTCCTCCCCTTGGAGTACCAGCTCTGCCTAAGCCCAAGGTGATGGAGCATTTATTTTTGTAAACCCTCTGCCAGAGTCTCAACATGGCCTGATCTGCTAATGGGCAGGGCAGGTCACCAACTGATAATACATGTTCAGAAATTGTTTGATAGATGCATGGGATCTTCCGGTTGTGCTTAGAAGTCAAAAAGTAGATATTTGCTCAGGGAAAAGAGAATTATAAATTCTGTTCTCATGAAATGGGAACAAACATGTCCCTAATGAATGTGTCAGCCATGACTTTTATAAGGCTGGATGAGATTTATGGGTAGTCCCATCCCTCTGGCACCTTTAGTGGGAAAGTTCATTTCCTTGGCTATGGTGAGACTTTGCTCTTGCAGGGAGGCAGATCTTGGCTAACCTTTCACAGTCTGTATTGACAGTTTCCAGATAGGAAACTTTCAAAGACAGGGCTATGGAAAGTGGGTCTTAACCAGAGTATCTAATGCAGCAAGAGAACATCTGGGGTTAGATTAGAATCTTCCATTCACTGCTGGGACATGGAGATAGGTTTCACAGCTCTTAGAGCACAGGACGCCATGATGACAAGAGGGAGAAAGGATAAATAGCTGGAATCTTGTTGAGCATGACTATATTAGGTTCTTGACTATCTGGTGCCTTGTCAGCCTTTACGACAACTTCATACTAATTTGGTGGTATGCTTAGTTTTCAAATGAAGACATTTATTTCAGAAAGCTTAAATGTTTAGGTGACTCAGCCTAGATATGCAGATAACATTGGAACTTAAGCCATCTGATCCTCAAACTCATTCTCTGTCCTACTATGTGAGACCTCTATGTTTATGGCATCATTTGCCCAGTATTACTTGGCTTAACCAGACTTGTCTATGAGGATGTTCACCCTTATCCCTCTCTTGAAAGTGTGACTGTCTCCCATTGGAAGCAATGAGAAAGCAAATCAAATACGAGGGAGAAATCAACAGCTCTAGCATTTTGTATTTTTCCGGCATCAGAACGTAAGGTTGCCTGACAAAATACCAGAAGAAGGACAAGAAAGATATTTTACAAGAAAGCAATCATAAAATAGGTTGGGCGCATTATCTATGGACAATATTTCATAGCATTGGCATTGGTAGTAGGTTTTACTATATGGGAACTGATATATTTACTAAGGGGAACATTGTGATTAAAATGGAGTGCAATATTCCTTTTCTTACTTTATGTTCTCTACCTTCTGTCCCCATGTGCCCTCTGGATGCAGCCTCCTTTAAATAATGTTTTGTCTTCAGAATCATGAACAGTGGTATCCTCATTGGGTATTGGATGGATTATATACAGTGTCAGCTTTCTCTGGAAGGAACTACTTGAGTCCCAGGCAGATGCTATAATCTGATCGCTAATAGCAAGGATGTGTGAGCAAGTTGTTGAAATTCTAGGATGAATTAAAAAACATATTCCAGTCCTTAGGTCTAAATCTCAACCTTTTACCCTTTTCTTTTTGATCTTTTTCTTGTTCTACATTAATGAGGAGATAGTTCTCTCCTCCTCGCCTTCTATGAATTACATCCATAATTTTAATTATTTCACCATCTTATCTGTATCACTTGGATTATTATTTTAAAGTCATCTTAATTTTTTATACTTGGTTTACCCTAAACATACAAGATGTGAGATTGGTAATAGTTATATTTTCCTCTATGGATTAGTATTAATGCACAACTTCTTTCCCATTTGCCATTCAAATTAACTTCCAAGTAGGTCAGTGTCATGTCCCACATTAGAGAACTTTCTTGAATGGCAAAAATAAGCCATCTCTGCAATTTATAGGCCATGTGGCTGCAATTACATTATTTCTGCCATTTAACATCAGTCTTGCCATCTATGAAATGGGAAGTCACTATTTACCACCTGGTCTTAGGAGGATTCAGTGAGAGAATCAGTTAAAATTTACTCAGAACTCTCTCCAGTGCACCAGATACCAGTTCTTGCCCTTGTTGTAGGTGTCTACTGATTTGTTTCTGACAGCAATCCTGTGAGGGAAGTATTAGTCATGTCGATCTTACAAACAAGTGCTCTAGGTGTAGGCTGTTAGGTGACATGTACAAGATTCCTCTTTCATTCTTTCATCAAGTAGTGGAACAAAAATTCGATCCTTGTCTACAGAGCCCACATTCCTGACCTCTTACTCGGTACAATTAGTGTCTGGCACCAAGCTTGGCACCAATAAGTGTCCAATAACCCTGTACTCATTTCCATTTGTTTGGAGATGCCAGCTCTTGTGCCTTCATTCAGGGTGCTGGATTTTTGCTGGTCAGAGCTGTCTTCTCCTCCCCCTATACCACTTAAACAGAGATAATGCTTAAGAACAGTGTAGG
The DNA here is from genome assembly GCF_014898055.3 of Talpa occidentalis. Lineage (NCBI taxonomy): Eukaryota > Metazoa > Chordata > Mammalia > Eulipotyphla > Talpidae > Talpa > Talpa occidentalis. The sequence goes on from NW_023605305.1 coordinate 83,885,075, forward strand.
TGGCTGAGCTGAAGGTTCTGTGACCCCAGGGGGACCCCCTCCCACATTTGCCTGTAGAAAGATGATTTTTCACATCTCTCTAGTCTCTGGGACAGGCTGGTTGTAATCAGACCACACAAAACTGATGCTCTCACCAGTGATTGGACTCTGTGGGTCTTGTCTAGTTTTGCCCATCCACCAAAGATGTCAGCCTCTAAAGGGCAATGTTTTATAGCTGTTTCCTGCTGTGTGTATTTTAAGTGTGAACTAAGAATCAGTATTCAGTTTCATAGGGAGGTGGGGGAAAATGGCATCTGTGTACCTGGTGTCTGGGAAAGAATCAAGGCCAGTGTTGAGGTGAGGAAAGGACATGTCCATTGGAGTGAGACTTTGCTTCCTTCATCCTTCACAGAGAACTCATCCACTCTGGCTATCTCCATGCCCTGGTATAACTGTTTACTAGCCTTTTATATGCTATGATCTTATCTGATGAGAGCCGTTGCCCTTCTTCCTAAAAAAAAAAAAAGTCCATGAATACACACGACTTTGTGCATAGTCACAAAGACTAAATGGACCCTCCTTAGGCTCTCTGAACCACCCTCTCCCAGGTCAGTAGCCAATTCATTCAATTTAATGAGGTGATCCCCCCAGGAAAATACAGTCATACTTCTGAGATGCCTTCCATGATAGAGAAACTCAATGTTCATTTCTTACAAACTAGAATTAAGAAACACCCCAAATCAATGAGTCTTTGATATTGACATTATCATTAAAGAGTTACAGTAACACAAGAATTTCTTGTGTTGGACCTTATGCTAATATATCTATTGTACCTTTTGAATAAGTAAAGAAGAAAAGATAACAAAGGGAGAGACAGTGAAATGCAAATCAATTATTTTAATTAATAACCATAATAAATAACTATTTATAACTTTTCTCTGTATATATTGAAGCCAGGCATTATAACTAATTTATGATTTGATTTTTTTTTCTCCTTCCTCCATGAAAACTACAAGAAAAGGAGACTCTTTTTCCTAGATGGATAGAATCCAGGATGGGATGGGAATTTAAAATCGCTGCCCAGTTTGCACTACTTTTGGTTAGGATGCTATCTCCCTACCATATCTCCAGGGACTGAGAGGGAGCCTCTTAAATGGCCACTCAGCAGAGTCCCAGGATTCCTAACTTTGCAAAGTTCATCCTGGTGGCAGCAAGTGGGTTAACTTTCCAAGATCCAGCTCCTCCAGGGGGATCTCACTAAGCAAAATGCCTTACCCACCCCCACCATTGTTCTCTAGGAAAACTCTTGTTTTCCACCTCAGTTGGTATGTTGCAAACACTTTATCCCAGAGACCCTGGGGGCCGTGGGGAATGGAATGTTGCCCATGAGCCAGATGTTTGTAAACCTTAGCTCTGAAATGTGGCACAATACCACAAACTGTCAAGTTGGGTAAAAACTAAAGCAAAGACAAAAACAGAACGTAATATTTACCAGATGAGATTGTGTGTGTGTGTAATCTTGCTGGAATTTTGGGAGTATCCAATTCTCATACATTTCAAAACGGGCCTTGTGTCCCACCCCATTCTACCCCTTCCCCCAGTTTCTCCCTCCTGCACAGGGAAGGAGAAGGTTATGGAAGTGACTTTGTCCGAATAAGCAATGAGCTTGACGTAGCCCTAGGCAGCTAACTATACATTGAAAGACATACAAGATGTTTTTGGCTGCTTCTCAGAGAGAGAGTCCTGAAAATATTATTTCTGGAACAATTTTCAGAAATAATGCTAAACAATGGGATATTGTGTGTGTTGGCAATTTTCATTCAGCCCGAGTGGTTAGACAGTTATATAAGCTGCATGTTCATTAGCTTGTCCAAAATTTTAGCATGGATAAAATAAACCTAGATTCAAATGAAAATTGGAAGTCATGTGGAAGAAAATATTTTTGTCTCTGACTATTGATAGAATTTCAATGTGTGTATACTCTGACACAAACTATCAGCCTGAAGATACCTGTTGAAAGAAACTTACTTTAGAAAAAATCAGAATGGGACATGAGAATTTCAAATGCATTGCAAATAAAACCTTCTGACAAAGAATCACATGGTTTGGGTTTTAATTCAGAAAAGTAGTTTGCAAAGTTATTTCATGAGTTCTCAACACCAGAGGGGATTCTTTCTGTAGACAGGAGGACATGAACCTGATCCTGTGGTTTCCTGAGGACAAATTTTTGAGTCTGGGTGTAGGTCACCTGGTTTGTACCAAGTCACGTTTCCCCCATGATAGCTGGCCAGGTCACAGCTAAGTTACTGACCCAGGGAAGCCAGTCTCTGGATGAGGTCATGATTAATCCAGCTTTTCTCTTCTTCTTGAAACTCTGAACTAAGAGTCCCAGTTACTGAGATCAGACAATACTGGGTCCTCGAATTGAAAGGTCATTCTTATAGGAATGGGGTGGTTTTTCTTAGCCAGTGGCAAGCTGAATGATTAGCAGAGAAAACAAATCTGTCCAGAGAAAACAAATCTATTGGAAGTCTGATCAACTGCATCAAGAAAATATAAAATGGCTCCTTTATAGAGAGAGAACTAGGGAAGCAGAGAGAGCTCCAAATGGATGGTTTTCCAATCCCTGTAAAGCCCAGAAATAGGTCACTGTCCTTTGCCTGTGCTAGCTTAGATAGGTGCCTTGATGCAACTAGGATTCATAAGGTCCTTCTGACATAGATGGCAGCTTCCAAAAGCACTTTGATGGAAAAAGAAAATTCTGACACCATAAAGCACAACCTTAGAAAAGTTGCCAATTATTGCACTTTTTCAGTTAAGAAAAGTCAAAGCTTAAATTTTTACTTACAGAGATAGTGTTTTTCTAATTGTTTACTTGGCTTGATTTTAAAAAAGTCTTATACCTTTGTGTAACTCTGGCATGCAGCAGAGCTGGCGTAAGAAATGAATTTGCTGGGAAGAGCAGAGTGACTATGTTTGACATAAATCTGTGTTTAATAATTGTGTATTGAATGGAATTCAATGGGTGAGAGTAGGCTGGGTTTGCAAATAAAACTGCTAATAGCTACATTCCAATTCTACCATAGATGGTTGATTTCAATTCTTTTTATCCAGCTGTGTTGAAGTAAGTGAAACTGTAAGTGTTAATAGCAAATTAAATGAAATAGATACTGTACATGTGCATTATGGGAACCATAAACTCCGTAACCTTAGCAGAAGATTCTAGAGGAAGAGGAAAAGATCCCCATGGTATGCTAGTGCATAATTTGAAAGAAACTACCTTACTTTTCAAGTCCCACTTTTGACTAATGGAGGCTCTGATGACAAAAGATCATGCTACCACTTTGAGAGGTCAAGATTCTAGTTTCAAATTGCAATTCGAATGGATTTCTGCACTACTCACTCCCTCCACCCCTTGCCTTGCACCACCCCTGGATTTCTCATTTACAATGTGAATGGACACTGAATTGTAGGAGTAAGTCATTTTGCAAGTTAGCACACACATTAACAAAGAATTCTGTCAGCTGGCATTTATTATGTGCCAGGAAACTTGCTAAGCACTTAAGGTATCTTATCTAAGAGTCACAGCACCCTGGGGTGATGGGCATTGCCCTCATTTTGCTTTTACAGATGAGGAAAGGGATGCTCCTCAAGGTCAGGTGCAAACCCAAAGTCACACAGCTGTACGAGGCTCAGCTGGGATTCCCCAACTCCCCCCCTCATCTGACCACACAGCTAAGCTCTTCAGATGACAGTTAAATGTTTGGGTCTTGAAAGACCCCATTTCAGGGTCTCCTCTATTATTAGGTATTTTCCCTTAACATTGACCTAAGCTTCCCCACAACCTCTATCAAAAAGCTGTAGATTCTTTAATTGAAAAAACATTTCTTCTCAGTTGAGTGTGATTTTTTTTTCCTCCTGCCCACTAATATGACGTGATCTTGAAATTTATTTTCTACATAAAAACAAAATTAAAGTATTTTCTATGGGAATACATTGAGTTAACATAGCCTACATGTTTTCTAAGTTTTAACTACAAAGGTTATTCAACTCCACATAAACTAATCTACATAATCTACATACCTGGAGATTCCCCACTCACAAACACTGTTATCATAATAGCTTCTTGCCCTAGGGACATAGGCCAGATCCTCCTCCTACCTGATTCTCAGTGGTAGCAAGGCTTAAGCAATAATAAGAGTTCCGGGCCTCTTCTGTGGTGCAGTGGTTGAGACCATGCTGTGAAGCTGTCTGCAGCCTCTGCAGCACCAGTTCGATTCCCTGCTGGCCAGAGAGAACCCCACTGGCGCAGCAGACCTCTCCTGTCTCGCCCACTGCTCCAGTGTCTTTTGTCCGTCTGCTTGTTCTGCTCCCCTCTCTGGCTCTGATGAATTCTCTCACCCCCGCACTTCTGACCTATACCCAGGTTCTTATATGAATAAATAAATAAATCTTTTTTTAAAAAATAACAGGCCCACTAAACAATGCAGATTATTTGGTTTTACCTGATCACTGCTGTCTCTTAAAAATTGAGGTTATTTTGGAAATTCATTTTCCAGGAAAGCAAAAATTTCCAGTATTCTGCCTTCCAGTTTGTTCTGAACCTTATACCAAATTTTGTATCCTAAATGTAATATCAGAACAAAATTTAATCTGTAATATATGTTAAATATTTTCCCTGAACAAATAAGGTGAGGGGTAGTGGGATGGCAGGGAAATTTTTCTCACTGGCAATTTGACATTGGCTGTGAAGGGAAGGTGGGCTGCTGTATACCCCCCTCTCCTCTGACTGCTCCCCAGTGAGATATAAGGTCTTCATACCACGTCCTGCTGAATCTGAACGCTGATGGCTTTGCTGTTGTGCTCCTATGAAAGAGAGTCACAATTATGCAAATAAATATTTGCTTAATATAACAAAGTGTCCTATTTTGGCTCCATTTTGCTGGGTGGTATGATTTTTTCCCTCTTGAAAATAAGCTGACTTTGGAAATAAGGGAAATGTAATAATTACCACGGGAAATATAGCCTGAAGATGGTCAAGGAGCCAAAATAGCAGTTGCGGAAAAGGGAATCAAAATCATTTGATGTTACCAACTGTACTATTAATAGATGCCGCGGAAAGGGAGAAGGGGGTGGGGGGCTCCAGATCTATTATGATCCCATCAGCCCTACTCTGCCATTCAGCAGGCCTGTTGTATACCTTTGATTGTTGGCACGGATTCAAAGCATAGACGGGGGCTCCACTTGGAAACCCTCTCTCACCCATGCAAATAAGGAGGGAATAAATGAATCCAGTGACTAGAAATGGAAGCCACCACACCCCACACAGCAGACATCCATTTATGATGTGCCCCCGCACTTAACCCCACTCATCTCCCCTCTACCCACCTCTTTTTTTGTCTGTTTATTTTCTTCTCTAAAGAAAGAACTCCATCTGATCTGGCAGAGAATGACAAACCTCCACCGTGGTATTTTGTATTGAAATGACGACTGTGATCCAGGCCGTGGGGCCTGGATGCACACAGTTCTCCGGTTCTAACTGTGACAATGCCTGGTAAGGGGAGAGCTTGGGAAAGGTCTCCCGTCAATGACCGGGTGCATTTTTGGTGCTGAGGAGAGTCAGATCTGCAGGTGGGATTCCCTGCCTAGCCCCCTACAAAGGCTTGGAGGGATTAGTTAAGACTGCAGGCCTCCCCCTTATCAGAGTGGTCAAAAAAACGGTAACGCTAGCCCTTTCTTTGTCTTCGCAAACACAAAACCCTGCCCCAAAGACAGCAATAGGAAACCCTTTGTGATTTCCGGGCTTGGGTTGAATTTAAGATGCTTCCCTGGATTCCTAGTACATTCAGGTGTGGAGCTGCCCCCCACATTTGTCTGTCTTATGTTCCATTGGGATAGATTCAGGGCAGGAGCAGAGGTAGGGGGAGGGAAGCGAGATTTCAGGTTCTGTTAAAATGTGGGGAAGGGAAAACTCAGCTGTTTATTTGTTTGTGTTTTATTTGACCCATTTCTCCCTGAATGGCCCTGGGGAAAGAGCAAGAAGAGGAAGAACAGGGCCCACTGTTTGAAAGGCTGGCACTGTGGACAGAATGGGTCATAAAAGGGTTACATGTACTCCCTCAGGAATGCTGACTAGGAGCATCTTTGTGCACATGGTGGAACAAATGCAATGGACTCGGGACTAAAATCTATGATGGATCTTTTAAAGTACAAAATGTAGGTATTTTGAAGAAAATCTGGAAGGAAATAGATCAAAATGCTAAGGGAGGATGTATTGCAATGGGAGATTTGCATCTGAACATGGTTTTACAAATTCTTTTTCTCTGTTCTTAATTTTCCCCTTATTTCTTAGCATGTGCAAGCTTTTACCTCCATATAAAAGTTTAAAAAGTATGATACTAAAGGATAAAACTGAGTAGGGTTTTCAAAGCTCAGGTTCCAGCCCTCCCTTATTCTGTCCGAAGAACCTGGAACGACCCACTCAGTCATCTGATAACTGTATCTTCCTCCAGGGCAGTTGTGAGTTTAATCATCTAATATCCCTGACAGTGCTTTGTAAAGTATACTTTCTGTGACTGTGGAATTGGGCTATTAATACTTGACCTCCTTCTGATCTGGGTGAGCCAAGTCCTTCCTTAAGAATTTTCTGTGAATCTTGTGTTGTGTGACTCAGGGTGGTGGTCATGCCTACCCATGCTCAGGAAGGTCCCTCAGTCCCTGGATCTCTGGCTTCCATTCTGTACATTGCCCTCCATGGTGGTGGCAGTGACTTGTGTGTGTGGTCATTGAGCAGAAAGTTCTAAGATAGAATCATAGCTACAAAGGTGATCAGCGAGCCCAGAATCTAACCACCCACGGGGACAAACCCACATCCCCAGCCCAAATCTCAGCTTCCTCACTGAGTTGTTGTCATGGTCCTCACCTGGTGGGTTAGTAGGAGCCAGCAAGAGAGAAGGATCATGCTGCCTCCGACAGAGCACCTGGCCCAGAGTGAGAGTTCCATACCAGTCAGCTGCAGCTCATCCACTAAACAGTCCCAGCTGAGGGTGCTCAGGGCCATGGGGGGCTCCAGGGATTATTACAAGCTGTTTAAGAAGCAGTAAGACTAGTCCAGTGTGGATCCATTAATGTGATGGCCTGGGAAGTTTGTGTCACATTCTGTGATGCTAATTTTCTCATCTCTGATGTTTGAAATGCCAGTCTTGGTCCACTGGATGGTTTCAGGGTTTTATTACATTCTGCCCAAGTATTTTCTTGGCCCAAGAGAAAGATCAGCAAAAGCATGGCTTGGGCAGCAATGACTAAATAAGTCTGTAATCTGAACTCTCTCCCTTCCTAGCACAACATGGTGAGCAACTCATTTAAGAGCCAAAGTCAGGGGCCTATTACTCCCTGGAATTTTACCAGGGGCAGTGAGGGAGCACAGAGTGTGACAGTAGACACTAGGGCCCCTGCCAAAGCCCAAGGATCTGGGGATTGTTTGGATCTCGGGCAACATCTCCGCTTCCCTCAAAATGAGAAAGGCAGTATTTGAAGAGTCTATAGAACATCTACATAAAATAGGCATTTGATACATTTTTTGTTTTACTCAATATGGAGAACCAAATTGAGAGCATGAGGGATGCTAGTCCTTTTCTATCCTGTGCTGGACAAATAGGCCCCAGGGCCAAGATCTGGTCTGATCACCTAGGAAGAGAAAGAGATCCAACACATGTGCTTCTAGAAAAGACCAAGTTGAAGAGAGTATCTTGATGCCTAGTGCAAACCTGAGAGGCCAAGAGACCTCTTTACTAAGAATAATAATGAGCAACAATAATGATGAATATCACAATCATAAATTATATGCAAGACCTTGCTGTCAATTCATTACCAATAGCAGTTTTTAACCTTCACAACCCACCATTTGAGGTGTTGTTCCTGTTTTACAGATAAGGAAACTGGGTCACAGGGCTGTTAGAGGACATGCACAACTCACATAGCAGTGAATTTGGGAGCTGGGATTCAAAGCCGTGCCACCCAGATCCTGTGTCCATCTGCTGCCCCTCTGTGCCATATTCACTTCTGTTAATCTGATGGCAATGTCATGGGAAAGAGAAATTAAAAGTTCTCTGTGGCTGCAGGGGTCAAAACAGGGCCAGTAGTAGAAACTTCAGGGAGAGAGAGTCCATCTCAATACAAAAGGCTAAGTCAGCAGTAACTCAGCTACTTCCTGCCACACAAAGTGATGAGTCATGTTACTACACTAGCAGTTGGATAGTCTTCAGGGATAGGAAAGTTCGGAGGGGCTTCTAGAATCTAGAATGGTTATGCTCGATAAACCCTAAGTCCTCTTTATTGATATTCTCCTACTCCTCGCCTAGTGCATTGCACTTGTTTCATGAGAATTTCAGCAAATGAATAACTGAGTCCAACGGTTTCATGGGAAAATCAGATCAAAGACTCACCTAACACGTGCAGAGCAGAAATGACCTTTTCTTTCAGATGCCTAAAGTACTTTGTGACTTTAGATATGTCAATCAACAATAAAGGTTATCCTCCTGCTGCGATTTTATATTGGACTCTTTTCTTTGCTATAATTGGATTTAAAAATCCCTGCCCACAAAGATAGTGCCTTACCTAGTATAAAGCAGAGTCCATGGGAGGCCCAAAATATAGTTTTAAGTGATGGAGTCAATAGACATATGGTTCAGTTCCAGGTGAATGTTCTAGATGCTGCCAGCATGTCCTGGGTCAGAGTCATCCTGAACCTTTCATGTATTCATTTACCAGACATGGATGATTTGGCTCAAATTAACCTTTATTCCTTGCCAAGTCCTGCACAGACAAGGACTACTGCCATCAGGGAGGAGGGCATTTTTCCATGCCAGGTCATGGAGACACCTATGTTGGAGAAAGAACATATCCATGAGCAGGTTCAGCCTTGAAGATAACCGACAATCCAGAAGGTCAAAACACTGTACAGGGTGGTATCTGATGAATAGTGTGTTCACTGAACCCTGCTGATCTGTGGGGCCATATCACATGCAGGAGTGGCTCTCAGTTTGAAACACACAACAGCAGCTTCAGAAACATGTTAGATTGGTCAATTCTCCAACACCACCCCAGACCTGACCCAAAAACTGAGGGAGGTACGAGGGCCCAGCACTCTCAACAAGTTTCCCAAGTGATTCTGATGTGGTTCAGGTAGTTTTTTGTTTTTTGTTTTTTTCTTTTTTTTGGTCCTCTCCAGAAATCAAGCACCCACAGAATTAAACCAAGTAAATCTTTCCCAAACATACACGCGCACATATACACTCATGCACATCCCAAATGAGATTCTAGCCAAACAGTGGTAGAGTATCATTTCTCAGAGAAAGCAAATCTCTTCATCTGGTGCACCCTTCAGGATGCGCCCCCCCCCCCCAGTATGGAATGCAGACAGATCCAGGGGTCAGCATCTGGAGCAGTAATGCACAACAAGAGGCTAGAACCTGCGGGTCCTAGCATGCAGTCTGCAGGCTCTTCCTGCTGATGGCACCACATCAAGAATTTTCCCCATTCTCACAAGAGCTGACGGCAATCCATGACTGGTTTCCCTGGAACTTTCAAAAACAAGGATCCAGATCTGCTTCCTGAATCTCCAAGGACAGCCCTAATTTGGGCTGTGGGTCTCTAGACAAACCAAGGAAATAGAAAGTGAAAACAAACATGGACATTTATTTTCCTAACTTGCCAATTGCAAACAGAATTTTACTTAATAAACCATGAAATGATTCACAGAGCTCTGTGTATTATTCCAAAGTACAGCTGGCCAGTGTAAAAGAATCTCTTCTCTTGGTCTTTCAAGCCATAAGCACTTCCCAGGCATGCCATTTTATAGTCATTTACTGGTGTGGCCTGTATCTGCTTTGTGGATCAGCGCATTGGGATCCCACTGTCAAGTCAGCATGGTAGACAAGATCCTGCATGGAAAATGGGCTGCTGTCAATCTCAGAAGTTCCTCCTATCTCCATGGCCCTCACTGCAGCCCAGTGCACCAGTATGCACCAGTGGACAAATCTCAAGAATGTTGACATTGCCTCTTACCAATCTGACCTCCATACATAGCTATAATGAATTTAAAAAAAATCTGACCACATCCACTGATTGCTTTCAAGAAGAGCTTCAAAACTTCCCAGGAGTGGCTCTCTGTCTGGAACCCACAATGGCAGCTTCAGAAACAGGTTAGATTGGTCAATTCTCCAACACCACCCCAGACCTGACCCCAAAACTTGGCATCAGACACAGGCTCTTTGTGATGCCACCAGTCTTCTTGTGATCCTTTCTACCTCTCCTCTCTTGTTTTTGTAGCTCATTTTTCTCCAGCCTTTTTGCCCTGTTTACAATTTATGGCAATCTGTTGTTCTTTTCTGCCTTGAAACCTTTGTACTATCTCTGGCCTCAACTGTAAATGCTTTCACTTTTCTTCACACAGCTATGTCCTGTTAATTCTAGAGCTCTTAGCTGAACAACCGCCTCCTGGAGAACCCTTTCCTTTAACCCTACCAGACCTCACAGACAGGGACTTTCTGTTCAAAATCAAAACATTCCCTGGATGACTTCCATATAAGCACTATCAAAATCACAAGAAAATAATTGTTTACTTGACTACATAATATCGTATTGCCTTGTGGAACACAAGCTTCATAAGAGCAAGGACAATGACTGGTCTGTTCACTACTACATCCCTATCACCTGGCCCCATGTGTTGGGTGGAATAGATTGCCAATTCTCCATTCACTTATTCATTCTCCATTGAATGAACCAAGGAATGAAATAAGGCTTTATAAAGACGTGGGGTTTCTGGAGTACTTTAAATGAAGGGAAGTGATGTGCTGGACCTAGAATGAAGGCCATTCCAGCACAGGAAAAGATCACACTAGGGCAAATGTTTAAGCTTGGCACTCAGAAGCTACAGAATGAAAAGTCATCATTTAACAGTATCCTGATATCACTTTCACTAGTGTTACAGGCCATGAGCACAGCTTTCTACACAGAAGGGAAGGAGTAAAGAGCCCCAACTCTATAATACAGAATCCATCTTTCTTTTTTTTTTTTTTAAGATTTATTTATTTATTTATACAAGCACTGGGTACAGTCAGAAGCGCAGGAGGGTGAGAGAATTCACCAGAGCCAGAGCAGGGAGCAGAACAGGCAGAAGGACCGAAGTACACTGCTGAGGGGAGCAGCGGGCGGCAGGAGAGGTCTGCGCGCCATGTGGGACCCTCCTCTGGTGGCCGGTTGCAGCCGGGGATCGAACCGGCACCGCCGAGGCTGCGGGCAGCTTTGCAACCCGGCGCTTAACCGCTGCGCCACCGGGGAGGCCCCAGAATCCATCTTTCTACTTAAAGTTGGAGGGATTGTTGAAAACTATGACTTGTGATGTCAATCCCTGCTTGCAGTATATAGAATTTGCAATGTTTTCTCTTGCCATGAGCACATAAAGGTCTTGATTATCATAATAGGGAGCTTCCTAGAAACCTGCCCAAAGACAATCTCAAGTATGGCAGTTCTGGGTTCAAAGGGAGACTCTCAGATCTTTGGGAAGGATCAGCTGTTTTATCTATTATTACAGACCCTTGTTAGCCAGAAAGAGACCTATGTAAAGTCATTTACTTATGTATAAATTTAATGTCTTGAGTTAGTGTCAAAACCATGTTTCTCTCAACATACATGCATGTGTGTCAGTACAGGCTGTCCGTAAAGACACATACTGTCCTTATGGACACATACTGTCCATAGGCTCTGTGGCACTGGCAGGTACCTACTTCACACAATGTTATCTCTGTCTGATGTGCAGCTGTGTCTGAATCACCTAAGGGATGCCAGACATGCCTTCTGGTTTTTATTCTCCCAAATATTTTCAATTTAATGCCTCAGTTTCTAAACTTTCACCATCAGGGTGTCTTTTTCTTAGATGAAGTACTGTCCTTTCATAGTTTTCTTGAAATAGCAAATGTATGAAATTACATCTAATTACGTGTATAATCTGCTGCCTACCTTCCTAGTGGACAGCCACCCAGTCTGGTCACTCAGTAAACAGCAGCTTTTATTTGATCAATGAGAGGACTAGGAGAGTGATTTTCAACATTGGTGACTCTTTAGAACCAAGGAAGGAGATTTTCTAAAAATCAGATGCCTGGGCTCCCTCCCCAAGATTCTGATTTAATTGGTCCAGAGTGGAGTCCAGACATCAGCATTTTGTAGTTTAACTCCAGGTGATCCTCATAGGTGACAACAGTAGGAACATTTGCCATCGGTTAGTTGTCTGTGCTGCTTTCCTCCTTGAAGGGCACGCTTTGCCCAGAGTGCCCCAGGTTCCCACGGAGAAATGAATAGGAAGGAGTTCATCTTATTCCATTTATGACCCAGGGAGAACAAAAAGGGTGAAAATCACATAAACTGTGGGGAGATCATTTGTCAAGGTAGATGACTGTAATCCATATTACATTTAACTTTGGAAAACAGATATAATAGCATCCATGAAGGGGAAAATCTTCTTTTCTGTTAACTTTTATTCACCTTCATTTAATTTTTAAATATGTAGTGAACATGATTGTAGGGCTTGTCATTAACTGGGGTATCTTACAGTCATAATTTTTGATACACAACATTACTTACCAATTAGCCTATCTTGTTCGTTTAAATTTCTTTGCTCATATTTTAATGGGAGCTAATGATGCCTTTGTTGACTTATTTAATGTTATGTAAATGTGGCCATAAACTGTGAAGGGTTTAAGCAGAAGCACTATTTTTGCTTACTCTTCAGATTCTGGAGTGTGCAGAATCCCCAGGAAACACACATATCAACACAATGAATGTAAGCTACTGAGGAGACCAAATAATAATAATTCCTAAAACAAGCAGTGAAGGATGTTTAGAGGATGAGCTTTTTATTTTTCTCTGGGTTAATTGTTTATTTTGGTATCAAAGGAGTTTCAAAGTTAACTTCAAATAGTTTTTTTTTTCTTTTTCTGCTCCTGTAATCACATGATGTAAGCCAACAGAAGATCATTTTCAAAGCTCAGAAGGGATGTTGGGCTTAGTAGGAGCTCTGTCATTGAGTCTTATGAGCCTTGCACTCAACAGAACTCTATTCTTTCTTATGGCCAGAACACAAATATATGAGTGAATGAATTAATCAACAAATGAATGAATGGATGAATGAAAGCTTTATAATTTCAACATATACATCAGAGGTGCTTCCAAGATGGCTTCTCAATATTGGGGAATCCACTCCTCTGATAATCTTGCCCATTCTCCTACGTCAGTCCTTCCTTAGACTTCAATACCTTAGACTTCATGACTCACAATAACCAAACACCATCCTGTTCCAACTTCATGTAACTCTCTCCTTCCACTTTGTAATTTGCCAACTTATTTCCCCAAAGACCCCAACTTCTTCATCTCCTCCACATATACACACACCTGGATCCACAGTACTAACACTTTTTTGCCTTCCCACCACCTTCAAGTCCTCTCCTCCTTCACTTCCCTGCTGTAATCACCTAGTAAATCATAATGGCCGAAACTAGTGTAGAACCTTCAGTCCTTTGCTAAACTATCCATTGAAAACTCAACCTTGGTTAATGCCAGTGTTCTTTTAACTCTGAACCTTCACCTATGCAGCTAAATGTTGGTGGAGAAATGGTCTCCCCATGCTGAATGGACTTTCTTAGAACCATGACCAGGGATGTTGTGTGACTCCTTGTGCTAGTAGGCAAACCCATGATACTTGTAGTTCATTTTGTTCTCAGTCTTCTTAATTACTTCTCATGGGCTGCAGTGCATCCCCAACTTGTTCCCCAATTTCACGTGTTGGAGTCCTAATCCCCAGTACTGCAGAAAGCAACCTTAGTTAAGAATAGAGTTGTTGCAGATTTAACTAGCTAAAATCAGGTTATGAAGTTGGGCCCTAATCCTACAACACTAATAGCCTAATAGAAAGGGGAAATTTAGACATAGACACATAAGCAGGAACTTGAAACTAGGGGCAAGCCTGGGAATAGAGCCTTCCCTCACAGCCCTCAGAAGGAAGCAACCCTGCCCACTCCTTGAACTTGGACTTATTACAGAGTATTTGTTCTGTCTCTACTCCCTAACCCTGACTTAGGAAAGTAATCTTACAACTGCAAGCACCTCATCTGTCTTGTTCCCTCCTGTCACTTCTGCATCAGGAATAGTACCTGATACACAGTGGGCTCTTGATAATTATCTGTTGAATGGATGAACACAAGGCAGGATAGTAGAATTAGGAGCAATAAAGAGAGGCTTTGTGGGCCACTCAAATTTAGGAGATCTAAGTTGTATTTCCAGTTATGTGATCTTGAGCAACTAATTTCTTGTCTTAATTCCTGACCTTTAAGAATGAGGGTCATGTCTGCCTATCTCACCAGCTGGCTCTGATTCAATATAATAATGCAAATGGATAAGAGAGTAAGATTCAAATGTGATGATGTAGATGGAAGTGCTTTGGGTTCTGGATTCTCGTTCAAATACAAGTCATTTTATTTACCTTTTGCCTAATAATAGCATTGCAATGATGACAATTACCATCTATGGAGTCCTTCCTGTGTGGCAAGCCTTACATTCACCATCTCATTTCAACCTGCAGAGACTTTCTGGGTAGCTACAGTCTCTCCATTTTTGTAACCAGGAAAACTGGCTGGTGGTCATCGTGTGAAGGTGAAGGCTAGAACTGGACATGTAGCAGTGAAGTTATGTAATCTACGTACAAATCTGACACATAGCTAATATCATAGTACAATGTCCCTTCAGTGAAAAAGTAGAAGTGTGAAAAATTAAAATGAAAAAGATGTAGTTGCTCTGTACTATTTGGCAGAAATGAACCTGACCTTTAGAACTTAAAAGAAGAGAGTGTGTGTGTGTGTGTGTGTGTGTGTGTGTGTGTGTGTGTGTGTGTGTGTAGGTAGAGGTATTAACAATCTGTCCTTCAGATGGTTAACAGCAAAAGCTGGAATGCTGCACTGCTGCTGTGTCTCACAGCATTGCCTCTAAAGACATTTTGATGTCCAGGGCTTTTCAGAAACGGTAAAATCTCTGAGTTTTCTTTTTTCTAACTCTTAGGAAGGTAGCTGTGGGACCCAGAAAATATTGGAGCCTTTTCCTCTTCCCACTTTGTGAAAATAATCTATTGGCTGTCCCGACTCTCTGTTCTATTTCTAACTGCCTCATTCCTTTTTGTTTTTCCAGCATTGTAGCAATTGCTAAAGGTCTGTCAAGAGAGATTACTGCTAAACCTTGTCAGAGAGGGAACCAGAGTAATTTGTGTACAGTACAGTTAAAATTACACCATTATGCTTGAAGCTGATATTATCCTAATGAGTTGAAATGGGGGAAGAAGGTGGCTTAGAAAAGACTGAAAGTGACTTAGCACTGGTTTCTCACTTCCAACTATAATGTTCTTCAGAACTGTGTTTTGAACACATTATTATAGATTTAAATATTTTAATATTCATTTATTCTAATTTTGCTTTTGATCGGTACCATCTCCATGCCTGCATTTCATCAAGGCTGACTAGTGACACCACTCTATTTAATATCTTCCTCGGCCAAATTTCTTGTGAATTGAGAACTAGGTTTTAGCTGCTTAAGGAGGTTTCAGCAACTCCTTTGTGGTTCGACATTTAAAACTCAGATACTAATCTAAAATCCTTTCACAAGGAATTACTCAAGCTAGAGCTTATATAAATGTGCTGGGATACAATCTATTGGAGATGTTGTCAATATTTTCCCTAAATCACAACCAGCTACATTTTCAGTTGTGTTTGAGATTGAAATTGAAAGCTTTATTCTGAAGTATGACCATTTTAAGTATATGCCAGTGTCAGTAATTTCTGCACAGGTAAAACCAGCCCCAACAGTGGACAAACTAGGTATCATGAGTACCATAGACCATCAGCCCTAAAACACCCCCTGTGTCCCACCATGATGCCTGATTCCTCATCTCTGCTGCTTATGTGGAATCAGTTGATGATAGCAGGGCCCATGAAATGCAGATAACACCGGGGAGCAGTGACATATCCCTTAGGTGCACTACCTGGCATGAGTTGCTGAGGAAGTGGGACATAGAAAAGGCAGGTTTGCACAAAAAAAGAAATCAGGGAAATAACAAGCCCAGATGGCTTTCTACAAAGGGTGGGCTCCTGTGGGTGTTTCCATAGGGACTGAAGTACTGGTTCCAGGTGCTGAATCCAGAATATGAGACGGTATGGTAGGCACTGGTGTGTGGAAATTAGAGGAGAAAGGAATTGATGTCTGATGGACTGTGCCATGTTATTGAAGAGGGGTGACCTTCCTTACACCCACCTCTCACTCCAAAATTGACTCCTTTATCTCAGATCACTACTTGTCTGTCTTTTTCACAATTTCAGGTCTTAGCTCAACTGTCCGCCTTCTAGCAAGGCCCTGTTAGCCTCCCCAGTATAAGAGGGCCACCCTCAAATCATGTGACTGCCATCACAAGACACCATAAATGGAGTGTTTGGAATAACAGAATGTGTTTCCTCACACATAGAGTGCCAGAAGCCCAGAATTAGGGGCCCCACCTGGTTGGGTTCTGGTGGGAAATCTTTCTTACAAATTGTTGACTTGTCACCATGTCCTCCTCACGTCTCAGAGAGGGGCAAAGAGAGAGCGACAATGCTGTCTGGGGTCACTTCTCAGAAAGGCACTACCCATCCTGAGGACCCCACCCTCAGGAACCCTAATCATCCTCCACTTTGGTGTCTTCAGAGAACTTATCCTGACCTGGAGATCTAATTTTGTCAATTCATTGCACTTTCTCTTCAACACAATAAATAAGACTCTATCCTCTCCTGTGAGACTCACTTCACAAACCTATTGAGACAGCACTTACTGAACAAGTTGAGGAGGCACATGTGAATGCCAATGATTTTCACCCTTCTCACACAACTAACCGGGATATAATAATGAAATACTACATCAGAATGGCTCTACATTACATTACCTCCTGTGAACAAGCTGTCATGGGTGCCCAGTTAGCTCAAGATTGCCTATCTATACATTCCTTCTCCAACATCTGCTGAGCCTCTACTGTATGGAGGGAAACACAGTACAAGACAAAGAGGTTCATGTAAGAATACAAGGAAGATGGACACAAAGAGCTATCAGACAGGAGGGAGTCTGTCCTAGAAATGGCATAATAGAATGCTATTGTAGCATAAGAGAAAACAACCAGCTCTCTCAGACCCTGCACACAGGATCTGACATCTGACAAGGAGCTGGCATTTTAGGAGGAGGAAACAGTGTACACAAAAGACTTGAAAGAATGTGTCACATTCACAGGCTATGCATCGGTGATCCATAAGTAGGAGGAGGCAGATGGAGAGAAAGTGGTGGGCGAAAGTGGCAGGTTCAAAAGATACCAAAAGGGTGTTTTGCTGAGGATCCTGGACTTTATTTCCTTGAGCAATAGTGAGCCCATGAACATGGGAGAGCAAGAAAGGACAAGCTCTGCTTTGCTCCTCTTTCTAGGATGATAGTGCTTCTGATTCAGAGAGCACAGGTTTTCTTTCCAAATTTTCACGTATGCCTCCATTTCTGGTCATCCATTTCTGGTCATCCATTTCCCACATGTTGGCTGTTGTCTTCATGCCTTCAGCATGTGAGACTGCCAATGGCTTCACCCAACCATCCCCACTGATGGAAGAAAACACCAACAATTACCTCCAATTCAAAAGTGGTTTGAGTCTCTGGTAGGCCAAGACTATAAACAGTTGTGCTGCAGTAGTTACAGTAGAGAATTCCTGGATGGTGGTCATGACTCAGAGTTTTCTTCACCTCTGAACTTGGGAGGTGGGAGAGTTTGCAAACACATGAGAATTATGGTCACCCCATACAAAGGCACAACTTATATCAATGAGAATTATTTCCTCTTTGTACCCAGTTTTACTGCCAAAAAGCCACGTGACCATGAGCAAGTCCTCTGAAAACCATTTTCCTCATCTCTGAGGAGCATACCAGAAAACTCAGCATTGTAGGGAAGAGAGGGAGGAACCTGGAGGAAAGGGTTCAATAAATAATTACCAGTAGGGATTGTTTAATTGTGTTTTGATAACAATGACAGTTTTCTTTTTCTCAAACTATCAGATAAAAACTACTGACTTTGCCGTGGGGGGTGAGAGGTTATATGGAATATAGGTTATGCATTTGATTTCAAAGTAGCCTCTGTTGATGTCACGAGTCTCCATCTCTAGTCCCTGTTGCTTTGACTGTTTATGCATCTGTCTTATGGGTTTTCTATAAAACCCATGAGAAATTGGATTGAATGGTTTGTGTAGTGTCCTAAGCAGATTAGAGGCAAAGTCAGAAGAAGAAGTTGGCTCTTTTGATGGATTGCATTGACCTCTGTGAGCAGAACATGCTACCTGTCCCTGATCCTTGCACTTGTCCCCATTTCACTGTCTCTAGCATGTGCCTACAGAGTGCAAGATACCTGCCAATTAATAGGAAGATTACTCTGGTGTATAGTCTGTCAGTTCTAACACCAAGGAGTTTATTTTGCCCTCAACCAGAACTGTCCAATATAAATACCATGTGAATTACAGATGTGTATGAATTTTCTGGTAGAGAAATGAAATAGATGAAATAATTTTAACAATATATTTTATTTAATCCACAAATGCAACTAGTGAACATGTGACTCTAGCCACATTCCAGGTGCTCAATACTACATGGCTGGTTCTGGTGACTAATATGTTGCACATTCTTGCAATTCTTGAGAGACAAGTCACAGAGATCAGAAGCAGAGTAAGCAAGTTGATGTGTATACTCTGTATGTGTACACAGAGAACTAAGAATTGTCCCTACTTACAGCAACACTCACTTTACACAATGTTGGACCCACCACACTCTTTGAGGATGTCATGGAAGACAGCTCTCAGCCAGGAGAGAAAACAGGGAAACCAGGAAAACAAAGAGGAGGGAAGCACAGAATGGGTTCTTTCTTCACCACAATGTGTGCAGAGTGCTCTGACCTCCATAATGATGACTTGATAATATTGTTAAAAATAGCTGTCAATGTAACAAGTTTTTACTACATGCCAGACACCATACTAAGAACTTGATATACATCAACGTATTTAATTCTTACATCAGCCCTATTAGCAGATGTTATTATTTTTTTTTTCCATTTTCAAGTGAGACATCAGTGGTTTGCAAAGGTTAAGGGGCTGGCAGGGGCCACAGAGCTAGTGAGCGTCAGAGATGGCATTTGCACCTAAGCCATCTGTCTCCAGTACCCTTATTCTGAACCACCACTCTCAATTCCCTCAACACTATGGAGGTTACAGAGATTTAGATCTAAGGAATGATTATGACCAAGTCTTTGAAGGATTAAGTCTGTAGCCCCAAGTTCTTATAATGGAAGAGAACATAAATAATATGGAAGGAGGAGGGTGATGTGTCAGGAGAGAAAGGAAAAGTGAAGAAAAACATGTCTGTTTTTACACACATCAACCCTAGTATGTGAAGCTATCTCATGCATATTTGTGCTTTTCCACAAGACTGTAAATCTTGAAGAACCTCATCTATCTATTATAGTAAACCACCATGTGCCCTGCCCCTTAACTGACATTCAGTGCCTATTGAACTGAAGATCGTTAAATGCAAAAAAGGTTCATGTGCTGAAATGCTGAAATAGTAGCCTGGTTATAATTTTATTTTACTCATTGATATTTAAATGACCTGCAAATTACTTATTTTCTGTTTTGCTATTTCTTGATACTTGCATTAATACCCCTGATACTTGCTAATATGTAGTTTAGAGGTACCCATGTGAGAAAAAAATCTCATGTCTAAGTAATAAGTTTCATGACATTTATGATGCCAGTTTGTTCCTGGTACTTGATACCCTCTGTAAGAATCTGCTCACACAGCCCATGGCAGTCTTCCAGAAATGATAGTCATAGGCATCTGTCCATGCCAAATTCAGAGGTCAAAGAAGGATCCTAAATTGGTAAGTGGAGAGTTTAGAGTTGCTCTGTAAGATGCTCTCCTAAACCTGTTTGACAAAGCATGAGTGGCACTGGACAAAGATCCATCAGGGAAAGGGATGGATGTACTTTTGACGAGTCTGAGCCTCAAGATGACTAGGTGATTCTTTTGGTAGTAGCATTTCACAGGAGGAGATGTACACAGATTTTATCACATTGTAAACGGTCTTTGATACTCCAAAGTTCATGAAGCAGTTAAGAAAGCTCTATATCCCTTTTAAGTGATACTTTCTTCTGTTTATGAGTATTAATTCTGAGTGGTGGTGGTGGGGATACCAAGTTGAAGCAATCTGTTCTTCATTGACCAACTTATGGCTCCTAAGTGAGTAATCAACATAATCTAAATACTCCAAAATGAAATATTCTTTTGGGCTCCACAAAATGCTTGTTAGGTTGAAACCAATCAGTAGGAAATGACTGGTGTTTGTTAGTGTTTGAGAGGAGAGACCAGATTCTTTGCACATTAGCATTCCAATTGGTGCCAACATAAACCTCCAGACCTCCAAGTCATAGAATGTGTTATTGTTTTCATATGAGAGAATCTGGATTGCTTCTTAGTCCTAGTTCCATTGCTTACTTGAAAAATGGAGCTGCATGTTTCCGCAGATTCTGGTACATAAAAGTAACAGAACAGTTCTTACAAGGTTTGAGCTCTTAGGGAAGGATTTCTTTCAGTTGGTGTCACCCTGGCTATTGTTTTCATTTAGTTATGGAGTTGGGAGAGGATGAATGGCACACTCACTCACTCGACAGTCACGTAAGCTGAGAAGTTTTACTCATGGAATTCAGCCCACACAGTGAGGGATCCAGCCTGCTTGGGGAGGAAGCTCCCCCAGCAAGGACATGATAGTTTAGGCCTGTTTGGAATTTTTCTGTGTGTCATCAAATACTATTTTCTAGTATACTGCAGCTTATATAACACCAGTTTTCCAGGACCATAGAGCATTTGTTTCTCAAGCAGAATCTTTCAATTCCTAGACATTAGGAAGAAAACTGGTAATATAATCTCCTTTTTCTGCCTAAAATAACACTAGTGACTCTCCAAACCCTGCAGCATTTCCTGACATGGTAGATCTGAAAGGGTGAGGGCTAGGGTTTGAGCTATTTGTTTGTTGTCACATTCCCTTTGCTAGTGACTGTAGTGTTAGAAGTTCAAGGAGAGAAGTTTAACAAACTAGAATTTAACCACAGCATTTCCACTTATTAACTGTATCCCTAAACATGGTACCTAATTTCCTTAAGTTTTACTTTCATAATCTGTATAATGGCTCAATCATTAGATCTGTCTCATAGGATGGTGGTGATTAAAATTTAAAGAGGTGTATTGAATCACCTCGATGAAAATGACGTCAGGAAATAAGTCTTGACTTTCAAAATTTATCTACTTCACAAAATCAATGAGAAAAATCAGAAAAACTTGTCAATTTTTTAGAACTCAGGAGATTAATCAAGGATTTACACCAATCCAGGAGCATTTATTGAAAATTGATAACTGCATGTTAGTAAGAACAGAGACTTTGTGGCATATTAGGTTGCACTGTTCCCAATAATATCACACTCTCCCTCCTCCCGAACTCTCTGATAGTTTTGAAAAACTACAGTCATAATAACAATGGAAACCAATACCCTTGCAACAACTGAAGGGAGCACTGTGTTATTGGAGCAACTTCCAACTCAACATTATTTGAACTGCCTAGTGGTTGATACCTAATAAGTACCCTAACTGGGTACTTATTATGTGGAAAAAAAAAAACAAAAAACATTTTGCCAGAAAACATTTTGTTGAAAACAAATAGTCAATAAATTAACAGTAGAACTCCCTAAGGAGTTAGGTAAATTAAAAATAAATAGTAGGGTTTCTGATGTAGAATCTTTGGACTCCTAGGCTTTAGAAAGAGAAGAGGTAAGCAAAAATCTTATAAGGAAAATTTGAGGGGTGAGATGTCCAGAAGACTTTTGAAAAGCTCTAACATATTCCTGGGAATCTAGAAGATCATGTGAGTGCATAGAAATATGTTTAAATTTAAGAAAGATCCAATAATCCCTAAACTCTAATCTCTGATTGAACTAAGATTCTGTGTAAGCAGAATGTGATGGCAAAGGCAGAGAGGTCAAGTTCTGACTTAATGTTAAAGAAATGTTCCAATATACACACTAAACACCTTGGCTAAAACTAGGAGACTTACTGGTTCTTGGTGTTGAAAGAAATACCTGTCCAGTTCTCAGCTGATCACTAGTCTACCTAGGCTACCTGAGCAGAGACTTTTGTAGTCACACATAAACAAAGAATACAGATTTTACAGAATTAGTTCATAAAAGTTACCCAACAGATAAACAAAAATAAACTCTGTGCAGGAGGAAGAACATAATTTATAAAGTTAACATAGTACTAAAATTTCAGTTATCAATAGAAATTGAGATAAGGGGGGACAAAAATGAAAAAATGAGATATACAAAGAAATAAGCAAGTATGACTGTATGACTCATGCACAGGGAAAAAATGGGGGGACTAAATGAAAACTCCTTGAAAAAGCCCAAATTAGTGAACTTACTAGACAAAGATTTTAAATAAGCAATTTAAACATGTTCTAGGAAAGAAAGGAAACCACATCTAAATAACTAAAGTGTGTTAGATGTTTTCTCACCAAATAGAAATCATCAACAAAGAATAAAAATTAAAGGATAAAAATACAAATTCTGAAGTTGAAAATTACTAAAGCTGAAATGAAAATTTTATTACAGTTCTCAACAAACAATTTGAACAACACAAGAACAGTGAATGTCAAGAACAATCAATTGATACCAGAGGTAATAGAATTTAGAATCTTGAAATAAACCTTCACGTTTATGGTTACCAAGACAATTCAATAGGGTAAGACTAGTGTTTCAACAAATGATTTGGGGTGTGTATCTACATATAAAGAAATTAATGTGCATACCTATCTCATTGTCTTTAAAACACAAGTCATAAAAATAGATCCTAGACCTAAATATAAGGGCTAAAACTAAAAACTCCTAGAAGAAAATATAGGTGTAACTCTCCATGGCCTTAAATTGGGCAATGACTCCTAAGCTATGACACCTAAAACAGAGGCAACAACAAAAATATAAATTGAACTCCATCAATATTCAACATTTTTTACTCAAAGGAAGCAATCAAGAAAATGAAAAGACAACCCACAGAACCAGAGAAAATATTCAAAATCATGAATCTCATAAGAATATACTATCCAAAATATTTAAAGAGCTTCCAACTCAACAGTAAAAAGAAAATACCTCTAAATCAACAATGGGAAAAAATCCCAACTAAATTGGGCTAGGAATCTGAATAAACATTTCTCCAAAGACTATATAAAGATAGTCACTAAGCACATGAAGAGATTGTCACCATCATTTTCCATCAGATAAATACAAAGCAAAGTCACATTAGAATGACTGTGATCAAAAAGGCAGATGATAAGAAGTCTTGATAAGGATATGCAAGAATTGGAACCCTCATACACAGATGGTGGGAATGATGCATGATACAGCTCTGGGAAACAATTTGTTAAACAACTTGACACACCAATTCCATTCTTGGATTTGTTTCCAAAAGAAATGAAAATATATTCAAACAAAAACTTAAATGTGGGGAAAATATACATCAACTAATGAGTAGATTATTACAAAACATGGTATATCCATATAATGAACTATTATTCAATCATAAAAAAATGAAGTATGAAACATGCTAAAACCTGGTTGACCCTTAATAGACTATTATCCAGAAATGAAAGACCTTACAGCATACAATTCAATTTATACCAAATGTCCAAAGTAGGCAAATTCATAGAGGCAGGAAGGATATTCCTGGTTGTCAAATACTAGGAAGAGAATAAAAGAATACAGTAATTCATCTGAATTAGATCTGAACTAGTAACGTATAAAAAGAATCATATGTGATGATAAATTGGGGTTAATTATAGGAATGGAAGTTTGATCCAACATTTAAAATCACTCAAATTTAACCTCAACAATGGGAAAAAATGAGAAGAAAGCATAATCATCACAATAAATTCAGAAAAAGTATTTGACATAAGTTTAGTCATTTGGTCAAAGAGTCATTCTACATAAAATTACCTTCTTTCAGATATTCTTTGGTTTTTATTTGGGGGGAGGGGTACGGATTCTGTTATGGCTAGTACATTCTCACATGGTTAGCAAGCTGTTCTACATGCCCACAGATCTATTTCTTCCAAAACAAGATCATTATTTGAATTTTGTGGGCTCTGCCAAACAAAAAATTAACTTTATTTTGTTAACTTTATTTTGTCCTATTGCCAAAATAAATAGATGAAGAGAGGTATTAGTAACGGGAGGTGTTATTCTGAGAGCAATGGAAATTTATGGTGCAGAGGGATATGATCTGATTTATACTTTTAAATGATTGATAAAAACCACTGGTGAAGAATGAATTGAGGGAGGGGGAATAAAAGTAGAAGCAGAAGACCAGTAAGACATTTTTTCAGTTGTCCAAGCAAGAGCGATGGTACCTTGAACTAGGATATGCCAGTAGAAATGGAAAGGACTGTTGATTCAAAATTTAATTTATAGGTGGAAGCAATAGATACTGTAGATAGGCTAGAGTTGATTGGAAGGGAAATGGGGGGATCAAGGATGAATTTTGGTTGGGGCTTAAGCTCAGGAAAACCTCACGATACCATTTGCTGTTGTGGAAATGACTAAAGGATCCAATTTGGTAGAGGAAGGGGGAGGCACACATCATGATTTTTCAGTTCATTTAATTTTCTTAGATGTCCATAACATACCACAGTGGGCATACAAGCAGGTAGTCTTTGTAAGTATCCAAGATGAGAGCTATGAATCTGGGAGTTACCATACGTAGCTGGTATTTAAAGCCCTTAAGTTGAATAAAATCACCTTGAAACACCGACATTTAGGGTGTCAAGTTGACGAAGTGAAGAAGCCAGTGAGTTTGGAAGAGCGCAAGGAATATAGGGAGGAGCAGAAGTAGACTAGAAGGGGGAAAAGAGGAATTCTGGAGATAATGAAATACTCTTTCTTGACTTGGATTTTCTTTGGACAAGTGCTTGAAAAAAGGTCTCTCACTGAGATAAAGATAATTGTGAAAAGGTCTGTCTCTCCCTCACCTGGGAGTTCCACAAGTCTATTTTATTTATAAAATCATGGGGAGAGAGGAACTTAGTATATATTGAGCACCCACTATGTGTTTTACATAAATTATTCTCATAATAATTCCAATAAGTAGTTTGAGAATGAGAAATAGAGAATTAGAGAAGTTATTTAGTTTGCTTAGGGTCTTATTCTTAGAAAGTTTCAGAGAAATAATTCCAACCAAACTCTATCACTCTGGGGTTAATCCTGTTTTAATCAAACTGTTCTTCTAAATTGTATTTTAAGATGCATTGTAGATTGATTAATGTAACTAGTTTTAAAGAAGGAATGATACAGGGTAGCTTAAAAATGGGAGTTTATCATTTTAATTAAAACTTCATGCATACTCATTGCCAGAAAAGTGAAAATTAACACTGTGCCCCCTCTGCACATTAACCAGAATTGCTAAAATGCAAACAGTAGAAAAGATAGTGTCAATAGGGATGTAAGGCAATTGGTGTTCTTGGATACTGATTGTGGGAGAATAAATTGGTGTGACCACTTTGGAAAACCAGTTAGTGTATATCAAAATTGAATGTATGTATGCTTTCAGACATAGCAGTTCCATTCCTACATATATATCCTAGAATGTATGTGTACATGTTTTCACAAAGACATATTCTAGCATATTCATAGCAGTACTGTTTAAGGTTGTCCCCAACTGAGACCTATGTAAATCTTCATCAACAGTAGAATGCATAGTGCCTCCCCGGTGGCGCAGCAGTTGAGTGCTGGGTTGCGAAGCTACCCACAGCCTCTGCAGCGCTGGTTCGATCCCCGGCCGGGCAAGGGTCCCACATGGCATGCAGACCTCTCCTGCCGCCCGCTGCTCCCCTCAGCAGTGTACTTCGGTCCTTCAGCCTGTTCTGCTCCCTGCTCTTGGCTCTAGTGAATTCTCTCACCCTCCCACGCTTCTGACTGTACCCAGTGCTTGTATAAATAAATAAATAAATCTTTAAAAAAAATAGTAGAATTCATAAATACATAGGAGAATGTTCACACAATAGAATATTATACAATGAAGATGAACAAATGACAGGTAGGCGTAACAAATTGTGCCTTGCAAATGTAATGTTGTATGAAAGAAGCTAGAAACCAAAGTCTATATAGTGCCTTGTTCATTTGTATAAAATTCAAAACAAGCAAAACCATTCTGTGATTTTAGAAATCATCAAAATGTAATTGGAAGAATTATCAGTGACTAGAAGGGGGAAAAGAGGAATTCTGGAGATAATGAAATACTTTCTTTTTTTAAAAAAAAAGATTTATTTTTATTTATTTATACAAGCACTGGGTACAGTCAGAAGCGTGGGAGGGTCAGAGAATTCACCAGAGTGGGGAGCAGAGCAGGCAGACTGAAGTACACTGCTGAGGGGAGCAGCGGGCGGCAGGAGAGGTCCGCATGCCATGTGGGACCCTCCTCCGGTGGCCGGGGAGCAGCCGGGGATTGAACTGGTGCTGCAGAGGCTGCGGGCAGCTTTGCAACCCAGCGCTCAACTGCTGCACCACCGGGGAGGCCCGAAATACTCTTTCTTGACTTGGGTGTTCTTTATATAGTTTTGCTTAATTTCTTAAAATGGAGATCATGCTTTACATATACAATATGCATGCTTCTTTGTATTTGTGTTACATACATACTCCACTCAAAAATCTTTGACTACAAATGAAAAGGCAATTAAATTAACTGTAGTCCTACTAACACATTAACCCCAAATGATTATGATTAATATTTTAGAATATATGCTCCTATTCAATATCCACAAATGAATATATTTTCTTTTCCTTAAAAATTTATATTTTCTTTGTTTTATATCCTCCTTTTATAGCAACGTGCCATCAGCATACTCACATGTCAATATATAAACCATCACTTATTATTTCTGGAACACTTTATGTCTCAACCAGTCCCCTGTTGTTGGACATGATGGTTGTCTCCAGTATGTACTATTTTGTAAGTTGCTATAATATGAATTATTGTGCTCATCTCTATATTTTTAATTCTGAGAGTAGAACTGCCGATAAAGAGGAATGCAGTCATAAAGTTTTTAGAAAACTTTAGTACATATTTTGAAGTCATCCTCCGAAAAAGTTGTACTGAAGCTATACTGCAATCAAATTTTATGGACGGGCCCATTGCCCTTGCCAAGGTTGTAGATTATGATTCTTGTTCATATTTTCCATTTGACTCGGCCAAATAAATTATATCTTGATTTATTTTTGTAATTTTTATTACTGTAAGAGTTGAACATAGTTTGCATATGTGCACCAGCCATTTGTATTTCTTCTTTTACGTATTGTATGTTTGTGTGCTTTGTATATGGTTAGAATATCAACCCTTTATCCATTTTATATTTTATGTATTACTTCCTGGTATGTTGTTTATTAGTTGATTTCTTTCTACCATTTTGTGGGTATAAGCCAATTCTATCACGACTTTCCTATAAAGAATTTATTTAACTGTATTTAATGTCTTTTTTAAATTTGAATTCCTCATGTGTCCATATGGCACATGGAGTTAGATAAGAATATAATATGTGTTTAAATAGCATTTATTTATTTAATACTTATATAATAAATACATCTATTGAATACTTCTTTCTAGAACTGGCATATTGTAGGAAATAGTTGCTCTATTTTTAAGGATTGAGGAAGTTTCAAGATAAGATCTTAGCAAACCCTAAAATTCAAGTAAGTAGGTCTCTGAAAATATAATATTTTATTCAATATACTTGAAATAAAATTTTGCTTCTCAGACTTATAAGGTGATTACAAACTCCTTAACCCCTTTAGTCTTCATCTGTTTAGGATATCTGTCTTCCAATTTATTTCATCAAACTATGTTTCAACTGATCTGTTTTCCTGCTTGAGGAATAGTAAACTTTTGGCAATATTGCTTGCATCTGGATATAGATAGATTTGACCAAAGCACATACAGGAAGTCCTATTGCTTATATCCTTCATAAATGGAATGGCAGCCTTGTGTCAGGTTCTATGTTGAGCACTGGGTATACGGTGAGAAAGAAGACACTCTATATCCTGTCCTTTCTGACTTTACATTCTAGATGGACATACTAATATATCGATTGTCTTTCTATTTTCAGCTTGTACTATTACATGAGATCAGATGTGTATATCTCTTTTCATATATATACATGCATATAGCTATACATTTATATGATGTACTTTGAATAAATTATACACACTGCATAGAATTCATAACTAATCACCACATAGCATGATGGATATTGTTGATCATCAATTTATCAGACTTAGGAACATGTTTGTTTGAGCACAGCTCTAAAAGTGATTTTTATTAAATGCACAGCTCTCTTCTTCACTGTTTATGCAAATCAATCAACATAACCACTGGTCTAGGCTAGGTGTCTTCATTGTTAGGTCGCAAATGTAGGCGGCATTTAGTCTAGGGGAGAAAGAGAAAATAAAAGAAATAAAGGCTACTTCAAGCTGGGTAATCATAAAAGGAGGCTTATTAACTCATGCAGATGAAAAGTTCATCATGATCAGACCTGATGCATTCAAATGCTACCAGGAATGATCTCTGTAGTTTTCAGCCTGTCTCCTTTGCTCTTGGCTTTCATTCAGACAAAATGTCACCAAATGGTAATACAGGTGACTGCCCCAGGGACTTAGATCTCTCACTTAGCAATCTCCCCAGGGAAATGAGTACATGTCTCTGCGTTGGCTCTGGCAAATGCCCTGTGTATGATTGAAATTGGTCCATCAGAGGTCCCACGTGCGTCCCTTAACCAGTCACCATAGCTGGTGCAGGAATGCCCAGAGTGCCCAGGTCTGTGTCTCCTGCCCGAACATAGCCTCATTGTAGAAGTGATCCTGATTCTGTGGAAAATTCTCCTACCAGAAGGAAGATGTTTGCAGGCAAGGACAATACCCTAGAAAATTCTCAATAGTTGACTTCCTTTTCTCCGAACTGCAGCGTACTGCCTAGGGTAAAAATGAGAAGAGTTTTCCTCTGTAGGGAATTTTGAAAGTGACTTCTTTTTAGTAAGGTCTTTTAAAGAGGAGAGACAAACATCCTACTTCTTCCTTAGCTACTAACACTGGAAAACCTGTGACATTGTTTCTTTGCATTTTGTTTTGCCATATGCCATTGACTGTCACATTTCACAAGTTAAGAAACATGTTATTTCTTTGTTTATTTTGTCAGTCTTTGGTATTCTCTGGAGAGAAATTATATATCTGTGTTTCGGTGGAATAGATTTAATCTGTTTGTCTTGTTGTCTCTAGACACACCTAACTCCTTGTCTCTCACAGTCAAAGGTTTCCCTTTTTCTTCACTTGGTGAGCAGGTGAATCTGTCCCAGATTCTGGAAAATACTAATTTCTAAGCAGATCGTGTTGAGGGCTGGAAAAATACAGATTCCTAAGCAGATCATGTTGAGGGCTGGAAAAATACAGATTGCTAAGTATATCCCTTTGAAGACTTTCCAATGTTAGAAGGAAGTTGCCCTAGAAATTTTATCTCTTGCTCCAATATTGCTTGAAGTTGCGCTGTCGATTCAATTATTCGACAAGTCTAAAGGAGCCATGACCTTGAGCTTCCTTGATCATGACTTTCCATCATTCCAGACATACTTTGTCTGCAACACTCTCATTAATTTTCCCCCATATCATTCATTTTCTTAGAACAAAAGTTATTAGGTATGTGTACATTGTACTTCCAAGGTTGAAGTATTAGGCAGATCCTTAGAATGTTTGTCTTCCCAAGTAATTCACCTGATAACATGGTTTGCCTCCAGATCAATAATGGGGATTGGTTGGGAGCATCCTGATTTTATTACATTACATGAGAGAAAGAAGCAGCTCCACTGAATACTTTAGTGGATTTGTCACTGGTGCATTTTTGTAAAAATATTTGCTTCCTGTCACTTAAAGTGTAAAGATGTTTAGATGCTGTCCTTTAGACTTACCTTCAACTGCCTTATCATTTGTGGGTTACACCCTGCAGATTGAAAATTCTCAGTCAACAATATATAACTATTACATATATGTATATATTGTTCAGTACATCCATTTCTCATCACTAAAAATTAGGCCCAATATGTCTTCACTGTCTTCCAATTATCTGGCTTCTTCCCTCTCCCTTTCCAAAGCTGCATGCCCCAGTGCACATACCATGGATCACTAGTGTTCTAGAAGATGCGAGCAAGAGCTGCCAAAAAAGGCTTGAGGTTCCTTGTACAAATGTACTTGGAACCAGTCCAGTGAAATCAAATTAAGCCTTTAGTGTATGAAATATACGGTTAATCTCCCAATGAGTGATTCTGTGTGCTTCCTTCACTTATGGGAAATTGAGGCAGATCTGACCATCTACTGAGACTAATGACCCATGAAATACAACTTGGGCATTGCCCTTGGGGGGTATGTAGATAGGGTCAGCATTTCCATGGTTTCATGTTAACTTTCTGATTTCTCTTGCTTCTGAGAGGACTGTGAGTTATCCTTCCAGGGTAACCCAAAAGGCAGCATGTGGGACCTCAGTGGGGCAAAAAAGCAAGTGTTCTTATTCATAACCTCAAAACTGCTCAGCAGGAACTTGCCTTTTACTTGGCTCCCACTAAACTCCCCTGGCTTCCTCTGAGAGTATGAAATGATGAGAGCAGAGTTTGAGGGCTAAGGACTTACTGAATTTTCAAACCTCACTGCTCATACAATTATATCTAAATTTATATATTGGAGGATTCTGAAGAAATCCAATTGTTCTTTGTCTTACCTATAATTCAAGGATAACAGGAGGAACAAAATCTGTGATAATATCTGCCACAAATATTTTGGTATTAGTCTCATCCTGTGGTGAGGGGTACTTGCTTAAAATATTGTCAGAGTGAATTCTTAACTCAAAGGCTTGTTGAGAATAATTTCTTATATGCTCTGAATTGAGATAAATGTTGTGGAAAAGACAAAAATATGACATGATTCCTGCCCTCAAGGGGGATATAAGACTAACAGAAATGAACGCTTGGCGCACAATATGTGACAGTATATTGTTTAAAACCAAACTGATTAGAAAGTAGACTGTTGACATCCTAAAGGGTTAAGTCCAGAGACATGTTGGAATCCTCCAGTATATACAATTTTGTCATAAAATGTGTGGAATGAGAACAAGCAGCTGAGTGAATGCTGCTTTAAGATTGCCCTCACTCCCAACATGACAAAGGGGCTCCTTCTCAGCAGCCCTGAGGAGTGCCCATTCAGAATGCCTCAGCCAAACAACTAGCAATTCTGGAACTGGACACTTTAGACAAATACAAATGGTTGAACCAGAACGTTAACTATGTGGATGCCGGCAGTCCACTGCCATCATGCTAATACTTTCAGTTTCTGCATGAGATGTAATATGAATGGCTTCTCAAAAGAGGAGAGAGTCCTTTCTTGTCAAAGACCAGTGTAGAAATATCCGGCTTAAATCATCAAAGATGGAAACCAAAAGAGACTAAAAAATATTGGTGGAATTAGGAAGTAAGAACAAGGATATTCTAGGAGAGGACTGAAAGGGAATTAGGTAGGTCTGGGCTCTATATGGCTAATCCATACCCTCTAAATGGGAGCCTCTCCTTTGACCTCAGCCCAATTATACATAGTCATCTCCTTGCCACTAACACCCCAGTGTTCAAGCCTCCTCTTCCAATGTATTCTGCCTTCAGCCCCATGTCCCCACACATAGTTATGTGGGCTGCATACTGCACAAGGATGTCATATCTGAGGAAACCTCACATAGTCAGCATCGCAGATTATTGAATTTTATTTTTTTAAGATTCACTTATACATTCAAGAACTGGGGTATAGGCCAGAGGTGCATGGGGGGGGGGGGGCGGGGTGAGAGGATTCACCAGAGACAGAGTGGAGTGCAGAACAGGCTGATCTACTGAAATACACTGCTGAGGGGAGCAACAGGCAAGACAGGAGAGGTCTGCTGTGCCATGTGGGTAACTCCCTGGCCAGGGATTGAATTAATGCTGCAGTGGCTGCGGATAGCTTCATAGTGCTGACGTTTAACCACTTGTGCCACCAGAGAGGCCCAGATTAGTGAACGTTATAACTTTTCTGAAGATGGTATTTAGATAACAGAACAAAATCGGTGAATTAGAATCATTCCCGACCCAAGGAAATAAGATGCCTTGAAAAAAGAGGAATCATTTTCTAATAATGCACAATGATACCTAACGGGTGACCGGCTGTCTTTGTTACATTCGAGCAGAACTGTGGAGGTATCAGGGAGGGACCATAAGTAGCCTAGACCCTCCAAGCTTGTCAAAGACCACAAAGTACTAGAGTCGCCCTTTGCCTTTCCAGACAAATTGTTGCTTGTCACCAGTCTTGTGCCAGCCAGCCAGCTCTGTTCACATGGTGTGCTTGTGCACCCGCGGACACCCAAGCAGATTCTAGGTCAACTTTCCAAGAGCAGATTCACTAATGATCAATTGAACAAGCTATGAGCTTATCAAGGCCTCTCAAACACCTTGAACTAAGTCTAGAAGAGTCAGCCAGGCCATTTTCTCACAGACATGCAGCAGGCATCAGCCAAAGTCCAGTGTGGCCATCACTGCCCTGTCCTCAGGGCCTTTGGATTTTTGGCATGAAAACTCTTTTTATATTCTAAATTAAGGACCATGTGAAGATTTTTACACAAATGATAGGAGAAATTCTCTTCCAAAGGTTTTGTGGAGTCCAACCTACTGCATTTCTTTCATGCCTTAATTTGTTGATTTGATTTATTCACCTAACTTGATTAAATGTGCATTTTGTGTGGAATTCAAATTTCAAAGATCTTAACCATTCAAACACAAAGAATATATATATGTGCCTTTTAACTGTAGTTCTATGCTAATTTGCATCCTTTTTTCATTTTGAAGAGCTTGATTTGTTTTCCAAATAGTGACTTTATTTGCATGTTAATTTTCCCCAATCTATGACAACTTTCCTAATTGCTGAAACTAAAACTTTGAAAAAAATCCTCAAAGGGTACAGAAATCATCCCATGTGATACAAATTCTGTAAACTTTATAGTTTGACAAATGAGTCATGGAGAATTGCTCGTTTGGCAAACTGGTCTATTTCCCATGTAGTAACTGTCCAGAGGGCTTCCCAGCCCCACGATCCCAAAACCCACCCAGCCTAGTGCATTCATATGAAAACCTTCCTGGTAAGAGCTCTGTGATGGGAGGTGGGACAGTGCGGCAGTATAATCAGGTTGTGCCTCTTCTGAGCTATACCCTGTCGCTCCTGTGTGCTCACCAGTTCCTGCGGCTCACCACTCACATACCTGCATCACTGACACGAGTCCTCTGCTTTCCTGGGTTATATCTAGAGCCATTTCCTGCTTGGGTGCTTCTCTGTTCTCAAAAGTTTGAGGGACCTGCAGCTAATCAGGGCTCCTCAATTTTACATCAATGAACCAGTTTGTGAGGTGCTTTGAGAATGAGTCCTACTGTGTCTCCTAAAACCCTTTTTAATCCTGTGTGTCCAAAGGCTGTGTTTTCCTTTAGACTTCTGTTATTCACCATGGGTGTTAAAGCCTCCATTTCTAATGGTAGAGTCATGCTCACAGATGGAGAATTTTGGCCATTTGTAGTCATCCTAACCATTCATTATGTGTGGATTATCATTTTTTCCAAGATATAAAGAGAAAACATTCCTTTCCCTGTAAAAATCAGTTCAAACCTCTACCCTTGATAGCCCAGCATGTACTTTAAGAGTTTAGCAGATTACAAAGTTCTTTTTACTTACGCCAATTTTGATTATACCAAAGAAGTATGGAAATTATTAAGGGAGAGTTTTAACTAATAGGCTATTGGATGAAAGTGGTTGTCATATGCTAACTTTCTTCAAGATATCTGGTTGTTTAAGGCCTCTAGTCTATTTTGTTTGTGGCAAAGGGTAGTTAATAGGGGAAAACTGGGGTAGGGAGAAATTCTGATTTCTCCACATAGTGTACACATGATGAGGGTTCCAGGGCCTTTGCTTGGCCAATGTAGGTCACATTCATAAAGGCAGTTATCACAGCTAATAA
The DNA here is from genome assembly GCF_014898055.3 of Talpa occidentalis. Lineage (NCBI taxonomy): Eukaryota > Metazoa > Chordata > Mammalia > Eulipotyphla > Talpidae > Talpa > Talpa occidentalis. Next base: position 83,919,332 of record NW_023605305.1, read on the forward strand.
ATTCAGAGCCCCTTCTGTCTTTGGGAAAGAAAATGCAGCCATCTTTCTGGAGGAATGGCATATCTAAAGGCCTCTGGAAGAAGGCCACAGGTCTTAACAATAAATTCTTGGCTTACCTGACCACCAGTTCATTTCCCTTTCCAGAAACTGAACTTGCCCAGCCACTGCCAGAAACCTCAACCCATCTCCCCAGCCTGTGGGTGCATTTCCAGGCAAGCTCCGGGTGCCTGTGTCTTCCGATTGGCAATCTGGACTGTGTTGCTGTCAGAAATGGCTCGGAGGAAGATGGGGGTGTGATTAGCTCTAAATGAAGTTCTAAACCACTGGTACATGAAATGAAACTATTTTTTCTCTCTTTCTTCTTCCCCTTTCTTTAACCTGAGCTGCTGATGTAAGTGGCTCTAATTTACTTTCCCCGAGAAAACAAAGCAAAATAAAAGGAGGGATGGCAAAAGAGCCCTTTGCGGAGTGCAGTGCCTCTGCTCCTGATAAAAGGGAGTCATTTGCAGCTTTCATGGTGTCAGTATTAATTTCCAAGCCGTCAGGGGCTCCGTTAATTTATTTACAGAACAATCTCCTTGCCCGGGAGCCGGGCTGGTGAGGCAGCGGTTTCTAGCCTCCAGCTTTGTTTGTTGACAGGCTGATTTCCCACAAGGCCGTTCCCACCTGTGTTTCTGTTGTTTTTAGTGCGTCTCCCTTTCTTCTCCCCCGCCACCGCCTCCCCAATGGCTGCTGAAGGCCCTTCTCATCTCCGGTCTCTCTCATCCACTTCCTCCCTCCAGCCCAAAGGACTCCTGGCAGGCCTTTGCAGTCACTCTGCACTTACCCAGAGTCTCCGCTGGCGAAGTCCCCAGGGACTCTGCCATTTCTCTCTTTCTTTCTTTCCCTTTTTTTGTTTCAAGGACAAGATTCAAAAGAGCCTGCTACACTCAGGTTGTAGGGTGCACCTTCAGATGTGCCTTCAAATAGGGCTGAGCAATTTGAATATATCTGCTCCTGGAAATCAGTCTGTAAAATTGTCCCCCAACGCCCATTAAATTCTGCAAAATCGCTGTGCTTTGAGGGCTTCATTATGGAGTCCAATTTGGGGCCCTGGCACCTCTCTCACCAAAGCACTCCTTTCCAAAGACACCCCCCATTGAAATGATAGAGTGGCTGATTGGGTGAGCTCATTGCATATCAAAAGGAGGGAGGGCAGGAGGGCGGCTTCCAGGGAGCACTGGGGATGCCTGTCTGGGCCAGAGCCAGACAGGTGATATATTGAGTTGTTGTAAGCACATTTCTCATGCGTGCATGTGTGCCTGCCTCTGCCATTGTAGAGCTCATCTGCAGGGCGGGATGTGAAAGGATAAGGCATCTTGTAAAGTTAGTGATGGCGCCACAGAGGCATGGAGTGGGAGCTAGGTACAAGAGGGCCCATTTTCCAAAGCACCTGCTGGCTAAATCCGCAAGAATACAGACCCAGAAAAGACCTACCTCTAGCTACATAGCCACCCCTGATATCACCCTCTTAGACCTAGGAGCATGTACTGATTCAGAAATATCAGAGGGATAATTTTGCCCAGAAAATGTGCCTGGCATCTGACATCTCAGTCTCTGCGTGGAAGGTACAAATTGTATGGTGCATCCTCTTGAGCAATTTCTGTTCTTCTGGATTCCAAGGTTTGCATTCCTTTGTAGGTATTGAGAGGTGCTATGTTGAAAATACTCACTGCTTTCTAAAAGGAAGGGAATGTGAAGGAAAAAGCGTTGAGTTTTGCCTTCTTATTACCAGACAATTATGCTTGGGTGTTCTGAACGTTAGAAAGAACTAGACGCCTTGCCATGGAGTTTTTGTTCTCTTTGGTGGTTGAGCAGAAGAGTCCAAAAATAAAAACAGAATGAAGACCTCTGTTTTCCATCGCCCAGTGATTATGTCATCAGAATGAAAAAAGTTTCACTTTGCTAAGAAGCTGCGTTACCTCCTCTGTGCCCCTCAAACTCCTGCACCTTCTTCCTTCAGACTGTTTTTTTTTTTTTATATGTTTCATATATTTTACTTTCTCCCGAGTCTGATTTGTCTGCTTACCAGGGATGTGAAACTTCTGGAGTTTGAGGGTTCAGTCTTTTCTTAGTTGTCATTCCTGAGCAATCCGTGACCAAAAAGGCTTCCATTTACTGTGAAAGCAGAAACAATGTCATTTTATTGCCTGCACGCATAACTCCAAGATGCCTAAAACAATGTTGCTCAAACTTCTTACCAACTCACCTTTGGGCTGAGACTAAACAGGGAAAGTTTGGGCCCCAGGGGACAATTTTTTGGAGAAGCTTGGAGCCAGCAGAGGCAAAACTGAGTGATGAAACTCTTCTGACAATTGTCACCTGCCCCCTTTGCATCTCCTATCTTCTTCCTCCCTGTCTCCTGGGGATGCCTTACTTTTCTCTCCTCTCAATAATATTAGCAGTTTCTCACTCCCTGCCCCTCTCCTGCATGTCCTCTGGGATGAAGCAAAGACTTTAAACTTGTAAACTGTATAAATTTTCTCCAAAATCAACTTGGAACTCAGTTTAAATTGGATGGAAAGGCTCTGCGTATGCAAGTGGCAGCTGTGTCCCCACACTCCTCTGAGAGAGCCCCGTGCTGATGGGCTGCAGTCTGACTATGTGCTGTGCAGCACTGGCATCTGAAGCTGGAGGTGGAGAGAGGGTGTAGAATGCTGCAGGGTATGTGCGTGTGTGTGTGCGCGTGTGTGTGTGTATGTGTGTGTGTGTATGTGTGTGTGTGTATGTGTGTGCCAAGCACTGGGCGAGCGGAAGAAGGCTAGGTCTCTCCTTCCCTACACTGTGGAGAGTACAGCTCAGACTCTGCTTTTGGATTTTGTGTCCACGTAGAACAGATGATCAGACCTTATGGAAATGGACAGAACTGAGGTAACTAAGTCCATACTATTCTTTGTACAAGAAACAGAACTTCCCCCTTTTCTAAAGTACGTTTTGGTTTCAAACCCCATTTTACTGATGAAACAGAAAGCCTGTTCCCCAAGGGGGAGTTTTAGTTCCAGGCCACCAGCCTGGCTCAGCAGCACCGGTCTTCATTTTTGGCATCTTTTCAGAGCAGCTCTGCCCAGGCTGGTCCTCAGCTATAATCCAGGCTGATGCTGCTGTGTCATCCCTGCTGCCATCTGAGCCCTGGCCATTTGCTTGTCCACCCTGGGCCTCCCAAGGACAGGAACCCTGTTCTGTGACAGGTTTTCCTGCCTAAGTGTGGAAATCCCCACAAGGTTGTCTGGGCATGTCTGCCTCACTCCCCACAGGCCATTCTATCTCCAGGGGTCTCGGGGGCCCTTCACCTCTCTCCTTCCTTAAGTCAAGGATCTTTCTGGTCTTGGGGGAGACCCGAGTCTTCCCAAACACCTTTGCTCCTCTCACCCTGCTTTCTCAAACATTTTATGGATGCCCAGAGGCTCTTTGTCTCCCTAAGGGCTTTTGGAACACAATAGCTTGAAAACAACTTCTTTTTCTTTTTGCTTCATGTGCTGCCACAGCTGTCTTAAGAATTTGTGACTTCAACCTACACAGCAAGGGACATCTTGAAGGAAAGAAACAATGTACAACAACTCATAAACCACCTCTGCCCCCCCCCCCCATTTTTAGTATTAGGTGTAATACCTCAGCTTAATGGACCTTGACCTTTGCTTAGAGATGATCTAAGTAATGTTTCTGCCCGTGAGGAAGATGTACGCAGTTAATGCTGGTGATGTGGGTCCTCTCACTAAGCAGCTCCTTTCAAATACCTTCCAGATCACTTCTGCAGCCTGTGAGAATGTGTGAATTGGCACTGGGAGGGAAAACAGGAGCTTGGAATCAGGGTCTCTGTCCACTTACCTAATAGCTCAAAGTACCTATGCAAAAAAGATGCATCTCCAAGCAACTAGGTCTTTGTGAGTGAGCTGCATTTGTGTGGATAGGAGGATAGTTGTTATCATTGCACTAGTGTGTGCAAATACAAGGTTAGCATATGGTGAAGGCTCACCTCTCCTTGAGTTTGATTCATCTTGTATTTTCATGCATTTACTCTAGAATAGATTTCTCCTTATGAGAGAAGCTCTGTAGCATAATGTCTCTGAAAATGAAGCAGATTGGAGTGAGGTAATTTGTAGGCAAAATTACAGGGTACCTGGGCCTCCCTAGTGGCCTAGGTGTTAAGTTTCAGCATGATCACCACTGTGGCCTGAGTTCTATCTCTGGCCAGGTTGCTGACCCACATGGCACAGCAGACCTCTCCTTTCTTGCCTGCTGCTCCCCTTAGCAGTATATTTCAGTAAATCCACCTGTTCTTCTCCCCACTCTGTCTCTAGTGAATCCTCTCAGCCCCTGAGCCTCTGGCCTATACCCCAGTTCTTCAAGGAATTCTCTCAGTCATCTCACTGAATTAACAGAACGGTGGAGACTTGGGGTAGCAGATACATAGTCTAAGTTAAATTTTCTTCTATTTATATCCAGTGTATTTAAAGTTGGGTATAATGAGAATGTCCATTAAGTAGGGGATGCTGTATGGTAAAATTTGTGGTTGAATTTGAAGCTTTCTCCTGAGATCTTTAGAAGCCTAAGTAAATAGGGAAACATATCATTTACATTTTTGGAAACAGTGCTTGGATTATCAAATATGTTATGAATATACAAGAGAAATGAGACTATCTTCTTCCTCTTGACCTTATTATGTTGTCTGTGCACTAGAGATTGAAAGAAGTTGGAGAGAGGCAGAGGAGACAGATTACACAATTAAGTTACCATCCTCTAAAATGAATAGAGACTGACTCAAAGTCTCCATATATCTAGAGCTAAATATTACAAAGAACAAAAGAAACCCCCAGCTGGACAGAGCTTCAGACAGTCTTCCAAAAGCTTTGGAGGGTTCTTTCTAGCTTCAGCTCCTCCCTCCACAGCAGCTCTTTCCATTATCTTGGACATGAACATCAGAGCTACACAGAACCCCTGCCAGTCGTCACAAAGTACCAGCAAGTTCTGGGAAATGGAGTGACCACTATTGCTCCACTTGGGCAGTTGTTGGGCCTCAGCTTATCTGGATAAATAGAACAGTAATTATCTCTCCTCGTCTCTGTCTCCAGAGGGCATTCCTTTGCACTACCCTCCAAATACTTCCTGACACCTGTGTTGTTCCCCTCCCTGAATGGACAATGAGCGTGCAGTAGTGAGCAGGAAGGCATGGCCTCTACCCTCATGATACCTACATTCTGATCAGAGGTTAAGAGTAAGCAAGTAAACAGACACCAAACATAGTTAGAGCTTGGGCTAGGTGTTAGAAAACCGGAGGCTCAGGGGAGACAATATCTGCATGGGAAAGTGTTTGGGAAATTCAGCCCCATTGGAGAACTTTTAGCCAAGACCCAAGAGATTAGAAGACAGGGGCATGCAAAGAGCAAGAGCTGGAAGGGCAAGCACAAAGGTCCTGTTTTGGGAAGCAGCATGGCTAATCGCCGGAACATCATGAGCAGATGGGGGAGGTGGGGATGAGATGCACTTGGAGAGAGGACCAGGGCTCTTGTCTGCAGGCTGTGTGGTCATGCAAGAGGCGAGTGTTTCATTCTAAGTGTGATGGGAAGCTGTTGAGGAGTTAAATACTCCATTACATGGAACATTACAGGATCTGATTTGTGATTTAAGAACCACACTTGCTGCTAATGGGGAACAGAATAAGAAGAGAGGCAGAGAGGCAGCCAGGGAGGGTCTCTTGCCTGGAAAGCTAGAAGTGTGTCCTGACCTCCCAGCTCCTGGAGGACAGCTCAGCTCCTGCGGGGGCCCAGTGCTGGGAGGTCAGAGCCTGGATTGTCTGCTTGCTTATTAATTTCTCCTGATCCCTCTAAGGAACTCTGTCCATAGCCTGTTGGGTGGATCATGAAATTAACCTCAAAAATAAGGAATGACACGAGCCTTCTATAAATAACAAACTTTTGTCTTTCTTTGATATTATTGTAGGAGAACCCCTCCATAAGATGAGGACTTGTTGTTTCATTCAAGTCTTTAACCTTAAAAACTCCCTTGAAAAAGCTTCTTGTTCACTGATCCAGAAACGAGGGAGGCTCAGAAAAGAACTAAGAACAATGCTTGTGCTAGGGGTGGAGAGGGTAGTCTAGTGCCAGGTCTCCCCTGCCGAGTGGCATGAGGAAGGAGATTGTTCTGGCCTTGACAGTGAGAGTACTAGAGAAATAAGATTATCTGTTCAGCTCCAAGGGTCTGTGATGGAGCAGAGGGTCTTGGAACAGAGCAAAGATCTAGAGGTCAAACATTAGCTACTGATTTTTTCCGAGCTTGAACCTGGTGGATAATAGCTTCATGTTTCTCTCAGTATGTTTTTTGGGTCCCTTTTCCTAATTCACCATTTTTGCCTTTAAGATGCTGAAAACCCTCTTTGGAAGTGAGTTTCAACTCCTTCCTCCCCACCCTCCAGTCAACCAAATGAAGGTTGTTGAGGGCAGTTGTGTGTGCAGTAGGTGGTCCTTGATTTGGCTGGGCTGCCAGCTGGAGATCCGAAGCCCCGCCTGTCTTCTGGGCTCCTCGGCTGATGTCTTCCTTCTGCTGGAGTCCTCCTGAATAGCATGATCAATGGCATGAGTTCTCTTGCTGTTCCCACTGCCCACAAATCAAGCTCTTAATGGCCCAATAAAATCATGCGATTCAGGACAAAAAAGTGATTGCGTGGCTGGGATGCTAATGAGACACATATATCTGAAACAACTGATTAAAGACCATTGAGAGGAGGTCTTGCCACAACATGCGAGGTGGCTAATTTACAAATGTGTCAGGCACCTTTACCTCAACGAGATATGTTTAAAATAGTGGGGGTTTCCTTACCTATTCTCCCATGAAATATTGGGACAATGATGTAGTGAGTAAAATTTGCAAGATGGCTGAGTGATTCTCTCATCAGTGTCCTTCTGTTTGCCAGGTTATAGCCGACAAGCACACCAAGCTGGCAGGCCAAGTGTCTCCAGTATGTTTCTAGAATATGTTGTGCAGTCAATGATAAATAACTCCTAAGTTGTGTGATTACATAATGATAGCCACATTCATTCACCTGTCTATCAAAGAAGCCCTATTTGAGTTTGAGCTTCTTTCCCCTGAGCCCATGAAGTGTTAGCATGTAGTCTTTAAAATTCCTAGCAAACCTCAGCTAAGTGCGTTGGGGTGGAAGGTAGTCCCTTTTGCTTAGTAATCCATTAGCTAATGGGTTTGAGCCCCGTCAGTTTTCTATTTATTCCTTAAACCATTAAGGTTCACCTGCTGTGCATGAGACGACTCTTGACAAAAAAGAGTGATAGTTGAAATAAAATAAATATCGAGCCTTACGAGATCTGATGGGTACTGTTTAAACCATCACGGGCTTTGTGGAAAGGTAAAGGTGAACCAACTATTACACATTGACACATGGCATCCTGGGCAGGAGGAGGCAAACAAAACTCTGTCATGTCCCACTCCAGGGGTGCTCACTAGTGGAAGGAGAATTGTTTGATAACCAGCTTCTAACTGCCCCCAATACTTGTCAGCAGTGTCTACCAAAGTCTCGAGGAAGATGGTCAATAGTGCCTTCGTTGACCTATCAATGTCTTTCTTTGATTCTGATTTAGATAAAGATCGGACTCCTCATTGGCCTACACAAACTGTGTGTAATCTGACCATCTGGCCTCACCTTCCGTCTCTCTTTGCCTTGCCCTATCCATACTGATCTTCTTTAGTCCTTTGCACATGTTTTGTCTCTTCATGTCCTTTCTTGCCTTACTCATTCTTTTGACCTTGGCTCGGGAACCATTTTCTCAGGGGAAGTTTTCTGATGGACCAAACAAAATCTGGTCTCTGAGAGGACATCTCAGAGACCAGATTTTGTCCTGCTACACTGTCCTCAGAACAGTGTCCTCAGAACAGTGACACACTGTTATGGAAATACCTGATTATGTCCGCCTTTCCCACTAGATCGAAAGCTCCTTGAATGCCAAGGCCACTGCTGGTTTTGCTCACCCATGTCTTCCCAGCATCTATTATAGTGCCTGTTGACTAAATAAAGGGATTCATTCAATCTTGAGAAGTCTCCATGGACAAAAATATGCAGATCTATACTGGGGGGCTTGTGAGAAAGCTTGGCATTTCTGCGGTTTTATTCCCTTTGGTTGAAGTTTATCAGGCACCTAGTTTTGGTCTCATAAATTGCTATGATTATCTCCAACAATTTTCATTTTTCCCTATATACACAGCTTTATCTTCTGAGAGAGCTTAAGTCAGATATGTTTAGTTGCTCATCATGATCCTAATTCAGTCAAGAAGACTTTCTGTCTCCTAGGCTACTGGTTTCCAGAATCACTATTTAGAAGTGATCCCACTTGTTGCATTCATCCAGATATCACTAAGTCAGAGCCCATGTTGGTATGCCTGATGAGATGGTACCTCCCAGAACAAAGGTTTCCTTTATGTTAATCATTTCAGTAATTTAAAGTATTAATGAAGCAGAAACCAAACATCTTTATCATCTCCCCAGTGTCATCAAAGCTTCTGAGAATAACAGTCTCCATAAGAGAAGGGACCCCTAAATAGAAGGGTACCTATTCATTATTGCTATGTGGCAGGAACCATTTCATGTACCTGATATGGTAGTAAATATTTGTTTCATAAATAATGTAAATGTTATAATTTCAGGAAGAGTAAAAGATCATTAGGAAAATAGTAAATGTTGTGTCAGAGAAAGTGACTAAAAGGAAGAGCCCTCTTTGGCTATTCACGGTCAATTATGTTTACATGGTCCAAATTTTATCCCAGAGTAGGAATCTGTGCCAGTTCTTAACACAAAGATGCTGCCATATCCTAGCCATCCTGAGCAGATCAACTTGGTCTCCACTCACACCAGATCTATTATCATCTCTTGGTCAAAGAAAGTCATATGGCTAACCCCCATTCTGCTTCCTTTTGAGGCAAATTCTTTTTTAAAAAATATTTATTTATTTATTTATTTATTTATTTATTTATTTATTTATTTATTTATTTATTTATTTATTTATTTATTTATACAAGCACTGGGTACAGTCAGAAGCACGGGAGGGTCAGAGAATTCACCAGAGCCAGAGTGGGGAGCAGAGCAGGCAGAAGGACCGAAGTACACTGCTGAGGGGAGCAGCGGGCTGCAGGAGAGGTCTGCCTACCATGTGGGACCCTCCTCCGGTGGCCAGGGAGCAGCCAGGGATCGAAACGGCGCTGCAGAGGCTGTGGGCAGCTTTGCAACCCAGCGCTCAACCGCTGCGCCACCGGGGAGGCCCCTGAGGCAAATTCTTAGACAATTGTTTTTCACAATTCTTGGCTCTGTTCTCTGATGACACCTTATTTTGCTCCTTAGTCATTTCTGAAAGGGTGAGGTTGGAATATAAATAACCAAGGCAAACAAAATGGCAAAAAAAGTTTGTAACTGCCAATACAACTCTCTTAAAAACTGCATGAGTTGTTTATGTATTTAATTCCAGTTAGTTATATGTACCAATACTATACCCCTCATTATTTTCAAAAAAGACTTGCTCTCTTGAGTTAAATGTGCTTCTTAATGTGGGAACCTTAGTCCTCTGTGAGATCTATCTTGAACTCCCTTTGTCCAGTTGAAAGGACCTGCTTAATCTTTTCAGAGATCTTAACAAAGCCTGTGATGGTCATATCTTCAATTCAGATTGTGCTCCTGGCTTATATCTTAATGGCCATGTCCTTGTTTTGGTCTTGGCCTTCAAGGCTGTGTTTTACATGGAGGAGATTTTACTTGGATTGATAGTGGGGAAGAAAAGTAGTATCATTTTCCAATCCAGCACATCCCAGATTTTCCAAGTTCTCAGTATTCAATCATGTTTATTAAAAAAAAAAAAAAATCAGTTATTTGCTGCACTCACTCTTTTAGGTAACACTTTACCAAATGTGACCATCTACAACCCATTCATCTCCAAATTTCTTACCTCCTTTGACTCCCCAAGTTCAATAGGTGCATGTCTGCCTTTCTATATTATCATCATTGCTATTTGTGCTAAATGTTTCACTGAATACTTATGCTAGAAATTTCACCATTGTGTCACACAGGTCACAGTTCTCCTAAGTTCCTATTTTTGTTTCCTATCCTCCCACTACTGAGTTATAGAAACTATAAATGGAAATACCACATGATCTAGGAATACTACTTTAGGTGTTCCTCAAAAAAAAAAAAAAATAGAAAAACATAATTTTGGAAAATATACACACCTCTATGTTCATAACAAGATTATTCACCATAACTAAGACATAGCATTAACCTAAATACCTGTTGATGGATAATTGAATAAGGAAATTGTGGAATATATACTCAATGGAATAACATTCAACTTTTTAAAAAGATAACTTGTACCATTTGTGACAATATGGATGGAGCATGAGGTGACGATGCTGAGAAAAATAAACCAGAAAGTGATAGACAGCTAGCGGGTGGTATCACTCATTCATGGAATATAAATAACCAAAGCAAACAAACTGGCAAAACAACAAAAATAACTCTCAGACTGAAAAATATGGTGGTTACCAGCTGAAGGGGCAGGGTAGGGAGGGTATGAATGCCATAGTGTATGGGTACAGAGACCTTGGCAAAGGGTGAGTGAAGCATGTGCACGTGTCGAGGTGGGAAGCTGTACTCATGAAATTATGTCATTTTATAAACAAATGGTAATCAATAAAATTAGATTTAAAAATTTATTTCAGATTTTTCTGAAAAGTTCTTCCACCTCTAGGTTTCTATTTCAGTGTAAGTCAGCACTTGCCAAAATCATGCCACATAAAAAATCACTGCCAAGCTGTGAAGAATTAATTCTCACACTCTCAGACTTGCAGGGCAGTAGGTGTGAGGGGCAACAGATCCTGGCAGGCAGGGGTGACTCCACTCAGGGCTGAGGGTCAGGGCTGCCACTTAGCTTAGGATGTCAGTGGGCTTGGCTCCACGCCATGTGTTCACACTTCAGATCCCAGCCTGAGGTTTCAAAGTCTTCCTGGGGAACCCTTCTGGAGGTAGATCTCACCAAGTCAACTTCACATCACCACCTGTGTGGTATCAGCTGATGTTCCCTGGGCCACAGCAAGTCACACAGCCAAGTCCAACATCCATCAGATGAAAAGGTGGACCATGTCCTGCCAGTTTTCCTCACACAAATTACCTGTTGGCTTCCTAAGCTGCTTTTCTTTTTGTGTGGGATTATTGCCCATGTCCAGTGTCTATTACAAACAGCTCCCAGGACAATGCCTGGCATATACATACTAGCTACTGAAATATTTAAGTCAGTGAGTCAGGAAGTTATTTCAAGAGATTTCTCATTCTGAATGCAAATAAGCTCCTAACAGTCCCTTCCATAACTTTGTTAATTATATGTTAACTTGGACCTAATATCATTTCACCTAAATTTATTACCTGTATGTTTTTATGAATACCCAAGGGCATGCAAAGTAGGATCATGTGTCAATAAATGATTTGTAGATGCTGAAATATGAGAAATAGTTAATCTTCCTTGAGTCCCTCAGTCACCACCTCCCGCCTTTATCCTCTCCACCCTCAGCAGAAGTACTAACCCTTGTCCTTCAGATTTCTTGCCTATGGTCTGCTCTCCTTGGCATATGACTGTATTCTCCCCATATGGAGCTCACTGGCACAATCTCCTATTAAGTTATAAGGGGAGAAATGATTTGGGGGATAGGTATTGTTTATGGTTATGACAATCAGTCAAAAATCATCTTTCTGTTTGAAATGGAAGTGGTTAGCAAAGTTTTCTCTCGGTAGAGGAAAAATCCTTTCTTTGAGTAGCCTTGGATGCCAGGAATACTATACATTTAACTTTAAAGAAGTTGGAAATAATTGCAAGAATTATTTTTTCAAATAAGGATATCCAACATGATGTTGCATGGAATATAAAGGAGTAAAAAACAACCTATTATTGATCAGCTTAAGATAAGTTAAATATATTATGGTCTATCTTTGTACACACACAAACACACACACACAAACACACACACACTGGAATAACAATTTCTAACACCAAGAGTGGCTAATACATGCCTTTTACCCAGTGACACCTCATTATATGGCTTATTTAGCTTCATCTTCTTAGATATCTTTTAAGGTATATACTTATTGTAATATATTACTGATTGTACTAGATTATATTAAATGGACTATATTTTATAGCTATAAATGAGGGCTAGAAATTGAGTGATTTTTTTGTTTTGTTTTGTTTTTAAAACTTATTTATGCATACAAGAACTGGGGTACAGGCCAGAGGTGTGGGGGTGAGAGGATTCACCAGAGACAGAGTGGGGAACAGAACAAGCAGACTGACTGAAATACACTGTTGGAGGGAGCAGCGGGCGAGTTAGGAGAGTTCTGCTGCACCATGTGTGTAGCTCCCTGGCTGGGGATCGAACTAGTGCTGCAATGGCTGTGGATAACTTCATAGGTTCGTCTTAATACCTTGCGCCACCAGGGAGACCCTGATTTCTTTTTTTGAAGTCATTTTCAGTGTATACTGATTGTTGGGTTAATACATTCCATCGATATGCCAATTAATGTGTCCATGTGTCTTAAATAAATGGACTTCAGGCCTAACAAAGACCCTTTGTCCTCATACAAGGTTGATGAGTAATTTATTTTAAGTGGGGATAATTACCTGTGTTACAGGATCATCATGAGAAATAGACTATCACGCATTAAAGTCCCACAGAAAGGGAACACAAGTTGCCACTGATAACATTCAATTGTTTAGCTTTACCCTTTTCTAGGTTCACCTTTAAGTTCAATAAAGAAAATTGGCATTTTTCTGGACTTGAAGGTGTGCCATAATATTCTGGGCTTGTGAAGAAATATTTGGAGCTCTGTGTTGGCATTTTCAGTTGAGTGGTCTGGGGTATGGAAGTTCTAGGGCAAATGGGATGGGGTGGGTACACTTATCTTTAGATTTTTAAGAGCAATACTGGAATCTCTGACCTTCCTCTGATTGCAACTGCTTTTAAAGGACTGAAGAGATACTGACCACAACCTAAGAATTGTATGTAGTAAGTTCATAAGCAGGTAGGGGTGAGGTGGAGAGAAGAGGGGCTCCCTGGGCAGGGTGGGGGGTCCTTGGAATGACAAGGAAAATGGCTCTGCTTGGAGAAATACCAGGAATTTAACACAGATCAGGACTGTTGCATAGACAGAGCTGATAGAAACTAGAGAACAGGAAAATAGCAAATAACAGGAGGAGGAGTTGGGAAGGAGGAGCATTCTATGGGTAAGATAAGTGGCTCCAGCCCACTAAGCTGTGGGGACTCTCTCCACGCCACCCCCACCATTGCCTTGCTAACTCCTGCCCCTCAAGTCTTCTCTAAAATATGACACATTTTGCTGCATCTGCTCACAGTTCCCTACTCTTGCCTTTCAAAATAGACCAAACATTAACAGAGTACATGTATCGAGGGATTCCCATTTGCCCAAAAGGAATCACCCTTGACCAATCTAGGGTCTTTCTTTTGCCTAGCTCTGCTAAAGAGGAAAGATTTTTCTTGCTGGTAAAATTACTGAAAAAAAAGATTAGTTGGAAAACAATGTAATAGGGGCCTCCCCGGTGGCGCAGTGGTTGAGCGCTGGGCTGCTAAGCTGCCCATAGCCTATGCAGCACCCGTTCGATTCCCAACCACCGGCAAGGGTCCCACATGGCACGCAGACCTCTCCTGCCGCCCACTGCTCCCCTCAACAGTGTATCATTGGTCTGCCTGTACTGTTTCCCACTCTGGCTCTGGTGAATTCTCTCACCCTCCCGCGCTTCTGACTGTACCCAGTGCTTGTATGTATGTATGTATAAATAAATATATAATCTTAAAAAAAAAAAGGAAAGAAAAACAATGTAATAAAAGAAGTGGAGGTTTAGGGTTAGATGTCAGAAGAGATTTTTTGTCAGATGTCAGAAAGTGTTGTCTGTGTATGATTTGAGGAGTGAAGAATTTGCTAGATATGGCTATGAGCTCAACTTTTCGATTGTTTTTAATGGCCTTAAAGGGATTTCAATAAGGAATGCAATTCCTTTTAATTTCAGTATTGAATTAGCTTGAGTTTGTGCAGAGACAGTCACATGCTATCTTAGATATATTAGGGCTGTAATAGCATTTATCATGGTATGAAATGACACACTTGTGCAATTGTTTGGTTCATGTATATATGTATGTATGTATAAAACCCCCAGAATCTGACATCAAAGGAGGCCCTGGTAAGACTATATTGAATAAGTAAATGTGTCCAAGATGGTCGTGGATATTCCCCGATTCTGATTCATTTCTCCTTGTTTTTCCTTCTTTTAACGGTCATTATCATGTCGATAGAATCCCACCCAATGGAATTCCTTTCTGTTGACATTTTGTGTCTACAGAAACAATACCTGATCCTCCTTACAGCATAATTCCTTGTGCAAGATATTTCCTGCAGAAAGCCCACTTCAGTCCCATGGCTAATTCCGGGGCTTGGGACTTTCATTCTTAATATAGAATGCGGAAATTCTACAATCAGTGGGAAAAAAGTATGCTAAGTAGATAAAAATCAGTCCCAGTGTAGCATAACTCTCCAGAGAGAAGAGATAAAACTGCTTGATGCTTAAGTTAAAAAAAAGTAACAAAATATTTCCAGTTCCGGAAACTGAATTTCATTCCTAATGTAAATATAGAAGCCTCTGGAGAAGAGGATCATGCTTGGGAGTGGAAAGGAAAGCAAAGTGAACAGTAAGGAGGCATTTCACTATCGAGCTCTACAGCTTCCGAGCAGGCAAACAGCCCAAACAGAGCAGTCACCCATTTCCTCAACAGCAATGGCCATGGTAAAAAGACTGAGTTTGCTTTTGACTTGTTCCTCTCTCTCAATTCCTTCCAGGCCTCAGTCACCAAATTCTGGTAGTTCTATCCCTTAAATTTTTTTTTTTTTTTGAGATAGAATTGACATGTGATATTGTGTAAGTTTCAGGTGTGTACTCCTCCAGTGTCAATTTGTTACATTTCTATAGTAGGTGGTGAACACCTCTATGGCATCAAACAATTATCATTCCATTTGGTGGTGAGAACATTTAACACCTAGTCTCTTAGCAATTTTGCAGCATACAGTAGCATATTGTTGACTGTAATCATAATGTTAAATATTTCTACA
The DNA here is from genome assembly GCF_014898055.3 of Talpa occidentalis. NCBI lineage: Eukaryota > Metazoa > Chordata > Mammalia > Eulipotyphla > Talpidae > Talpa > Talpa occidentalis. Next base: position 83,934,522 of record NW_023605305.1, read on the forward strand.
CCTATTTTCCTCCTTTTCTTCTCATAGTCATTTTTCATTTTTGCCTGGACTATGCAATGACCTCATAATTGTTCTCCATTTCCTCTTTGCCTTTTTCCAACCTGTTATCTCCTTAGCCACGAGGATGACCCCTCTGATATTTGCATTCAACCCCATATTTACAATGTTTGAGACTCCTTGCTGCCCATCATTTCACTGAACACCTATTGCCACATGGATAGCAAGAGGATAGAAGCAAGGGCCACAGACAACTCTTTAGATGGAGCTTGTTATAAAGGGAGTAGAAAGATGATGGCAGATGGAAAGCAAAGGAAGACCAAAATGGTTTTCTTTTTCTTTAAGGCAAGTTCTCATGTTTGTAGGCAGATCAGGGGGAAAAAAATGGCTGCGGGAGAAGATGATGTTGCTGGAGAGGGGAGATAGATGCTAACTCCAAGAGCAGTATTCTCGAGGATGTGAGTGATGTGGGACTTGTCAGGGCAGGCAGGGTCCCTGAGCGCGGTGTGCTGGGAAGAGCTTTCTACTCTGGAAGTCTACTTTAAAATGAACTCATTCCTGAAGGTCTTTCTGCAAGACAAAAGGAGGTTTAAAAAAGGGCTCATTGATACATTTTGCATTGAATGTGGCTGCTGCAAAGTATAAGGCACTTCTCGTAATTCCATACTCCTTTTCCCTTGCACTTTCAGCAATTTTGTTCTCAAAGAGCCATTGACCATCGCATTCCATGCTACTTTCCTTGTCTGCATGGGGAGCCCCTATTCCCACCACTCTGGCCTCCCCTTCTTTGCATCTGCCTGGCTCTCTGAGGACAGTGTGTTCATGACCGCCCTCGAATCAGGCTGCATATGCATCACCTTTAGTGACTTGTCTTTTGGCCAGGAGTAGCAAACTGGCATTCTCGAGTCTCCTGGACTTTGCCCAATGCCTTGTTTATAAAACACTAATTAGTTGTTGTTGTTGTTGTTGATAATAACATTTAAAAGACACAAATTTCACACCGAAAGAAAAAATGCCAATCATCTATCTGGCATTCTTGAGAGGTGAAAAATGGACAACCCTGGGCGTATTTGGACATACTCCTGACCTGTGGACCCACACAGGGCTGTGAGTTTACAGGCTGTGGCCAAGGCTCCACAGACACTGTGACTGGTTCGCCCAATGTCCCCTAGCATCTAGTTGGGTGTCAAGATCATAGTAGGTGCTCAGTGTGTGTGTTGTGAATTGAAATTCCCAAGCCCCACAGTGTCATCTAGCATGTCTGCCTGTTCCTCCCACAGTCTTGATATTCTGGAATGCACCTTATCCACCCTGAAGCTTAGACCCGCGAATCTGCTCTCAAGCCCTCTGCCCAATGCGGCCACCCACATGGCTGCTCTGCTCATTCTGCGCCTCTTGGCTGAATGTCATTTTCCCTGGGAACTTTCCCCAGCCTTGCAGGTTAAGTCAGATCTCACTGTAATATAATTTCAGAGCATTCTGGATTTTTTCCTTCATTGCCATTAGTGTTTTATGGACACATTCTCATGTGATTCCTTAGTGTCTGCTTGCCTCACTCAACTACAAGCTTCATAAAAGCAGGACCAGTGGGGTGTTTGCTAAGGAATCCCTGTCTCATCCACTGCCAGATGCATAGTGAAGCCCTCAAACTGTTGATGAATGTATGCATGCTTCCAGGAACTAGGCCTTGAGGAAGGTAGAAGCCAGCTCTAAAGGCATGGGTGTCTATTTTTATTGTAACATCTGTCTCACCCCAAACATTCTAACTCTAATGAATTGAGTCTGGATCTGTCTTGTCAGGGATTGCCAGGGTCCTTAGGGCAGGGGCTTCTTATTCCTTCTTATCTTCTGCGTCTAATACAAGAACCTGCATTGAATATAGAATTCCAAATGCATATTGAACCAAACTAATCTGCAATGGGTCCCCTATTTAAGAAAAGGGTGGTGACTTCTCTACTTACTAACTTACCCACTACACCCTGAGCTAATCACAGAACCCAAGTATATGAGCCATGCCCACACAAATGACCGCGACGTGGGGTCATGTCACACCCTGCTAGCTCTGGCCGTCAAGTCTCCCTTGACCTACTGCCTATTTGCTAAGTTGTCAAGGTATTTCACAAGCATTGTTAGCCTTATGTATTGTACAGTAGTGGCGAAAGCAGGGAGAGCATTGACTATGCAGTTAGAAAGACGAGTTGGAACTTGATGTGAACCCCTTTTACATGAGGACATTCCTGTTGGGTGTTTGTATAATGTTTGACTCCAGATACACTTGACTTTACCCACCAGGGAAAGAATCTTAGCCTCATGGGACTTACAACGAACGATCATAAAAGGTCCTAAGTTCACGCATGCCCTCTCACCAGTGAGCCAGGGCACACACTTAATTGACCAGAAGGCTCCCTGGGATTAATTAGCAGCTGTATATGAAGAGCTTGGTTCAGACTTGGAGACAGAGGATGACCTGCTACCATGACTAGATCCTGAATTCCCAATCCAGTGACTGCAGGGGGATTTCAACATGTGGCTGGTGAGAGGCCCAGACTCTCCGCTCATTCCTGGGCCAGCCTGGGCACACGCGCATCCAGTTGCTGCCAGCAGAGGGCAGCAGTACGCTGTGCGTGTTCAATTTGCATCCCAGATGAGCAAATCCCCAAGGACTGACAAAGAAAGTGGGTGTCCCAGGACTACCCTAACATCTTTCCTCTGGGTGTCAACACTGGTCTGAGTCATTGCGAACACAGCCCTTTTGCATTAAGTTGGACTTTGGCGCATCTAAAGGAGAGAAATGAATACACAACTAGGAGCTGCCATCACAGACAGGAAGTAACTTTAATTAAATATTGTGAAAGTTGAAAAGTTTTTACAGCTTGAATTTTTGCAAAAAAAAAAATTATAACAATTTCTACAGTAGTTAGGTTCTCTAACAATTGAACTGTACAGTGTGTGTCTATTCAAAAAGTTTGATAAGAAGGTGAAAGGTTAGTAGATTTGGAGATGACTTTGTTAAGCTGCATTCTAGTACAATGTGAGGCCAGGGCATGTTATGCAATCCAGTCATCCAGAAGCTGTATTTTTCCCCCAAAACTGAAATCTGAATTAATTCTCTATTTCATTTTCTTCTTAAAGCCATATTCTGTATTTAGGGGAACATCATTTACTTGTACAAGTTGGTGTAGAAGACAGAGGGTCAGAGAGCCAGAATGTCTTTGCATCTAATCAATAGAAATAGAGGCAACAAAACACAAATGATACACATTTTAAAGGCTCTTTGGACTTTTCGTGAAAACATTCTAACCACGACACGTGGCTGACAGATGGGTGGCGTTTGTTGTCAGGGTCTGAGCCGGACACTTCGCCAGCTGACCATTCCTTTGCAAACAGTTTGGGGCTCACCAGACAAAATATGGCTTTAAATTGTACACATCTTCAGTCCAGCGCTTACCACAAATTCAGACCACCTTTCTGAGTACCGAGAAGCAATGCGTCCACCTTGCTTACATTTTCCAGTTTTTTTATTATTATTAATCATCATTATTATTATTTCTCACCATGAAAAATCAGCTTTCCTCCCCCTCCGTCCCCTCCCCCAACTCCCCTCCCCCGCCCGCCCCAACCCATAAAAATCGCACTCTTGACAGTCTAGTGAAAACCATTGCAAAATCCATATGGGGCATGCACAGTTGCAGCATTGTTGTAAATTTCTTGCTCTACTAGAAAAAGTTACATTTTTTAAGGTAACAAAACAGTTCTTTTGTGCTTTTCGATTTCTTTGTTTTTTTTTTTTTTCTTTTTTCTTTTTTCTTAGAATGTTAGTGATGACTGACGGTTCTGGTGCACAGTTACAATGTACAAGTGAAATGACTATGATTTGCATTGTTAAGGCATCCAATCTGCTGGTTTATATTTATGTGAAAGACAGAGGAAATATACAAGCAGACTTAAGAAAGAAAGTATGTTCATTGATTTCTATGAAGTTTCTCCCCGAATTTAATGCACAAAATGCGTCACTCCAAAGGGAGAGATTCCATGCATATTAATAGAGTAAAACAGCATTGGGGGGGGGGGGGGGGGGGATTGTAAGCTTCCAAAGCAAAGGATACATTTTTTTTTTAATCTACAGAACTAAACGCTACAAGAATAATATGCTACTATTTTTTTTTTTGCCATATGTTGGAAAACAACTCCTTAACTTACAAATAATACAAAAATAGACGATGGCTTTTGAGTGGAAATAAAAAAAATTGAAGCATGGTTTAAAACAATACTAAAAATAACTATAAATGAAATGTTTAAAAATCACATTGAAACAGCTAATACAACTGTAGGTGGCCAAACAAACACGCACTTTTCACATAGCAAACATACACGATAAAATAAATTGGGGGTAGGAGGCAAAGGAAGAAGGGGGAAAGCAATGTACAAATTCCAAAGATAAATACATTATTTATATGGATATTTTACAAAATCCCCTTTAAAACAAAAAGCCTTTTAATTAACTTTGCATGTATGTGCAAGCTAAAGGTAGTGAGCTTTTTTTTTTTCTTTGCAAAATATGCAGTAAAATCTTTTTGTGATATTGAAAAACTGTCTTCAGACATTAAAATGTATAAATAGAACAACAACTTTGGCAAAAAAATCACAAAAAATCTACAGTATTTATAACTACATACAAAAACACAACAGCAAAGAAAAAAATATCAGGCAAATGCATCCTCAGAGCTTTGCTGCTGCTTTGCTAGACTCATTTTTAAGAACACTTCCCAGATAACGAGAGCAAAAATTCCCATCGAACAGAAAAGTATGTTTTGGAGGTTTCAACCTTCTCCTTTTCTCCCCGTTTCCTTTTACTCTTAATTCCAAAGCACTTGACCTGTCCTTTTTCATCTATTCTGTTACAAATGGTAAGGGTCTACCCTATACCCTACAGGTGCTATCTCCCAGGGGAAATTTTAAATACCTGCCAAGTTGCTTTTGTCAGCATTTGGAGGATGGATATGACATCAGCCTTCAGGATGAGTAAACTTTAAATCTTGTAAATGGTGGCATGTAAGTGGGATTTGGCTTGATAACTGGAGGGCATAATGTGGAATTCTGTGCCTGGGCCCTGTTCTGTGAAATCTCAAAGGAGATCTCACACAGGATGTGCCACCAAACTCTCGAGAGGCTTCAGAGGAAGTTGACATACGTAAGAGAGAGAGTGATACAGGTTTAAATACGCAGTTTTAACAATCTGTCTAGAGGCACTGGATTTCTGAGTAGAAGGGAAAAATGTGATCACCTACATCACTTTTAAACTTTCCAGGCTGCATTTAATCACACAGTTACTTAAGACAACAATACGAAAGAGATAAATAAGCTTGCACTGCTAAGGGATGGCATGTTAAGTTAGATATTGAAAATGCACGGTCTGAGCTAACTACCATCTGAAATGCTTTAAGGCGCAAAAGCCGACCCTTAGTTTTCTAGAAAATCTAACTGGCATTCCTATTCTGTCCCATACAAGCTTTTTTTTTTTTTCTTTTTTTAAAACTTTTTTGTAAATATCACCACTTCACTCTCCCTTTACACAGCTTTAAAAACATCATAAATTAAAACATGGAGTCTTATTTATAGTGTCCCTTGTATACAGCTTTACGGTTTATAAAAGACAAATGATTGCAGAGTTAAGCTTTAAAAAAAAAAAAAAAAGGAAAGGAAAAAGTGGATTTGCTTTTATCAACACAGAATAAATATATCCCCCAAATACTTGGGAGGTCCGACTCTAACCAACACCCTGCACTTGCAGACCCTCCAGTTGCAGTATTTGCAAGGTCGGTGATATTGTTTGTTTAAAAATCTGCAGTTATTGTGATTCCTCTTAAAAAGGCCTGAGTTAAAAGTTCCACTCTGGGACTTGTATCAGATTACTCTCTGTAGCAGAATCCAACCTCTTCTCTTCATGAATAAAATTCTTCAAGGCAATTCTTTCACATGGGAGGCACAATCATGCCAGATATCGCTGCAGAAAAAGAAGACAAAAGCCAATGGTCAAATATCTCATGGAGGGGGGGAAAATAGTGAAAGAAAAACAGTCACACACCACGATGATGATTAAGTATTAGCCACCAATGTGCTCACATCTGCCCTGGAATTTGTCATAAAACATGTAGTTTTTTTAAGAATGAAAATGTATCCGTGTGTGTGTGTGTCTGTAGCAGAACAGAAGATCCTAAACATACCTCCAAATCTGATTCCAATTTTAAAACATAACTGAAAAATTGCATAGCTTGAATACCACTGGGAAAATAGCATCCCCAAACCTTGCAAAATAATGAGAATGTTCGATTTGTCACTTTTTTCCCCTGCTCCCCTTCACTTCCAAAATAAAAGATTAAAAAAACAACCCGTCCCAACTGGCAGCAATTTCTGCAAAAAAAGCCACCCTGACTCTCTGAGTATCCGAGGGAAGATGGAATAGAGGAACAGCCGCTGGGCACCCACATTTCTGTCCTCGCTCCTGGGAAAGGAAGCACCAGCTACAGCTCATACCCATCAGCTGGCATGGAAGGTGAGGAGAACACCTGGAGAGCAGGGAGGAGAGACAGGTTTACAATGAAACAGCAGGCTGTCTTCTATACCCCTGCATCGCTCAAGGTCTCTGGAATGCTCTTACCAGGGCTCTAGAAAATTGTAGCCTAAGAATGCTGGAGTAAGAGCCTGGAGAAGGGGAAAACTACTGGGGCAGGGTGGGACGGAGGGATCAAAAATCTTTCAGTGCTTTTGAAGTTAGGAGGCTGCACAGAATGGTAGCTAGAAGCAAGTAGGATCCAACACACCAGCTTTTTCTGCTGAGTGTCTTGGGTGGGGAGATACTTTTCTCCTGGAACCTCTATCTACCCAGCTAGAAAATACAGTTCATGGGTATTTACAAGGGCACTGACATAGTTCGGGCTGTTGGAGATTTAAATAATGTGAAGCGATTGGCAAGGCTCAGCTTCTCAGAAAGACTGAAGAAAGTTTAACTGCTATTTGTAACCAAACTGTGCTGCTGCTGCTACTAACCTAGCTGTGTGACCTCTGCTAATTGCTTAACTTCTCTGGGCTAGGTTTCCTCTTTTATCAAACAGACCCCATTCCATAAGGCAGACTTCACAGGATGGGTGTGAGGAATAAAAGTATTCAGTAAGAAAATTAAAAGTATGGCAACTTTGAAAATTGGGGAGATGAGAGTTTTGATCGCAAGCAAGAGGAAGGCCTCTTGGACTTCCATAGATGAGAAAGTCACTGCTTTATTTTTACTGGCCATTCTAAATTTAAATTAATGTTCTTCTTGGGTGAGGGGGCTATGCCTAGGAAGTGGTCCTTGCTTCCCAGCTCTCCTGTCTGGAAGAATGAAGGAGACACAGGGAGAGAGGGGAGGCCCTGCACCCTCTCCCCTACTCCTGACATTTTAGATTCAATTAAAAAAAAAAAAGTATTTTGCCAAACACTTTTTCCGTTAATTTTTAAACCCATCTGTATTCACAAGGAAATTTAATCCACATGTTTCTGATTCATTTACACGTAAATCATCCAAATGTTGTTTTGCAAGAGCCATTTCGCCGTCCAAAAGCTCCTGGAGTCTTTTCCTTAAGCCCTCATAAGCCATTTTTCTTAGAAACAGGAAGTGTCTCTTGCCAAGTGCAGACCAACTGAAACCCCCAAAGATTTGGGATTGGCTGGAAATGCAGTCCCCCTAACATTCAAATGAGCCCTAGATTTGACAAAAACGGGGAGCTGGGTATTTTAGTCCCAGCCTTCACTAGAGAATCAAGATACTCCCCGGAGCTTTCCATCCAGGCAACCTTGCTACAGACAGGCCTCTCCGTGGAGTTCTGAGCTTCTGGCAAAAGAAGCAAGTCTCCTTTCACCTTCCACCAAATCTACTGTGTGCTGGAGAGTAAAGGACAGTCCTCCTGCAGGAGTCCAATAGCCCAGATGGAGCAACCAGCTAACATCCATCCACGATGAACCGATAATAGAAATGTGATATACATTTAAAAATGCCCTAAGTATCCAGATCATCAGACAACATCAACATGATATAAAGCAGAGAAGGGACAAACTTTCTGCTCACAGGGAAGTGGGTCCAGTTCACCTTGAGCCCCTGGACCCTGAAAACATCCCAATCAGATGCTCAGAACTTAAGAAACTTTGAAAAGGTACCAGAGTGCTTTGATACCAGTGCCACATAACCTGCCCTAGGAATGCAAAGTAATAAAACCAATGAACTGTGGGCAGTGCCAGCTCACAGTGCCGCTATGTCTAATGTGGGGCACCAACCCCAGCACCCTGAGCACCCTAACCAGAACAGAAGCCAGCCGAATGCCCTCACGGAGACTGAAGAGACTGCTCTGGGCATGCCATCTTAACTCGGCTCCCACCAAACTCTGCTCATAGACCCCACATCTGAATTATTTCAGGAGAATGTGAGTGGATTATTAAAAAGGTTATGTTTATATATGTTAGCAAATAATTTTTAAAAATACCTGAGGGCATCTAGAGGCGGCTTTAGTCTACCCACTTCTGATCAAATGGAAGCCATGGAATCTTCCAGAAGGTATCTACACCCAGGAGTTCTCATGTTAATAGGGACAGTTACAGCTCTTAAATCTCATCTGAGACTTCCCAACTCCAGATACAGAACCCTCACAGATGAGCATGTGCTGGGAAAAAAATCACCGTTTCTGGCCTCTGAGCTCAGATACTCCTAAAGAGCCTTTTTATAAAGAAACCTTTTATAAAGAAACATCTCTGCATGGCTACAGGGAAGCTCCCAGGGTTTTTAGGAGCTGTTTTTCTTGTATCTGTGCTGCAATCCCCAAGATTACGTATGTGGGTGAGAGGGACGGGTGTTTGAAGCTTAGAATGTTCCAGAAATACTACTGGCACACTCACTTGCCCAAAGGGGCCCGTGAAGATTTCCATGAGGACACAACACTCTCCACAATGTATGCCAGGCTGTCACAAGACCCAGCTTCTCCCACAGCAGCTCGGAAAACTATTGGCATGAAAGGCAACACATTTCTCAGTGCAGTTTCCACATTTTGATAAGCACAAAGGCAAAATGAAAAGCTTGGCAGAGCTGGGAGAGGTGGGAGGAAGAGGATCGAGTGTGGTCTTCCTCCAACCTCATCAGGCACGGCGAGGAGGCGGCTTGCCAAAACTGACTATGGGCAGGGAGGAGGAGATTCCAGGAGATTCGCTACCAGATGCCATGCTAACCTAGAGTCAGCCGGGGCCAGCAGCCTGAGCTTCAGCAAAGTGGGGAAGCAAAACAGTATGTTATGGGGACAATTGGTGAAACTACTCTGGCCTTTTGCTTTTATTTTTTCACGGCAGAGACTGTCCAGGACATGGTTAGAGTTTAAAATCACTACAGGCAGGAAGGCCCGATGGCAAGGTGACAGCCTTCTGGGGGCTGCCTCTCCCTTGATTAATGAAGTCCTCTGAGGCCTGAAATTGCATGGGATCCAGGCTGTAGGGGCATCTGCTCAGGAGGAGGGAGAGGATGCCTCCACGATGATGGCTAGGCGACTCAAGTCTTTGACCTATGAAAACAGTCCCCTGCAGAGAGGGTAGGATCAGGATTTATCATCAGTGACTATTGAGATAAGAATGGAAGATTTTTCTGCATTCTTCTCACTAAATCAGAAATACAGCTGGATAGCTCAAGTTTTGAATGGGCTGTTAATTGGCCTTTACATTCAGAAAAGGGTTCTGTGGGGGGAAAGTTGAGAGGATTAAAAGGCATGGTCTTTGTGGTTTCCCTGCAGGATGGCTCTGAATCCTTGATAAAGTTAGGTGCCTTGGTGCTCTCCCAGCAGCAATCCCAAAGCCATTGTTTCTGAGATGTGTCTGACCACAGCATTGCAATGTTTAACAGGATGTCTTGCAGTTCTCCAAGTGCCCAGTTAAGAGTTGCTTTGTCCCCTTTCTCAGGCATAGAGCAGATAGTCAAAGGTTTCATCTACCTAGAAGAGAAAGTCGATGGGAATCCCAGTGCAACCTGTGCAGTATGAAACAGATGTAAAGAACTGAATTTTCATGACTTCCCTGAAGAGGATCCTGGTTCAGCCTCATCTGCTTCTCGGTGCCTCGATCCAGAAGGCTGGGGGCTTCCTGGTCTCTGCATACCATCCTCTGGACTCTGGCTCAGGTTATCCTCACCTCAGTCCTTTTGTTTCAAACATCTCCCCCACTGGCCCCCTCCCAAACCCTACATGCCGCCATCCAAGGTCCGAATCAGAGGCAACCTTCTCCAGGATGCTGGTCTGTATCCTCCCAGATCTCCCCTCCTCTGGGCGTCTGTCCTCAGTGGTGCCACCACTCCCAGACAGATCAAACTTCTTTACGGTGATGTCCAGTGTCCCCTAATAAAGGTGCCAAGTTTGTGCCTCCATAAGCCTCTCCCAGTGATTGGAATACAGTAGGGCCACTTAGCACAGGGGCTTACAGACAGGCAGTCACTGGGATTGTACCCAGGCTCGTTGAAGTGCTCGCTCTGTGACTCTGGATGAGCCCTCTTGGTTTCAAGCCTCAGTTTGTGTGTCTGTTAAATGGGGCAATTTAAGAGCCAGCATCAGAGGGTGGGGGAGGGGATGTAAGATCATGCAGAAGTGGGTCTGGGGCCAGCCCCGCCATGTTAGTGCTGGTGACATGGTCATCATCCTGTGAGATGGGGAGGATGCTGTGCTGCCTTGTTGGGGAACAAACATTCAGGTATAACTAGAGAAGGCTAAGGAAGGGCTGCTGGGGAAAAGGCCTTACAAAAATAGGATGCTACACAATTAGCGGAGTGAAAGTTGGCGGTAAATAGGCCTTTAAACACTTACACAGCCTGAATGTGTCACCTCTAATCTTGTTTGCATGGTCAATTGGCTTAACCAACTTTTCCTTCTCCCTTGCCTGTCTGAATGATCGCACTCTGAATGAGGTGGGTCCCAAAGAAGTAGGTGTTACTGTAATGATGAAAAGGAGGAGGAATCGAAATGTCAGAGATGGTCACCCCCAATTTGGTAACCCACCTACACCCTTGTTTGCACAAGAGTGGAGTCTGGGAGGCTTAAAGAGGAAGACATTCTCTTTAATATAGATCTGAGTGTGGCTTTTCTCAGGGGAGACTCCAAGGGCCCCAAGCAGAAGCATCCTGGGGTGCAGGGTGCCATGCCCTAAAGGCTGCAGGGATGGAGCTGATGGTACAGCTACAATCCTGGGCTGTCAGGAAGGGAACAGGCACTTCAAGCAAGCCAGGGCCTGTCACTTCCATCTCTGTGCTCATCCCTCCACAGTGGCCACTAAAAGGCAGGGATGTCTGATATGACAGTCTTAGAAAAACCAACAATGTTTTTTTAAAAAGTGAAGTGATTAAGAGTCAGGGCACATGGGCAGAGAAAATCATTCCACAAAGTCTCTACTTAACCTAATCCATCCCAAGGAAAGGGCAGTGGCATCCATCAACACCACCAGACCCGTCCCAATGTATCTCTGAGCTCTGAGTGAGACCCCAGACCTCTGCACTATTCAGAGGCACATGAGAAACATGGAGAACAGTGACAGTTTCCAGACTTCCAGGATCTGTGTGGGCATGGGGCAAGAGAAGTTTAGGTGTGTGCGTGGTGGGAGATATGAAGGGGGTAACAGATGCATGAGCTTGGAGTGTGTCCCTGTCTTGAAACTGCTTCATCACTAAACACACACCCCCCTTAACCACTGTTTCCTAGATCCAGGAGGTGCCAAACCTGGGCTGACGCCCTAATTTTTGTTCCTTCTGCTCGCTCCTTGGTCCACGCGGTGTGCGAGGGCTGGGCCAGAGACATGGGCTGCCACTTGATCTCTGTGGTGGGTGATCCAAGCCTGGTGAACTTTTTCTGTCCACGTGATGAGCCCCACATTATCTGCTTCCTGACAGATCTGTGTTTAACAAGGGCTGTGGCTGGCAGCTCAAGACCAGCAGATGTCCACTTTCCATATGTCCGATCTTGATTTAAAGCCCGTCTAAGTTCTGTTCACCTGGACGATGTATCGCAGCTAGCCAGCTGGAGGTTTGCTTGCTGAGGGTGACAAAGCCTTATTTTTGGCTGGAAAATGGGTTGTTCCCTTTGTCAGTGGACATTTCCTATCAGGAGGAACCTTGCCTGCAACATGGTTTTCTTCCCTGGAAGGCACAAGGACAGGCTGTATTGAGCAGACTTAGCAGATTTCTGAGAGGTCAGTCTTCTGGAGGCAGGAAGGCATGGAGCTAAATTCTGGGGTCACATGATTCAGATTCATTGTTGATTCCATGGTTACCAGCTGTGTCACCTTGAGCAAACTGGGCCTGAATTGCCCCATCTACCCAATACTATCCCCAACAGGATTGACCTTGTAGAGCCTGCCAAAGAGCTAATGTGTGTTTATATCATTTTGTCTCCTTTTTTTTAAAGATTTTTTTTTTTATTTATACAAGCACTGGGTACAGTCAGAAGCGCAGGAAGGTGAGAGAACCCAATAGAGCCAGAGCGGGAAGCAGAGCAGACAGACTGATGAAACACACTGAGGGGAGCAGCGGGCGGCAGGAGAGGTCTGTGCGCCATGTTGGCAGCTGGGGACCGAACCAGCACTGCAGAAGCTGCGGGCAGCTTCACAACCCAGTGCTCAACCGCTGTGCCACCGGGAAGGCCCGTGTTTATATCATTTTGAAGCATGTAGTACAGAGAACAAGCGTATATAAGTATAAAGGATAATGCACATACTTGTATGTAGACACAGGACTGAGAAATCCCAGATGGGGGATGTGCCCCCACCTCCAAGGCAGACCTCCATCCATAAAGGTCCCCTGGGAAGCTACAGCGCTAGGGGTTAGGGCATAGACCCTCTGGACTTTCCTGACATCTCCGCTTTCACCAGCTACACTGGTGAGGAGGTGCTCACACTCCCTACACCTCAGCTGTACCATCTGCACTAGGTTCCAACAGAAAGTGGGGAGGATCAAGTAAGATGAGGCTGGCACCATGCTCCATGAATAGTGTGGGTTAGTGCACTGACCTCCTTTTCCTGCCCGCTGCCTAAGCAATCCTGGATGGGCCTTTTACCCCTTCTGAGTAGTAAAAGCTTGGAGATGGCATGAGGAGACAGGGTTTTGCGCCTGAGTCTGATGTCAGTTTCTGCCAAAAAAACACTGCTGACCAGAAGCCCAGCCTTTTCCGAGCCTCCCTCACCTTTAGATTCCCCCTCTGTGAAGGAGGGGCTGTGAGCACCTAGGGCTCAATCCTGCTGCCGGCGGGAGTGGGCACAAGGCTAGCACCTAAGAGAAATGTTAGCGTGGCAGGCCTGTTCCAGACCACGGGACTTTTGTTCAATGAAAATGTCACCTCCGTTCTTGGTGACTGTTGCTTTCCATATCTCATCATGGGGGAAAGATTGAAGTATTTTAATATGAATCAGAATATTCTACTGGCATTTTGGGGTTTGGGTCCCAGCAGTGAGTCTGCAACCTTGATCCATCATGTTCTGACCTCAGGGCTCATGCCCTCCCTGTTATCAGCCCCACACACGTTCACTCTGACACAGGCAACAGGAAGGGAAGGTTGAGTGACCTACTTCAGGAGAGGCCAGTCCCAGGAGAGACCCTGCAGTGGAGAACTTGCTAGAGTCTACAAAAGACTGGTCTGATTATGGAGACAACAGAGTGAGAGAGGAGAGAAGAGAAACGACAGCATTAGTATGTAGAAGCAGTGTTCTCAAGCATACCCTGACCCTGAGAAGAATTGCTTCAAGTAGAGTGGGGGTGGCTCAGGTGACTCCAGCAGAGAAGGAATGTGTGGAGTGAGGCCAGGTCCCCAGAAAGCCAACACAAGGGACCAGGAGAGACACAGGCAGAGAGCAGCAGGTAGGCCTGAGGCTGACCTTAAACCTCTGAAAGGGGCCTGTTTCAGGCCCTGGGAGGGTGAATCAGGCATCTGGTGGGCCCCGGGGGCCCAGGGCTTACCTTGCAGGCTGTTCCCATTGGTGCTGGTGCAGGTGGGAGGTGGGGATGTCTGGGGTCTGACGACTGGAGCAAAAGCACTCTTCTGTTTCACGGCAGAGACCATGTTGGCTGGTGAGAAGGAGAAGATGCCCGAGGAACTGCTGCAGTTGGAGGGGAGGCTTGTAGAGGAGGCCATGGTGGGGCTGGATGGCACAACTGAAGGGGGCAATGGGAAGTGGAAATCAGTGTCTGTGCTGGCACTCGGGACAGGTGGCTGACCCTCCCCACATAGCACGTGCCTTCCCCCAACTCTTGGGACCTTATCCCCTTCATCACCTGGCGCTTGGCAGGTGCCACCTTTTATTACTGACCTTTTACATGATAATGATGGGTCTACTGTGTGCTAGGCAGTTTGTGAGGCACTGGGGCATCCCAGGCCAGAAAACAAAGGTGCTTTTCTAAGGGATAGAGTCTCACAACATGGAGAAGGGGATGGAAAACCAGAGGAGGCCTCATGGAGGAGGCATCTTGGAAGCATTCCAGGTAGGGCCAAAATGAAGGTTCTGTCCACTGGGATGGGGGTAGAAAAGACAGGAGGAGACCAGTTCAAAAGGGTCTAGTGGCCAAGGGAATGTGAGGTATGAGGAAGAATCACAATCTAAGGCACTGGGAGATGGTCGTGTGTCTGTTCTCTTTTCCTATGATACTGAGTTTCTTAAGGATGTGACTCTACCCTCATGTTCAACAATACAGATACACAGGCATGTAGGAAGCCAGGCAGGTCAATACGCGGCACATGCACCATGGGTAGATAACGCAGAACTACAAGTTCAAGTTTCAGGCTCTCTGCACCACCCATGGAGCTGCACATAAATGATTGTCAGTGAATAAGCAGGAGCACAGGAGTCTTGTATAAACACCCACCGTCTGGTTTTGGAGGGGATGTGGATTATCAGTGTGCTCCTTTGGGAGATGGGATTGTTGAGTAGATACACACTCTCTACCAAACAATGTCCTCCCAGCCTGGCCTGCTGCTAATAATCTCTCGGTCACTTTAGGAGAGACAGTGTGTGCGAATCTCTAAGTCCTCTACACTCAAGACTAGAATGTTCAGATATTCACCCTCTGTCACCTCCCTCGCCTGCCCAATGCTTACCAGCACTTCATTCAGATTCTGGGCACTTCTTCCTTGCCATATTATTTTTTTCACATTTTGCAATAAACATACATTGCTTCATCCTTCATGAGAGTTCACATTTTTTTCGTCTTGTGTAACTGGCCAAGCAAGCTCACATTGGAGTCCATTATGTGTTTTTTATACAGGTCAAATCAAGCAAGCAGAGGACTCAGAAAATAGTTCAGTGGCTCATTCAGGGGCCCTCTTTAGAAGGTGCCAGAAAGCACACCCCAATCCAGTGCCCTTTCTACCACCCTTCCCTGCAAATGGAGCTGATGGCCGGGGGGAAAGATCCCCTTCCCCTGAGCCCACCCTCATCCCAAGAGCTGCCTGGGTGGCTTTGCTGGCTTTGGAAAGTTGAAGAGGGAATCAATATTGGTCCGAGGCAGCAGACGCCATCAGGGGGACATGGCCCCTCGTCATCAGCCCCCGGCACTACACAATCCAAAGGCACTGAGTGCTTTATGGAGCAGAACACAGCCACCATTCTCGGAGTTTTCACAAACATTTTCTAAACTGTACTTTTCCTTTTAATGAGGCCAGCATTTTTATACATCTCTTAGGATTTGTAAATGTGAAAATACGCTCAATAATAACACCCATTTAAATTGCAAAACTCCTGCACTGGAGGTTTGATTTTTAAATATTCTTAGACTTGAAATCCTGCTGGTTCACTGAGGAAGGCAATTAATCTCGTTGGCAAATGCGATCATTATGTGTATTTAGAGGTGGGGAGCGTAGAGGGGGAGGTTAACAGAGGAAGAGCTGAAATATAGTCAAGCCGCTCCATTTGTTATAACATTATTAGTTATCAGCCAGCACACCAGAAAAGTGTGTTGTTCACCAGTGGAATGTCTTATTTTATTTTTTATCCTGTTCAGAATTTTTCAACATGAGTGGTTTATGAATAATTAAATATTAGGGAGGCAAAAATTTAAATCAGCTGGGCTTGGTGTTTATTGTTTTATCTGCATAAATGCAGATAAAACCGTCCCATCTGAAAGCCTGTTTGAGAATTTAATACTATATTTGTGAGCAGTGAGGAAATCAATTAATGGAAATTAAATGTTCCAAGTTTCGCAGTCTGACAGATGCAATCTCAGGCTGAAGTTGTTGAGTGTCTGCATGGGCTTGGGAAGACAGCGCAATCCAAGCCCCTAAATTGAATTGCTACCATAGAGCAATTAGTTTATTGATTTAATTAAGAATGCCACCTTTTAATTTTCAGGTCATGATTGAAACATTTTCTGATTGAGTAGATGGGAGAAAACAGAAATGATAGATCTATGAGAAACGATCTTTCGATGAATCAAAATCAGATGTGAGACTGGCCCCAAAGGCTGACTCTTAAGCAGATAGACAAAAGGTATGCAGGCTCTGGGAGGGGGTTGGATTTTAAATGCACAAGCTGTTGATTCTACAGACAGTAGAAACATTCAGCACACACACAACACAAAAACGCACCCAGCAAGTGAAAGGTCCTGAGTATGGCTTTCAGAAATAACTTCTCTCAAAGGCTAGGGAGGACCTTCCTCTCTCAAAGGATTTCGCACACACCACATTGCCACAATTAGAGATAGCGTGCCTTCTATTTTTCACCAAAACTCCTTTATAAAACAAATCACCATCAATGTTCTTTAGCAACACATCTCCTGTCATCATCTAAAAGTCAAAGAGTTCAGCCATGTTTTACACAACATAAGACTCCCTGACACCGTCCAAGATGAACTCAGCTCTCTGTGTAAAAACCCTCAGAGGGAGAGCAAGCAATCGCGACTGGAAAGTCATGGCCCATGACATTTTATAAGTAGAGATACCAGCTCCCTGAGGTTCTGTAGGTGCAATCTAATGGTTGTACCCAAAAAAGCCCTTGAAGACAGGGTCAAGACCCCAAAGAACACTTCTAGCGCATGTTTTGTTTTTGTTTTTACCTTGCCAGAGTCCTGGGGAGGGAGTCTGTATTGATTTTTTTTTCCCCCAGTACACATCAAATCCAAAGAGGAAAATATACAGGAGAAAAGAGTTTATCATTCTTTCATTATGATTATTACTTAGATTTCCTGGCTGTGCCTCTCAGGAGCCAGGCATCAAAACAGGCTCATCCGTAACACCCATCACATGCTTACAGTCTCACAACTGGTTGGGATAGGTGTTGGTTCCTTCTCCAGTTTACAGACACCAAGACTGAGTCCTGGAGAGGAGATGAGCTTGCCCAAGGACACCAGCTAATAACCGGTTAAAACGTGAATCAAACCCATCCGACCTGACTCCAGGCTAGGGATCTTGCTATGACCTCTACCTCTGCTTTGGGTTGCAGCAAAGTTCTGAGTGTTCTGAGAGGACAGAGATTTCTGCTGGAGACAAGGCTGTCTTTGGTGGTATTTCGGGGTCAATGCCTAGCAGGGAGGGGCCTCTGAGACTCAGGAGGTCCAGCCAGTGGACCGCACAGTCCACAGCAACATAAAGACAACAAGCCCCCCATCTGTACTTACTGGCATAGGGTGAGTTGGCAGCTGAGCCATTGAGGAAGGTCGGGGAGCCGCCCAGATTGGACATGGCGGCAGTGCCGTATCCATTCATGCTCGTGGTGACGGAGTTATAGTTGGTCTGCTGGGGGGTGGTGCTGGGCACGTACCCATGTGGTGATACGCTGCTGGAGTTGCGGGTGAAACCTAAGGGATTGGGGCAAAGTAGGGTGAGAGTGGTGGTCCTGGAAGATTTGGAGGAAGGAAAGCCTGTGGGTCTTGCCTCCCCCCACGTCCCAGGGAAGCGGCCCGGCCTACTGATTCATGCGTGCAGGTGGGTGTGCTCGCTCTGTGATTAAAATGGAAAGCGAGCAAAAGACACATTTCTTAGCAGATCATAAATACTTAGCAGGGCCGTGAGAAGTGGCAATGTAGGCCCTATAAATTATCATTTTGGAGCAGAAATAAATCCCAATCTAAGAGATGTACCCTGGAGTTAACAGGTTCTTATTCCTTGGGCAAGGGCGATGTGCTCTGGCCCCTCAGCACTTTAATTCCAGGCCTCTTTGGGGTCTGTCACTCATGGTTTATGGTGAAAAGTCAAATGGAGTGATGGCTGAATGCAGGCATACTTTCCAGCCCCCTAGATAGGATCACTGGCCGTGACAGTTAGACCACACTCTACTGTAACAGTTGATGCAGACCAAGTAGGAATCTCCCTTTTTTGGGAAAAGGTAGTTGTGGGGGGAGGTTGAGACTGAGGGCAGGGAAATGAGGAGAAGAAAAGCAGACTTCTGACCCTGATTGGTGGCCTGCGAAGCCTCGGAGACATTCACAGCCAGCTGCCCACTGAAGGAATTCACGCCCATCATCCCCGCATGGACCGAGGTGTTGGTGAGGGCTGGGAGCTGGCTGTGGTTGCGGGGGACGCTGTACAGGGCCTCTGCAATGTCAGCTGCTCTCTTCAGAATAATTTCCTGCAAAGGAAAAGGAAGAGTCTCTTTGGCTGCCCAGTCACCCTCCCAGGGAAACCAGATTCCCCTTGCTTCTGGAGTCCGGGACGGTGCTCAGGGTTTTCCCGTGGTTCACTGCACCACCTCATGTGGCTGTCTCCGCCAGCCTGCAGGTAGAGACTCACCCTATCACAAGTTGGGGTCTCGAGATCCAGGGAGGGAAGACCTGCTAAACAGCCCTCCTCATCTGTTTAAGGGCAGAGCTGGCCTGCATAACCCCATCTAATTCTCAAAGTGCATTTTCTGAGCCACTCTGCAAAGCCACCTCTTACTGTCACCATGTGACAGCACCGTGGGCTCCCCTGCTCCACAACACACAGGGTCTGGGGTCATAGGGCAGGGGCTGTAATTCATTCCCCCTGCTGAAGTTAAAGGTAGGTTATGAGGAAAACCAGCATCCCTGAGGATAAGAGGGTCTGTGTCCCCGGGACACAGACTCAGGTGACCTCAAAAAGAAGTGAATGATGGTACAGCCCCATAGTTTCCTGAGAACAGAGACTCGTAAATGTTTACTTGCTCTATGAAATAGAAGGAAATAGCAGGACGCAGGTCGTGGGATGCTTTAGAGGAAAAGAAATTGAATCCCCCTTTCCTCCTCAATTTTCTTGAAAACCCAGAGGAGTAAAACCAAGCAGCACGCACTCTCTCCCTTCACGAAAGACTCAGAGCACCTCTGCTGCTCAAGAAAACAATTCCTTCGAAAAAGGAAGGAAAGACTGACAAAAGAAGAGAGACTTGAATGGGCCTCCAAGATGTCAACTGGGAGTGACATCCTCTGAGCCCATGTGAGCAGATTTTCTCCCTGCACTTTGTAAGGATGAGGGGGAATCCGTGTGGTGGGGACCCGGCGCGCCTCACCTGGTTGTTGTGTGGCATCCCGTACAGTGCCTCCACCAGGTCCGCGGCCCTCTTGAGTATCACTTCCTGTAAAACAGATAAGCACCTCTGAATGAAGGCAGGGCGTCCTTACCACGTGGTCACGTTTCCTCTGGCCACGGGTTGCCAAGGCACTTCTGTAGAGGCAGTAGCTTGGGGAACCCCCAGAATGGCAGTAAATCACCAATTTATCCCTGTTTCACATACACACTTCATTGAGTCAAAAGGTGAGCATCATTGGTACCGCCAGATAAAACACATCACTCAGTAGCCTGCCATCGGCACGATAAAGCACTCATATGTTTATTGCTGAATACAATTGCGAGGTCATTTGCCAGATTACGACAATCGATGTCATTCAATGCATGTTATGAATCCCTAAGATGTGTTTATTTTGCACTTAATTGCTTATTCCAGGAACCATGACCTTATCAGACAGGTCATTTTCGAGGGATTTCCAATCAATCTTCAGCTACTAGAAGCATGTAGCATTAAACTTCTTTTGTTTATCTCCCTTGTGTGGCAGAGCCTCGAGAGAAGGGGCGATGTAGTAAACCCACACACCAGGCAGTGCACTGTTTGTCAAAGGCTCTTACGAAAGGATTCTCCTGCCCCCGAAAGCTCCCGCTGCACCAATTTTCATGACTGGCAGTGTCTGTTTCTTTCATAGCAGTTCTTTGCTATTTCAGTATTGTTTGTCATTTTCCCCACTTGCTCATTCATTTTCATCCTAGATATGTTTTTCCGTTCCTTGCAGTTGAAGAAAAATTATCCCCCTCTTGTCATTTAGGTGGGCTTCCAGATTTAGCTTGCATGCTCGTTTCTAATAATATAGGTTGCTCTACAAAAGTGTGTGCAGTGGTAATTTTCATTCTAACCAGAAGAAATCATTCCCTCTTCCTTCTGCCCTAATTTTCTGCAGATTCATTTATACTGGCACAGGAAAAGGAAAGTTAAGCTTGGGACATGTAATACAGGGTCTTATCTGAGAACAAAGGCTGAGTATTTTTATCAGAGGTGATCTACAAGAAGATATGTTTGCAGATTTGGGGTGTCAGTGTTTGCTGTGGGTAAAGTTTCCAAAAGAAGTGTAACTTAAAATATTTTACACAATAGATTTCTGCAGGAGAAGCTATTCAATTTTCATATACTGTAGACGCTGATCAGAAAATAGGGATATAATTGCATTCATTTTGCTGTCACCATAGCCTCTTCAAAAATCCTTGAACAACTCTTGAAATGACAAGCTTTTAGATACATATTAGCATTTTTCAATTTTAAATTCTCTATAATATAAGATAAAATAGTTGTCATACTGCAGTAACTACTTATGACATATATAATGTCCTAAATTCAGAAATAAGATCAAGGGGCTTTCAGTTCTCAATAAACATTTATACTTGCCTTAAGCTGCTGGACCCCATTTATTAAACAGTTCAGTTATTTTTCATTTAAGAAATGAAAAAGCATTAATCAATGAGGTTTGAGTTGATGTATCTGAAATAGTTTCTTTTTGTAACTCAAGCTATAATTCACTACTTGGTGTTTGCCATATTGTCTGACCACAGAAGTTAATAATTGACCACGGTATAGGTACACTAAACTCTATCCCCAGATCAAATTCAGTTTCTGCTGCTTTCACTAACATCTCACAGCTTTAGCTGGCTCTTAGGAAAGATGAAGACAAAATAGCATCAGTTTGTTTATTAACTAAGATTTGCCTTCTCTGGTTCTGTGTTCACTTATTTCTGTATATCAACCTGTACGCCAGTGTTTGGGCTTGGAAGAGAAGGTATTTTTCCTTTTTTTGCATTTTAGAAAGAAATACTAAAGACTCCTATTTGTGGAAAGTTCGAGGAGGTGCAGTTAGAGGCTGCACCATAATTCTTGTGGCACCATAATTCCATAATTGAGGATGTGGCACATTGTTTTTTCACTGTAATTAATTTCACAGAACCAGGGGAGATGTTCAAAGTAAACTCTATAATTATTGAAGGTTTTGTAAACCAGAAAAAAAAAATCCCCATTATCTACTTGTTTTTTTTTCTTCTTTCAATATTCAAAGCTCTCATGACCATTTAATCCTTCAAAATAAGACACAGGAATCTCGCTTCCGAAAGTCGCATCCTTCTTTGAGCCACAAAGCTAAAAAGGGCTTTTCCACTAGGAAAATAGGTGGGTCATCTGCCCGGCAGTGTTGAAGAGAGTGAAGCTGGATTTGCTGTCTGGGAAGTAATGCCCTTAAATTCTATCTTGCTTATTTAAAAATGTCCTGCACTGCAGTATCCCTTTGGGGTTGAAGGGAGAACCAGCATTTGGCTCAGCTTTGCCAATGTGATCCTGCTTCTATTAGTGAGTTCTGCAAATGGAAAGGAGAAAGGAAATTTCTGGGTCCTCTATGAGTTAGTGCCACGGACCTGCAAGGTGCTTGGATTTCGGTGACCAGAAAATTGCTCTCACCTCCATGTCATTACCTTCCCAGTGAACTAGCCCCCAAGCGTGTTTGTGTTGGGGATCTAATATATTGCCTTTCAATCAGAGCTGAGAACCACTGAACACACAGACAGAACATGACGAGCAGGTCAGGAAAGCAATAAAGATTTTACAGAGCTGTCCAAGGTGCTAAATTTACTCAATAATGGGTTTGGCACCATAGTGTTAACCTCTCATTTACTACCAGTTTGAGGGACTAAATTGAAGTAGCTGACTTCATTTACCTTGAAATGTATATTTTATGACATTATGTAAGTAGATTGAAAGGGCACCGCAGTTTTAACAATTTAAAGGCTAAAGCATGTTTAAGATGAAACTTGAATATTTATTGTATATTGCACTTAAAGTATATAGAATGTTAAAATGTATTGATTAAATTTGTAAAAGGCATTATAACAATGACAGGTAGTATAAAAGATGTATGCCTTTT
Organism: Talpa occidentalis; assembly: GCF_014898055.3. Classification (NCBI taxonomy): domain Eukaryota; kingdom Metazoa; phylum Chordata; class Mammalia; order Eulipotyphla; family Talpidae; genus Talpa; species Talpa occidentalis. Next base: position 83,956,945 of record NW_023605305.1, read on the forward strand.
AAAATCAAATTGATAGTGTATGCTATCTCTTCTGTGGTCACAAGTGTAATTTTTTTGCAGTTTTATATGGTAATTTGAAAAATCTGTAATTTCACATTAGGAAATGATTGAGCCTGAGATGTTAAAAAAAAAAAAGAAATTTCCCATAAGGGAAAGAGCTAGCTGTTTCATATAATCTTTTGTCTCTGAAATTGTTCCTAAAGTCTTATTTTTTGTAGCATTAGGAGGGAGCATAGCATTGCATCCTTCCACTCTAATATGCAATTTTAATATTTCTGAAAAGAAAGAGCACTTGGCTAGTACTAATATCTAATTTTTCAAGGCATTTATTTGTCAGGAGAGATTTTCTCTTCTTTTCATAATGTTTTAAACGTCTCCCTGCTTGCAGTTTAAAATAGGAGGGTAGAGATTAGACCCTTCCAAGATAATTAATCCTATCCTAGGATTTAAAAATATATATCCCATTGGGGAATTAAGAAGAAAAATACTAGTATCCTAAATATTGAAAAGCCCCAGAGTCTCCTTATAGAGCTTATGCTCATTCTCCAATCTATTCCCTGAGTCAGACTATTTTTCTTTCCATGGGCTTGAATTTCTTCCCTCTTAAAGAAACAGAAATGTTTATGTGATGCCACCCTTTTGCCAATCTATTTCCTTTCACAATTAAAACCCGATTTTACCTGTCTTTGCCCTGGCCCTCATTTGATGATTATATGAGTATCTGCTATGGAGAAAGTAGAATAACCACACCAAATCTACTTACAGTCCATAGAAACACCAAGGAGACTCAAGGATGACTGGAGTTCTGAGAAATAACTCATGATTTGAAAACTTTATAAAAATGCCAACTGGGCTACAGTTGTAGATGGAGGTACCAACTTGACTCCCTCTGTTGTACCCAGCTAATTGGCAGGTAATTGCTGCACTTCCCATGGCTGCCATCACTCACCAATATTAGAGTATTGCTCTCCAGCACCTTTCAAGGCACATTGTCTCCCCAGAATTAACTACAGGGTTCCTTGGGGATTACAAAAGATTTCCCCATCCATAGGCCCCACCCTCTTTATCCATCTTCTCTCCCTTGGCTTCTGAAGAACAGCTCACTCTCTTTTCTGGGTCAACTAGTCCTCCCCAGGCCATGCAGTGAAACATTTAGGAGGGTTCCTCCCATCACTCTACTTCATTCATCTCACCTTTCCTTTATTCAGAATGCAGGCGCCTGAATGTGGGAAGGTCTTCCCTTCCCTCTTCCTCTGGAAAGGAAGTGGCTGCTGCTGCTGGCAGTATAGCATTAAAAACCACACTGGTGTTTTATTGAAGTTAGAACACAAACTCCCTTAACCTGTACAGACAGCCTCTTAAGGTACACTTTGTATCCCCTTCCCCATTTGGCAGATGAGGAAAATGAGGCTCACAGAAGTCAGCCAGCTTTCCCTGAGTTCACACAACTGAAGACTGGCCCAGCCAGGTATTCAACCTCAGGCCTGTGACACATCAGAGCCTGTGCTCTTGCAAATTACTCTACTGGAACAGAACAACTGTGGCCTCACCGACACCCCGCTCCCTATCTTGCTCCTTCCTCTGACAAGGTGTTGACTGTACCACCTAGCACAGCACAGCAGAAGAGATTGTCGGGGCTTTTGCTCTGATCTGGATGTTTGAGTCTCAACTCTTACATCTATACTGTAGGCCCTTTGAAGCCAAGAGCATATCTTCATCTCCTTCTAGAAGCCCCTAGCACAATGGTCAGCAAACCAGACCTTGAGAAATTCTTGTTGAAGAGTTTATTCTTAATTACTGATTTTTAAAAGTGCCTGCTTAATTTATATGAGGAAATGACATGTCACGTATCTGCCATGATTTACAAAAGCAGAATACTTACATTTGGTGTTCCATTTGGCTCCAGACTTTTAAATCCAATATATAAATTCTCAAGGTTAAGTCGTGATTACTGAGCGGAGTTTGTTATGCCATTTACTTTTTTTTTTTTTTTTTAATGAATTCACTCTTTTCCTCCAGCTGGCTTGTACTTACATTTTAATTTTGTGATTAATATAATGACTCATGTTGGGGACAGACATTATCTAAGTTATAGGCTGCTAGAAACATGAGGTTTATCTTAAATATGCATCAGCCTCTTGCTAACTGTAACTCTGAGGTATTTGGAAATACTGAGGTATTTGCACACTCACATTAAGTTACCTGGGGAACCAGCACCTCCTGCCTGATACAGACATGGCTAACTCACCTTTCCTTCTGTTCCATGACAGTGTTCACCTTCTGTGGGGATTTTCTCTTTCATATCTGACCTCAAGTGGGTAGCTAAGAAGTTATTATTCACACTCACATCTGGCCTTTGAGGGTAAAGAGGAAATGGCCTAACTGTCTGACATCAAGCCCACTGATAAACTCAATTCAACATTTTGAACAATTCAAACCCAGATGAGCAGGCGATATGGCCCGACCTTATTTTCATTTGTAGCACCTAGAGGCCGACTCATCAAGCTAGATGGAAAGCCATTTACCAACACAACATTAATTTCAAGTTTCAGAATCAGATTTTGAGACTCTGGAAAACTCCCTCATAAAATTAAGGTCCAGGATGCTTCAGTAATTAGGGCAGACAGTCTGTTCTGAGTTTTACACTACCATGCGTGGGAATGACATCTGGTCCAAGATGCTACTCTGCAGGCGTCGATGACCAATGTCAAGTGGGCCTGGGTGGTCTCTGAGAAAGCACAGTATTTTTTGTCACCCAGTTTTCCCTGACACCCATCTGTCTCCAATCTACTTTGCCTTATCAGAGGAGTCAAAATACAGTGGATCCAAATATCAGCAACATAAAATGAAGTAGAGGGAGAAAATCACTCCTGATTTAGAGGTGATAATTATCAATGCTGATCTCATAGATTTCCTTGGCATCCTCAGTCCAGAGTTTCCTACAGAGTCCAAATTCTGAACAGCATATTCAGCTCACTGGTAATTAAGTCTTTTAAGTCTGAGCTCTGCCCCTGCTTGTTTCTCAAAGTCTGGGTGACATTCTTGATTGGAAAAGCCAAAAGCCAAAAAATTGATGAGAAATTTCTTGCAGCCCATTTTCTGCGGAGCTGGAAGTACAAAGCAATAAATACTAAGTTGGACTGAGAGGTATTTCTGTGGAGGGTAGTTTTGGATCCCAACTTCCCTCGTATTTATTTAGCCAAATGGAAAATTCCACAATGGTAGATTTTGCATTCTAAAAAATCACATAATGAAGCCAGTGAGGGATGAAGTAAAATAAACCATAATAACCCTTGAGCACCATTGAGCTTCCGGTCCTTTGAGACATTCCTCAAATTTTTCATCTTTCTGGTAATACTAACTTCTTGAAATAGAGCTTACGGCAGATCATTAGGATCCTTTAGTGTCACACTTTAAGCACTCTTTACTCAGAAGCCCTGTGACTGAGAAGAGTCACTTACACTTAGCATGGATATAATTAAACAGGTTTCTGTTGAAAGGGGCATTCTCATTATGGCTAAGGACCACTTTAGAGTAAATTGAAATGGAAAGGAGGGGCAAAGAGGAGGTATAGGTAGCAAGTGGTTATTTCTAGGGCAGCATAAAATGCAAAATGTGTAACAATTATATTTTACAATGTCACATTCTAAAGACTTCATAGTGTTTTATTATATAAGCAGCTAAAGCTTACCGAACTTTCTAGCACAGCCATTGCCCAGAGTCTTCAAAGGAAAATAAAATTCAAACTACAAACTCTGCAGAAATTTCCAGAACAAAGGAATTAAATATTTTGAAAGGGCCTGTTGCTCTTAAGACAAGCAGCAGACATCAGAAGCATCCTAAAGAAAATGAAGGGGGCATTTGTGAACCTGCTCTCATTTTAAAGGGGATTTTATGTTGAGATTAGATGAGAATCCTCTTTTCCACATATTGCCACATATCATGCCACGTGGCTGGAGGCACCACAGAAAGCTCTGCCTTTGTTATAAATGTGGCATTGAAGCTCCAGAATCGCATGAAATTTAAGTCGGTTATAAGCTAACGCAGCTATATCAACGTAAGACATACTAACTTACATGATTGACTTTTACAGTGGCAAGAAAAAGGCTGTTTTCAAGCAGCTGTTATTGCCTCAATGGAAGAAAAAAAATCAATGGAAGTGAAATGAACAAGAGATTTTGTCTGAGTTGCAGTTAATATCACTGAAGAGCTATGGATATTAAAAGGTCAACAAATAAATTAGCCAGAGTGTTATGAAATGAATGATTTGGCTTATAATTTTATTGAGTGAAAATTGTTCGCTGCCTATTAGACCAGGTAATTTTTATCTGGTGCCTCAATTACTGTTCTGTAAGCAATAATATAGTTGTAAGAGCTGTTGGTTCGATCGCGTGACCTCTGAGATGCTGGCTAGGACAGCTGACTTTACTATGATGGATAACTAAGCTTGGTCTCCAAGAGGTGCCAAACCTCCCTTCCCTGCAAGGGGATCTCATAAAAGAAACATTACAGTTTGATTCATTTTACCAAAATGTTGGACTTTCGAAAGTGTCAGCAGTTAAGTTAGCTCGTGAAGCCAGGTATTCCCGAGAACAGCATCACAACGGTGTTACCCCTCTTTTTTGGTCTCCTGGCCTTCTCTCCTATGTGGTACCCTGGCTAATTGGTGAATGGGAGCCCCGGGTGATTCCTGTCACAAATAGGGGGAGAAATGGTGCCTGCACCCTTGTGCACATGACCCGCTGGGAGAGACAGAGCTGAACTTGGCAACCTCCAGCCAGCGCTGCTTATTCCAATTCATTGTACTTGGTTTAAGCCCGATGCTCTGGGTTAGGTCCTGCTGTGTGGCCTTGGCAATCGACTTTCTGATCAGGATAAAAGTATCTGCTTAAAGAGAAGGCTGTGGACAGAGGTGCCTTTTTCCAGGGTAGGTTGTAAAGTCAGCACATGAAACAAAAACTGCCTGGAGTCAAAATTACCCTTGAAAATCTTTGAGGTCGCCAAGGCCTGGGCAGCTTAGAAACACAAAAGCCCAAACTTAAGTACTTCTCTGCTTCTCTTTGTCTTCTAGCTGTGGCTACCTTTCCCTGGGAAAGGCAGGATAAATACCTCCTTTGAGAGTAAAAGCATCACTGAGTAAATAACAGGATTTATTGTGTGCTCTGTGTGTTTTTGTGTGTATACAGAAGTATATGTGTATGTTTATTTTTATTTTTGGACAAGTATACACAGTTAAGCCTGGAGTCAGTGATTCTGGAACTATGCTGGACTTTAAGGACATGTAAAGGAGGCAATGATCTAGTTGCCTTTCGCTTCATCAATCGCCGAGCATCGCAGGTTATTATATGTAACTCCAAACCAGCAGTATCTGTAAATGACAATTCCCATAGCTTTACAGATGGTCCTGAGCATATCTGCAATTAAAATCCACTGCCTCAAGACTGCTAGGCTTGGCTCTTACTACTCTGACGCTTCACGGAAGCGTTACTCTGGGCCGAAAATAGTGAGCAGGCTTCAAGACCACCCGGGGTCTCTGCTCTAGAGGACTTCAGTCTCTGAGCGCAGATATTGGGTGCTTAGAAGAGAGACATGAATTAGCTCATGTGCCTTCTCTTTGAACTAATGAGTAATTATGTTCCACACCCCTGTACGCTGAGTGTGTTATGAAGTAGGTTAAACTTCAAGAGCTCAGCGCTAAGAAAGAACTTGAAAGAGGTCCCAGCATTCCGTTATTGGCGTGACTGTTATTACAAATCCCACCACAATGATTGCAGCTAAAGAGGAAAAGAGTTCTCTCCAGGTTTTTGATTTCTTGCCGCTCCTTCCACCTGGCTCAGCCATTGGTGAACCAACCTCAGTCAATGCCGCCCCTTCCCTCCCCTCTGCCCTGGCTAAGATTGAGGGGTTTTAAGACGGGTTTGCAAAATTCTCTTTTTTTCCTGAAAATTCCTCTTAATTCTAGGAGGCAATGCTTAGCGATACTAGCTCTGGAGTCCAACAGAGTTGGCGCAGACCCAAGCTCTGCCACTTATTAGCATTGTAAAGGCAGGAGGGCCTCTGTTTCCTCTGCAAAGCAGGGTAAATACAGCAGCCGGCTCCTCACAGACAGCCTGTGCCTGTCGAGCGAGAGCAGCCGTGGCGCTGATAACCCTCACTGCTTCTCCTGAGAACTCTGGAAAGGGAGCTGCATGCTTGGAGTCTGCGTGTATCATGTGCTTTGAGTGTGGCTGGAGATGCCAACCTACTCGCAAAACACTGGTGAGGAAGGCAGATGTTGGAACCTCCCAGCCGCGTGACCCTGGGCAGGTTACGTGTCCTCACAGATCCTCTGTTTCCTTTTCTCTGCTACGGGCAGGGTATCGTCATGACAAGCAAAATAATGTGCTGCAAAATGTTAGTTGGAGATGAATAATCTCAAGAAATAAGAATCATTCACTTTGTGGGGGTCACAGAGCTTTGTAATGAAACTGAAATCTCCCTTCCCAGAAAATGATACCTGCGCACATGCATGTACCTACTCATCACTGCACGTACACATGTGCATGTGCACACACCCAGAATTCACCCCACAATTTCAGGGGTGTACAGTTCTGTGATAAAGAATCTGATAAAAGAAGTACAAGTGGTAGGGGACACCATGCCCTGAAACTGAGCCCTATCGAAACAGAAAAGTGGGATTAGCCTGTGCATTTTCTGGCAGATTCAAGGAGAAAGTGGGACGTGAACTGCATTCTTTAGTTTGTGTTTGGGACAACTGAATGCAGGGGCAAACCTCAAACTCAAATGTCTGAGAGATGAAAACATTGCATGATTGGCTTAGTTTCTGCATTTTCATTCAGGTATAGTCACTTTGGTGCCTGGGCCTGACATCAGTGATTTCCTCAAAAGAAAAAAAAAAAAAAAACCGTAAATAAGGTGAGGGTGAGTGGTCAGTGTGGTCCCATGAAAGGTAAAGATGTAGCGTTTTTTCTTTCTCTGCTAAAGCCCCGAGTCAGTCCCTTTGGGCTAACAGGCCGTGTGGTTATGCAAAGATTTCTTATTTGTATCTCCACGGGTGCAACGGCGGGTTTTTGAATTACTGACAGTCTCTGCATAAAGACTAAAACAATAAAAGCATAATTAGAATACATGGCACACGGTCGGCTCTATTTTGCCCCAGCTCTGAATTTATGATAAATCATGAAACCTGAGTGCTCTTGAGGGAGGGTGTTTTGGGGTCTTGTCTCACCACTGAGCAAAAACAGTGCCTGAGACTGGAGTCTGAATTTCATTCCCGTGTACAGTTGAGCTGAATAATATCTGGCACAAGCAAGCCACTAAATGGCTGATTTACTAAATTATTATTAGATGGAGCCCTTGCTGCTCCAAATGGAAGTGCCGTCACTGTCTTCCTTCATGGTGTGTTCAAATTGTTCTGTGTTTAAATATTCAGCATGAGGCTAATGTGAACTGATGAACTGAGACTATAAACACTCACTTTCAATACAGATAGAGCGGCAGAGATGCAACATATCATGTGGCCCGCGGAGGTGAAATGATTTATATTTAAGGATGTTGCTGCCTACTTCCATTACTTGAAGGTACTCTTAATTAGCCTGGTGTTGGAAGTGACTAATTCCCATGTAGGGAGAGCAGGTTCATGGAGGCTGGGTTTGTTTTTTTTTTTCCCCCCGCATGCCAACCAAGGAAGAGCCACTTCGAAGATCTGCAGCCTCTAAGGTAGAACTGTGGATTTTATTAGGATGGACCGGCACCGGCAAGGAAGTCTGTCCACTGGAGCAACTATGGTTTTGACAGTCAATGTTTTCATGGACCTATCCAAAGAGTCTACCCTCCACCTCCCTCAAGAGCCACCGTGACACCTCTCCCTCCATCTCACCAGTTTCTTTAGTGACACCTGCTGGCATGAAGAACAACCCTTTGCTCCTTGGACAAACGGAAGCCCCTCCCCCTTCTTCCCCTTTGAGGGCAGTTATAGGCAAGCACTTAAAATACTGTGATCACTTACAGTAGATTAGAATTTTTTATTGGTGCCGTGTTGCCATAACAACACGAAGACAGCAGATGACTTAAGCTAAGCTTGCAAAGCAAAAGGCTGCTCATCTGGCAGTTAAAATGAATACAGTTCATTTCACAAGTTTCCCATATGGACTCTTAGTGTATGGTAATGAGGAGACCATCTGGTGAGAGAAAATGCACCGAGAACAATTGGGTTCCACAGGCTGAGTGGGAAGTTGGGAGGGAACACCCAGACAAGAGCAAGAGCCTGGGGTGTGTGCTCTCTGGGCTCAAGGTTTGGCTGAGGCTTGTTTTGGTTGGGGTTGGGGACAGTTGTTTTCCACAGGGGGTTGGCATTTCTTAATCCCTGCCTCAGTATGTCGGCTGTGCGCAATGACAAACATCGTGCAAATTTTGCAATATCATTCATCACAAACTGTCAGCAGTGTTTGCAAATCTGACTTGCAAGATCTTTTAAATGTGTTGTTCTTAAAAGGCAACAGTACTAAGTTTTTAGACAAAGTGCAGGAAAATTTAAGCACTTCTGACAAGCAGAAACATTAACAGTAATCATTTTAAAAACACTCGCATCTTTTGCCTGCATGTTTAGCTGTAAATAATGCTAGAATGTATAAAAGCTTTAAAGTAAAAATGTAATAAATACTTTTTATTACATTTCATAAAGAACAAGGAAACGCTGTGAGCCATGTACCGGTGTTACCTGTGTGCGCGGGAGCGCGTGGCCATGGCTCCCTGCTCGCTACTAACCAGATTGGGAACCTGTGAGGACAGCTTGAAAAAGGCTCAGAAGTCAACGCTGAAGCATACATGCTTCATAAAAGATGAATATAAATGCATTAGTTAGACACGGTGAGCTAAATTAGAAGGTCAGGCAGGGCTGGGAGGGCTGAAAAATCACACAACCAATGAGTGTAATTACTCTTTTTTAAGTCTATTAAGTGGTGGTGTTCTATCAAGGCTCAGGGGTATAGGACATGAAGAACAAGATAAAGTAATGTGTATTTATTACTCCCACTGGATCAATTTACCAGATATTTTCAGCTCCATAAAGCAAAATACACAAATGCCTGCCTTTGTTACTTTTCCCAAACTGTCTGATTTTCTTCAAAAGAGGGATCAGCTCTTGGAAAAAAAAATTTTGCCCTCTGGAGGTCCCTGTGCCAACCCCATCAGTGGGGAAGTGACAATCTAAAGAGGAGGGCTGTGAAGTGAAGGGGGCAGTCAAGAGAGGCTGGTCACCTCAAGACATAATTCTGTGGCTTTCCAAACCCCATGAAGAGTGGGAATTCAAAGTAATGTTTACAGAGGACTTGTGTTCGAATCTTCCTTTGCCACTGGTTAGCTGTGCAGTCAACGCAAATCCCTGCAACTCGGAGTATTCTGTGAGTTGGATAATGCCCAGCTGGCAGGATTCAGGAGCCCCCATTTGCTGAAGTCTGGCTGTACACCAGAGACCTCTGTGGCCCACGTTATCTCGACTTAGTCACACCCGCACAATGACAGACCTCACAGACGAGGGTGGTCCCAAGAGCCTGTGGCATCCAGGCTGGTGTGTTGCAGGCTTTGCACCTCTGGGGTGCAAATTGCACTCTGTGACTTTCCTCCATGATCCCATCTCTTAAGCACACATTTCTCAGAACACATCCCCATCATGAAGGGGCCCCTGCATAAGCGGTCAGCTGCTTTATGAAGGAGAGAGCGAGCCAGCCACCACAATGAAGGCGAACCACTGCCCCTGGCTTCCAAAGTCCACATCTCTCAATCTCTGTGTCTTTCATAAGCCCTGGCCACAGTGGGCATCAAGAAAAGGAGATTCGCCGCTGGCCATCATGCTGGCCAAGCTCAGGGTCTGCTCTCACAGCCTCTTCCCGATGCTCACAGACCCTTAGGAAGACAACTGACAAAGTGAAAGGGGAGGGAGACACCTCTGGCCTTCAGTGCAGCACGCTCCTTGCTCAATGCTCCCACATTGCATCATGCATTATTTCAGCATCAGAGTCTCGGGCAGACCACAGTTCCCTTGCCCTGACCACTGAGAAAAGCCAACCTTCACCCCCAAGTCAGTCACAGTCCTTCCCTCCTGCCAGGACCAGAGAGGACAGCAAATCTGTATGAGACAGAATAGACACTGAGACTGAAAAGCCTTCACCTCGCAGGCCCACTCCACGGTTGCATATGAGGAAGGAAACCAACAAACATCTGGGGCTGGCATAATCACAGTGCTTCAAGTTCATGTGTTCAGCAACTATCACTAACAGTGACCTTCGGGGACCAAATCATTTACAGAGAAGGACCCCACTTGCTCTGCGTTCTCATTTGGTGAATGGGGAAGGCTCTCACCACCCCTGCATCTCTCGCAAGAGTGGCTCCCATAAAACAAAGCACATCCAAGGGCTCCAAAATGAGCGTGAGCCCGTACACAAAGGCATGTTATTATGGAGAGCGGTCTGCCAGGTCTTTGGAGCAGTTTCATTTGACAGAATATGTGGGTGGTTGTATGAATCCAGCTTTGTCTAGTCACAAACACATGGGTTTAATAAAGCAGAGTTTGTTTCTCAAGGTGTGTGGTCCAGGGCTCGCGGAAACACTCCCGTTTGACAAACACTGACCATGATTCTAAGAAAGGCGGAGCCCATTCTGGTCCCCCTAACAATGGACAGCAGGAGTATAAAACCGCCCCGTCCGCAGGGATCCTCAGGCTGGCTCCACCGCCACTTCCTGACCCTGCGCTTGAACTCCAGCTCCACCTTAACATTGGGAGCCAAGAGGACAACCACTCTGATCGAATCACACACACAACTTCCTGGGGTGGGCTCGGCAAAGGCCTTGCACGGTCAAGTGGCTGCATGCACGCTGAGACAGTTGTGTCCCTGAGACACAAATCCATTGTGTCCTTGATTACTCATCTCCAGCCCAGGAAAGGGGGGCAGGAGTCTCACCACCAGGCCCCAGGGAATGAAATGACACACACCTGTGATACTTGTTTTGCTTTTCTGAATGTGACGTGTGACCCTAAGACTCATGTTAAAAGTAATTACATAAAACTAACGCTCATGCCTATTTTTCTTCCTGCACTATGAATAAGAACAGTACTTCCTGGCTTCTTTAGAACTCGACTACTAGACACTGTGTCCACGGGATCCCCTCCTTATCCCTATGAACTGCAAAACGATTATCCCATTTTATGAAGAAACTGAGGTACAAGAGAAAGAGCATAACTCAGCTGGTCAAGATCAGGCCTTTCTGCTCTACGGAGATGGGCAGGGAGGTGTGTCATAAGCCAGGGCCTTCACTCAACTGATAGCTAACACTAGCTAACTTCAGTTGAGTGTTAAATAAGTGATTAAAATAACCTGAAAGAAGCGGAAATAGAACCACCTTCATTTGTCAGAGAAGGAAACTGAAGCACAGAAGAATCTGGAAAAGAATTTTGACTTGAATTGCTCAGATGTGCCTTCACTCCAACTTCTACCCTATGAGATAGGGTCTCCAGTCCTTTTGGCAGACTCTGGAAACATCAAATGCCAAACGTCCCCAAATGGAAACATTACCGAAAATGTTGTGGCACCAAAAAGTTTTCAAAAGCAAGTACACAAGGGCCTCCCCGGTGGTGCAGCGGTTGAGCGCTGGGTTGCAAAGCTGCCTGCAGCCTCTGCAGCGCTGGTTCGATCCCGGGCCACTGGGAGAAGGTCCCACATGGCACGCAGACCTCTCCTGCTGCTCCCCTCAGCAGTGTACTTTGTCAGTCTGCCTGCTCTGCTCTCCCCTCTGGCTCTGGTGAATTCTCTCACCCTCCTGCGCTTCTGACTGTACCCAGTGCTTGTATAAATAAATAAATAAATCTTAGGGGAAAAAAAAAAACAAGTACACAAAACTCAACTATACATTTCCTAAGGCACCCATAATATGTATATCTTTATCCCATAAAATTACCAACAAAATGACTTATTATTGCCCTGCAGTAATTCCCTCAAGAAAATTCTCCACGGTACTTCGATGCTGTGAAAGGAGATGGGCACTGTGATGACATGATTTCACTGTTCACCAAGAATAAGTCTCCATCTCTTTGACGGGTTAGCACTCTGCCCCCCAACCCCACCCCAACACCCCTCATGCCTGAATGTCAGTGGTGAGGAGCTTTCTCCTGGACACCTGCTCTGACAGGCAGTCCCAAGGAGCAGGCACGTGGGTAGGATTTGCTGACCAACTGATCCCCCAGAGGGTGGCTGAATGGGAAGGAGGCCAAGTTCATCATTCTAAGTGTCTTTATAAGGAGGAACAGATCAAGGAATGACACATCTCTAGACCTTCTAGGGCAAGGAGAGGCTCTGATCTGCTCATTTGATTTATACTAGTTTTCGCTTGTGTAGTAAATGAAATTTCATTTTGCTGTCACTAACTATACAGTGAATGGCAGTTGACACTACTGCATTTTGAACTTTAGGATTTAGCTGGCTCTCTTCTGAGTCCTCATAGAACATGGTCTGGCCTTCTGCTAAGTGTACTTATTATCTTCTGTTTTGATTAGTTGGGTGTGATCATCTGTCCCACACAGGTCCCCAGATCCTTGGGTCCAGAAATGGGAAGATCCCCAACACTGGCAACAGGTACCAAACAAATGTGAATTTCCTGCTTTCTGCAGTTGCAATGTTTCTTTCGGTTTCCACTGCACCAGGGCCAAGGACGGATCCACAGGTGGGTAGAAAAGCAGTGCTCTCTCTTTCTCCTCTTCAGAAATGGCTATGAGGTAGTGAATTTGGATGCTGGAGCCAGATTGTGTAGGTGTGAATCTCAGTTTAGCAATTTACATGCTATGTGACCTTGGGTAAATGATTTAACCTCTCTTTCCTTGATTTGATTATATTCTGCTTTAAAATTGAGATGGTCACAGTACCAACCTCAGAGCTGGTGAGAGGAAGAAATGACATAATATATGTCAAAGTAATGGTATATTACCTGGCACGTAGGTGTTACTACAAGTAATGAGCACTTTTTAGTCCACACCCACAAAGCTACCTCTCTGTGAACTAATATGTATCAATGGCAGAGTTCTCTGCCTATCACCCAAACTCAGGTGTCCAGAATTAACAATACAAGGAGGTATCCTTACCTTTGGCAAACGTTCAGGGTCGCCTGGGTGCCGGGGAATGACCTTCTGTAACCTCTGGAAACCATAATCGATGGTAGGTTCATTGAGAGCTGCAATTAAGAAGTCACACAATTACAACAATTTCAGGAAATACAACAGAACATCATTTGCCACACTGATGCTGTGGAAATAACTGGGGGAATTCCAAAGTTTAATCGATTCTTTTGAACTAGATCCTATAATGGCACTAATGGATCATTTTGCTGAACATACCACCAGCCACTTATGCTATTTATCATGCCCTGGATCCAACACCCCCACCTCAATCACTAACTGACTCACCAACACCAATATTATGTCAGGAAAAACACCAGCATGAGGAAGCAAGAACTCCAAGCAGCTGGATCTCCGAGCATAATTCTTTGAAAAACTAAAAGATGAACCAACCTATAACAATATTTGGAGACAAAAGGCCTGATGGTGGCCATATTGTCTACCCCTCTTCAAAGCACCCTCAAATTAAACATAATATCAAGTGGACTCTGGTCCATCATTTTCAATATTCCTCCCCAGGATATGAGATTCTTTCAGTCTGTCTCACCTGACTAGGAAGAGATGAGCTCCCTCCACCCACCCACCCACCCCCTTTCCAGATCCTCTAATGGGTAGGTGGGAGGGCTTTTTCTTTTTCAGTGTAACCAAAGTATTCAACCACATCTTTTCTCCCCATACTGAATAAAAAGACAGTCTTTGTAGTTCTGACATTTAGATATACATTAGAAAACAAGTTGCCACATGCTTTACTTAAAATGCATTTCCATTAACCTAAATTTTAAAAGTAAGATTCATAGTAGTACTAACTTTAAAAAACTGTATTAAATTCAAATAGGTCCCAAGGCTAATGGAAGCAATTTGTATACCAACCCAAACTGACTGGCCCACTTTTCAAAATACAGGTATGATAATCTTGTGGTTTTAAAAGGACATTTAAATTGAAAGACTGTGAATTTAGTACATAATTATACCAATAGAACCCTTTAACTTGTCAACTTGTAAATCTAAAAGGCTATCAATCATTTCTAAAGAGGAAATAAACCTTAAAATTCCTTGATTGACAGTGCTTACTTTTTATGTAAGAAAAAAAAAAAGGGAAAAAAAAGGCTGCATAAATGGCCAGAAATCCATTTACAAAAGTACATTGTTTTACATAGGTGAGTAAAAAGCCAATAATTACACCTCCAAAAGACGTATAAATCAGTGTAAGTACTTTTTTCTTCACTTGTATATTTTAAGTTGAAGCAAACTTTCGGTAACTTTTTATTAAAAAGATTTTTTCCCAAATGCAATGCTTATTGAAGTTGCTAATAGAGTAGCATTTTCATTTAAGATAATGTAATCATTTTTGCAAATAGGAGATTTAACCATCTACCTCCTACCCCGCCTCCCAAACAGTAAACTTTCAACCTGTCTCTGGTGGAAATTAACTAAAATTACACCCAGGTGTACCAAATCTATCTGTACTAGCATATGAGTTAAGGCACAATATTTATTATTCCTCCCATTTTATGAATTACTTTCTAAACCCTTGAGAAGAAATCTTTTTTTCAAATTAGACTTGTAGGAAAAAGCCAGGGATCTCTTTAAGCAGGGAAGCTGTTACTCGTAAAATGCATGAGAACAACAAGTAATAAGTGCTGAGGCTTAAGCAGTAGATCACATCCACCCCCACCCCCATAATACTAATTGCCAACAAAGATGTTTAACCATAAAAATAACTTAGACAATTGAATACATCATTTTAATATCTGAAGACATATTTCAGGATCCTGAAAATTCTAATTCCTGGTTGTTGTTGTTTTTTCAGTATATGCCTCCAATAAAAACGAAATTATTGACCCACCCCCTTCAGTTGTTTGCATAATGAATTAATTCCTTCCATGTCAAGAAAGCTGCAGCTGTTAATTGAATGACTGTCAGATGTATTTCTCTGGCCATACAGACAATTCACAGAATGAACGACACTTAATATCCACAATTAAAAAAACAGATTCAAGTATCATATGGAACTAATAGTGAAAACGCTGAGAAGTCACTCTGCTGTCACAAAGAGCTTTTGAATTAGGTATGCTAAACTCATTATTTGGAAAGAAAAATAAGCAGCTTATTTTATGGAGGTGTAGTATGTGAGAGGGAAGTTCAGATAGTAAGTCAAAGGATTTTATTTTCATGCCTGTATCTAGTCAATGCAGTCAGAGAGACCAACGACTACATGGGAGGGACCATCTGATAAAGACTGTGACAGTCTTTAAAAACCTGAAAACAGATGTAAGTACCTTGGGAGGAAGAGATTTATATGATGGCATACCCATGGAATATCATACGGTCTGTAAAAGCAAGCCCATAGGGAAAAACACCGACTGACAAATATATTACCAGGTTGAAAAGCAGATTACCAGAGCATAAGTACAATATGGTTATTCTTTCATAACAAAAACGATAATAACCACTGTGAGATACACGTTTCTAAGGAGTAGATCTTAAAGTGCTTTTTCTCCCTTCTCTTTTATGCACTGTGCATTCCCTGAGTTTTCCACAATGAACATATTAGTTTTATAATCAGAGAAAATGGTTAAGAGTAAGAGATTGTTGCAAGATGGAATTTGACCTGCTCGTATAAAGTAATGACATAAGAAAGCAGGCCTTAAAAGGGGTCTGTAGACCCTTTAATAAGCTCACATAGGTTATTACAGACCATAAGAAAAATAAGTAGTATACTTTTGGCCAGTTGTATAAATATGTGACTATTCATAAACTCTCTGAAAATCAACAGAGAGGGGAGCGGGGAGGAATCATAAAGAATGGTATATTTATTTCATCAGTGGGGGTATTCGTACCTTAGGGACATACATCGACTCTGCAAGAATCTAATATAAAGTTAATCTTTCAACAAAGTGACCTCATTGTACTCAAGCACAGGGCTCCGGGGGCACCAGTAGAAATGGGACTAATCAATTTTTTCCCCTAAAACTTGGTACAATTCCGAGAATCTAGTAGAAGAGAAAAAAACTTAATTGGGCATAATTAACCACAAATAAAGAAGCATGAGCAACTTAGGTTGAAAAAAGAAACTCAGATGAAGTTGTAAACTGCAAAAGGATGAGAATGGCTTATGTGGCCCTGCTTCCAAACACCTAGTCCACACCGGCTGGAGAGGGCGTTATTCTACACCCATTAGACATGGTAGCAGAACAGAGAAAGGCGCGGAGGTTTCGAAAAAGCCATAATCCCAAATAAGAAAAGCCTCCATTTTCAAATCACCAGAACAAAATGGGGCCAATGTGGGCATTTAAAAAATTCCACAAGATAATAAATTATCCATTGCTGCAATAATCATTTTTAGCACCTGCCATGTGCTCAAAAGGCACTTGTAGGAATTCACTGTTTGGTTTCATAACACCATCAACCCTTAAAAGTTTCTGAAAAGCATGAGTATTCCAACCACATAAAGACAGGCAAATTACTTTGTAGATCTGGAACGTAGCTCAGACTCCCTTAACTAGGCTCCTACTGTTCAGGGAGCCATTCCCTTTCCTCCCTGGCACACCCGTCTCTGACAAAGCCGTCACTGGGGTCACACTATACCAGGTGGGGATGCAGAATGTGAGCTGGCTCTCGGGAAGGCACAAACATGTGAATGTGGGATGTCTTCCCAGGTCAGCCAGCTCTCAGAGTTAGACACATGGCTGCTAAATCCACGCAGTGGTTTTCAGGGCAACACACACACACACACACACACACACACACACACACCCAGAGGAGGTTGGACACTTTCCCACCCCTGTATTGAGAGCAAGAGCAAATGCTCCTGCACTTGAGAACCCACTGGCAGGCAGAGTTCAAAGTCCTCTCTGGCTGGCTGTGATCTGACCCTGGGGAAGGACTCCTAGAGGTGAACCCAAGATAGAAACAAGGCATGGGGGGTGGGGGGTGCGGTGCATTCAGCTGCCTTGAAGGCCTTACTTTTTAGAAAGTTTAATGGTTTAAAAAAAAAATCAAACTACTTCAACTGACCTGCCACAGCGAACAGCTCCTGAAGGACTTTGGGTTTGCATCCCAATCGAGCACCATCAGACTCCCCTGAAGGAAACCTGCAATTTCTCGCGCTGCACCCTTCTCCTGGGGACTTCTGCAAAGGTCCTGGCCAAGAACACAACAGCTTGGCCCAGATAAAGCTATTGTTGACAGTGGCCACGTTCATGCAGCAAGAAAAATAACTTAGAATCATGCTACTAGGTTTATACACTACTAGTAAATCCATTCAAAAATCAGCTCATGAGTAAATCCCAAACAAATGTATGGATTGTAACATTTTCATGACTATAGTCTCTTTTAAATCTACTTCACAGACCTACCAAGTCAAAAAAACCTCTCTGGAAGGGCAATTATTTGCAAATTAAACATTAGTCAAGATGGATGCATTCTCCTTTATGACAACTGATTTTTCCCTCTTCAGCTTGCTTTTTAGTGAAACCACTCCTCCACCCTCCTTGACTTCTGGAAGATGTATTGCTGGAAACAATGAGGGGCTAGAGAGGTCTGTTCCCCAACATCGGGGAAAGCGCTGTGGGTTCTGTTCCAGGGCTAGTGTGCACAGTCCCTGCTTTTATAGCTCAGTCACTCACTGCAGCGCTTTAACAGATTTCTGGGGTTTTAATTTCCTTTTTTTAATGGTGGTGTGACATGATGTCATTTTGACTGGAAATAAAAAGAAATGCAGATATTAGGAAGGTAATATTTATATTCTATTGCCATTTAATGTCCAAACAAATATCTAGACTCTATGCCAAGTAATAAATAAAACCTCATAGCCGCGGCAATGATAAAACCAGCACCTGGGTCTCCAGGCTTCCCTGGTGACTGCTCTATATTTGAACTAAAGGAGTAACAGCAGAGCATTTCCCTTCAAGGCAGATCCATTCTGGGCAGGAGAGTTATTACATATGTGTGAGGCAGAGTCTTTTTGTTTCATAATGGCCCCATTTTCCCCCCTCAGTCACTGAATTAACAACCAGAGGTAAACAATAAAACAGCAAGGTATCTTCACGGACCTATCTTTAAGACTTTCATATAGATACATACATACATACCTATCTTTAAGACTTTCATATAGATACATACACACACACACACACACACACACATACACGCTGCAAAATCAACCAGAAACCAAAAAAAAGAGCCAGAAATATGGCTAATGAAGAAAATATGTTCCATTTCCAGCCATTTGCCTATTTCATCACCTGCCTGCATGGGTATTACATGAACAGTGTTCTGGATCATCCCATCCTTGCAAGGGAGACAGTCCCTAAGAAGCCTAAAGCCAAATCCCTGGTGAGCAGAGCCCCTGCCTTCAGGATGAAATGCATTCTCAGCCTGAGGCCCACTTCAGGAGCCAGTGAGGCTCAGGAGAGCTCTGGGAGGAAGCTCTTAGAACTACTTCAGCAGGCTATGCCCCGCCCAGAAGGGTGTCAGATGAAGTCAATGTGGGCAGTTTACCAACATAGGAGCCAAAGGAAAATTTCCAAACTGGCTTTCAGCATGCCCTGACTTCTGATTTGTCATCTTCAAACCTCTAGATGTGTGGCAACAACTTTGAGATTCAAAAACCAAGAGCAGGAAGTAATAACCACTCTCTACTAAAGGCACAATCCCAGCTATGAACTGGCTGGTGTGACTCAGGCCTCTTTACAAAGGAGGATTCAGGGAACAGGCAAATGCTGGAGTTTTGGAGAAAGGAAGCTGGAAAGCAGATCAGAACCTGGGAGGATGTGATACAGAGGGCTCTTGGAGACGGAGGCTGGGATGAAGACCCTGGGGGTCTTGTTTGGAATGCCCACAACTGGCGTGATACCTCCTCCAGAGGCGAAAGCAATCAGGAGGAAGAGGAAAAAATAAGAGTGACTTTTGTTTTACAAAATTGAAATAGCCTTAACGCTTTTTTCTAAATCTAAAAGCACTACATTCTTATTCTATAAAAAAATTATGAAAAAAGGGAGAAAATCCCCATTACAGCCCTAGTCACAGATAATCACTACTTAATTACTACATATGCTTTTAGACATATTCACAACTATAAATATCATATTTATATCCACCTCATTCTTTGTAATGCAGTAGCATATTGCATTATATGGATGGCCATAATTTATGTCACAAATCTCCTCATAATGATGATATTTTCCCCCAAAATGTATTGATTTAAGAAGAGCCCATCACAATCACCACTCAGGAGAAATTCTTAGATGAAAGAATATGTTCATTTCAAGTCTTTCCGTACATCTATTTCCTGGGTCCTGAAAGGTCTACCAATTTGCACTTTAATAAGTTATTTCTAAAAGCATCTACAAAAGAAAACTAATTTTAGAGAATAACTGAGTGCAGGATGAGGAATCTTAAAGTTATAAGGACCCCTGAAGCTTGACCATAGATGCTAGCGCTCACATGATGACTCAGAGAAGTATCATTTTAAACACTGCCTGAGGTCAGGTAAGACTCTTTCCCCACAGGTACCAAAGAGCTTTTAGACCTTTCCTCACTGGTTTCCTTCAGTATACCCTTGACATAATGTCAAAAATGATGACTCCAGTTTTGAAAGTCAGAAACTGAGGCACAGGAAGAACTAGCTGCATAAATTAGAACAGAAGCCTTTTTTGAAAAAATAAAAAAAAAAATGGCTGTGCTTTACTTACTGTTCCAAGAGGACTATTTTATTTAAATCTTGTGGACTCTCAGCTTATAGCCTATTGCTGAGTCCTCCTGCCACATCTATGAAACTGCCCCCCCCCTTTTAAACTAAATATCCATGGAACAGAAATGCAGGGAGAGGAGGAAGCCTTTTGTCCAGACTCCTTACATCACAGGCAAAATCATCTTCACTTAAAAAGCTCACAGGTCAACAAACACAATCCTGGAGGGGCGGCTGCACTGTTGTTTTAAACTGGCCCCACAAAAGATTAAGACACTGTTTAGTCTGCCACCAAATTCTCCTCCAAGGCCTGAGTTGAACTCTCAAAGCTTGATTGGTCTTTGAGGAAAAAGAGACACAAAACACTCCCGAGCTACATGAAATCAACTTTTTTCACCACCACCAGTTAGCATTGTCTAGAAGATCCTTAGTGGTAAGTTCCCCACAGAAAAGGAGCATTTCTTCACAAACAGACCCATTTTCTGCCTGGAGGGTGACACTATCTAGGATGGGAAGTAGGTGAATGTACAGTAATTAGGGAGAACTGTACAGCTCTCTAATTGTAAGGAAGTCAGCGAGACACATTGTCCCTGTTACTCCATGTAATGTGCTCTGAACAGCCTGGCCTTCCAGGAGCCTTAATTTAGATTTCCAAATTTGATGTGCATTTAAAACTAAAATTAAATCCCTCAAGCAAACAGAGGCCTGAAGATATTCATGCCCTTTTTTGTGGCTTTCAATCCTTTTCATTTTGGCTTTTTTAAAAAGTCATTTGTGATTAGGCTTCAAATGAGGTTTCTCTCCTCATCTGAAGAAGGATGATTTTCGCTGTGTAACGGATGATGGTGTTTAAGTACTGAAGACCAACACATTCAGTCTTTCTTAACGTTTCAGGATAAATCCTTAATT
This sequence comes from Talpa occidentalis, assembly GCF_014898055.3. Taxonomy (NCBI): domain Eukaryota; kingdom Metazoa; phylum Chordata; class Mammalia; order Eulipotyphla; family Talpidae; genus Talpa; species Talpa occidentalis. The sequence goes on from NW_023605305.1 coordinate 83,977,707, forward strand.
CGCTCCCCTCCTGGCACAGCTTCTGATATAACGAGAGTAATATTCCTCCTATAATTGTTCTTCAGATTTCTTCCCAAAGAGTTTTGACAATAACTGTTATCAAGGGGGTAAAATCACCCGGGCTGTCTGATAAACATGTTTCCCCGCGTCCCCACCCCGGCGAGGGCTTGACACGGTACTTTTATCATCCAGTGTGTGTTCAGAATAAGCTTTAGAACAGCAATTGCCGGGAATAGGCAGGCGATAAACCGCATTGATTTAACACATCTTGTTTTCAATCATGCTTGGATTTTCTGAGCACGCATTTTTCCTGTACTCCGGCTTGTAGCTTTTATCTGACGAGCTGATCCCTTTTCAGTGGAAAATGAAAAGGTCGCACAATAAGACACGGTTTACTGGAACTTGAACACGCACCAAGGAAAGTATTTTAGATAAATACTGTCAGACACAGTGGAGCTGAATCTCGACAACACAATGCTGAACAACAATACTTATTACTCTCCTAGAACAAGCTACCAGCAACTGAGGGCGCGCAGCAGGGAACAGCACCACGGCGGGTTCCTAAGCTAAAAAGCCCTTGTCCCAACCTCGCGCTCACCAAGCAGAGTTCTGGGCTCAGGTCCTCTGTGTGATTGCTTCTGTCCCAGTTTTATAAGACCATGCGAAAACTGCTCCCACTGTTCACACAGTCGTTTCCTCTTAACAAGGAGAGTCGGAGAATGACATTGCAGCAGAGCCTGCTAATAATAACTATAATAATAATACAATAATGGAGTATGCGAATTCTAAGATTGGGAGGGGGAAAAAAATCCCAATGGAAGTGACTCCAAATAATCCATTAATTCCACTAATAAGACCGAAAGTACTTCTAAGTGGGAGAGAGCAGAGGATTAGTGGTTACTTGGTAACAGTTTAATGGAGTCAAAGAGAACCGCTAACAAGGGTGGACCCCAGTGACCTTGCAGAGAAGCCTAGAAGTTCTTATCAGACTTACATCCAACCTAAGGAGTACCTTGGCAGAAAGTAGGTGAAGTCAACCCTCTCCAGTGCTTATTATTATTATAGCTGCCAGTCGATTATGAGCCTTGGACTCAGCCAGAAAAGCTCCCACCTCAACACGGGTTTACACCCCTGTCCTGTGAGCCTGAACACACATGCCGGTTCCATCTTCAATCCTGTCTACTCCCAAGCTGCTCAAGCTCTCTTCACACGGCCGTGTGGGCCTTGGTAATCTCTTCACAGAGCCTCTGAAAGCCAACCATTCCACTGACTCACAATTTGGGTCCCTGATATGTATACTGCAATAAATCAGTAGCCATTTGATAAAAGCAATTAAAAGAAAAATGTGTAATATTTCATCTAAAATAATCACTAAAAACTTCCTAAAGGGAAACTTAACCCATGAGAGCCACACAACTTCTCGAATCTTGGCTAGGACTGGACATCACCACCTTTACTTCTATTCCACATTGATTTTCACGGGCCACTTCTCTTAGACCACTGCTGAAAACTCAGCTTCTCAAAGCTTGGGCACCACCAAAGGGAATGCAGGGTGGTCTAATTTTGTGCTAGTAGCTTGTGTGGTCTCAAACAGATCTAAAGTATTTTCACTGGTTTTTCTTATCTGTAAAGTGAAATTAAAATACCCCAAAAGACCCCTATACATTTGAGGAATGCCTTGTTACATTTGCTTAGGAAACAGGGACCCACTGAAAAGCATGGCATTAATCCAATGTTAAGATGCTACAAGGATGCATTGCAGTCATTCATGTGTGATTGTCTTCCAATTATAACATCCTTAATGGCAGCAGCAACTTACACTTTCTAAGGACTTTCACTATGTGCCAACTTCTTTACATGCCTTCACCTACCTAACCTTGACCACACCCCTACAAGGAGGTATGACTGTCATTCCCTTTAAACACAGAAGGAAACTGAGGCTTAGAGGGGTTAAGTATCTTGCCTAAATATAGAGAGTTATGAATGAGAGGCCAGAGATCCAAACCTAGTCAGTGCCTCCAAGCCCTGCTCTTAAACTCTTTGCAGGAACAGCCAAGTTAGGACAAGCGAGAGGCCCCAGAATAGACTGCTAATATCTCATCTTTTATGGAAACCTCTGCTACCTACTCCAGACTTCATTTAACTTCCATTTTTCTAACCACACACCCTTCTTCCCTTTGGAGTAAGACACTGCTAGATTTGCACCCAGGCTACGTCACTGACCAGCTATGTTCCTTTTAGAAAAGTTATTTACATTCTTTAATTCTACCTTATCTGTAACTGGAAATTTGATAAGCTACTATGTGTACAGTGCTTCACACATAATAAATACCCAAAGGGCAGTTGTTATTACTATTAATAGAATATCTGCCATGTGCTAGAAATAGGGGAACTCAGAATCAATTGGACATATTTACATATTTTCCACTCTAGAGTCTGAAGGGGCAAGAAGACACACACAGAATTCTGGAGCATGTGACAGGCATGATGCAAGGGTGCAGTGAGTACCTTGCCCTTGTCCTGGGCTCAACCTTCCCTCCCCCACTCAAACTTATGTGAATTACAGCTTAGAGAATAATACCAGTTATGATTCTCAGCTATTACCCTGAAACCAAGTTCATCCTGGAGTAGAACACAACTGTTTTACAATAATATCAATTCTGTGACCAAACAGGAACAAAAATAGGTAATAGACACCTAAGATGGAATTCCTTCCCAGGCTGGGGATATTTCTTAATTAATTGAAGAAAACTGCGTGCTTTTTGTATATAAGGCTGTAAGCTTATGAAGAAAAAGAGTTCCCGTTTCCTGCCCCCTCCCAACTGTACCCTGCGAGCACACAGTCAGTGAGGAGAAGGGCCTGTAATCAGAGTCTCAGGAAGATAAACTCTCACAGTGCACCCAGAGTACACTGCAAAGACTGAGAAAAGATAATCCTCTGTAGTACAGTCAAGAAAACATTGACCAGTGGGGTCACATTTGAGTTATATAAATAGAATTTGCCAACTGAAAAGTGTTGGAAAAGTATTCTAAGCAAAAGGAACCATCAGCAAAGGCACAAAGATAAAGTATAGGATATGCAGACACAGGCTGGATACTCCCATTTGTGGCAAGCACAGATTATATGTTGGGACTAGGGTGTTGCTGAGTAACTATGAGTAACAGTAATGCCCTTGAGGGTCTTGTTAAGAACTTTGGTTGACAGCAAGGTGTTCATTAAGGTTTTCCACATCCCAGGAATGAAACAATCAGATCTATATTTCAGAGATATAACCATAGGAGTCAAATAAAAGACAGATCTCAAAAGTCAGTACTTTTGCAGTAATCCAAATGTAAAATGAAAGATCACCTGATGGTGAGGTGGTCATGAAGAAAAGGAAGATTTCAGATATATTTTAGAATACACATGACTTTAGCAGCATATTCAATGTGAGGGATTAGAAAGAGTGGAGAACTGACATTTCTAATTTCTCTGACTGGCTGGATAGAGTGGCCACTTAGCAAGGAAAGAATGCAAGAAGAAAACTGTCTGTAGATGAGTTCAATTTCAGACATGCTGAAAAGTAGGTGCCAATAGGTCAGGCACAGAAAAATTTTTAGTAGAGAGTTAGAGATAAAGGACTGAAACTCAAGAAAAAAGATCTAGGATGGAGTTAATATGATGGGTAATACAAAGGTAGAGGTAATAGCTGAATCCACTAGTGTGAGAAGAGGACCAGGGAGAGACAGAACTGTGGGGAACACTAGCAGTTAGGAACAGTTAAAGATCAGGACACTTAAGGACAAAGTCAGGTCATAAAAGTACAAAGACTATAGAGAAAATAATGTCACTGAAATCAGATGACAGGGGTTGCCCACACCAACCAGTGGGGCTGGCTAATCAACCAGGTGAGGTGTAAGAATTGTCTGGGTAGACCATTCCAAGGTCATTAGCACAGGTGGCAAGTAACAACTTTAGAAGACAAATGTTCTAAACCATAATCAAAACATGTGTAAGGAAGCATGTAAGACACTTGGCGTCAGATTGGAATCAACAAAGTCCTAACAAAAAGCATAGAAGTCCAGGTCCCCTTAGACAAAAGCTCTGATGTCAGATTCACCATTAGATTTTTATCAGTTCCTATTAGTGTAACAGGAGGGATAAGGTGAAGGGGTTTTCCATGCTTCTTGATTTTTCCTGCTCCCAATCCTGAGATCCGTCTTTTAAGTAGATGGAGCCAGGTAGGGCACTCAAGGTAACCCGAGAGGGTTCTACGGCTCCCAAACCACCCTCGATTTGGACTTACAAACCATGGAAGAATAGGTCTCCTTGCCACAAAATATTGACACAATGCAATCATATATGTAACCAGAATTTAATATTCTCCTTTTAGATGCTGGTGGTCTTAATATTAGTCCCCAATGGCTTACAATCAATAGATGTTTAGTTAAGCAATTCACTTGCTTTGGATTAACAGTGATTGTGTGGGCAATGGGTATGTAGCCACTTCCGTAATAACCCCACGTCTCCTGGTGGAGCGAGCATTACAATCACACATTTGTTGCTATTAGCTCATGAGATGCTGAAAACCAATTTTGAAAAGCAAGTAATAAAGCACCACATAAAAAATAACGGTGTAATTACTTCTTGGTCAGGTTAAACCTACTGTGACGATAAAAACCAAAGGGAGCAGCAGGCATCATAAGTGGGTTTGCTGTAAATTTGACACTGGTTCTGACCTTCAGCAAGAAAAAGGCTGATCCCACCCACCTCCACCAGGTGTACAGAAGACTGTTTGTGCAGCCTATCTTTACTGAGTCTCTCACATTCCTGAAAACACTTTAATGAATGTATCCCAGTGATGCCTAGGTCAGCGCTCAAGAGCGGAAAAGAATCGACCAGTCTCTAAACTAAGGACCCAGAGATTTTCAGTTCTCATTTGAATGTAGACCCCAAAGATGATCTGCACCAGAGAGCAATCACCAGGTTCATGTAATTTGTCTATAAATGTGGAGGAAAAGTGGGAAGTAGGTGCTGCAATTAGATCACAGACCTCACTGTCCAGCAGTAATGGAAATGCTGCCTGTTGCAGTGATATGTGAGCAAATGCCCTGTCCATCCACCAACATAAAGAGAAGAAACAAACTGTGATCTTTGCCTTCTTGTCCCAAATGCATGAGAGCCTTCCCTGATCCACAGGAAATACCGTGGCAGGTGGCTGTAGAGTGGAGAGAGGGTGAGCCAGATTTATGCCAAGAACATTTCAGGATGGTGCGACAGTTCATGTGAAGGGGTATCATGACCAACTTCTCAGTGATGCTGCTCTGGTTATTTCTAAGGCTGGGGAAGACCTTTAGTTACTGTGTCTGTTGAAACCTTCTAAGAGTTGCAAAGGGTTCTCCTAAGGCTTGCACATTATGAACAGACTTTATGATGGGATAATTTTGGAGAACAGCATTCACCACCCGTAGAGCAACAGAAGACAAGTTTTTGCTCACTAAAGTGACTTCTGTGGCTAATTTCTGAATGACAGCAATTTGGAAACACAAGTACTCTTGTGGACAGAGGTTTAGTTGCAAATGGGTACAAGTTTTTCTGCAGCGCAAGTTTTCTTTCTGGGGGCAGGGGGAGAATGAAAGAATGAGCTCAAATTTTACTAAGTCATTGAGTTCGGAGGCATCTCTCAAAGTAGGTCCATGGCCACACAAATCTCTTCTAACAGCTCTTCTGTCCAAGGGCACAGACCCTCACCATTGCATGCCAGCCCTGTCAACCTTCAGAAATGCTATCTCAGCTTCAGGAAAATAGCATCCCTGTGCTGACTACCCCAGGCCCTCCTCTTCCTTCAAGCTAGAAACAGAGACTGCAATTCTCCAAACTGAACTTCTCAAAATGGATGGAGAACTTAAAATGGATATTAAGTGGAATCATAACCTCCTGCTCCTACTGGAGACTACAGCACTCTACAGCTGCCTGCCACGGTATTTCCTGTGGATCAGGGAAGCCTCTCATGCATGCAGGACGAGAAGTCAAAGATCAGTGTTTCTTCTCTTTATGTTGGTGGACAGACAGGGCATTTGCTCACAGATCACAGCAACAGGCAGTGAATTTAAAGGAAATGAAAATACCTATCTCCGTCCCTGCATGCTATTCATTTTTCTGAGGCCACCATGTCAGATAACATGGCTGGGACTTTCAGGGGGCCAAATCATACCTGCAGGGGCAAAGACCAGGCTCGATCAACTGCTAACCTATTCCTAAATAGGAATTTTTATGGTTACATTGGGGACAATAGGTATTGTGACCCTGAAAGGCCCAAAAGGAACATACTGGATGGCACTGCTCAAAAGCTACCAAAATCACTTTCAGGTGAGAATACATTCTACTAAGTCTCCATTTCAACTCTGGAATTGGTGACTTGATCCTGATGCATTCAGGCAGAGGGCCAAAGGCACATCTACTCAGTCAACTTCAGAACTTTATTCCTGCCAAGATCATCCCTTTTACAGTAGACACAAGCAAGCCTGGAGACCCTAAGGGATCAGTGCAAGATCCAATAGCTAGTGAACAGATGAATCAGATGGAAAACTCAATTTATGGGACCCAGCCCACCCCAGGTCTGCTGTGGAAAAGCAGTACTGGGCTCTTTTGATAACTTATTATTTCTTCAACATCCAAAAAGGGGTGTTCCTATTTCACAGATGTGAAGACTGAGGCAGTTCAACTAGGAATGAGGGGTAGGTAGGTAATGAAAAAGTGTGATTGAATTATACCTGTGGAACAGATATCACGTGTGCCCCCACAAAGGTATCTTCATTTCAAGATCCATCTGTTGCCACTGCTGGCCCCTTCAAGGGTCCTGCCATTTTTCAAAAGGAGCACCAACCACAAAGAAGATAACGCAGGCTCCCAAGACCCTGGGAGGACCACAGGGCTCATCTATGAAGTGTCTGCCTTTTTCTTAATCAGTGCCAATCTCGAAGTCTGTCTTGCAGAAGAGAGATTAAAACAACATGCTCTGATTTTACCTAAATTCCTGTAACAAAACCTGCTAAGATTTGCAGGCGATAGTAACTGATGCACTGCCAGAACGTGCTGGAGGCTGTGCTCAGAACTCTAATCTGTACCATGAATTCCTAGCTATCCTAGGAGGTCTGCGCTGTGAACATCATTACTTTGACAGAGGAAAGGAAAACTCTGAGGATGACAGAGATAACAGGTCTTGCCCAAGCTTTACAGCAGTAATAACAGAACCAAGACTCAAACTTAGACAGCCTGTCTCCAGCATGCACCCACCTGTTCACCTTCACCTGGGCAACCCAGAGGAAGCCCAGGCTTATGCACTGGATAAGCTGCCTTTCCCTCAGGGCAACATAAAGGAAACAGACTCACCAGTTGGACTTGCAAATCAAAATGGATAGCCACATTCGCTCCACAAAGACTTGAGGCCCATAAGACCTAAGTTTCCTCAAGGATCCCACTTCAGACCCTAAACCCTTCTCTGCACGGTGAATGGTGGTGAAGTCACTGAAAGATAAAGCCATGACACTGTCTCTCCATGGTCACTTCCTACCTGCCCATTCCCACCTGGCGTGTTTTCCTTCATCAAGTGACTTGAAAATTGTATGGAACATGAGGCCGCTCTGGGTGAGAAGGGTGGAATTCTGATATGCTTTCTTCATTAACTGCTCAGACGCCAGAAATGAGAAGAAAGCCTGTCTTCCTGGGGAGTCTTTTAACTGAAAAACTCATCTTAATTGAATGCACACATGAGTTAACTATCTTCAGAGTCACAAACCATTAAAGGCCCCATTTTCACAGAGTGTCTTTTCTTCTTCCTGGCTTGTCGAAGGCTGGCACTCTCGGGGCTATGCTTAGAGAATTCAGCAGGAATGTGGGGGGGGACAAGAGTGAGAAGAGGGAGCGCATTAAACACGCGTCTTCACCAGCAAACGAGCGTTCCGGGGCTGAGCGGCCAGAACAGCAAAAAAATGCTGCTCTCGCAAAGTTGACAGTTCCCGTCATTGTGCAGAGTGGATTGGAGGGAATCGCAAATAATGCCATTCGGTCCTCTGAGTACCAGTTAAGCAGGCTTCAAATGTGCCTACCGAGGGAAGGCAGGGCTTGCAAATAGAGCTTCGTGGATGTCAAAGGATGCTATAATGATAAGGGGAGGGAGAGGGAGGGAAATGAATTGCACATTTCTCTCCTGAAATATTTGGCCTGTTTCAAAGTCCCACTTCTCATTCTCTCTCCAGAACAGAGAGATCTAAACAGGAGTTTGAGCTGGGGCCCCAGAAGACTCTTGTCAGGTTGCTCCCCATAAATTAGCAAGTGCCCCTTAAGAGACCCTAGTTGGATGTCCTCTGCCTGGATGAATTCCTCCAGTTCTGCCCCTAATCACGCTTGCAGCCCCTGCAAGTCAAGGGGTGTGAGGTGATGTATCTCCAATGATAAGACACTGTTAATTACTCTTGGTAAAAACAGAAGCCTTCTTACTACATGGGGATCAATTTGAGCTCTCCTGATATTTGGAAAAAAAAAAAACTGTCAGGTAAAGATCTGATACCATTAGAAAGATCCATTTCCCAAAATATGCAATGCCATCTTTTTGGAAAACATGCTTTGCTTTGAAATAAACTCAGAATCTGACCATGTTCTCCTCTGACCACAATTTGAAAATCAACTACGACTATTATTTCATAACACAGAAAGAAGATTTCTGGCTCATTACAGCCCGGCCCCTGTGCTTCGGTATGGAAGGCCACTCTCCGACGGTGACCTCCTCACTCGGGAGGAAAAGGTGCGAACGCTAGTACCCAGGACACCTTGGCTAGTGATGCCATGTGTGTCACATGAGCCAGTGGGCTCCCGTGGCATTCAGGATATGGAGAAAATCAAAATAACAATATTACACGAGGGAGACACACACACACACACACACACACACACACACACACCCCCAAGTAACAGCAGTTATGAGTTTCCTTTACGTGGCAGGAATATGTTCTTGGCTATGGGATTTAGAATGTCAACAAGGGAGGCTGGTCTGGCCAATTCTGAGTTTCATTAGCCTGCCAGGGTATTTCGAGAAGTGGGTCTCCCACATGCTTGCAGGGAGAGAGGGGCCGTGGATGTGTCCCGAACTGAGGATTAAATTATCTTTCCTCCTAACACCAACGCTGAGACTTTATAAAGCCGCTCTCCGGTCTGCAATATGGCCGCTGGATTTTATTTCCCTTTGGACAATGAGACTGTGGTGCTCACTACCTCACTGAATCTAACAACAGTCCTCTGCAAATCATTCTAGGGAGGCCAGAGAGAGGTGGAGAATAAAGGAGGCAACCAGAGATCAACACTAGAAGAGAAATAAAAATCAGTTCTGTAAACAACAGAAGTCAAAGCGTTCTTGGGTCATTCAACACCTCGTGTTAATATTCAGACCACAGCCGATTTTACTGAAAGATCAGATCAGTTCTTAAGGGAGAGCTGAGCCCAGTGCGGCTCGCCTAAGGTCCCCAAGCCCATGTCCATTTCACAGGGGCCTTGTCTTCAGTAGGGTGGATGCAAATAAATTCTAACAGAGGAAATAGATTCCATGCCCTCTGTTTACTTTATTACTATTGATTTCTGAATTCCCTCCAATCTCTTTCCTAACTGAGCAGATAATATACATTTAGTACCAAAGGTAATTATCCAAAATGAATCCAGTTTGCAGCTGGGTGATAAAACAGAGAAGGGACAGTGATAGATTAAATACTTACACATTTAAAAGTATGGCTGATGGTATTAATATATACAAGAGCTTTAATACTCCCACTTTATGGCAGGATAGAATTTCCTAGGCTAATCATGAGTTCATTTGTACACTTGGACATGTTTTATTTCCACTCTTCTATATTTTATAGCATTATTTTATAGTGCAAATAGTAAAAACAAAATTATTTCAAATATTTTTTAAAGTTTACCTTTTTAATAAAGGAACCCTTTGGGGCAAACTTTAAAATATTCAAAACGGGTTAGAACATTTAGTTGCTGGAAATGACAATGGTATTTAAAGCATCAAAGTTAGAAAAAGAGAATAAGGTGCATATCATTTTAAAAGTATATATAAAACAACCTAAGTGTCTAGCAATAGAGAAATTGATAAATAGAGTAAGCCCAAACTGTGGGAGACTAAACAGTCTTTTAACATGATGTTTATGAAGAAGTTTTAATGCGTGGGAAAATGCTTAATAGGCTCTGTGAAAAAAAGCAGGATATAAAACCACTTGCATGTATACATTCACAGAATAACCACAACTATGAAAAAAATGTTTGTATACATATTTGTTAAACACAGAAAAAATATGAAAGAAATACATGAAAATCTTCCGAGTGGCTAACTCTGAGTTATGGTTACATGATAATTTTAATTTCTCTTACTCTATCTTGTTCTCCAGATTTTCTACAATTATCATACATTATTCTTTTTTTTTTTTAAAGATTTATTTATTTATTTATACAAGTACTGGGTAGTCAGAAGCCGGGAGGGTGAGAGAATTCACCAGAGTCAGAGCGGAGAGCAGAGCAGGCAGACTGACGAAGTACACTGCGGAAGGGAGCAGCGGGCAGCAGGAGAGGTCTGTCGCGCCATGTGGGACCCTCGCACGGCGGCCAGGGATTGAAAGGCGCTGCAGAGGCTGCGGGCAGCTTCACAACCCAGCGCTCAACTGCTGCGCCACCAGGGAGGCCCCATACATTATTCTTATATAATGTCTACATGATATAATCATAGTGGTTACATTAAAACATATCATTCCGTGTTCAAAACTGAGCAAGTCAGAGAAAGATGGACACAGAGGCTGCCTGGATGGGATGGGAGGTTTGCCCAGGATTTATTTGCACCCAGCTCATCCTGACCTGCTGGCATGAAGACACAGCCCACACTCAGGGGCTTCTGTGCTGGTTCCCCTTTGAAAACCTGTCCCCTGCAAGTCAGGTAAGTCCCACCAGCTCTGTCCCAGGGTGGACACCCAGGGATCATCACACTTACAAAACAAATACATGGCCATTTACATCTTGAGTTCTTCTCCAGGTGAACGCCATGAAGCAGTTAAGGGGACAGATTCTGGTGTGTGGCAGCCTGGGTCTGACTATGGCTTATCCTTTTTCACTGGGGAGACTCTGACAATGACTTAATTGTTCCACGCCTCAGTTTCTTCATTGGTAAAATCAGGACAATAAAGCAGCAACCTCACAGAGACACTAGGAGGTCAGTGCATTCGTCTTTGTAAAAGACACAGTATGCGGCAACCCATAATAAGTACTTAAAATACTTCTTAGAGGAGATCAATAGAATTCTGACTTGTGTTGATAAGAATAAAGATACAAATGAAGAAACAGACACGGCAAAAATATCTGTAAATATTAACGCTTTTATAAGTTCTTTGATTAGCTCATCTAGGACAGGAATGTCAGGTTCTGTTGAATTTAGGCAAATACACAGGACAGCAGGAAGTGATTTTTCTTTATTTGTCCAAGTTCTGTCTCTGGAACATTGATGAAGATGCTAAAGTTCAATGAAATCTCTACTATGTGCTAGTGCTGTTTCCTACTCTGTACTTGGATGTAATGTAACTAAAAAGGTGTTGAATAAACATTTACTGAGTGAAAAACAGGTGAATGAGTTACTTTACTGCATGACATCAGCATGACCAACATTAGGCGTGTGTAAAATATGTTAAAAACTAGAGTTGAAGTACTACAGGTCATAAGACCTAAAACTTATTTTTACCATTATATCATGAAGACAATGAGATGCAATAGCACAGAGCAGGGGAATAAAAAAATTATTCTAAGGTAAATGTTGCAACTTAGCGCTTGCAAGTCTTCAAGGACCCTTTCCAAGGGAGATCCATCAGGATGGAGGGAACCCTGGAAGTGGGCACAGGGCGGGCAGTGCCAATAAATAGAAATCGTGTGTCTTGCTGTTTCTGTGTTTTTTCCCTACCAGGTAGAGCGTGACAAGAAACTGTCAAAGCAAATGAAATCAGAGAAAATATCTGAAATAAGAAAAGCATATAATGGTAGATTTTACTAGAATAAATTTCATTTCTAAGTGAAAGAGGAAAACGCCTATTTTTAGATTGTGTCCATTGTCAGGACTTATTTTTCACACATTCAATGTCTAAATTCATAGCCAAACCTTTAGTGTTTGGTGGCGATCTTGGCTCCAAAGCAGCAAAAGAGAAGTGAAATGTCCTGTGGTGGTAAAACCTTGGTGAGCTCTCAGTGCCACTTTTTTCAAATGTGGAACTGCTCAAACCACACAGATAATTATAGATGACCAGGTTGTAACTGCTTTATGGCTTCTTTTTCCCCATAAATTTTAATTTTGGAAAGTTAAGTGAAAAATGTGGTTTCAATTTCCTACAAATTGCACACAATTTGGTTTTAACAAGAAAATAGAAAGAAAGGGTATGTTCTCTAAAGTGAATTATGAACTAGAGTTTGTTTTCTCTCGCTCAATACCGCAAGAATAATAAAGCACAAAATTTAGAAAAGATGCCTTCAAAAATGGAAATCATGAGCTGGAGTAAGAAAAGCATAAGGTAATTTTTTATCTAAACATGGGTTTAGCAATCTAACAGGATAACACAATTGAGCTAGTCTTTCTCTCTCTGGTGAAGCCATCTGAAGTTAAATAGGAAAGAGAAAAAGAATGAAAGGAAGCAGGAGTGCAAGCCGACAAGCTGGGTGCACTGTACAACAGGAAATCTAATAAGAAAAGGCTGTGCTGCCCCAGTGGACCCTCGCCAAATGTGCCACCGACTACAGAAGAACTATTGAAAACAATTAACATTGAAATCATTGACACTTGTACCTAGAAACAGAACAAAAAACAAGAGAGATTTTCAGTGGGAAGAAATTAGGGCCACGTGCCGGGCTCTTTCTGTCCCCGTAGAGCTGGGTGGACATACTGCTCTATTCAGGGTCGTGGTCAACACACTGCATGTTAAAGACAGGAAACCTGTGATGTGTGTCGACCACACCAAAACCACCAGCTGTAATGCAAACAATGCAATCAACCAGCCAGCTGTTTTCTGTCCTTTGTGCCAAACTTGGGGTTGAATGTATTTTTCGCTCCTTCAATGGACCACTGCTTTCACCTTATTAGCAATGTAGACTACATCTATGTGTTGGACAAATAAATCATTTAGATAATAAACTATTTGATCCCCATGGATCAGATTCTCCATTACCTACATTACTTCATAGCACCATCACGTCTTCCTCAAATTTCTATTTCCAAAAAGGTTTACTCTGAGACCTACTACAAAAACCACAAAAATCTCTTGTCCTCTATGACCTGCAAACAAAGCCAGTACCCAGGATAATGTCACACCTCTAGGTTTTATTTTTTGGCCAAAATGTAGTATTTGCTGGTATTTTTGTATCTGGGGTTAAAGTTGCAAGTATAGTCTCTGAGCATTAGGACACTAAGTTCTGACCTATGAAGGTCCAGCTATAAACCAGGGCTTGCCAAACTTGAAGTATTACTCATTGCAAATAATCCTATTAGTCAAAACTGCAAACTTCTGGTCACTGCATATTTTACTGCAGAAAGCTCTAGTTGAAGTTCATTGTCCAAAATGGCCTATGCAGGCATCACAATTAACAAGAGGTGCTTTATTCTGGGTGTGGGTGAAAGACCAATCCCTACCTGTAACCACCAAGTCATGCACCCTCAGCAACTTTTCCTTGAGCACAAACCGGCCCCATCACAGTTTGTACATGCTTCTAACTCCCAACTACTCAATGATGCTGCAGTCTAATGGGTGTGAAGGGGCAGTAGAATGGGAGGATTTCATTGCAAATGCTCAAAAAACTCAATACCCAACAGGTAGGGGATTTGCAGAAGAGCACCTCACAAGGGAAACAGCAGAGATGCTCTTCTCTCATTCAGTTCTTCTTCCACAAATTTAACCACAAAAGTCTCCTCACGCAGTCACCCCAATCCCAGCCTTGTTTCCAAATCTATGACATGAGATCAAAAATGCCATACTTTTTTCCCGACAAGGACAAAGAGCTATTTGGCTCTTTGTCATAGCCTCTTATTTCTCTCTAAGAAGAAAAGTATCTGGATGGCACTGGACAAAGATAGGAAACTCGACTCACTTCAGTGTAAGTAGATGTTCTGGCTCAAAACTGAATCTGAGTGAATGCTTGGCATCTCTCATTCCAAAGTGAATAAAATTAAAACACCCTAAAACCCCTCAAATCTCTCACAGGGTAGGCTGGGGGAGATAAGAGAACAGAGAGGAACAAAGCAAAAGGGAGCTTGGGAAATCATTTGTCCAGGATATTGGAATTCATACTCTGGGAAAAATATAAGGAGATAACAAGTGGGACATTTTTTTCTTATAGTTTCATGTGATATATAATTTTTGCATACGATGACCCATTTTTAAGGTAATGGAGCTCAATGAATGACAGAGGGAGAGAGCTGGGGACTGTAATTTAAAGGAATTCTTCCCACCCTCGGTCTCCATCTCTCCTGACTTCTGCAGTCCCCTGGACTCCCAGGCTGGGCCGCCCTCACTGCGCGTGCCGTGTACCCCGGCTCCTTCCCAGCACTCTGTCACTTTGATTAGCATCAGATGCCACCACAGCCTGCCCTCCTCTCATCTCTGCTGTGCACCTGATTCATGTTTGTACCCCCACGTACTTTGCACATAGCTGGCATTCAATAAAAGACAGAGAGTGAAACCCCAGAGAACAATAGACTTGCTTCTGCTTTAGAAAGGTCATTTTATTTTTAAACTCCTAAACCCTTCTTGGGATTAGTTAGCTGAAGGCCCAAAAGCAGGGGAAAGAACAGGGCTTGGGAGGGTATTTGGACATACTTGAAGGACCTGGAATTCTCACAGAATTTTAAAAAAGAGAGACTAAGACTTATGTAAGGGACTCCGTATAATGCCTGACACAAAGCAGGTGTGCATTTACCCGCTGAGGACACTCACTGGAAATGGAGCACGGGGTGGTACAGGAAGACTTCTGGAAAATGGCCACCATGGAGGTATTTCTGGAGAATCCATGTCAAGTCTGGGGAGTCTGGGAGAGTCTGCCAGTAGATGTGAACACTTGTACCCACATATCGAGCACAGTTTGGTGAAACATCACCTGACAATCACCTCAGACACTAAAGTAAAACATTTCGATCAAGACAGCTGGTGGCTTTTCCTATTGAAAACAGCAAAGTGTGACATCAGGTTTTTGTTAAGGCCTCTTCCTGAGATTTCCAACCTGACCAAAACGCCCGTGCCTGCGGTCTGTAGTAGCAGACCTTACTAATTCTTGGAGTTGGCCCAGAGTTCTCAAGCATGGAGGGCGTTGTGCCCTGGAGTGGGGCTCACAGTACCCAGTCGTGGCTGAGCCTCTCGGGTCCAAGCTCTCAATCTGGCCGCTCTTCCCCTTCGGCCAAATCTCAACCACAGCTAAACTTTCCCAGCCTCTGGAGACCAAGTGTTTGGGCTCAAATTCTGACCAAGTGTGAGAGAGTTTTTTTTTTTTCCTGTTTATGAGATAGGCTCTAGGCCTTGCCCAGGCCCATCAGTCATCTTGACTGGCGCCCCAGGCAAAGGCAGGCAGAACTGGGCGATTCCAGATCGATAGATTGGTTGTCAAACTCACTGAAACCTAGTAGTAGAACAAATTCCATTGGGTTTTCCTCTCTTTTTTTTGCCCGTTTGAATTGAATGACTGACTCATACTTCAAGTTACTTCAAATTTCTTTCCTGAACTCATTCCTATTTAAAAATAATCACTTGAAGTATAAACATAATGGGTTATTCTTATTCACCCACTTATCTATCCACGCAACAGCCATTAATTGGACTTTTTACTCTCCAGGAGTTGTTGGGCTTACAATGATCAAAATGCAAGCTCTACCCTTCCTATTGCTATTTAACACTTTTCAATAAGTGTTCGGTAAGACAAGAAAATGAGCCATGAATGAACTAGGTAATGAAGAAGGAAAGTCCAAGCAGAGAAGGGTGAAATGCAGATATGTGACAAAGTCTAGATGCTCAAACAAACCTTGGCAATACTACCCAGATTGAAAATGTGTGCATCCTATTGCCGGCTATTCCCATGGCCTTGAAGTTGAGATGCTAGACATATGACAAAATAGCTGGTAGGGCTTTTCTATTAAAAAAAAATGTGACTTCTGACCCAGATGCTCAGAAAAGAAGATAAAATGGGCTCTTTTCAATACCCTGCCCCCTTTGTGGGCTGAGCCAGAGGTCTCCTCTTTGGGGAGGGACCACAGCTCCTACCCAGAACTGGGCATGTACAGATGGCAAGACCACACATCTGCTCCAGAATCTGAGGCAGAAAGGGCCTCAGTAAGATCTAGGTCATCAGAAGGTGTGTGCCCTGTATCCTCTACAGAGAAGAAGCGATGCCTGCTGGGTAACCTGTAATGATCACTGCATGCCACCCCACAGGATCCCTTCCAGGCTCGCTCCTACACTTCCTTACTCACATGCATAGCCTTCCTCCTGCTGCATCCTGGATGACCTCCAAGTGTCTGTGATTCTGAATTGAAATTGGAGATAATCAGGCATATTAGACTATCATCTCCAAGGGGCAGGGACCATACCCAGGGTACACATGGTCTCACCAGTAACTGACACACAGATGATGATCAATGCCATCTATGGATTGAATGAATGGGGTGCAGTACAACCTTTCACATTACCTCTGAGCCTAAACACTGAAGTAATGCTGTGTGCTCAGGACCCTGAGGCCAGTGTGTACCCAAATTCTGGTTCTGCCCCCTCTATTCATGACCTTGAACAAATCTTGAACTCCTCTGTGACTCAGTTCTTAGGTAGAGTGGGGAAGAGAATAGTGCTTACCTCATAATTGTTTTTTTTTTTTAAGGTTAGCTATATAAAAATATGGCACATGCTTAAAGCAGTGTGTGGCACATAGTAAGAGTCTTCTAAGTATTAGCAACAAGTCATCTTTTTAATTAATGAAAATCAGGGGATTCAGTCAGTCAACAAGTATTTTTAAACATCTGCTATGGATAGCATAGCACTAGTGGTGAATCAAATGGAGAGTAAATCAAATAGACATAATGTGGCAGACATTCTGTTCACAGATCGAGAACTACCTGAGGTCAGGAAGGAGAACTACTACTTCTTGAGTCCTTGACATGAACTGTTTACAATGTGTTAAGTGTTTTACTCATGTTATCTATATTAATCATTACAACAAACTAGTCAAGAAAACACATTTATTTCTCCCATTGATCAGATAAGAAAATGGAGGCCGAAGTGGTGATGTGAGCTGTGGAGGACCAGAGGACAGATTCCATCCAGTGTGCCTGGGTCATTCAGCACGACCCTGTGCTGCTAAGAGAAAGCTACTGCACACGAACATCACAGCCACAAGTCTGCCTTTCAGTAATCTACCAGCCTCAAATTAAAACAAGCACGCAGCAGAGAATGATACTAGATTAGCTCTGATATGACATTAATCTCCCTAAACCTGGGACAGCAACATAATCAAACCACAGTTCATTTTGACGATCTGTTTGCCAACAAAGGAAGAAACAATGTTTTAAAACAATTCACAGGTACCTGCTACTTAAAAGCATCAATGATTTCAAATATATATATATATATATATATGAGCTATTAGAAAAGTAATCTTAATGTTCTTTTTAATTCAGGCGCGACAGAAGCTAAGTAATCATTGTTGCAATTAATTGCTTTCTTGTTGCTTGCCACTTTCCTTTCATTACAAGAAATTAAAGGGTAGAAGCATATTATACAATATATATTTATTCGAGCTGAGATGAGCTGACATCATTTATTGTATTGTTCTTCCCAAACATTGCCTGCTTATTCTTTTAAAACTAAAATTCCTTTAGCTCCAAACTGACTTAGCATACTCCCTGCAGGGATACACACGAAAATCATGACTCAAAAATGTGGAGCTAGAAGGGGCTGAGATAATATGTTGTCACTCCCATATTTATCACCACATTTCCTGAATCATCCAGCTCCGTAATGATGATTTCTTTCCATTCTTTGCACTGTTTGGCAACTACGTATTTTGTGAATACCTAAGAAGACTTATAAATATTCTCTTGCCTTGCAGCCAATAAATCTCGAAAATTAAAAGACAAAGTTAAAATGACTGTGCACTTCACCAACGTCTCTGCTAAATGTATCGTATATCTCGCAATTTCAATATTCACCGTTTAAGGCTCGGTGATGGCTTTCAATCTTACTTCGTGGATAAAGAAGGAGGGGGTAGGCTTTGCAGGTGATGGAAAGCTATGGGGGGGAGTTTGTCTTGATGGTTCGATGTTTTATTCTTTCTGCTTCTTGATCCTTCCCTCACCATCCACCTTTGTTGATTTCAGGCATCTGTCTCTTGTTTGAGGAACTTTTTTTTTTTTTCTTTTAGAGTCAGAAATGGAGAGACAAACAATATAGAAACAACAATTTCAGGGATCTGGTGCAATGACATGGATCAATGCTTATTGAAATTTCAGGAAGCTTGATCTGCTGAGGACATAGTCAGGCAGTATGGCTCATATTTCTAGATAATGATCACAGAGTGGCTGGGGGATGGGGAGGGAAAGAGAAGCTTCTGGGCAAATGCTAGCACGATTTTAGCACTGAGGAAAATCCACAGATGCAGAAGACAAAAATGTGTTTGCCTGTGTGATTCACATAGGCTCAAAGGATGCCATCTATATACTGTCCCTCTCCCATGGTGCTAATTACTAGCTAATGCATCACTTCAGTCTCCACTGTGCCTCACCAGGTCACCCCTTATTTCTTTCCTAACCCTTTCGTGAATCTGCCAATGGTCTTATTTACATCTTATTTTCCTCCTGTGTATTGTCTACCTTCTTTGCCGAGAATATAAGTGACTTGAGGGCAAGACCACATCTATCTGGGTGAGGCACATGCCTGGAACAGGGTATGTTATTGACAACGTTTTCATTAAGGAGGAATTTGAATGTTACCACACCCTCTCCTCTGGAAAAAAATAACATTTGCATTTCCTCAACTACTTACAGGATCCTCTTCAAGTCTGGAAAGAACCTAGAATTCTTCGGCAGGGAAATACAGACTACTGAAGGAGTCTCCCTGTTGGCAAGGCCCTGCTGAGTTAATCTGTCACTTAACAGCTCAGAAATTACAGATACACTTGTAAACATGGATTTACAAATGAGGATTTCAATATCGCAGGCCCTATGAAAGGTTTGGCTCAGAAACCATCCTACCCCTGTCTAGTCTAAAGCTTGTCCTGCAATATAAAACAATGCCATGTCCAAGCCAACGCCAACAATGTCCATGGTCCAAATGGACTGTTTTCCTTTTAGCGACTTAGGAAGAAATACAACAGAGGCGCACTTCCTCCGCCAAGATGTGCATTCCTTCCAAACAGAAGGGCCCATTATAGAAAAAGCAGGCCTGCCTGCTCCCTAAATGAGCCACGCAGTATTGGGATTGTCATTAGCTCCGATCAGGCAATGAAGAACTTCAGACAACCGGAGCCAATGGGTTATAAAGCCCGGGCACAGTGGCCTTCTGGCACTGGGGATTTCTGAGCTATTTATTTATTTATTATTATTATTATTGCAGGTCCCACTCCCCCAGGTGCAGCCATCCCAGCTCTGCAGGGCCCATGTAACAAGGCGATAGTATCTAAGAAATAATGAGCGAAGGAGCGCTGTTCTTTCTTCCAGAGCAATCTTAGGTGCGATCTTACACCGTAAAGGACTGGATCAATACTGCCAGCAGCCAGCCGCTCGATACCCGCTGAATTATTGCTTCATTTTTCTTCTTATTATAGATGAGTTGTGTTATTATTTTCCCCAAATCGATATTTTACAACCTTTTTTATCCGTTTCTCCATAAATTTTGTGATTACTTTAAACTGGGAATTCCGGTACACTAAATAAGATGCACTATGTGAAGAGGACAGAATGTACTGCCATGTTTTTTGTTTTTGTTTTTGTTTTACTCTTTTAGACACAATGCCTCGTTTAAAGACACATCATAATCAATAGCTGAAGGAACATTTTCTGGTAAAAAAGTTTACCATAACCCTGTGCTCACAAAATAAAAGTGCAAATCCTTTAAAAAAGCAGCAGCCCAAACAACATAAAGCTGAAACAACACAAAAGGTGGCGCGATTGATCAGCACTTTGCATCTGAAATTTCATTCCTAATGCTCCTTCTTCCCTCCAGTTAAAGGGCCAATGCAATTCCCTTAAATTGTTTCTCACAAAGGAGATAACTCTTGCACCTTGGAGAGACTTAATTGGCTTCTATAGCTGTCTCCTGCTAAGTGTTTAAAACATCAGCAAATCAAATCATGTAAACCCATACCCTGCTCTGCTGTCAGTTTGCTCCAAGCTTGATTATTTAGAGGTTCACATTAGCAGCGCCTACACTTAACGAAAGAGATTGGGAATATACTCCCTCTGTGAGTTCCGGGACGACTTGAGTTAATTCTATGCTTCCTATGAAATAATGCGTGTTATTTGGCAGAGAATGCTCAGTGGTAACTAAATAATCATTATAGTGCAGCCAGTGGTAATTACATGGTAATTCACATTAACTTCATCATAAGCACTGCATTTTTCACTATATCCATCTGAGAATGAGGCAGAATCATAGTCTTTCATTTCTTTTTAATGCCACCCAAAATAAAAATAAAGTGAAGTCATTTTAAGGACAGGAGGACAAGGAATATAACCCGGGTGAGTTAAGCTACAGATTTCATTAGAGAAAGGCTTAAATCCATTAAGTCTAATTAGACATGACATCCCAGAATTCGCAAACAATAGTTCTAATAAACTCATTAAAAATTTTGGTGGCTTCCTTAGAAAATGGGAGAATATTATATTATAGGCTGTTATATTGCATTAAGCTTTTATAATTTTATATGGGCTCTTCTCTTTTTATGTAAAAGCCTACGAAACTTTATAAGAATAGTTCTGCTTAAATCAATGAGTCTTAAACAACAATGTACTTCATGTAACATGCACTTAATAATGTAATAAACTATTCTAAGTAGTATAGAATAAAAAGGAAAGCACTTTATTCTGATTGGCCGAGAAGTAACCGGATATAGGGACTCAATTCCTTATAGCATTGCAGTGCACGATTTACAATCAAATCGCCATTTACATACACATTATTTAATTTGGGCAATTATGAAGCCCTGAAACCACTTTTTCCTTACAATCTGGATCTTCAGAAAGGCTCACACCATGAATGCATCATATATAAGTACACCAAAAAGCATTCTGAGAAGAAAGCGGTCGGAAGCACTCTAATCAAATACTTATATTAGTGGATTAAATTAGGTCTGTTTTTAAATGAACCACCATAATTAGCTGTAGTTGGGGAAGTGGAAAGAATATATTTTACTTTTTACTCATTACAATGGACAATTGGTCTTTTTTTCCTCCTTTCATTTCACCAAAAGCTGACTGCCTTCTTAGGAAGGTCTGAAAAAAAGTATTTTATTTGAACTCTAACACAAGCCCCAAGCAAAGGTCTAGAGCAGAACTCCCTTGTGCCATCTGGATCTTGGGGTATGAATTGGGATGTTTCAGTGACACAGCAACATCCTCATCTTCGATCATTGCAGGGCTGGCCTGGTAACGATTCACTCATCCGTCCATGTCAGCCAGTTGGGCAGCAAACAGTAGCCCAAACCCTCCCCACTATAGAGAACCCCTTCCCAGGCAGGTCTTAATCTGGTCCCCAATAACCATCACTAGCAGTATTTCTCTCTCAGGGTCCCTGATGATGATGATTTAGCCTCCAAACCACTAAACCGAAGATCATATGGCAAAGCTGATCACCCCTCCTCTCCTCTGGGACTTCCAGGGAACTGAGATTTAAAGCATAATGCAGGGTCCACAGATGCCCTAGGACTGAGCAGGAATGTCCCCATCTATCCCCACAGGCTCCAAGTACAGGCACACAGTGGGGACAGCACATTCAGGAGGCCCTGCCAAGTCCCTCCCTGATCTGGACCTCAGGAATCTGACCTTCCAGGCCCAATGAGGTGTCCTGACAGCATGCTGGTGTCTGACAGCATCCTTTCATAAAAAGACAAGATGAAGGAAATTCCTTAGATTGCTTGAATCCACTTCCCTAATGGTGAAATGGCCCTTGAATGTTTTGTGGGACTTTGATTTACTCAGAGGTGAAGAAAATCTCCTTTTATTGATCAACAGAAAAATCAGACCAGTGATGCCCATAATGCTTTTTTAAAAAACAGAACACATCTTGGAGAGCCAAGCTCTCAATATGCTATACTGTCTCATCCTTTCCTGGAGAGTCTACCCAAAGACTGATGACCTTGAAAAGGTCAAGCTGATCTTGCCAGATGACCATGGCAATGTCAGTTGAATGATTTTCATAAATGTTACAAAAAGTGTAATGTCTTTACCTATTTGTAAATATGGAAGTCTATTCACAAAGTAATTTAAAAATTCAT
Source organism: Talpa occidentalis (assembly GCF_014898055.3). Taxonomy (NCBI): domain Eukaryota; kingdom Metazoa; phylum Chordata; class Mammalia; order Eulipotyphla; family Talpidae; genus Talpa; species Talpa occidentalis. The sequence goes on from NW_023605305.1 coordinate 84,000,223, forward strand.
TTATATATGATTTGTTCTGGCTCTGAATATAAATCAATCCTGTGTTAGTTTGGGGCCTCAGTTGACTCCTATACAAGTTGGGATATTGGTCAGGCTACCTCCAGGGGTATTTTTTCATGTCTAGAATTCAGGCTAAATTTGTCTAGTCTCTGCAATTCTTTGTTATAAGATCTAGCACTAGTTGAACACTTACTATATTCCATGCCCTGTGCTACACTTTTCACATATGCAGTATCCAACTGAATCTTCACAGAAATCCTACCAGATAGTATCACCCCCATTTGACAGACAAGGTAACAGATTCTTATATTGGTTAAGAAACTAGTTAGATGTTCACTGAGCCAGGGTTCAAACTGGAGTCACTCTTGACTTCAGAGAGCTAGAGTCAAACAGTTTCTGTGTAACTAGATGAGACCAAGGGGAGAGACACAGTGTGAAGACAAGGTTTCAATTGAGGGACCAAAGAAAGGACTCTGGGAAAAAGATCTACCCTAAGTGAGCCAAGTATTTTAAACTCTGGAAGCCTATTTTTTATAATATATATAAAGATAAGGACAATGTGCATAATCAGGTTATCTTTTTTTTTCCTAATTTTTTTTAAAGATTTATTTGTTTATTTATTTATACAAGCACTGGGTATAGTCAGAAGCACGGGAGGGTGAGAGAATTCACCAGAGCCAGAGCGGGGAGCAGAGCAGGCAGAAAGACTGAAGCACATTGCTGAGGGGAGCATCGGGTGGCAGGAGAGGTCTGCGCGCCATGTGGGACCCTCCTCCGGTGGCCGGGGAGCAGCCGGGGATCGAACCGGCGCTGCAGAGGCTGCGGGCAGCTTCACAACCCAGCGCTCAACTGCTGCGCCACCAGGGAGGCCCTAATCAGGTTATCTTTAAGACTCATGTTCCAGAAATTCATGATGAAACTTTGTAGTCACTCATTTATGCATTCCTCCACTCGGTGATGTGACTGATATCACTGAGTGTTCCCACTCTGTGCTAGGCACTCTGAGACACTGAGATGCAGCAGTAATCATGGCAGACAAGGGTCCTGCTTTCACAGAGCTTTCTAGTGAGAGGCAAAGACTACCCTCAAGCACACAGATAATCCAGAGCACATCAGCAGTGGTAAGTGCTATGAATAAAAGTGCTACAGGATATCAAAGTGTCGATGCTAGAGGGGCAGCCTAAGACTCTCCAAGTCCCCAGTCTAACTAGTGGATTATGTCCATTGGAAACTGACAAAAAAAAAAAATGGAGTAAAAGTGGTATAAGCCCATTTTGCAGATGTAAACATAGAACAACTAATCAATGACTGGAAGTAATGCAGGTCTAATGTAAGAACTCTTTATGAGGTAACCTAACAGCTCTACCCTCATTTTTCACACCTGAAAATAAGGCTAAACATACCTGTCCTCCCTACCTCACAGGTTAACAAAAGAGAATTGATCAGGGAAGACTTGGTGCACTGAGAAACCACATGTTAGTGAATGTGCTTAATTGCACAGACATAAGACAAGACACGCAGAGACTGTACTTTAGCCCTTGACATAACGCTTTCCAATTAGTGACAATAGTTTCACTTTGATGTTAATTATTTTATTAAGTGAAACTCCCAAGCTTTTACAGGATCCTCTATGTCTTCTGAGCCAACCAGAGCAAATGTTTCATTTTTCTTGCTTTAAAGAAATTGGAGAAGTACAAGATCCTCCAACTTGTTCAGCACAGATGCTCCTGGGCCACAATCCTCTACCCGAACCTCCCAGTAGCCTCAGCGCTCAGCCTGGCCTCCGTGGATATTTTAAAAATCAGTTAACTTTAAGAGGAAATGATGCACATGTGTAGAATGACTGGGAAGGCCTTATTCTGAGCATATATTTAAATGTGAATATATTTTTGGCAGTATGCATAGACCTAAATTAACTCCATATTAACTGGGAGTTGGTACTTCCTGACACTAACTCCGGAAGCTGACCCCAAAGGGCTCTACCAGCAGGTCAGGTCCTCCACCCATGTTGGAAAGCAGTGAACCCCAGCTCATGTTAACAGGAAAAAGATGAACAATTACATTTGTGAGGCCAAAGAGTGGTGGGGACCAGGGGAGGTCTGCTCTGCTATTGTTGGTCCTGCCCATGATTTAGCGAGTCCCAGCTTCTGTCTTCCCCACTCTGCTGAAAGATTTGGCAGGAAGTCTCTAATCTGACATGAATAAGATGGTTTCCACCTGTACTTTCAGTACCCTGAATAATCTGAGGTCCACTGACAAGCATAAGCATAGTTTATTCACGTCAAAAATATTATGGTGTGTAGTATTCAGTTCATATCAGGGATCATATATGGCAAATAATCTATCAACAAGAAAGGAATGTCAATTTGTTGAAATATATAAATACATGGAGAGAATATCTCTATGGAAAAAGCAGTTCTCTTGTTATAGATGTAGATGATTTTAAAGTCTGTCTTATGACAATCTACATCCCCAATTATGCTCTTTTATACTAAGTGCCATAGGGGAATGAAATAACCATAAACGATGGTGGTTTGGGGACACTCTCAGAGTTCACCTAGAGAAATCAGTCAAAAGAAAAAGGGGCATTAGAAAACCAACACAAATTTAGTGACCTTTCCTCAGGGACTGACCTCTTGCTATTACAATCATCAAAACAAGTTTTATAAAGATAGGCTTAAAAATAATGTTTGGAGGGCCTCCCCGGTGGTGCAGCAGTTGAGTGCTGGGTTGCGAAGCTGCCCGCAGCCTCTGCAGCGTCAGTTAGATCCCGGCCGCCAGGCGAGGGTCCCACATGGCGCGCAGACCTCTCCTGCCGCCCGCTGCTCCCCTCAGCAGTGTACTTCCGTCCTTCTGCCTCTTCTGCTCCCTGCTCTGGCTCTGGTGAATTCTCTCACCCTCCCGCACTTCTGACTGTACCCAGTGCTTGTATAAATAAAAATCTTAAAAAAAAAAAAATAAAAAAATAATGTTTGGAGGTTCACACATAGCAAGTGGTTACTTATGACTCAAGATAAAATTTCCAGCAAAAGCACCATGCAAAAAGAACTGGATCTCAAACAACTCAGAAGAAAATAAGGTGGCCTAGAGGTTAAGTCTCAGTGCTATCACTGAGACGGCACGAGTTCGACCCCGGCCAAGGAGCTACCCACATGGCACAGCAGACCTCCCCTGTCTCACCTACTGCTACCCTCAGCAGTGTATTTCAGTCAATCTGCCTGTTCTTCTCCCCACTTTGTCTTCGGTGAATCCTCTCACCACCCCCCTGCACCTAGGGCCTACACCCCAATTCTTCTATGCATAAATAAATTTTAAAAATATCTTTTAAAAATGTTTAAAAAAAAAGAAAAGAAGATGGACTAGGAACAGCTCAGGTTTTAATGTCAAAGGTGGCCTATGAAGTGTCTGAACAAAAAATATAAATTCTAAACATGGGGAAACATTAAGTAAGAACTGTACGTTATATATGTAGTTTTAAATATGTGTGCATAACTAAATGAACGTGTGTGATATTGAGTAGACAATGGATAACTCATTTGGTATCTATAACTATGTAGATGGTGAATTTGGCCTCACACTTATAAACATTTTGTTAGGAAAATGGGGGAAATCTTATATTGAAGAGGGCACTCTATTCTGATCTATCTGATGCTGAAAGTTCTACGAAAAGAAAGATGTGCCTATCCAATGAATAGGAAATGATTAAGTAAATCTTGATATAATCACACGACAGACTTGTGTATGATATACCACCTAAAATGCATTTAGGAAGAATTTGAACAAACACAGGAAATGTTTATTTTACAAACTAAATTACAAAGCAGGGTGCAAAATTATATAAACATACTGCAGTTCACACTGATAAAAATACCTAAGAGTACACAGAGAATGTTAGAAGAAAGTACTGAGAAATATTACCAGCGATTATCTCTGAGAGGTAGGAAATTGGATCTCTTCAACACTTCTCTGTCTTGAAATTTTCTCTATTGAGTATGCGTTATGTGTATAATGACATGATTTGGCTAAAATATACCTAAGGCTCCAGTTCCTGTCAGGCACCAAATGTCCTAGAAATCCCCACATGCTCACATCACCAACAATCTTAGGTGAAGGAATCATCAGTTCCAAAAATGAACAGGCTGAAGCAGCAGCCAAGAGGCTGCTGGAGAACCCTGGACCCAGTTCTGCCTTTCCTGTCTATAGAATCCTTGGAAGTCCCTCAGCTGCTTAGGGTTTCTTATCTTTAAAATGGGTTGATAGAGAGAGGTTTACCCAGACTCTCGAGGGGAAGTATTTGACATTTCAGTAATGCAAAAAGGAGATTGAGAGAAAAGATAAGGTGAAAATAAGTTTGGAACAGGAAAGAATAGGCTGAAAGTCAAGAAAGGTGGTTGGGAGCCAACCGGAGTAGAAAGTGGGTAGAGAAGAGAGTTCTAGTGTTACAGGGAGGGTGACTGGCCTGGTGCTGTGCACTTGCATACATTTGAGCTTCAGATGTTAAGTGCTTTGGATGAGTTCCCATTTTTACTTACAGATACATGGCACTGCTTCACAGCAGGGGGCTGTTTTGGGGATTCACTGACACCCCCGTCCAGGTGATTCAGGTTGAATCACAAAGGACTCCACACTGGCTGAATCTAATTCTACTTCCCCCGGGAGCTGGTCCCAACCGCTAACACACCAGGCCCTCTGAGACATCAGCCTCTGGGTTCCAAACACACTCAGCCAGAGCGGCCCTGGGAGAAAGAAGGACAGGACAGGCAGCCCGAGCTCAACACGGCTGTGCTTCCACAGGATGCTCAGCCTGTCTCACTGTAAGATCCCGCCAAGGGATGAAATGATTCTCAAACACCTACCTGCCCTGAGGTTTACCATATAGCATTAAGTGAAAAAGAAAAACTGCCTAATACCTTGGGAGGTGGCACCCATTTTGGTAGGTTTCGGCACAGGAAGGAGCCGAGCCCTGAGCCACTGCAAGTCACAGCTGCAGTTAACGTTCAGAGTGTTTTAAAACCGACAGAGACGTGGGCGATTTTAATATTGTTGTAATTACTTTCTATTGGTGCTCCCTCAGTTTTCTGAAATCAGCATATACTGCTTTGTGAGAAACAAAGAAAAAAACAAGTTTCATGTGCTGGTGCGTGCCACATCACTTAGTTCACAGTGAACAGAAAGACTAGCATCTACAGTTCTGCCAATGCGGGCAAATGAAAGAGAAAATAATCAAACATTTGGAATAAATGAATAAATCTCAGGAAAGGAGAAAAAAATAAATTCAGTTGTGTCTCCCTTTCTATCCCCCCACCAAGAAATTAGAGAAAGTGTGTATGTGTGTGCGTGCGTGTGTGTGCGTGTAATTAAAAAACTGAAGGGTTAGTTTATCATGATGCTGGGGAGAAAAGCAAAAACAAAAGCCTTGAAAACCTCCAAATAGTTTATTGGCTTTGAAAACCAAATCATGTTATATCACTCTAAAGAGATTAGAGGTTCAAGACTTTATAGCATTGCATTACATTGGCAAGAATACATCTCAAGTTCAGTTCCTACCTTTATTGTTAATAGCTTTCTAATCCCCGAGCAGAAATTTATAGTTTGGAAACGGCAACACATCTTAAAGATTAAAGCCAGGTGACAAATAGATCGTGTCCCTTAATAACCAAATCACATGCCTTAGATTGGGGAAGCTTATCTGCTTTTTCCTTCTATACGGTTTCATTGGTAGGAAATACTTTATATCCCTATTACATGAATGATGAATGGGACCACTGGTTACGCTCCCTTATTTGCTTGGCTGTAGTCAATATGTTTTCTTTGGACGGGGATTTCTGTGATTTATCTCTCTCCTGGTCTTATCACTTATTAACTCTGAGTAGACAGGAAACACCAAGGTCGTCTATACGGCCTAGTGGCCATTTAGGCCTCTCATGTCAGTGAAAATCTCCCTTTTAATGATCCTCCTACACTAGCTACTCAAGTCCTGATTACACTGCACTCCAAATAGGAAAGAAAGGTCATATTTCTTGGAAAGCATGTACATAAAATATGCAAAATAATATGCTTCCTTGAGACCAGCTTTATTCTTTTCAGAAAGGGCTTTCGTTATTTCACAGATGCCAAGGACAGTGGCCTCTGCTAGTGATTCTCATGGCTGCCTGTCCCGTTACGGAACCAATAGAGTTTAACTTCACAAAAGCCCTCGAGGTCCGAATCACCTACGGCATCTGGCTACATGGACCAGGAGAATCTGATTTCGTGCATAAAAAAGGCCCCTGAAGTGGAGAAGCATCCTGGGCTGCACTCTTTGGATCACAAAAGCCAAAGGAATCAACATTCCCTATGCCTTGAATTCTTTTCTTTGTATGTAAATGGTTCATTTGGAGTCATATTCAAGACATGTGGACGGGAGCAGCCTGTTAATTTTTCTTTCTTCTTGGGTCTTTTCCAATTAGGACACCGCCAAGGCAGAACCGCGAGCACAGTGTTCGTGACACTGCCTTTTCTCAGCTGAATCCTAAGTGAAAACAATTTGATCTGAAAGAAAACACATTCTTCTTTCCCCGATCCTTCCCGAGTTTGCTTAGGCCTGCCTTCACAACAATTCCCATGTGCACGGCGTTAGCCTCTGCCCATTCTTTCGCTGATACGCAGAAGACCCTTGGGACACCCAGAGGAGGGCAGGGCCCACCTGTCCATTAAGCCAAGGAAGCCCAAAATCTACTTGCCTCAAGCCCCCTGTCTCTCTCACCCCTACAGCCAAGCCCTCTCCAGGTCCTGTCCACTTCCCCTCTGAAATCTCTCCTGCACATCTCTCTTTACTCCATCTCCATCCATTACCACCAAATCAAAGTCACTGATCTCTGTCCCCGATGACCGTGGTGACCTCCTCACCGGTCCTCCTAAACCCACTCTGCTTTCCCATGCTCCATCTATTCAGAGTTGGGTGTTTTCCAAAATGCAATCTCTTCACGGTCACCTGTCATTTCTGATGCTGCCTATTGTACCTAAGATGACGGAGAAACTCATCCCGTGCCTTATGAGACTTGCCCTTGCACTCTTCTTAGTCTCCCACCCCCTTCAAGGTCTCTTGAGTTTTCAGCCTTCCTGGCACACTTCCAGCCTTCCAGAATACCACATTTCCTCCCATTCAGTGCCTTCTTACTCACTTCTAAAAGCTCATTCTCTCTTCCCCAGTCCGCCCTATTATCCCCCCTTTGACTTGCCAGCTTCACTCTCAATCATCTTGCAGCCTCAGCTCCTGCATCTTTCAGAAGGAAACTATTTCTAACTGGCCCATTGGAGTTCCTTTGTTATATGCTTGTCTGAAACTCTGTTCCAGTCTTTTAGGGCACTTGACCAGATTTGAAATGATAAACTTCTACATGTTCCTCTTACACTATACGATCAATGAGACACAGGCAGTGTCTGCTTTTCCTCACCACTGTACTAGATACTGCCTAGAATAGAACACGTAACCCACACATATTTGAGAGATGAGTGAATCAAGTAACAAAAATGGTAAAATCAGAAAAACAGGTAGGTCTTTTGAGTCCTGGCCTACTGCCTAGAAAGAACACATTTCTGTAACCATGATGAAAGCGAGCACATGTAAAGCGTGCTCTAGTGACCATTCTTTCTTTGGATTTTCAAAAGAGACATTTTCCCATTGTCTGCTTCCCTTCTTTCTGAGTTTACTTTTATTGAACACCCACAACACACCAGGCACTATATGCGCAGGCAGTATGTGTGGGTACTATCAAAATGTCCCCATTGTACAGATGAGAAAATGAACCATATTGATAATATAGAATCAACCTAGTTTTTTCTTTAACAGAAACCCCACTACTGTGTTCTCCTTCATGTAAAATATCAAGTGAAAATGGACAGATTCTTAATTAACACCTTATATTTACGTTCCATGTCATCTAGAGCTCAAAAAACAATGAGGACTACATTGATCCCTGGCAATTTGTCAATCAATTATTAAAGAACACTTATGGCAAGTAAGATACGGACTCAAGTTGCTGCAACACAGTGTATTGAGTATATAAGATCAGGGAGGTGAGTTCTCTCCTCACGGAGCTGGTAGACTTTGTGATTTGTCTACCCAACAAGAGAGCGAAGGCCATGAAGAAGTGAGGGTAAGAGAGAGAAGGCATACACATTCCACAAGAGAGAGCCAAGGATAGAGGTTCTGTCCATCAAGACAAGCCAAGGGAACAACAAGATCACCTGGTCCAATGGGCTTATGTTACAAGGAAGTGACTGGAGCCTAGAACATGGAAGCACTCGTCCTAAGTCTCAGTGCCAGGCAGCCACAGACTGGGGTTCCTAGGCCACCTTGTTCTCAGCCCAGGGCTCTATCCACTAGAGGGCAGTGGTCAAGGACCGTGCCAGAGGGGAACCAGACTTTGAACCAGATCTCACAGGGGAATTATGTCTGAAGTTGCTCAGTGTGAAGTTAGCTTGAGGCATAATGAAGGGACAGGTTTGCATGGAACTGGGAAAACACTGGGCCTGGACACAGATCTGTGCATGCCAAGCCCAGGGGCTACGTGCTGTAAATGGTGAACAGGTAAGACAGATGTCTCCACAGGGCGATGCTATGAAAGTGATTGCCAACGGTTCCTATGGGAATGAATTTGTGTAAGAAGAAGCTGAAGAACGTGAGATTGTTGAGGTACAAAGTCACCACTTTTCCTCTAAAAACGAGGACATTGTTTCTTCTACAATGACAGACTTCATTTATGGAGGAGGTGTCCAAGAACGAGAGATAGAACTTTCTGCAAGTATAGCTGAAAATCACTTAAATACCTTTCAAGGGGGCTGGCGAGGGGTTTTACTCACATTACTTATGGCCCCTAGAGAAGGGGTTAAAGTCTGGAATGGAACACAGGTCTTTTGTCCCTGAAAAATCCACAGAACTTTATCAAGTAGGGTACTGCCTTATAATAATATATATTGTTTAAGGCCACTCCTGAGAAAATATCTGTCCTATCACAGTTGCTACCTTTACATTTAAAAGTCTCTTTTACATGCTACCTTATCTATATTTAGCTCTTTTTATCTGTGGTGTATTGGTGTTACTCGTATCTTTAATTTACTAATGCCTACCATTTTGTTACTAAAAAGTCTTAAGGGACATTTTTAGTCCTCTAGGAAAAGGATGGTGAAGATAATACACATGAAATGTTTACACATTGTAATGGACTCAGCAAGCAATGAATGAATAACCATCATTCATTAATGGAAAATACTGATATCTGACTAGGCATTCATGTCAGCTCACGCTAGGAGCTCTCTCTATATATGTATCTCTCTGATGCTAAAAACAACCAAAGATGAGGTGACTGTGGTTCAGAGACATTATATGATGTCTCCAAAATATCCTCTCTAATGAGTGGTGGAGCCAAGAAGTGGGTCTCCATGAACCCAAGTCCTCAACCACTAGGCTACATTGCACACTTTGGGGGGAGGGGAGAAAAAAGAGGCGATGGCTGTGAGCAAGGGAAGTGGGGGTGGAGAGAGCACAGGGCAATGAGGAGGGAAACATGAGAAACCTGGAGGACACGGTGTATATTCACAAAGCAGGTTCTGCCATCCAGACCCCTTCTACATGTGAGGTTATTTGGCACATGAGGTACAAACAGGAAGTATTCCAGGAAGAATTCTCATTTTAAAGTCAATTTTGAGACTATCATACAGGAATTTGGGTTCATCCTTCCCTAAGGGCAGGAAGTTTGGTAGGAAATGTTTGAAATGAGAGAACCTGGCATGAGCAATGACTTCCATTACCAAGCACCGGAGCTGCTCAGTGTACATTCATTGATTCATTGGGGTTTTCCACTAATTTGGGGGCATAGGCAGTACACAGCTCTCACTGCACCCTGAGTTAATGGAGTATCATCCCAGTGAACTTTTTCTTCAGCCCTATTTTCCCCCAAATTAGCAACCTCTCCAATGGAGAAATTCAGAAGGAAGACTGAAAACTACATCTAAATTTTGCCATTTCTTATCAGAAAAACCAATTCTAAGAACTTTGGAGAAGCAGCAAAATGTTTCTAAGAGTTTCCAAGGTTACTCGAAGCTTAGCAGGAAAGATAACCATCCTAAAAGATCCAAGTCACTTAAAGATGTAATAACTACAGGAAAGCAAGTTTTGAGAATGACAGAAGTTTGGGGAGGATCCCTTCTGGGGATTTACTTGCTGTTAGGAAGTCCCCACCAAACATATAGTTAAAAGGCCTTGAAAACAATCCTGTTGTTAGAACAGGTTTTTGCTTCCTTCTTCACCCAAAACATCATTTAATATTTTAATATTTAGAGTCAGCCTTGCCCTGCATGTATGTAAAAGTAACTGGCCACAACCCTCAGGTCTGGGAAGTGCATCAAGTCGGGATGCATTTTGTTTCCTCACCCTGGGCAAACCTAGGAGAGCGGCACATCTGGCTCCTTCCTAGAATTCCACCTATGGCCCTGGCCGGAAGATGCATAAGGAGAGGGCACTCGGAGTCCTCACGTGGAGCCAGCTTGCAGGCAATCTGTGTCTGGTCAGATTCAATCCTCCCTCCCAAAAAAGTCTGTCCTTATTTGCATAGATTAGGCCATGCTGTTCCTGTCTCCGCTTTTTTCTTTTTTTTTTGATTATGGATTTGCAGAGATTTCCACACACACCCCTAAACTCTCACGCACTCAGAAAACAGCAACAGTGCCTTCTTTTGGGTGGTGACTTTTCAGTTTTAGGCACTTTTTTTTTTTTTTGCAAAGGGAAAAATTCCAAGTGACATTCCACTAAGAAACAAGAGGGCTGGCTCACCCCATCCAGAAAACCAAGCCTCGAGTCTTAAAATGCTGTGGACATTAAAGAAATGAAGTGTGAGCTTCTGTGGGTGGGTGGGGAGGGGGCTGCACATTTACAATGACTCTGTTCACATAGAAAGAACAAAGGCTTCACAGCCCAGTCCTTCCTCCACTAATCAGTATGACAAAGCAGAGAGGGAAACTGAGTAAATGACAAGGGGCCAGCCATCCGGCCATGAACATGTGAGCCATGTGTGGCTGGGGCATTTAATGCTAAGGATTGAGAGGTCTCTGTGTACTTCACTCATTAACAGAGAGGCCCTTTTGTTAAAAATGATGAATATCACAGTGACAGCTAACAGCCACTATATCAGTGAGGAAGTTTTTATGCCAGTTTCTTCAAAATTTTATTTTCCCAATGTGGGGAGAGGTTATACTGCCTCCTAGAATACTTCAAAAACAAAGTCTCCCCATCTGTTGCCTACACGGGGAGGCAGATCAGCAGAAGTCTTCTTTTCTTACTTTAAATTTCCCGCATATCCCTCACGTGCACACACACACCCAGGATTGCTCCCACTCATCCTTCAAGGTCTTGCTAGCCTTGCAGATCTCTCCCTTCCCCTCTTTGATCTCAATTCCCATTTGATACAGGTTTTCCCAGACATGATTTCTTAAATTGATGGCAATTTTTTTTAACGGTTAAAAAATTCCCAACTGTGATAGGTCCCTGAGCTATTTTCTTTTGAGAATTTAAGTAATTTAATGGGGATGATTTTTTTTTTTTTTTGAAACTTTTATGGCCAGGTGGCTCAGGGGGATATTTTGGTGAACCCTGATTAAAAATAATTTCTTCTAAATGAGACCTGACCACAGAATGGAACCATTCATGGGCAGGGGCCTGTCACCCAAGCGGAAGCATGCCTGAGTGCCTCTCCCACCTTCCTCCACACATGCATTTTCGTCTTCCTCGTCTTCTTCTCCTTTTCTTGTTCTTAATAGCAGAGTAAATAAGCAGCCAGCAAGGCCTAAATGTTTTCAGCCAAAAACAGAGTCCAAACTCCTCAGAGAAAACATTTGGCCTCTGTGGTTTTGTAATATGTTCCAGAACACCGAGTTCAGCGAGGAACATTGTGAAAAACTCCCATCCACTGGAATGATGGTGGAGAATGTTACAGTATCAGAAGCTTCAATTGGTCCTTTTCCTGCAGGCCCATAATGAGGCTTGTAAAAAAAAAAAAAAAATAGTGCTATGTGGAAGTTCTCATGGGAAAAATGAATGGCAAGAAATCCTAGCTTTAAAAGAAACAGCTAATCTGCTAGTTTGATTGTTCTTCAAAACTTACACTGAACCAATGAGCCTAATTAAAAACACTTGGCCTACTTCTCTAAAGCATCATAGCTTTCTCTATGCTTCGTTTGTATACACCACAAAACTCCAGATAGACTATTATTTTTTCAAGCCCTCACTAACAAAGTGCTGACTTGGTTGGGATGGCTGAGCTAATTTCTTGAACTCAGTGTGAAACCTTAGCTAAACAAAATTGTGGTAATTTTCCTTAATTTGTAAAAGTGATTGGAGTGCAAACAAAATTTTCCTCTTGGGTCAATCCTATAATTTTCAATTAACTAAAACTAATCGCCAGGCAGGCACCAAACCTGCATTTTGTTTAAAGGGCTGGGAGGCATTTCCATGGGTCAGGATGCATTAATTGTTTTTATAATTTTGAGAGAGACACTGAGAAGTGTGGTTGGTTTTATATTAAAATACAAAAGGGAAGAGGCTTTGAGGTAAAATGTCAGCGTGAAATGAAAAGTTTCCATTGGATCAATTGCAGGGTTAGGACTGATCAGCATGTGTGAACAGAGCTGTCCCTTCTCTGCTCTGGAGTCCATGCGTCCCAGGGGGCGATGGGCCTCAACTGAGAGCAACCTGCACCAGGTCCTGGGAACAGTTACCCAGATGGCTGCCACTACGCAGCGACCCTAGAATGTCCCTCCATTCGGTGGGCTCCTTGGACCAGGGTCTTCCACCTCACCTGGGAGCTAGTTAGAAATGTAGATTCTCAGGTCTCCCCCAGAGCTACAGAACCAGAATTTGCATTCTACAAACCTCCCTGGGTGTCTGGTTTGCATATTACAAAGTGAGGATCTGCCAAAATACACGAGGCACAAAGACTGCCTCCATGTGGTTCCACAGACAACTTGCCTGGTCGGGAGCAAATTCACATTCACCATAGAACATTCGTTTCTTACCAAGAGGCGGGGCCGTGTGCCCAGGCTTTTCGGGGAACAAAAATACAGCTTTCCGGGAAGAAAGCACCACCCCAGAATTTAAGATGAAAACTACCAATTGTCTTGAACACAAATGCCATGCCCAGGCTAGAAGCAAGTCGGACTGTTGTTCAAAGCACATCCCAACTCCATACAACAAACAAGCCCCAACACAGATGTCTCACGCAGAGTCAGATGGGCTAGAACTTCGTCCTCCTTACTTTCTCATGTAGCTTCCTTAGGTATTGAACCAGTTATTTCAATTAACCCTTCATTCAACACAGATTCCGAGATGAATTCTTTAATGCTACTAGTAATAATAAATGTAATAATGAAGCAACTCATTTGGTCATGCATGTGATGAAAGGGATAAAGAAAGCAGGTCTTAACACAAACTAGAATTGGAAGTAAATGATACACTTAATTAAACACTCTGAAGAAAGGGCCAAGGTAGCCCCGTGCACCACCGTCTGCAGCGGCAGCTCCTACCTGTGTAGATGAATCTTCCAGGCGTCCCTTTGCAGAACTGCTTGGATTTGTAGGACAAGGTGACTTCCACCACCCCGGGGATGTGCCGAGGAGGGGTCTGCACACGGATGGCGTGAGGAGTGATCAGCTGGAGGAGAACATAGGGGGGACTGTTATCGCCACAGGTCAAGGACTCCTTTCTCAGCGTCCCTCTCAGCTCTCAATAAACAAAGCTTTAAAACACACAATGAAGCTGTCAGTGTTTAAATACAAGCCTGACAGAACCCACAGAAAGGGCCCTGACAGCAACACTGCAAGTGGCCTCCGGGGCCCTAACACCGTTATCTCCTCCCGCCTCCACAGGGGGGTTCCCTGCTTTCCTGACTGGGAAAGTGGACCTGGCCGAGCAGAACGACTGATCTCCTACAGGACATCCTTTGGGAAATCTCTGAAGCAGGCACCCCTGAGCTGGGCTCTGCCGGCATCTACAGAAGCTGGTAGACCTGGTGTCTGAACTGAGCACGTGGACAGAGGACGTCCGTGGGGAAGGATCCGTTCACTGCAGGGGCATGTCAGGAAGCACCCCTGGAAACCAACAGGGTACATTAACTACCAGAGACACAATCAAAGAGCTTCAGAGGGAAAGCAAAGAGGCGGCCTCCCCGGAGTAACTCGTGGACCTGGCAGAGCTCAGGACTGTCCATACAAGGGACATGGGCGGTTGGGGCAGGGGCGGCAGGGCGCACGCTGGTCCCTTGCTGCTCCCCGAGGTGACACCGCGTGCACAGTGGGAAAGTTCGATCCTGAATCCTGTCGGCAATCGGCCTGCACTGTGAAGCAGCATTTTTTATTACTCTTATCTGTGTTTATAGAACTAAAATGTTATTAGTGGCCATAAAATGGGCATTATCTTGTTCTTTGAAAAATCCAGTCCTGGAATTTGACTGGCTGACCTCTGATGGAGCCGGGTTTACGGGCTAACTCTGTGGTGCCCGCCATTGACCACTCGGCCACTTTAATAGCCACTTAGTGTTTGTAGTACTGAGTCAGAGGGTTTGCAGAGGAAGAACATTATATCCAACTTTTATCAATTTGAGTCAGCCTACAAGGGATTATCACTCCGGTTTGTTCGAACTTGTTTGTGCTGTTCTTAGGGGCATAAGTTAGAAAGGGTCTTTATTTGAAAGTGCAAACATCTCGCCCTGAGAATCACCCGTGACATGCACAAATGCCAGCTCTAGGTCCCATCTGGTTGTCCTACCACCAAGTCCTGGGGGAAAGTGTGAGAAAATTGGTAAGGCCCAAAAGTGATTTCTGTCAACTGCTCCTTCTGGGAATGTAACAAGAAGACTGCATAAAAATTTACTTTATCTGAGCAAGAAGAAATACCTATCCCAAGCCCAAGCCCGCTGACAGATGATTAGATAAAGAAGGTGTGGCCTAGACACACAGTGGAATATTATTCAGTGATAAGAAAAAATGAGAATCTGCCATTGACAGCAAAATGGAGGGAGTTCAAGGGAATTATGTCAGGTAAAGCAAGTTGGAATGACCAAGACAAATACTGGACATCTATATAGCAGACAAATCCATAAAACACTTATAAAAACCAGTGGACATTAATAAGTGTAGTGGTATCTGAGGTTAAGAGTGAGCTGGGAGGGAAAAGGGTCAAGGAGACATAAGAGATGGGGATGAGGAAATTTTATAAAAAGAAAAAGAAATTCCTGTTCTCTTTCACAGAAAGTGTGGACCCTCAGTTTATTTGCTGGAGACGCAAAAGGATCTTCATGAAGGCCATGTTCTGTGCTCCTTGCTCCTGGAGGCTGAGTTCATCCATCACCCTGGCTGGGTTGGCGGATGGCTAAGGGTTTCCCCATAAAAGCACAAAAGAGTTACTTAAAAGTTTTGTCCTTTTCATATTGAAATTCTCCCCCAATGCACCGTTGTTTTTTTTTTTTTTTTTCTAAAATAAGCAAAGTGTCAATTTAGCTTCATAAATCAAGTCACCATTTGGAACACCCCTTATTACAATTTGCACAATACAGAGAAGCCCTAAGGAACTAAGGCAGCATGAGGGGCTGTTTTCCCCTGTATTAAATGACCCCAGAGAGTGCTGGGTTTTAAAGAATTTTTATTTTATTCACTTTCCTTGTCTTTTTCCGGCTGGTGTTCTTTGTACCTTCCTATCTGTTCTCATCTATGAGCATCAAAATGAGGAAATCAAGTTTACTATTGTATAGAGAATAGAAAGCAAGCGACTCTGAAGGGCGGTAAAAGCTGATCCTCAAAGATGTATAGTTTCAACTCTTCAGAGAATGCAACTGCAATGCTGAGAATTAATACAAGAGTTCCTAGGAAGTACATTGTGAGGACTTTACAAACAGTAGGAGGGTTAGAATTGGGTATTATTGCCCCTTTTTTCAGAAGTGAAAACAGAATTTCAAGATGGTAAAGATCACCCTTGTTAGAGCAAAAGATGAGATGAATGCAGTTCAAAAAATGAGAGACATTTTCAATCACAGAAATTATTCATAGGGATACTTTGCAAAGGTGGTGACAAACTCAGATTGTTCAGAGCCAAAGACTGTGTGTGTGTGTGTGTGTGTCTGTCCCTGGGCTATACCTACTTATCATTCACTGCCTGGTCCTCAGCTGTGGTTCCCATGTGGAGGTCGCCAAATGGTTATACTCCAATGAGGTGACATGTTTCTATTTTTTTAAGAGTTACTTGGGATGCAGAGTAACATTAGTTCCCTATAATAGAGAACTCAATGAGTTAGAAAATACTTCCCCTTTTCTCAGGGAAAATAAATTCAAAAGATGGAACAATATTTAGTAAATAGATGGAGGCATCTTTCTTGAGTTGCTCTTCTGAGGAACAAAATTCATGGACCTGATGAATTCATCAGATGTGACTGTAATGAAAACTACTGACTTGAGAGTGGAGTGTTGGCATAAAGCATGAGGCTCTGGAAATCCAAACAAGTTTCCACTTTTAACTGATTGCTCTAACTAAAGCAGAAATTCTTTCTTGAAATAGCTGTCCTTCACAAATGAAGGGGGACAGGGATCATCATCACCACAGAATGAGTTGGCTGGTTTTCTCCTGCTGTGCACATTAGGCTGGAAACAGTCCCTACACGTGGCCCATGATATGAAGGGTTTGCAGAGGAAGAACATTATATCCAACTATTATCAATTTGAAAGAATAAACTTATTTACTAATCAAAGAATCATAGAATTTACTGCAGGAAGAAGGATCAGTGAGCATTGCAATCTAACCCTCTCGTTTTAACAGCTAGGGACACAAAGTCCAGAAAAGTGGAGTGACTTCGAAAATTGATACAACATCATAGGAGAAGGACAGGGTCTAGATGAGGAAGAACAGAACCCAGCCCTCCCCACCTTCCACCCCAGACTGTTCTATCCTGGTTGAACTAAGGCAGGAAGGGCTCTATCAAACCTAAAATCCCCAAATCCCATCCCTGGAAAATTATGTTTTCTGTTTTGCCCTCTCTATATACTAACTATATAATTAAGAATGTAATACTTTTTATTTTTGTAAAGATTTATTTATTTATGCATACAAGAGCTGGGGTACAGGCCAGAGGTACAGGGATGAGAGGATTCACCAGAGACAGAGTGGGGAACAGAACAAGCAGATCGACTGAAATACACGCTGAGGGGAGCAGTGGGAGAGACAAGAGAGGTCTGCTGTACCATGTGGGTAGCTCACAAACTGGAGATTGAACTCATGCTGCAGTGGCTGTGGATAGCTTCATAGTGCTGAGACTTAACTCCTTGTGCCACCAGGGAGGCTCCTGAGAACTTAATACTTTTTAAATGATGATCTTTTTGTTTAAAAGACTTATTTTAAAAGGAAACTTTCTATCACTACTATAACTGGATAACTGGTCTCCCCTGCCCATATAAGAAGATCAGTGGATAGCAGCCTTAAAGGGAATACAACATTGCTCACTGCTAGCTACATGCTGTTGACACCCACAGAGGCATGCTGGAAGGGAGATTAGCTTGAGTTAGCAGGGGCAGACTTGTTATCCCAACTCAGATAACAGAAAAAAAAAAAGAAATTAAAAGAATTAAAAAGAATTAAAAGAAAAAAAAGAATAACTTTGTCCCCATGTGATTCATTTCTCCTAATGTCTGTCAAATCCAAGTTGCCTCCTATATTCTGAGGAGCAGATGCCCCAGACTTTGGGAATGCTGTTTAACTTCCTTTAAGTCACACACCAGGTGAGCTGAGCCGAAAATAGTATTCCCAAACTCTGGCATCTGACACAATTTTCTTATTTCTTGGGAGTCTCCATTTCTTTCACTTCTGTGACCCTAGTTATAAGACTTCAGTCTTAAAGTGTCTGATAGTTTCCTGAAACACCTCCACATTCACTGTCTTTTAAAGCCCACCCTTGTGGCTATGTATTCCAGATGGGGAAAGTTAAGGATCAGGTTATCTATTTGAAATCCGAGGACGAAAACAGATATCTTATGCCTATAAATACATATTTCCCAGAACTTGTCCCTTATTCATTGGGTCCTGTTTACCTCATCTGCCAAATTTTCCTTTCTGCCAACTTGTTAACTGAAGAAATTTCACAAGTTTGGTCCTATACTTTCTTCTCTTTTTACTTGCCTAAGATTTCTTGAGTTCAGTCCTGACTCAACCACCGGAGCTCACCCAACTGCCAAATCTGCACCTGGAGTTCTGAATGCTCTGGTCAAGCACCAAACTCCTCTGAGCAGCCAGGTAACAGACTCCCCAAACACACCTTCCTGCCACCTCCACCTCAACATGATGCACATTAAATTCTTCATCTTGCCACTTACGACCCTATGTCTTGCTCTGGAATTCCCTCTCTCAATCACAGGACTACTAGCCTTTGCATCACTCAAAATACACCACTTAGGGTCCTCTTTAATTTTTCTGCTTCCAATTTTTCTTTTAGTCATGTTGATCTTCCCCCACTGAGCTCCACCAGCTCTTGTTTCTGTACTTTCTTCTGTTCATCTTGCCACCATTTCTCACTAAGCCTGTGACAATTTTATAAGGGCTTTCCTAATGCTCTCTGCTTTCTCCACCAGACTTATCATCTTCCATATGACCTCTTCATGGCAATCCCAGAGTGAAAACCCTCTGCCCCACCCCCCAACCATGCACACAGTCTTTGTCTAAACTCCTCAGCATACGGTGCAGGGGGCTCTGAGGTCTGACAGTCCATCTCTCTCTAGTTATTCCTCTTACTTTGCCTTTCCACATCCAGGAGAATGGGGTGCACAGAGAGCTGGCCCCCTGACCAGACACCTTTGCTTTCTCCATGCCATTTCTTGCCTAAATGTGCCGCGAGTGAAATTCTACTTGTTTGTTAAGACCCTAACCATATATTCTCCACCAGAAAGTCTGACCTGATCATAAGTCAGAGTTGCCTCACTTTTGTAAGAACTTAGATAACTATGAGTAATTTATACTCTTGTACTTAGTGTCCTGTTTGTTTTGTGTGTAAATGTTTCCCTAGCCATTAGACAGGGGCCAGGTCCAATTCAAATGTGTGTCCTCTAAAGTGTTTAACATAATGCCTACATACAGGATATTGCCAAAGTATCTCTAGAATGAAAACTTATGTAACTGAGACCAAAATTCTAGAAGTTTGCATTCACTGGCACAGCAGTCCATAAGAAACCACTGTTGTTCACTTGAAAATATTGACTCTTAATCCCTAAGTTATGCTTAAAATTAATTATCCAGTTGGCTCAATTCAGTTCCCTGCATAAGACCACTGCTCAGATTTCATGTAAGTAGTAAAAAGGATTCATCAAGTTCTGTGGTTGTTGAGAAAGGTAAGATGGTACAAAGAAAAACAGTTAAGGAAGTAATACTAGAAAAAAAGTAGCCCTCAAGAAAGCATCACTAAATGTTCAATGCTTATTGCTGTACTGACAACATGACATGTGATTTTTCTTCTCTTCTTCTGAGGGGTGCACAAGAATAATGAACTAATATTAAAATATTAATGTTAATAGATATTTACATTCATATAAAACATATTACATCTGAATAATATTATTGTGAATATATGATGTAAACATACATAAGTAATAGTGTGAATAACAAATAATGATCATGTCAATAAGTCTGGAATAAATTTGTGCAAGCATTTTATATCAGTAAAACTCAAAGTTAGAATAGCATGAGTTTCTTGCAATAGGTATTACATGTGATTATGTAGAATGAGCTAGATATTTGCAGAGAAGAAAGACTTAAAGGAAGATACCAAGTCATCAAAGGGAAGTCACCTCTCAGTGGTAACATCATATGTTCTTTGCCCTTCTCTGCTTACCTCTCTGAATGCTCTAACCGGTCCACAATGAGAAAGCATTACGCAGGACAGTCATCAGTGCTCATCGTTAAGTGCAGCAGTACAGTGAAACAACCACACGTTGTGTCCCTCAGTCTCTGATGAACTGTAGCAGACAAGGACACTCCCTCCCAGCCACCACTGTGCCTGTTTCCTCCTCCCCAGATTCAGAGCATAGGAGCAGAAGGCACCCCGGTGGTCAGCCAGGTGAGGCAGGCTTGCTGTGGCCTAGGTGCAAAGAGCAGCTGCTGTGCCTTTAAAGAGCAGAAGCGCAGACAGAGGGTGATAAGATATGGAGAGTCTTTGACAGATGTGTTGGAAAATGGAGAAAGGAAATCCCCCCACCTCCCATGGATGCACAGAAGGTTATAAAGGATGCTTGGAGGTTTGTGGAGGAGGCATGGAGAAAGTGGAGGGAGGACGTGGAGGACGCAGAGATGATCATGGAGGATCACAGAGGACACATGGAGGGTGGTGGAGAACATGCATGGAGACCATGCAGAGGACTGTGGGGGGTCCATGTTGGATGAATGGAAGTGGAAGCAAAGCTCCAAAGAGGAAGCTGCTGAGAGCACAAGTCTCCAAAGGGTCTTTGTAAAGGTCTCCTCTAGTGTCAAAAGTATGACCCTCTTGGTGGGTAAATGAGAATACCCAGTATTTTAAAACATTAATAGAAACATGTAGAATTCTGGAAAAGAGGGACTGACTTTTTGCTGAGCACTAGTAGTAGGCGTTATCTGTATCACTCTCTCCTACCACTTATCTATATCGTTGATGGGAATGACCTTGATGGCAGCTTCAGCAGCAATGACCTTTCACTGTGATTACTATCCTGTGACTTAGGAGCAGTTATGGATATTAGCTTGCTCACAGAGGAGAAAATGAGTTTCAGGCAAGTTAAGAAACACGGTCAAGGAACAATTAAAAAAGGCAAGTCTGTCTAACTGAGGTCTGCCCACATTCTACTTCAGCCACCCTGCCGGCTACAGCAAATCACGTTCCCATCAATGCTGGTACCTGTTATTCTCACTCTGCCGCCATCCACCACTGAGAGGATGGTCTGGGTTCTCAGCTCCTCCTACATCCTCAAAGGTCTGGGAAGCTCATAGGTACTCAAAACCAACCTTTCCTATGGGTGAGAGGCTAGCTCAGAAGTGTTTCCCAGCAAAAGAAAAAGGTAATTCCAAGATAAGCCATCATGCATGTGTTGCAACCAGTGGGTCGGCATGAATGAAATGTGATTTGAAGTTCCAAGCCACAAAGCCAAAAAAAAAAAAAAAAACAAAAAACCCGGGATTACTTGAAAGTACACCAGTGATTTTTCATGACTAACTTTAGGATTTAATGTATTCGCCTTAATCACCTTCAACACCAAAAAGATTTTTGAGGGCCTCTCCGGTGGCACAGCGATTGAGCCCTGGGTTGTGAAGATGCCTGCAGCCTCTGCAGCGCCGGTTCAATTCCCAGGTGCTCCCCGGCCACCAGAGGCGGGTCCCACATGGCGCGCAGACCTCTCCTGCCGCCCGCTGCTCCCTTCAGCAGTGTACTTCGTCAGTCTGCCTGTTCTGCTCCCTGCTCTGGCTCTGGTGAATTCTCTCACCCTCCCACACTTCTGACTGTACCCAGTGCTTGTATAAATTAATAAACAAATCTTAAAAAAAAAATTATAAAAAAAAAAGATTTTTGAAAGTCCAAAACAAGCAAAGGCTTCAAGAAAAGGGGTGAAAGGAAGGAAAAGTGTCTTAACACATATGGCTAGGGAAAGCACCAAGGTGGGCACCAGTCCGGTGGTGTCAGATGTTACCCACCACCACCATCACCTCAGGCCTCAGTTTACTCATCTCACACAGCCCCAGCTCCCACCAGCTCTGTGGGAATACTGATAATAATGTTAAATATGCTTTGTGTTTTGGTAGAGCTTCTCCTGGGACCCTAAAGCACTTTCCAGATTAATTTTTTAATTTACGTATTAATAATTCTCACAGCATCCTCCCTCCTCCTCAATTAGGATAATAATATCCATCTCTTCTGAGATAGGCAGGGGGTGCTGAGTGATGGACACGAAGTAGACACTTAAATAAGGAAACTGTAACATAAAAGCATAATTAAAGCTTCGAAACCAAGTCAACTAAGATTTTTAAAGAGACACTACATGGCAGAGACTGAACAAGTAGAGGTAACTTCCCTCCACTCTGAAATGCCCATTTTTCTGTAGTTACAGGTGGTGCTCAAAGGTAGATTGATAGGTAGGTGATAATAATGGTGATGATGATGATGATGATTTTCAGGAGTTCCTAAAGAAAGCTCCTAAAGAAAGCTAAAATATGGAAAGTGCATATTCTCGGTGACTGTACCGGCTGATCCTTCAAATTCTTTCTTCCCCTGAAGGACACACAATAGAAATCAGGGATGTGACTTTTCTCCTGCGTTCCTTAGTGTATTCTGGTTTGTTCCTTAATCAGGCTTCTCTGGGTTTCGAAACACACATTTTTTCTTTCCCAAGAATTGCCTGTCTCAAAGGCAGGATTTGATTTCTCAGGGAACGTGAGAGAAAGCCAGCAGAGGCATTTACTGTTTCACAAACATTCTGGTTTCCTTTTGTCCTTTCAAGAAAATAACTTTAAACCAATGTTTAGCAAAATATGTTGGGTCACATGAATGCCCAAAGATAAACTTTATGTATGAAGGTCAGAAGAGACTTTTGAAACTAAAGTCTCAGGAATTGAGTCAAATGGACGATTTAGGAACCGTATGGGGAATATAACCCAAATGAAAATGCATACATTGTGCAAAGAAAATAAAATATATTAATAATAAAAAAAACTAGCTTTTGACTATTCAGCTGTATCCCTTAACCCAGTCTGTGATTCCTCTCATGTAGACACAGACTAGAGGAGAGAAACGATTATTCCACTTATTCTCTGTGTCGCAACTAGAACGTAAACCCCGTGAGGGTAGAAGTTTTGTCTTTCTCTTCTTCACCACTGTATTTCTGGTGTCAACAGTGCCTGAGGCTGAGCATGTTCTCAATAAATACAGCCAGTCTTCACTTAACATCACCTTTAGGTTCTTACAAACCTCAGCTTTAAGAGGACCAATATTATAAGAAAGCCAGGTTTTTAAATAACATCATCTTGTTCAACATTGACTGTGATTCTTTCTGTCTCACCAACGTTTTGATGAAATAACATTGAACGAAATGACTGTTAGGTGAAGACCTACCATATTTGCTGAACACTAAATGCCTGAATCCCCCAAAGCCTTTACCCGCCACTAATAATTAGGATCAAAATTCTTTAAACTCTCTTCTGAATCTACAAAAAAAGAAAAAAAGAATGAAAAGAAATGATCAATATACTCCACTGAGTAAAATCCTTCTACTCAAAAAAAAAAAAAAAATTTTTTTTTTTTTTTTTGCCCCTACAAACGTCCTAGGGACCTCATTAAGCATTTGCAAAAATACATTGCCAATTTTGCTATTCAAGACATGGATGGGGTCCCTACAGCAATGCACTGGATGGTATGAAATAAAACAGTGGTAGGATCCTCTTTCAAAAGAGCAGATTTGGTGGGGAAAGAAGGTTAAAATAAACACATTATACTTCAACCATCCTTGGCTTTGTGGGTTGATTTATTTATTTATTTATTGGTAATTTATTTTTTTAAATAAACTTAGTCCGGCTCTTTTCCCAGGATGTAAGCTTTGTGCCAATTGGACTCCATTAAGGACTGGATCCTGTCCTGGCCATCTGGGAGCGGGAAACACGCTGGTGAGTTCCTGAGGTCTAAAGTATTCCAGAAGGAGGGGACGGGACACCAGCAACACCAGCCACTGTGGTTTGAAACTACACAATGAGCTCTTTCTCAAGGCTTGTTTTTCTAAATCCAGTCAAGAAAGAACATTGCTCCCTACTCAGGCCTGGCTGAAGGTCCTGGCTCGCTGCTTGTTGGTTTGAAGGTTCATATATATATATATATATATATATATATATATATATATATATATAAAGAAAGGTGGATCCATTTCTGGAGGTACTGAATGTTATCAAAGTTGATGGTTTGCAGGGCAGAATCCTTGTCCATGGAATTAAGGAAGAACGTATTTAAGAGCCAAAAGACAGAAAGGTGGGGGAACAAAAAGAAGATTCACCTTCCTCCAAAAGTCTTTTAGGGTCTTTCAAAGTTCTAGATTTTAAAAAAGCCACCATTGTGTTCACTAAACAGAGACTCGTTCTAAAACTTGTTAGGGGTACAGGTCGCGCCTGCACACTGTACAGCCAGGCGCTCACCGTCACGTGTCCTTGCGGGAAGTGGGTGCCACAGAACACTGAAGCCAGGCCCTCTGCATACAGAGCCATGAACTGCTTTCATGGCAGGCTTTTCAGGGAGAAGTCAGTCACGTCTCCCTGTTTAGACAGAATATACTGACTCTAATTGTCCTATCTTTGCTGAGGACTCAGGGCCACCACCATAAATGTGCTGCCCCTAATGCAGTTCTGTGTCTGCTTTTAGATTTTCCATTTCTGCCCTTGACATGAAGCTGTCACTGAGGCTACAATGGACGACCTGCCTCTAGTTTGCTCCTTCTAATTTACTGAACCTGGGAAACCAGATAACCTAATTTCTTAAGAAGTACTGTTCTGATTCCCCCAGTCTGTTATTTTATCTATTTTCTTTTTGGTTTTTGATTACCTCTGTTATCGTGTTGAGCTTGGGAGAGTTGTGGTTATTGTAACACTCTTCTCTGCATAAATGGGATTTCATTGCATTCTTTAAAGATGATTAAGAGATGGTTATAGAGATGATGGACTTTAGTGGGTCCAGTCCAAGCCTTGCAAATAACTAGCTGTGGGGCCTTTGGAAAGTCATTTAACTTCTCTGGTCTTCAGCTTCATTATCTGGGAAGAAGGTGGGTCAGGGAGAGGGAGCTAGTTACCTAATGAGTGTTGTTATAAGGATTAATTGATATAATAATGCCTGTAATGAATCTTGGAGAAGGCCTTCACTGGTATCAATCACTTAAAAAGTGTTATTTTTATTACTACCTAATCCTCAGCATAACCAACAGATTTACACTAAGGTATTTATGTGCATACCAATTGCACAATAAATATGTCTAAATAAAACTACCTACCCACACACGCAGCAATAAAAGCTAAATTGCAATCTATCTGCTACTGACACCTTAAAGCATCATTGAATACAATGGTTGCTAATAAGGAGCATTGGATTCAATGGAAGGGAAGGAGGGCAGAGAGGGTCATTCAACAAGTTTTCATTCATGCCTTTGACGTGTAAGGTTCTGTGTTGGGCACTGCAGGAGACCAAGCTGAATTTAGCATGGATCCTGCCTTCAAGGGTCATGACTTGTGTTCAAAGCACAATAACTAAAAATAGAAAGTTGCAAGGAACATAATGCAGTACAGAGAGGATCATATAGGAATTTGGAAAGAAAATACTCAACACCAGAAATGATAATGGAGAGTGCACAGACAAAGGTGCTATATCCCTGGATAAAGGGCAGAAGGATGCAATCACAGAAAGCAGAGAAAGGCACTGAGGAGAGAGGAGTGGCATAAGCAAGACAAGACTGCAGGAAAGAGTCACGCCGGTATAAAAAGCAGCTACTGCACAATGTGACTAGAATATAAGGTGAACAGTGGGCAAGGACATGGACAAGAGAGGTCAGAGCCTTTCAGTGGCAATGCTTGAATCCTGAAGGAGGGAGTTTTGGCTTTAGGAAAAAGGGCGGCTCTGAAGGTTGCATGAGAAGGAAAGATTCAGGTAGCCACTCCAGCCATCAGCATTGAGCTCACACGTGACATGAACAAAACATTCTGTAGGTATCCATTTTCTTGCTGTCACATGACTGCAGCCAGGTATGAATTCTGTCCTTGAGCCATGTTAAAATTAGACGTACATCATACTTTTGTGGTTTCCATTTTCAAATTACAGGCTCATACGTGTATTTCCTGAATGTGCTGAAAACAACTATTTGAAAATGCTTTCTTAAAGTCCCTTAATTATCAACATAGGGGACAGATTCCAAGATCCTTGGTCATTAAGAATAAAAATATTGACTAAAGCATTTGGGGGAATAAATGTGAGCATGGTTGTAACGATACAACTACATTTTTGAAAGGTTACTGGACTATTTTTAACCTTTTTTTAAAATATGCTGGCTCATTTAGAAATGATTTCCCATAAAATAACTTGAGTGTGAAAGGTGTTCTTCAAAGTCATATTCCAAGTGCAGCACTATTTATTCAGACATGTTGTTTTTATTCTTCACAAATAGCTTATAAATTTGTATCAAACATCTTCTACCTAGTAGGTGATCAAATACAGACTGGATATAGACTTGCAATGTACATAGTTAGGAAAAAGTAGGCAACTATGCATTTTGTTTTATTTAGAATTTATTTATTGCACAGAAGAACTGGGTGGGTACATGTAGACCAGAGGTGTGAGAGGATTCACCAGAGACAGAGTAGGGAGCAGAACAGGCAGATTTACTGAAATACACTGCTGAGGGGAGCAGCGGGCGAGACTGAAGAGGTCTGCTACTCCATGGCCATGCATTTACTCAACTTTAAATTCAATGTATGGGGCCTCCCCGGTGGCGCAGCGGGTTGAGTGCAGTGCTGTGAAGCTGTCTGCAGCCTCTGCAGCTCCGGTTCGATTCCCAGCCAGCCAGGGAGATGCCCACATGGCGTAGCAGACCTCTCCTGTCTCACCTGCTGCTCCCCTCAGCAGTGTCTTTGGTCCGTCTGCCTGTTCTGTTCCCCACTCTGTCTCTGGTGAATCCTCTCACCCTCCCACACCTCTGGCCTGTACCCCAGTTCTTGTATAAATAAATAAATCTTTAAAAATATATATATATAAATTCAATGTATGTGAACCTCAATGTTTGTCAAATAAATGACAACCATATTTCCAGAGTGCCACATTAATATCAAATTTTAAAAGAGATGGTATTTGAGAAGTCTTTCTCCTTTCCTTAATTTTTTTTTTATTTAAGATTTGTGTCTCAACAACAATGTGATAGGGATAACAGTGTCAATACCATTGTGTACAAAATATGGGACGCTTTGTACCTACCACTAAATGACACAAGACTGTGGGAACATCACGAGAAAACTTGGTACTTGGCAAAGCTGAGTGGGGGTTGAGATTGGGTGTTGGGAAATGTGGGCTGTGACCCCACCACTGAAGCACTAATGAGTTCTCAGGATAAGTCACTAGATAAATCTGAGACCTCTTTCTCCTCACTTCCAAAATAAAACAGCTACACCTGGTAACTGGAGAGGTCCCTCAAAGTCCTCAAATTATTATGATTATACATCCAGGCCAAGCAAGAAAGCCAGGGAAGCTTCTAGGGGTGTGTGTGTATGAGTTATAGTCATTAATTTGTGAAGGTCACAGAGGAGCAAATCCTGTTGTGAGTCACAATCCTTTCTCAGAGCCATGTATACACACAAGCATGGAAAGCAGGTCAGGAATAAAGAATAGCCTTTAAAACCTTGATGGGGCCTCCCTGGTGGCACAAGGTGTTAAGATGCAACCTATGAAGCTATCCACAGTCACTGCAGCATGAGTTCGATCCCCGGGCAGGGAACTACCCACATGGCAAGGCAGACTTCTCCTGACTCACCTGCTGCTCCCCTCAGCAGCATATTTCAGTCAGTCTGCCTGTTCTGTTCCCCACTCTGTCTCTGGTGAATCCTCTCTCCCCCCACATCTCTGGCCTGTACCCCAGTTCTTGTATGCATAAATAAATAAATCTTTAAAAAAATATTAAAACCTTGATGGCCAACAGGCACATGAAAAAAATGCTCATCTTAGGCTTATCACATATCAGGGAAATGCAAATCAAAACCACAATGAAAAATCACCTTACACCTATATCAAAATTATGAGATATAAGAATGGTCCATATCAAAAAAATCAGAAACAAGTGTTGGCAAGAATGTAGAGAAAAAGGAACGCTTGTACACTGTTGGTGGGACTATGCTATGGAAAACGGTATGAAGGTTTATCAAAATATTAAAAAATAGATCTTCCATATGATACAGTAACTCCACTCCTAGGCATCTACCCAAATAATGCAAAAACACTAATTAAAAAGGATATATGTTCTCCGATATTCACTGTAGCACTATTTACAATAGCCGAGCCATGGAAATACTCTAAGTGCCCAATGACAGATGACTGGATTAAGAAGAGGTAGTATATATACACTGTGAAATACTATGAAGCTATAAAAAAGATGAAATATTGACAGCATGTCAACTGGGGGATGTGATGCTAAGTGAAATAAGTCAAAAGAAGAAAGAGTCCAGATGATTTCACTCGTATTTGGAAAACAGAGGAACAAAACAAAGAAATTGACAAAACAAACCCTAGAAATCTGACTATTGTTGAGGCTACCAAAAGGTGAGATGGAGGGCTGGAAGTGAAGAGGAGAGTGGGTTAAATTGTCTCTGGGGAAGGATTATGGGTGCTTGGAGGTGGACATGGTATGGTAATATATGGGATCATGGGCAAGACATGGTAACAGACATCTGAAGATCTGCAAACCCCTAAATCACTTACAGTGTGGTCAACCAACATTATCTCAATAAAAATATATGTATTAAAAATTAATTATGAACAAAAAATAAAACTTGTCTTCCAACTTTTGGATTTAAGCAGCAAAATGTTTCTTAGCCTCCCAGCTGCCATTTACCCAAGTCTAGTCACCCCTAGATACTTTCCCCAGAGTTCTCACTATCTCTGGGAATGCAGCTGAGGAAAACATTCATCTGGATGAAAATGACAGTGTGGAGCCCATGGGAGCCTGATTGGTTCCTACGGCGATGACACTCTGGCTTCTCCTATCTGAGCTAATCGGGATCCTACAAAATCACATGCCATCTCATGCCAAGTGTATGCTGACTAAAACCAGATGCAAAATATGAGGGAAATTCTGTTCAAAGACTTGCAGCATTAAAAAATAATGGCTGTAAACATTCCTGGTCTGATCTGAATAATACTCTGCAAATATTTCAGACCATTTTCTCACATCTCCCCTAGCCCATCACTTCATAGTTGAGTTTCATGATTTTGCTTCATTACCATGAAATCCAGATGCACTCAGCCATCACCAGTATATCCTTCTGTAAGTGGACTCCTCAAAAAAAGGGGTAATGTGGTCACAAAAATTTGGGAAAGGCTGCTTACTGAAGTTTAGGTACCAACAGAGAGTGTATGAGAGTACCCTTCAAATAGCCCTGCAAAGTCCTAGAACAAACACCTGGTGAATTTATCTGACTCATCTTTTTCCTGACTTACTGAAAAATACCTTTCCCCCCCACTTTTCACAGGGTATCTAGTTCTATCCCAAAGAGTTGATATATTCCATAGAATTATCTGGAATATGAACTGGAGTGGTATTCTGGTATAAGTTTCAGGTTACTATCGCAATCAGCATCTGCTGAGGACATATCAATGGGGAGATCCAATTTTATGGATCTAATTAAATAGTTTGGAGGAAATGCTCAGAATTCCTTTGCAAGTCAACATGGTATTTGTGTATAGCAAGTGTGTTTGAAAGAAAAGAACTATAGTGGGAGAAAGAAGCCACTTCCCACCCATCATCAATCCCCCTTTTTTACTTTGGGAGGATTCTCTGGGAAGTAAATGAAATAAAAGGAATTTTATAGTTGCATATCAATTCAAAAGGGATTTGTCTACATCCCTCACTTCCAGATGGGAAAACTTGGGTCCAGGAACCAACACAGATGAAAATCTAGATCCTCTGATGGGACAATGTAAGGACTGTAATTGAGATCCAGGTCACCCAACAGGCTCCTTGCCCCCTACTCTCACACGAGATTTAAACCTTTTCTGGGATGACTGTCTTCAGTTCCCTCCATCTCCTCACCAATACCTCCATTGTACTTTCTTTACAGCCTCTTAAAAGCTGTATAAATTCCCTCAGATGTTTCAGTGATCAAATAAATAGATGGTGAGAGCCTGAAATGCCTGGCACAGAGATCCAGCTGTATGGAACTGAACTCGATGGGCTATTTGATCAGTCTACTTCCAACTCTATCATTCTGGCTTCTAGGACATTATCTTGAAATTTAAACTGCATATGTAACACTGCATTATATAAAAATATATGGAGATCTCTATTTTTTTTTTTACACAGAAGCAAGCTGTCTTTCCATAAAACACCAGATCTGACAGAGTCTAACTAGTCACCCATAGTACTTCATCAGCAGGCAAGTCAACACCCAGCAGGCAAGTCAACCAGTATTCATTATTTAGAATTAGAGGAATTCAGGAGGAGATATTAAAATAATGATCAGCTCTACAAACCAGGAACAGGAGATTCTTCCTCTACCAAATCTCATGTTAGTGGAAAAGCAAAGGCCACCAAATCCATCTCTGGTCAAGAAAAACTCAACTCACATTAACCATTAACACACAACAGCCCTGTGGTTCTTATATATAAACACTATGAAGATTTCTTGTTAAGTCTTTTGGAGGGAAGGCAGGATAAGGAGTCACGAATACTGACAAAACAATTTTATTTTCTAGAAAGAAAGGAGAAATGGTAAGAAACAGTAAGGAAGAGTAACAAAGATGGCAAAGTAAATTCACAAAAAGTCAGGTGGCTCATCCCAAACTTGGTAGCTCACAGAAGGCAGCCCCAAGTTAGGAGCAATGGAGTGCCACTTTCTTTTTCCCAACCCTCAGGGGGCAATCAGTAAGCTAAACTGAACTACTCATTTGCAAAAGATTGGGTTGATAGGGGAAGAGCACAGATGAGGGTAAATTAAGCCAGCCCTATTTTCTCTGGCTGTTTTTAAAATTCTTCAGCTAAAAAAAGCCTCCAAATAATAGCATCAGCTGCTAATCTAAAATGTTATCTGCTTGTCCTGGGCCACCAGCCTGCTTCCTGAGTGCTTTGGGCTATAGAGTAAGGATAAGATAAAAGCTTATTGAAAATTAAAAGAACTACATCTTAGAGGTGGCATAAATTCATGCAGCTGGAGATAAAGGGGGTTGGGGGTATATTCTAGAGATGAGGTCCAGACTGTCTGGCCTAAGGTCACTTACACAGCCAAAGGAAGAGGTCATGTCTACCTGCAACACCAGGCAAGCATTCTTCATGAAGACAGATTCCTCTTCCAAGGCAGAGGCTCCAACCAAAAGGGATATAAGTAGAAAATGAAGGAATCACTCTTGCCTCTCGGATTCTCTACATGCCAAGCCTACATGATCTTGAAAGGTAAGATACCTCCAGCACAAGGCATCGACAGCATTGGTGGGCATTACCTCTTGTCAGATGAGGTAAAACTCTAGGGTAAAGAGTCTGGGCAGTAAAGGTGGTGAGTTCTGGAATTGGACCGAGTGTTGGGATTCAAATACCATCTCCTCTTGATAGCCAAACACTAATTTCCCCAAGTTTCAATTTCCTCATCAGTAAAAGGAGAACAATATGGTCTATAGATGCCACCAGGCACCCAGATACTAAGTAGCCAATCAAAGTGAGTTATATAAATCATTGTTCTACAGCTACAGCTTTTTTCATGGCTATCTTCTCTGAAATAATCAAGTTCTGATTCTATCCCATGGAAACCTGGAGAAATGGCCTCCCAGCTGGGTTGGTATTTTGGTGCTATAATTTTATTTGATTAAAAACAACCACCCCAGTTACTGCTGCTCTTGCTGTCACTATCACTTCTACTTCTATACCATGACTGCTGTGCAGGTCATATTTTTCCTCTCCTCTTCACATCCCTCTACCCTCTCTCAAGATTCTGGGTTTTTATTCTCAAAATGTTGGGCTTTTATTTAATTTGTAAATATACTCACTGCAGTTCAAATCCCACCTCTAGCATTTAGCTGTGTGATGTTGAGGAAGTTTCTAAACCTCTCTGACACTCAGTTTACTCATATGCACAATGGGAATAATGAGAATATCTAATGCAAAATAATACTCATAAAGTGTCCATGCAAGATAAGCCCTTAGTGAAGGTGAGTTGTTCCTCAATTTTTCATCATTACACAGCAAGTTTTAGATTGGGAGCACTATCAGATTCTCCCCTGCACTAAAAGGGGGAGAAAATCCTAACAGCCTAATGATCTATGTGAAAATCTAAAGGTATCAGCAGTTTAGAATACTAACAGAAAGGTTTACCTCTGCAAGTCTTGTTTTTTCTGAATGTCAAGATTATCAAGATCATGACAGCTCAAATTAAAGTCCTCCATCCAGACACCCAACTGCTAATGCTGCAGGGGACTGATTTATTTTAAAGGAATATCTGTTCAAACATATGGGGAAACTCCAAGGTCGGTTTCCACCAAGAAAGGGTCATGGTTGATTTATGACATAGCCACAAATGACAGCGTTTGGGAGGAGGGGGTGAGCAAAGAACGAGCACGAGCCCCCACCCTCACCTCCTAGATCCATTGTGAAGGGCTTCTGGTCCACGGGAGGCAGTGGCCGTGGAGGCACCGGGGGTTCGGAGGATGGAGGAAGATAAAGGTATGGCCTTAATGGGTTTTTCTTTTCATGACTTGCATTGATTTTGTTATATGGAAGTGGTCCTTGAAAGCCATTTGGATAAATCTGAGTTGGAATTTAACTTCCCTTAACTGTTCCCAAGGGAGACAAAGAGAAAGTGGGGAAGCCAAGAGGAAACTGGGCGTCTGGACGAGAAACAAGTTGGAGGTGCAAATCAATGACTGTCTGAAGTGCCCAACTCGTTATCCCACAGCCCAGGGGGTGCACTTGGGCTGAGTCACCTCCTGGTTCTAAAAGGAACCACCAGCCAAATGTGCCACTTCTAACACACTTCTCAGCCTCACTTTGACCACAGAGACAGGGAGCAAGATGTCCAATTTGTATTTACTCTTCTCCCCCAGTGAGCAGTGGGACGAGGAAAAGAGAGGGATGAAGATGGAGTCTATAGCACCAGCTGTCAATGAGAGGGGGCCTGGGTACTGCAGAGAGGAGACACCAGACTGGTAGTAGTCTGCCTTTTACGTGATGCTTCTGTATTTACACCCTAATGGATCCCAGGAAGAATGGCGTGCTGTCAGGAGGGGGACCTCAGTCACCTTTCTTGCCTACCATGTTCCAACTTGGACCACAACTAGCTGGGTGGACTGAGAGGTCCATCTCTGATTCAGCTTTATGAGAACTTTGATTCTCTGGCCAAACGCTTGCTGCTGGTTGGCTGCGTGGGCAAAACAAAGGCAGCGGCGGGGCTGGCAAAGGGCTTGGCTAAGTGGGTTCTTGGCAGA
Source organism: Talpa occidentalis (assembly GCF_014898055.3). Classification (NCBI taxonomy): domain Eukaryota; kingdom Metazoa; phylum Chordata; class Mammalia; order Eulipotyphla; family Talpidae; genus Talpa; species Talpa occidentalis. Next base: position 84,033,435 of record NW_023605305.1, read on the forward strand.
GAGACATGCACACAGAAGGCTTAAAAGGAAGGGCAGGCTCTGCTCTGCTCTGGAAAGATAAACACACTCAACTCTCACATTCTTAGTTCTGTTGATCACTGCACTTAGTTCTGTTGATCACCCCTCTAAGGAGAAAACACACATCATGACATAGATGGGCAGGACGTGGTATTGTGGAAGGACAGCTAGAAGAGGATATTGAAAATCTGAGTTCTCGTTCCAGTTCTGCTACCAAGTTCTCTACCTACTGAGCACTGGCACCCTGCGGGCTCCAGGTGGTCACAGAACTATGTGCCTCTAAGCCTTGGTTTCCTTATCAGAAAAGAGACGTGCTGAGAGCATTTCCCTCCTCTATGTCAAGAGTGTAGCACGTTTTAAGTCTGAATAAAGTCGAGCAATTCTTATGACTACTGGTAAAGCCAGAGGGATATGTGAGCTCTAGGCTACTTCATAGCCCTAACATTAAAAATGTGGTTTGATTCTACTCTGGTGAAAGACAAAGGCTTCTGAGCATACCAGCTAAGAAATCTAGACTCCAAGTTTAGAGAACAAAGCAAGTGTGTGTGGCATCTGTATAAATATCATCTGCAGTGAAGGTTGGTGTTGGCCAGACAAGTGCATGGGCAGGGGATGGCTTGGAAAGCACAGAACACAGAAAGCATCATCACTGTGACTAGGGAGCCATCACCTGCTAAGGCATCTGGGAGCTGCACCTCAGGGATTGGGTTCTAGGTTCCCCTGGCCAGTCACCTCCACTTGGATTATTACTGCCACCCAAATAGTGTTCCTTATAGAGACGCCTACAACAGACTCCATCCACAAATACAGATTCTCACCTACCTTGCTAAAGTCTGGAATGGGGTTTTTCCAAGATACCCTGTGACTGGGCCTCTCCTCTCCCCTCCCTAGCCTAGGACAGGACCATGCATCCCGGCCAGCCCACAGGACAAAGTACACCACTGGAGGGCTCCCCGCGCTTCCAGGTCAGAGAGTGGAAGTCCCTCTGGTAGAAAGTGTCAGTGACCCCATCCACCCTTCTGAGTTACCCAGAGTCCTGCAGACAAGAAGAGCTGGCCCACCTAGGTGGTACCACTAAGTTCTATGGTCTGTTAGAAATTCAAGCATAGACAGTATCCTTAAGCAGACCAAGCTATTCGATTCTAGTGTTCAGACAATACCTACCTCACTCCAGACCAGCATGGTACCGAATATGACCTGCAGCCCGTCAAAGAAATTGTCCCCTATGATGATCACCGTGGCGCCGCCCGTTGTCCATCCTTCACTCGGGCTGATGGCTTTGATACAGGGAGTAGCTGCTTTTCAACACACATGAAAAAAGAAAAGGAGTCTGCTGTTAGAACCAAACGTTAATGATGGGAGACTTGAGAAAAAGAAAAAAAAATCTTTTATCTTCTCACTAACAGCAAGTCCCTCAAGACCTCAGTTATTTCCTAGCTACACTGAGACCTGCAACCTAAGGGTGCAATTTGAGTTTTTAGAAGCATTCTTTTCATTATGTCCATGAAGATTTATATATGCACATATTTTTACCCCAATCTTTTTCAAACCTGAAATCTTATCAGACAAAACATAGAAACAAAATTTATCAAACGTTAAAAATTAAAACAAAAATGGGCAACTTTTCAAAATACTCTGGAAACTTTACAGAATTGTTTCATGATTAAATATACCTCATGAAAAGAAAACCCACAGATTTTTAGATCAACCTTTCTGTACAATGAGAAGCCAAGAAGAGAGGAGGCTGGAGCAAGAACTTAGTCTGGCTCCACACCTCCTATCTGTAACACTAACAGGTCAACATGCCTCATTAAAAATCATGAAGATTTTTTTCAACCAATAGCTCCCATTTTATAGCTACAAAGTATGCAGGTCATGCAGGGTGAATTACGTAACTAAGTAGCTGAGTCAGGGCTCAACTAGAGCCCCATGACCCTTTGCTTTGTAGTCACTCCCAGGAACAAAACCCTACGACTGACTTTTCTCAACATTTCATATCTCTTCTCTTTCCATCATAAATGGCCCTTGGAGATGAGAACTAATTTGAAAATCCTGTGAGTCAAAACAGACTGGAGTTGAACATGCCATATTTCCCCAGAATTGCTGGGAATAAATGTCACTGTAGGATGATGTCTTTGAAATTCCTCCAAAGGCACCCAAGTGCCATCATGGTTGTTCAACTCTGGGATACCACCCTTCTGCCCACGCGATTACTTTTATGAACAGGAACAAAGCAAAACTCTAAAGCATGGGGGATACTGTGCAAGGAGAGAAAATGACATCCTCCTTTTTAATAAAAAGTTTATTAAGTATCCAAGACTCACTTTCCAAGTATTGAAGCCAAAGAGAGCACCAGTTAATTTTAACGGGAAAAAATTGGCGAAAAAATTATTGGACTTTGTCGAATTTGGCAAAATGTCCTCCTTTAACTTTTGCAAGAAGAAAAGAAAACATTAAGCCCAGCCCAGTGGGACCCCGGCTCACGCGCCACCGCACAAGCACGAAGGACGTGGTTTGATTTTGATTCAAATTCATCTTATAAAATTGCACAGAGAAATTTGGATATATCCAAACTAAACATTTCACATTGGCTGAACTCAGCAATGCATTTACAACTAAAACTGGGCAGTTTTGATGCCTTTTCTCTCCTCCATGTTCTCCCCCAAACAAAATAGTCAAGAAAAGGTAAATGATTCATAACTTGAATATTCTTGTCCCATCCTTTACACACATACAGAGGTGACCAATGTTCCCAGCACTTTTTCTTAAACAAATTTTTTCTTTAAAAGAGAAAATATCTAAATGCATGATTGAAGACTCTCAAGCCAAGGTAGGACATGACAAGGAGTCCAGGCCACGTCTAAGAGAAACAAACTCCATTTAGCAACTGTGTAAAATTCTTCAGCTATAAGCAGCGGGGAAACATTCTAGTTAATGTTTCAAAATTTCAAAATTTTGCATTTTTAGCTCAGTGTACTTGGCTGCTAGCTTGCAGTAGAGAAGGTGCTGCCCTCTCCCCAGGTGCTCGGGAGAACAGCTATTGGTTTGACTGAACTGGTCTCAAAAGCATCCTGCCTGATAGGTCAGTGTGAGTCCCATGGTATTATCATTAAGTCTAGACCCTGAGATGACCCTCAGAAACCACAAAATGGTCTGGCGTTCATATCTGTATGAGTTGGAGATTGCTTTTTACTTTTTTAAATTTTATTTTTTAATCAGGCAGGCATCTGGTCTTCTCCTGACTTTCTCACCATTGCATAAAGGAAGCAAAGACTTTCCTACAGGCAAGTTTTACAATAGCATCATAAAGACCTGCTGGCTTTGCACTTGACACCCCATCCCTTTTTTACAATTGTCTATTTTGTAGAATACAAAAGGCATATTAAGTGTGTGTGAGGTATGTGTGGTGTGGGTATGGTGTGTGGGTATGTGGTATGTATGGTGTGTGTATGTGGTTTGTGTGTGATGTGGGGGAGTGTGGGGAGCTTATGGTGGGGAGTTTGCATGGTGTGGGGGGTATATGGGTGTGTATGTGGGGGTGTGAGGTATGTGGGGGGTGGGGGACATGTGGGGTGTATGTAGTATGTGTTGTGTATATGTTTGCACGTTCATGCGCTTTCAGGCATTTCCTAAGAGAGTTATCACATCCTATGAGCAACCATCCAGAAACAAAGTCACATGTCAGCTCATGAGAGGACAGAGAGTACTGAGCTTCTAGAGATGAACTGATGCTACAAGATAGGACACCATCTTTAAGTTTTTAGAGAAAAAATTCCATTAAAAAAACACACACACGGGCCTCCCCTGGTGGCACAGGCAGTTGAGCACTGCGCTGTGAAGCTGTCCGCAGCCTCTGCAGCGCCAATTCAATCCCAGCCGGCTGGTGAGGGCCCCACATGGCACAGCAGACCTCTCCTGACTCGCCTGCAGCTCCCGTCAGCAATGTATTTCAGTCAGTCTGCCTGTTCTGTTCCCCGTCTGTCTCTGGTGAATCCTCTTACCCTCCCGCGCATCTGGCCTGTACCCCGGTTCTTGTATAAAATAAATAAATATTTTTTAAAAAGCCAATCGATAAAAACTTTCATTAACACACACACACACACACACACACACACACACACACTACGGGGGTGGGGCAGGGAAGGAGGGATTAGGGTCAAAATAAGAAGGGTGGGAATTGTATGGGGACTATAACCAAAATAAAAATTCTTATATTGTGCAAAAATGAAAAATGATGTAAAAAATATACAAAACACACACACACACACACACACCCATCAGCCCATCCCTGCACAGAGATAAGATTCCATTCTTAGAACAGTGGCATCATGCAGCCCTTTCTACCTTTAGATTTCAATGTTTCTAAATGCTCCTAATCATCCTTATGCCATATCACTTCTGAGAGGATGCTCTGTGGTACTTTTCCACTGGGAAGTTTAGAAAATATGTAAAGCAACAAAGTCTGTTCCACCAAGAGAGGGGTGCATAGTAGATGTTTCTGGCACTTAGTACCTGGAGGTCAAGGATGCTAAGTATCCAACAATATAGTCCACTCACCAATATAGTTCCCTCGAGTGAACACTCTAATATGTCAATAATGGGGTAAAAAGCACCACGAGTAGCTATATGGATCAGGCCCAAAAGCACATGTTAAAGAACTCACATTCATACGGACCAAGGCCAGAAGCCCCAGTGAATACAGAGGCTTAGGGTCTCTGAGGGAGCCTGAGATGGCCGCTCAGAATTGGGGAAGCCACTGGACATGGTGGAGACACTGGGGGGTCATAAAACACACACCCTGTCTCAAGATGGGAGCTGCCACTAGGCTCCAGGCCTTGATGACTCCACACAGGGGCAGTTCTATGTTGTCTGCTCTTCTGATCTTTCCAAAGAAGCCAGAAACCCAGGGTTTTATGTGAAACTTTCCCAATCTTAAGTGTTGGCAACTAATTCAGTACTTCTTTTTTTTTTTTAATAGAGGCATGTTTTATTTATTTTATTTGTTTGTTTGTTTTGTTTATACATGCACTGGGTACAGTCAGAAGCGCGGGAGGGTGAGAGAATTCACCAGAGCCAGAGCGGGGAGCAGAGCAGGCAGAAGGACCGAAGTACACTGCTGAGGGGAGCAGCGGGCGGCAGGAGAGGTCTGCGCGCCATGTGGGACCCTCCTCCGGTGGCCGGGGAGCATCCGGGGATCGAACCGGCGCCGCAGAGGCCGGGGGCAGCTTCGCAGCCCAGCGCTCAACCGTTGCACCACTGGGGAGGCCCTAATTCAGTACTTCTTAAAAAATGTGTAAGCTAAACAAAATGTTTATGGGCTAGATGTTACTCCCAGAGCACCATTTTATACTTTTATCCAAATCACAAACTTGCCAGACTAAAAGCAGGACAGGAAACACTCGCCAATGTGACCCCGACCGCAGGTACCCAATAATCGTGGCATTACGGACAGTAAGAAAAATTCAAGAGTGTAGGTGACCCAACAGGGAGTGAGTGGTTAAATAAATTATGACACATCCATGCTATAGAATATGAAGAGTGTCATGAGAAGGGATGAAAAACATTTCTATAAACTGACATGGAAAGATGTCAAAATATGTTAGTAAGTGAAGAAAGCAATTTACAGAATAATGAATAGTGTGATCCCGCTTATTTAAAAAATGATACATATGAGCCTGTGTATGCTCGCGTATGCATGCACGCAGCTCTGTGTGACTCAGTATGATGGACAAAGAGCTGGAAGGCTGTGCACCAACTGTCCCCAGAGGGTCCTGATGAAAAAGCAATGTGACTGGGGTGAAATTGACGGAAAAGGGAAGCTACCTATAGATATCTATAGGGCCTCAGTTTTGTCCATGAGTGTATAACAAGGGAATAGGCTATAATAATAAAAAATTAAATAATAGCAGAGCATCTCATTCTCAGAGATAAAGGTGGTACTTTTTAGAATAAATTGATGCTAACTTAAAATAGAATAAAAGCTGAGACAGACCCTGAGTGTCCCCAGCCCCCCAAGTCCCCTTTCTTTCTTTCTCATGATGTTGTCTCTAAGAAAACTCAGAAAATCTGAAGCTTGTCACTGACTTGCTTTTCTTTCAGTCAGGACATCCAGAGCAACACAGAAGCCGACAAGAAAGGGGCGTTTGTGACAGTCAACCATGGACGTGTGCCCGGGAATTCCAAGGTGAACAGATTTACAGGGGCGTTCGATCCAGCTAGGGAACATAATAATCCATATAATTCTTATCTCCAAGAAAACATTGGGAATGGGGGAGGAGGATTTGAAGATAAAACCATTTTACTGGCAAATTCTTGATTTGATGAATAAAAGTGTCTTTCTTCCTCACCCATGAATGTTCACGTGCCGGAGGTCCACAAGACGGCACAGCCCTGAGTTCTAAATCTCATCAAAAATAAAAGTTTTGGGTTGGGTTGAGGGTTGGTTTTTTTTTTTTTTTTTTGGTCTTTTTTTTTTTTTAACCTCTCCCCCACCCCCAACAGCCACCAAAGTAGAGATTTTCCTTCCTTCAAACTATGACAATAACATGATTACCCCACCACGGTTTAGCATAATGGCTCTGAAACGCTCGTGGCACATCGCAGAGTTAAAGTGGAAATTATTAGGTAGCTCTTCTTTGTTATAATAATGATCACTCCACAAATAAAAGCTCTTCTCCCAAAGGTACTGCAAGGCACAAAATGCTAATTCTGAAGATTATGTGTGCGCTTTTATTAAATATTACCATGCCCTGCCTGTTTGAGGGCTTCTCCGCTCTGATTGTTTTATGAGTACCATGTTAATGTCATTCCCATCTTGCTAGCAGCAGGCACACATTTTAGCGTTTGTATGAGAGTTGATCAAAGGCCACGTGCTGGGGGAATTGCTGAGAAAACACGGACCAGCGATAAAAATCTAACAGATTAATTGGTTTAAATTTCATTTCAGGGCGTTGAACTTTGGCTCAGGACTCTAAGACTACACCGTGAGTCAGGGCCTAATTACCAGATTTCCAATTTGCTTCTGAACAATGGTCATGAGGAGGGAAAGACAGGGAAGACGGGGGAAAGGGAAGAAAGAAACTGCTCAGGTTCAGTCCATATTTAACAACTAACGCTCTGTGTGCAGACAATGGCACTAGGGGACATTTGCTGTCACCTGCTGTACCTCCAGAGCCCTGATATTTCCTTCCAGTCACCACGGATAGCCGGAGAAATTAGAGATACCCTCAGCAGTTGAAAATTTTCTGATTTACAGAATCAATAATACAAGATTCCAGGGCCTGCTGGTGCACATTGGAAGCATCTTTATTAGCGAGGTGAATTTATATGCTGGAATCGCACCTCGGCCTCCAATAGAAATGATCTATTTCATTGATAGAGAGCGAGGGCAGGAGAGACATGTTTACCTCGGGGTTTATGGGTGGCCCTGGGAATAAGGGTTAATTGAGCTCAGAGGTGCTGCCCATTGAGGTGAATTAGTGGTGTGTGCAGCTATCAGCAGGGTCTGGGGCTGCTCTTACTTTTGCCTCTGAAATCTCTTTGTGTCATGATCAATACCTCTCTTGTTTGGGTGAGCTAGATGGACGACCTGGGCACAGCACTGATCATCCCTTATCCCCAAAATGAGGCTTTCGCGACAGTTGTGTCCCATTAAGGAGGCCTCATTAGTGATGCACTGTCTGGGGCTTTTCTCCATTCCTGCATTTAAATACGCTGGGGAAACAGCTCTCCATCAGTTGGTAAAATGGACAAATTTAGCCATGTCCTAATCCCATTCTATATCTCGAGATGAAATTCCACTGGAGTGGACTTTAGGTTATTTTCCATTTCCAGTGGTTGACATATGAAAAGATGTCAACTCTTCTTTCCAGCATTCTCTTAACCAGAGTTCTCGATGAATGGGCATTTCTCAAGAGTGCATAGGATGCTTATTATAGAGATGAAGATGCTGGCACCAGTCCTTACTGAGTTCAGAGTAAAGACAGACAGATGCAATTCTGTGAAGTGGATTTTAGCTTCCTGAGTAATTCAAAATTTGCAAATAGGCAAGAGCTGAGCTGTTTAAATCCCACCCTCCCACTCCAGCAAACTGGAAGCAGTCCCTAACCCTGTCTAAGTCACTGACCCCTCTAGCAGTCTTTGCCACCTGGGCGCCTACTTCACAGACTTCTGTCAAAAGGCATGACGTCTACTTGTGTTTTGTGGCTTTCGTAGGAGATAAGCACCAAGAATGCTAGTTGCTGCTATCACTGTTACTGTTAGCACCAGTGCCCCATTAACCTGAGCTGATTTACTACAATACCCTATGGTCTCACCATTCTGGGTTATGCTGTTTATTGTAAAACTTTCCTAGGAACTTCCACTGCAGCGACCTGCAAATAGAGCCAGCTCAATTTACTGAAGGATGAACCTGGTGCTCATCCTTCCAAAGCAGAATGTCTGTTGAAGACTCTCCTTGGCCTGGAATGAATATTAATGGTGATCTTTTCAGAAAAGAGGAACTGACTTTTATGTTGTTGTCCCAAATTTCAGAGACTTGGCAGAAGAGGTTGCGAAATGCATGAGCTCAGCTCACCCGACAGGACACTTGTGACCCCATAAAATCTCAGGCCTCCGTCCCTGTATCAGCCTGGGTGGGGAGAGGCTGTGCTTGGGAGCAAGCCCGCAGCCGAGAATGACGGGGACACCGAGTACCCGCACTTGGACCCAGCACACAGACATCCTCTCTTCCTGCTGAGTCTGAACTGTTGTTTTTGCTGGGGTTTTGAGAGAAATGATGACTTTCCTGACAACTCACAGCCCAGGAGCACCAGCTCTGGCTTCCTGTGATTCCAACCGCCAGCTGCCCCTTGCCAGCAAGGAGGACACTGAAGGGGGACCAGCCCTCCAGATTTTCACCACGTGCAGGAGGCAAATCTATTCTGGGCTTGCCTACGCGCCAAGTGGGGTCCTTAGAAACAGCAGCAGTCAGAATGCCTGTCCTGAACCCTGGCAGCAGTGTGTGCCAGCTTCCCTTTCAGAAAGCTACCCTTCCACTATTGGTCAGCTAATCAACAAGCAAACTCAACAGCTCCTCATTCAAAGGGCAGCAGTTTCATTTTAACACTTCTTTTCTTGCTTTAACTTGCACTACTGGATTTATTTCTGCCTTCCTTTATTTTTCTTTCAGTAATTGCTGTATGCAGCTAAGCATTTTATAATGTATTAGAGTTTTTATTTTGTTTTGTTATTGGTCTGCACTGATTGCCCTATCTCTGGCATATGTAGATATGACTTGGGAAAGAATCATGTATTTATATATATACATGCATATATATACATACACACATATGTGTGTATATGTGTGTGTGTATATATATATATATATATAAAGTATATATATACTTTGGAAGAAAAGATGAATATATATATATATATATTCATCTTTTCTTCCAAAGTGACTTCATTTGGCAAGAAAGCCCTTTGCTTTGACAGAATTTAACGAACTGGAGAGAAAAGAGTAACTCAGTCACTAGATGGAAACGTATTCAACAGCCCTCTGCATCCAGCAAAGCTCACAAGTCACAATATCTAGGTGTATCTAGCCTCAGTGCCATTGCTAAGTTCCCAACATGCCATTTGCTAAATATAGTGCAAGCCAAATTGTAGCTACTTCCTGTTTATTTTGCAGCTTCTTATTCTATTCCAAATTAGCAAAATGCATCAACCATCAGTGGACACAGTACCCAAGCAAGGAAAAAGCAGAAACCCTGGAGACATGAACACTCCAGGCCAGTACTTTTGGATTTCTCAGTGTGTCTAGCTGAGATCCAGAAATGCATGCAGGTTCATGCACAAAATTATTGAACAATTTAGCAGTGAGAAATCCTGACAATTTGATGCATCTCTAACTTATAAATTGCACTTCAAAGACTTGAAGGCTTTTTGATTTGCAGACACCCAACACAGCATTGTTTTATAATATGCAAAAATTACTTGTTAAAAACATTTGGGATGTTTGGAACTTTATACCTCAAGAAAGTGTGAATGCACTATTCTCCACCTCATGGTTGATTTGCCAAACCCAAAATTAAAATGTACAATATATTAACCCTAGAGCAGTGATGGTAAATGCAACCATGAGTTTTGTTTAGCCTGTCTTTCTATGATTATCAGGTATACCAAGGCAAAGCTACGGGGCAGAGTTAGCATGGCATGTGGGGGAAACCCCACCATGAATTACTCATGGATCCAATGGGGATATTTGTTGCAACAATAGTAGATTCACTTGTCTCCAATTATGGATAAGTAAATAATTCTTCTCAGCAAGAAGTTTCCTGCACAAGATTATTTTTGCCCCACTTCTATTTATTATACTGGTGGAAGGAAAGTTCTAGGTCTGAAAGTCGGGAAGAAAGGGAAATGAAAACAACTTTCCAGAAAAGGGCACCCGATATTGTAAAAAAGAGGAAACAATTTTTAGGTTACAAAAGAAAAAAAAAAACCCACAGGCTGCTTCAAGGAATATTCAAGTCTCTATTCACAAGCAATCTTCCCGGGCCTAGAAAATCATAAAGTCAAATATGAGCAAGTCTAGTGGAAAATCTGTGACGTTAATCTTGGCGGGCCTTGTCGTTTTAACAGGTCTTGAATGTGTGTGCTGGATTACCCAGATGGCGGTGCAGGAATCAGCCTGATAGGATTAAACCTTTACACTGAACTCTGCTCCATCTGTTAGCTAAGGTTTGTCTTTCCTTATCTGAATATGAATTTTTAGTCTCCTTGCGTCTGGAAGCCAGACTCAATTCCACATTAAACACACAGATGCTTACAGATAGTCTAACATTTCATTAGTTAGTCTCCATGAATATCAGCTTGCTCTTTTTCTAGAAAATGTTTTTTTGCTAGGAAGGAAATTTAAAGTATGTAGAATCTGCTTTGGGGGTGAGTGGGTCTTGTCTTTTTCTTCCTATGAATTCTAGAACTCAATTCACTGTCCTAATAGGGGTTTACATCGGTGTTTGTCCAAAAAGATGAAAGGGAAGACCTGGTGCCTGGTCTTCAGAATCTGGCTGTAAGAATAGATGACACAGATTTTTTGACTGAATGAACAATCCAAGCAGAAAATATTCACATGTGTTTGATTTTTTCTATTATGAGAGGGTTGGTATTAACCAATACTTGATAATAACTACACCTGCCTTTTCTATCATCTTTGTTAGGTTTTCCATATTTTTTAAAAGATTTATTTATTTATACAAGCACTGGGGTACAGTCAGAAGCGCGGGAGGGTGAGAGAATTCACCAGAGCCAGAGCGGGGAGCAGAACAGGAAGACTGACAAAGTACACTGCTGAGGGGAGCAGCAGGCAGTAGGAGAGTTCTGAGCACCATGTAGGACCCTTGCCCAGTGGCCGGGGATCAAACTAGCGCTGTAGAGGCTGCGGGCAGCTTCACAACCCAGCGCTCAACCACTGCTCCACTAGGGAAGCCCCGGTTTTCCATATTTTTAAGGAGTCTTTACAGAGGTGGCAATAAGTCAGTTTCCTCTTGAATGAACTGGGCTGACTTCTTTTTTGCCCCCTGTGGACACACAGGCTCTCCTCACCTTATTGCTCTTCCCTGTGTGGCATGTTTCACAGGTTCAAGGGCTGATAACCCTCCATCCGGCAAGTCTGCCAGCACCATTTTTCCAATAGCATGTGCTTGCTTTCTGTCTCTGTGTCAGATTTCATTAAAGTATGTACAATATTTTGTAGACATCATACTACTGCACACTTAAGAGACAAGATTAGAGTGTAAACATAACATTTATATGCACTGAGAACCCAAACAATTCACATGACTCACTTTATTGCATTGCTGGTTTGACTGTAGTGGTCTGGAACAAACCACAGCATCTCTAAGAGGTGCCTGTATTCCTAGCAGCAATGATATATTCATCTCTCAGCTGAAAAACTTTGACTTGGGGCACATTTTAAGACAGAGGCAGGTATGTTATCTAGAGCCTGGCAACAGATTCTGGGTTTTCTAACCATGTGACAAAGGAAGGAAGGACTGACTCTGACTGCTGGGCATGGGGGAAAAAACAAAAAGTAACTAAGTTGCCCAAAAGAGGGATCTTTTAGAATACTACTTAGTGGCTTGTAGAAGGTGATTTTCAGAAGTCCTGGATGTGTGCCACACTCCTGGAACCTCAGTCTCACTATCCAGACTACTCTGATTATCGAGCAGGGCTCCCTTGCTTTCAACGGTTCCTTTCATAATACTGGCTCTTGGCTTTATGCCAGGATGATGAACCATCAAAAAATACAGGTTCAACTTATGGAAACAACCTCAGTGTGAAACAACAGAGGAATGGATAAAGAAGTAGTAGTATATACACCATGGAATATTATTCAGTCATCAAAAAGATGAACTCTTACTATCTTCAAAAACACAGATGGAACTGGAGGGGATGATGTTAAGTGAAATAAGTTAGAAGGAGAAAGAAAGATGTCAGATGATTTCATTTATATGTGGAATATGCAGCGATAAAACAAAAGAACAGACAAAACCAAAACAAAACTTAGAAATCCCCCACAGAGGGATGGTGGTAGGTGGGAAGTAAAGGGGGAGGGAACCCAATGGTCCATTTGGAGGATTATGGGAGCTTTGGTGGCAGGTGTGGTAACATGCATCTGAAGAAGTGTGAACCTATTCCTCTAAATAATTTATGGTATTGTAAACCCACATTATCTCAATTAAAATTAATGCCTTTTTTTAAAAGAATACTAAGCTTTAATAGGGCGAGCATAAGAACATTTATTTATTAGCCATATAAAATATGTCAGGTACTCATGCACATTTTGTTCTCTATGTACAATAAAAATAATTATGATAATGATTTTATATATACATACACACATGGGTATACTACACACACACACACACACACGAGGCTTTTCTACATGCAAGTTCGCTTATTATATTTAAGCAGTGCCCTTTAATGGACAATTAGGGAGCAGAGAGCAGTAAAACTTCCCATCCCCAGCAAAGATGAACTATGCTTACCAGTAGGAATATAGATAATAACATCTTCTAAAATCTATGTCTTTGGATCCTTTATTGACAAGAATTCTAGCAGGGTGATAAGTGGTGGTTTCCTTTTTGAAAATTGGTGGTCCTAAAAGATGAAGCCAGCTCTACATCATCTCTCATAAATTGAATACACTCACAAACACAGCCTTCCTGCCTGTTCTCCAAGTTTTATCCTGCACTAGGGTGCCTGACCAGATGACCAAGGCCATTATTTACACCTCCTTTGCCCAATACATATGGAAGTTAATTTTTCATTAATTAAAAGTATAAAAATATCAATTATTCCCTTGGTCAAACTAGCCACATTTCAAGTGATCATTACCTACTTGTGACTAGTGACAATCAAAGTTACAAACAGCACAGGATAGGACAATTCCATCATCCCAGGACATTCTACTGTATCTAAGGATAAGGTTTAAAGAACTGAGCTTGTACTTGACCAAAAATAATCTGAGCTACCATTTGTGAGGTGTCTTCCATATTCCAGGAGCATTAAGAATAAATAATCATGAATCCTTCCAGCAAGAGTCAGAGACTAAATGCTAGCAGGATCAGCCTAGAAGGTAAGTGAATAAAATGGGCAGCAGCATGGACAACGGGATGACCAAGTCGACTATGAAACCAACAGCCTATTCAAAATGGATACCACATCTCAGTTTGACCTAAGTGATACCATTTAAGGATATGGGTCAGACCCTACCACTTCTTCTGATTATAAAAGGAATTTGCAAATCCAGACTTTTCCAAGACAATCTCTGTTTCTAATTGTCAGCAACAAATATGTCATTTCTGGATGTATTATGCAAACCGAACCTACATACAGCTGAGAGCTGGGTTCAGACCATGACCTGGTCCACCAGGGTCTGTAGCTCACATCAACCCTTGCGGGGACAAGAATCATCTCTCAGTTATTAGCTTCAGCCATCACACAAGGAATACTGCCACTGACTCATCCAAAAATAAACACAAACTAGGGCCACTGCCGGCTCTGCTTTATATTGTTTGAGGTCTCTCCCAGAGCAACTGACAGTCCCCACCCAGCGTTACTCTGCTTTGCTGCAATTTGCTATAAGCAGCTTGGAAGACGAGCTTTCTGCTCCTGAAGGATTTCTACTATCATCAGGCAAGACAGCATAGATAGTGACTTTTTAAGGAAACTGTGTTTTGAATATGAGCAGCATCTAAACATCAACCTTGCCCGACCTTCTTCGTGCCTTTCAGAACAGTGATTCTTCTTTTCCTTCCACTATCCCACAGAAGCTGCCATGGCTCCATATTCGAGTGGACTTTAATTCCTGAGAGCCTTGTCATTTTGAGCCAATTTCCCCTCCTCCCTGACACATGCGGTGACATTGTGCTTCAGGGTTTGCTATAACATGGTGTTTCCCCGCAATGATCAGTGACATCACAGGCACGAATGTGCCACACACAGAGCAAAGACAAGTGGGCACTCCACTTCCAGGAAAGCACCACAGAGGCTGGAAGTCTGACTGCAGAACCCACCTATGGGGGCAGGGGGCCCAATGGACTGTGGTGGAGGACATGGGGGCTCTGGAGGTGGTGCATGGTGTGGTGACATACATCTGGAGAGGCGTGAGCCCATTCTCCTAAATCACAAACAGTTTTATAAATCAAAGTTACCTTAATTTTTTAAAAAAGTACAAACAAAACAGAAAGCAAGGTGCAAAAAAAAAAATGCACCTTTCATTAATGTCATTTAAAGATGAAGACAGACAGACAGACACACACACACACACACACACTTGCCACTTTGGGACTCGTTTCTTCTACTAGATTATTAATCATGTGTTAAATTCCACCTACATATCAAAATCCAGATTAACTGTCCAGATAGGTCTTCTACATGAAATTACTACTTTCTATCTACAAAACACCACCCCATCTGTGAATGCCTTCCTGTCTTTTCCATTCTTTTTTTTCCTCTTTTTTTTAATTTTTAATATATTTTTACATTATTGTTCATTTTTTTTTAATTTTATTTTTATATTCCCCATACAATTGCAACCCCCTTATTTTGATCCCAATCCATTCTTTCCCCGGCCCCCACCCCCCATAGCGTGTCTCTGGTTCATGTTGTTTGTTGATTTTGATTTTTTCTTTCTTAGAGTTATTCTTCTTCCTGGTCCCTTATTTAGGTTTTCTAGATTCCTGCTATGAGTGAGACCATCCGGTATTTTTCTTTTTCTTAAGTCTTTTCCATTCTTTAGTCACTTCCTGCACTGGACCATTTCTTGTGTGCATGCGTGCGTGTGTAGGTAGGTAGCTGGGCAGGCATGGATGTCTGCAAATCAACAGATTCTTTGCAGGCAGGGACCTCATCCACTCATAAGCCAGACAGATGCACCGTGTGCTTAACCAATACCAGAGAACTAATGAGCACCATTAAGTTTTCGAAGGCTTTTCCCACACATGATCTCAGCCGTCCTTTATATCATCCGTGGGCAGTTGGCAAGCAGGTGCTATTGTCAGTTGCACTTTACAAATGAGGTAATTGGATAGCAGAGATTCTCTTGAACTCGAAACTTTGAGAGTCCATATTAGTTGACAAAATTGAATATTTAAAACACCCACACTACCTTTCAATTTTGGCATTTATCTGAAATCTCTGCTCAGTTGGCTAAAAGAGCCACTTCAAGCATGTCAACACAGCCAAAATCCCATAAAATCTTATTTGTGCAAGTCCTAATTCCCAAGACAGAGGGTGGATATTTATTAACTTTACAGAAAATTACTACTCTATTTCCCGGTGAAGTTATTTTCCCCCTAAGACTCAGCCTCACATATGAATTGTAGTAAAATTTCTCTCTACCTTCTTCTATTTCCAAGTTTAAAAACTGGCATCCTAGAGCAATGGCACAGGTGCCAACTAAAACACAGGGGCGTTGACCACGGTCAGGCTCCCCGGCACAGAAGCCTCTCTATTGTTACGGGGCGGGCTGCTGAGCTCACCGGCGGGCTGACATCTAGCACAGATCCCATACAAGTGACAGCAACACCATGGAATGTGCATGTTCAAGTGCAGGGCGGTCCCCCTAACTTGCCCTTCAGTCTGGACATGATCCATCTCAATGGTGTTCACCACAGAATTTTGTGCATACAGAGAAAATAATAAAAGTTTAGTGGTTAATAGGTCCTCCTAAAACAGTACCTGACTAACATCTTCCCCAACTTGTTTTTTTTTTTTTTTCATTTGAGTAAGAAGATTGGATTCCACAGGGTTTGCCTAACCAAATCAAAAAGGGTTTGATAGAATTCTGCCAAAATTGAAATTTAGAGGAATCTGAGGTCTGACTTTATAGATCTTTGCTCATCATAGTTACTGGAAGAACACAGCTGGTCTGATGATTCAGCCAGAAGATTTTAGCAAAGAATGACCAAAAATACATTTTCCTCTTATACAAAAAAAAATTAAAAAGACACAATACACTGGCCCTCCTGGCTGCAGCCCCTTCCCCACAGACCTACACGTGATATAACTAAAACCATCAGCCTCGGGCCCAGCACAGAGCAAGCACTCAGTATATGTCAGTTTCCCAATTGCGGCCAAAAGTGAAGTAGATCAAGAATAATAAGGAACTAAAATCCTCGATTTGTACTAACCACACTCACTTTAATCATTTCTCTAAATAGCAGCCCGTCTGTTATGACTTGCATCTATTTTGCATATGCTTGTCTCTTGATATTTCCACACTTTGCCCCAAGGTGGATGAAAGAGACCGATGTGCTGAGAGAGGCCCCCACGCTGTCCTCCTGCCCCCCAGAACCACAGGGGGCGGGGGGGGCCTGAATGTGGGTTGGAACAACTGGTGTCCTGCTGATGGCAACCGTCCATTAAATAAACCAGCCACACAGGAGCATATGTTCGCATATAAAATATTGATTAATCCCGCAGATTGGGATAAAAATATATTAGAACTTAGGTTCCACTTTCATACTTAGCAGTCAGATGAGCACTCAGTCCATTCAGATCTATTTCTGTGCCCTGTGGCCTCCGGAGTGTTACTTCTGTCTTTCGCTTTTCTTTTCCTTCTCTGGTTACCGTCTGGTCTCCCATGTCGGGGTCTCTGTGCTGACTGACCAGCAACATACGGCAAAGCAGGACTTTAATTACTGGGTCATCTCGCAGCCAAGGTGCCCAAGGCAGGCTGGCAGAAAGTCCTCAAGTCGGACAATCCGTGCCTCACATTTTCTCTTGCTCCCTGCAGGTCAATCTCTTTTCTGTGTGAGGATGAGAATATCATGCTGATGGCATCGTGTTCATCTGATAAGGATGATGATCACCTAATTTCTATAAAGTTTCATTTCTGTCCGCCGAGTATTTCAAGTTGCAGGGCTGGCACGGGGAGATTGAGATGGGGTGCCCGATAGCGTGACGTGATACCAGGATTTTTTATCCTAACCCAGAAAAGCACCTTCCCGTATATCAGGGCACATGCCAGCTAACTGGCCCTGGGGATTTAGCACAGTCCTGGCTTTTCAATTGGCCTTTGAGTAACGCTGTCAATTTGCTTCCATTGAACCAGGAATTATATTACATGATCAAATGGCAGGAGAATTTCTCTCCACCTCTGAAGTCCAGCGTGAGGGGATTAGCACGGACTCAACAATGACAAAGAACAGCGTGATGACTGTCTTGTGCCAGCTACTCAGAACCCCCAATGCTGCAGAACAGAGGCCTAATTCTTGTTCCATTCAGCCACAGCCAACTCTGAGGAATGGCCTCAGTTTCCCTCATTTGCTAAATGGAAAGGATAACAGTGGCGCCCCCCTCTGGCTGGTGAGAGAATTAAAAGAGCGGCTACAAAGTGAAACTAATGGTAGCACATCTTCAAGGGCTGCTATGGTAACAGCATGTTTGGCAGCGCCCTGTACAAGCTGGCCCCCTCCTGGGCAACAGTCCGATTAGCCTGTGGTTAAGAAAATACACTGGATCTCTAGCTCCAACCTATGGGAAACTTGCAAATTTATTTTCTCAAAACTGGAATCTCAGACCTAACACACCTTCCTTATTGGCCTTCCCCCAAGCTTCTAATATTTGGTCCCCACGTGGATTTCTGAACTTGCTCCCCCCACCTGTAAAAGGCTCTCTCCCCTTTATTTAATTAGATGCTACTCATTCCAATTTTAAATTTGAAGTGGCCCTGATGCTTCTAACTCAGCCGAGTCCCCTTGTTTTAACCTCGCTTAGCCGACTGTGTTTCTGCTCTAGAGGGTTCAGCCTCGTCACAGCATCAGTCCTTCTACATGCAACTATATGCTTAATGTCAACACATAAATACACACCCGTGACTAGATACCACATCATGTCAACAGCTGGTCCCGCCTTGCTTAGTTTCCCTGCATCTCTGAGGTCTTATTGAGTGGCCAGGCACTCCTCAATGGCTGAGTGAAGAAGCAACCGAATGAAGGAAGACTTTTCAGAGATGTGGAGAGACTAAGGACCGATACACAGTAGCTTCAAAGTAATGATTCATTACACACTCCAGTGTGTGGGTCCACACTGGGCCTCCTTCATGAATGAGCAGCGGCTGCATGAAATCAGCTTTCCAGGGACTGATTTGACCCCCATTCCAGCAGCAAACACTCCATTCTCTTGGGGGGTTTAAATGAGCACCAGTAAGCTCCCCCAACCATGGGCTGTCATCACGCCAGGTGGATCTATTGACAGATGTTAAGGTTAGGAGGAAGGGTAGCAACCAGATGAGAAAACACAGCCCCTCCTTCCGGAGGTACCAGCACTTCCTGTCTTTAGGCCTCGCTGGTTCCTGCCTACCCAGCCCCTCCCCCATGCATCAGTTTCAACACGGTTGCTGCTCTTTCTGCCATTTGAACTCAAATCCTATCTGGAAAATTGATGGGCGATTTCTGTCCCTGACAACACAATGTCAGCTTTGCTCAGTGTCCAGCTGGCTCAGTATATATTATCATAATGCACTGCCTGGGTGGACCCCGGCTCATTCTCTCCCTGGACAGGAATCCCCCTGTACACAGTATTCCTGCCCGTTGATATGCATATTTAAAATTAAAACAGTTAACAGCTTGGGAGATGATTTGATTTTTAAAGTCCTAGCAGGGAGCTAAGCCTATTCTAGTGGTAAACTGAGCAAAAAAGGCTTTCTTCTAAAAAGGCATATTTGAATCTTGACAAAAATGTTTCCCAGGGTCCTCTGCTGTTTCCTGGTGACTTGCGAGAATTATTACTTCCCCCCAACTCTCAGTCCTCTAAAACAGTTTCCCAAAACTTTGGGCAAGGTTTTGGTCCACTCCGTAATGCTGATGGTATGAATGCCTTAGTAGGATTGCCTTGCTATCTGTGCTTAGACAGCCTGTTTCTTCAATTTAGGCTTGCCCTAAGTAGTAAGGGCTGAGATTACAACTTTGGATGTTTTGATTTTTGTTGTAGTTGCTGCCACTCCTGCTGTTCTTTCTTTGTTTTGCTTATGCTTTACAATAGACACAGAACTCTTAAAAATGTTTTTCATGCTTCCCTGCCATCACCTAGAAACACCTCTCATACGGCATAGGAAACCCAGCCTAAAAGTTGCTGGCAAACTACCAAGAGATACAGCTTCTGGCCACCCCCCCACAATAGGAGCTCAGAGAGGAGAATGTTGGGTGAGGGGCCCCTAAGGAGCAGGAGGCCACTTTATCTGGGTGGGTTTTCCAGGCCTCTTGCAGCCCATGGTTGAACTCTGGCACAGAAGCTCAAGGGGAAGGAGGCTGGCCTAAATCTGCCCTGTGGAATGGCCATCACCTTGGCATTTGGGTGATGGTTTGATTTTTAAAGTCCTAGCAGGGAGCTAAGCATATTCTCTGCAGCCCCTCAGCAAATAGAGGACCCCTCACAGCATTGGCTGAGCTCAAAGAGTAAATCATTAAAACTTTAAGGACCCCCCATGATTGATGAGGAAGCCAAGGCCCAGAAAAATGTGCATCTGTCCTGGAGGTCACAGAGCAAAGCAGTGGCGGGGCTAACAATTTCTGTGAGTGTATCAGAAATTGTTAGAACAAACAGAAATGTCTCCAGTACAACCTCTAGCTGCTGCCTCTAGGCATCTCATCTTCAGAAGGTATAGGACAAAGTAAACCTCATACAAAAATGAGTCAATGTTAATAAATGCAGTGAGGCTCTGAGGTCAAGAGGGAGAAGGAGCCAGAAAGGGAAAAGCGCTGGGGCAGGGGGTTGATTTTGGAGTTCCGTTACCCATTACCACTAAACTTTCCGTTTATTTTTCAAAACATTTTTGCCATGTATAACAAAGTATTCACAATACTGGGGGATGGGGGTGAAGGTTTAGGATCAATCCATAGATGCTTCCATTTGCATATTCACACCCTTAGACTCCTATGAAATTTTCAATTGCTAGAAACTCCTGGGGTTATATATGCAGAAAGGGGAAAGAAACCCTGGGCTTGGTTTGGAATAATCAGTGATACAAATCAACACAATTGGAATTACGATGCTTTTGTAAGCAAATGTGGGAGGACTATGGGTGCAGGGGGCAGGGGGTGGTAGCCTGCATCTGACGGGTGTGATCCTGCTCCTCT
Source organism: Talpa occidentalis (assembly GCF_014898055.3). Classification (NCBI taxonomy): domain Eukaryota; kingdom Metazoa; phylum Chordata; class Mammalia; order Eulipotyphla; family Talpidae; genus Talpa; species Talpa occidentalis. Next base: position 84,054,080 of record NW_023605305.1, read on the forward strand.
GAATCACATAGTGTTGTGAGCCAATGTTGCCTGAATAAAAGTTCTGTCATTTCTGTCCATAATATGAGCAAAAGCATCACTCTCTCCCCAGCACTTCCACCCAGCACACTCTGTGCTTATCCAAACAGGTCAGGTGAGGTTCACTCTCTCATTAGCCCACATGGCATATCAAACATGGCAGTTCCCACAATTCACAGGACTGTTAACAAATCCTGTAAGAGAATGGTTTCCCCCGCCTACCCGTATCCCAGGTGATGTATGGCATCAGTACCACTTCAGTACCTGATCCAGAGACTATCAAGACCCTAACAGTCAGTGAGCGCACAGCTAAGTCACAGTTTTCTCCTGGTCTCCTTTCTCTCTACATTGTTGACAAGCCATACAAATGATTTCTAGAGAGATGAGGTAGAAGGTCCTGGCAAATAAATGAAATATTTACAGTGTCCTTATCTTGCCAGTTCCCTAGAAGGTATTTCAGGCATCAAATAAAATCAGCTTTTTCTTTTATTTGACGAGAAGAATGTGGTATAACAGGGCATGGAAGGAAAATGAACTATAAAATAAACATACACAGAATGCCCCATAAAAAAAAAAAAAAAGATGTGTTGCAGGCTAACTTTGGAAAGGTTTATTTCAGATACCAGCAAACTACCTTACTTTTACTGAGAAAAATATAAGTGAGATATGAGATGGAAAGAATTTTAGCCTTGTGTGTACAGCAAGTAATTGAGAACACAGACTGCAGATCAGGCTCACCGGGTTTGAGGCCCGGGTCTACCGCTTATGTGTTGTGGAGTTCTGGCAAGTTACGTAACTGTCTCTGTGATGTAGCCCCTCAGGGCTATGTGCAGGTACAACAGGAGCTCTTCCAGAGCTTCAGGCGTGCTTACTGCAGTTACTCTTAGCACTGCTATCGTACAGAGCTAAGTGGTTAGATGGACCTGGGGTCCAGTCCCAGGTGCAAGTCTAAATGGTTTTGTGGTCTGGGTAAGTTACCCGCCTCTTTAAACCTCAGTTTTCTCATCTGTAAAACGGGAATGATTATTGTTATATCTCATTAGACGTGTCAGAAGACGTGATGAGATGATATAAGAAAAGTGATTGCCACTGTGCTGGCAGGTGGCACATCGGAAAGGCTCCCCACTTGCTGGCTGGTGAAAGTCCGAACAACAAGAATAACACAGGGTACCACCTGGCTGGTGACCACCAAGCAAGGCAGCAAGGTTGGAGCCTGGCACCTGCAGATCAGCAATGCAGTAGGTGATGTCATATTCAACTAAAGCAACTGAGACTACCTGCTTAGCAGTGCCCAGTGGCTCATGAACTCTGTAATCTGCTTGATACTGAGATCTAGCAGACTGTCAAGTCCCCTGGGTTGGGATTTCTGTTGTTATCTACTTTATGGATTTCTCAGAGGATACACTAAAAATTGGTCTTTATTTAGAGCCTTGTTCATTATCCTGACTTCCGCTGAGAAGGAAGACTAAAGGCATCATGCCCAGGCCTTAGAGAAAAACTCCCAATTTGATGGAAATTCTGGGCTCCCTATGCACTATTATTATACGAAGCCTCTTAAGCCTCACAGTCTGTTCTTGCCTCTGTTTCCTTTTTTAAGTACAAAAATCCATTGATAAGATGTAATATGTCACCCTCAGTAGCATGTGACGATGCCCATACCTGTTCTACTTAATCTAGATCTTCCCAAGATGTTCTTGCCTAAGGGAACATGGCTGGAGTTTGCACCAAAACCCATCACGTGAAGGGCTGCTGTCAAAGTGTAAAACTGTCATTCATCCCCAGCTTTTCTGTTTTCAAGATGCATTTCTGCTGGGAGGCTGGGTAGTTTTTATAGACATTCTTCAGATCTTCAGAGTCCCAGTGACACCCCCTACCAACCTGAGCCAAACTCAATTACAAAGAGGTGAACGAACCCCAAGTCTTCCCAAGTCTTGTGCTATCCAGGGACCATGAGACCATATACCCCCAGAAATTTATACTTGCCAATATGCATACCACAGGCAAGAGCAAAGAGCAACAAATGAATCTCAACAAAAACAAGCTACGTGAAGATGAGCAGTCTACCTCCCCTTCCAGGTGTCAGTTTCCCCTTCTGGAAAGTGAAGGATCCCAAAGACTTTTCGAATCTTGGACTCAGTCCTCACCCATGGTAAGAAGAGAGAGAAATATTTGGGAGGGTCTGTCATTTCTGTTGATTTTCATTCATCTGATTTTAGTTTTGTTGGAGTTAAACAAGGAATAAACAATTCATAGGTAAAATCACACAACACCCTAAGGACCTTAAAAAGATAGTAAGTCTCTACAAGTTCTACAAGAAGTACATAGGTAAACACTTTCTAATCTACTTATGAAAAAAGCACATCAACTACCCAAAAATATCTGGACAAAGAACTTTCAAAATGTTTGATCTTTTTCCTATTTTGAACCATATGCACTACTGACAGAATGGGGCCTGGCGAAGGGTGAAGGGCCAGTACCAAGGGACAGCCAGCTTCCAGGTGAGCTTCCAGGCCAGCAGGGACAGGCAGAGCTAATGACTCAGAGCATGTTGCCCTGAGCTTTGCTCACCTACCAGAGGCCTCTGTCATTGCAGCTGAGTTCACTCAAAGCCCTGCTGAGCCCCTACACCATTCCACAACTGCACCAACCAGGGAGCAACCATTCCCTGGGACTGTGTGATTTGGCACCTGGTAGACACACAGCCTGGGCTCCTGGCACTCCCACTTTGCTTGGGAACAAAAAGAACCCTCTCGTCTCTTGAATCTTCAAGCTCACCGTGCTGTTCCCTATGCCTGGGGAAAACATACCCAATCACATAAATGTGATTTCCTCCAAGAAGTCTTCCCAGAAAGCTTACTTCTCCCCACTTCATTCATGTACAACCATAGTGGGTTAATCGTGAATTTTTGTTAATATCTTCCTTGCCCATTTACATCATAAATTTCTAGCAGGCAAGCCATATCTTTTGGTGCTCCTGCACCTAGCTTGGTGTCTGGCACAAAAGGGCTGCCTAGCACCAATGAATGCAGAAGGGAATGATTGAAGCCCACCTTACTGACATTATTCCTTGACTGGAGATCCAAAGAAGGGACTCTATTAGAAGCAGTAGGCTTCTCTGTCTCTTGAAGCCCCGTTGTCATCTCCAGGAAATGGGGGTGTCAGTGGCTGCAGTTCACAACCCTAAATAATAGTACATGCTAAACGGACATCTATAGAAGACCCAACCCAGTGCTCCATGAACTCATGCAAGTGAGGCCCAGAGTCACACAGCCAGTAATGACAGCATCAGGGTGGAATCCAGTTCTCCCAACTGTCAGCCTGACCCTCCTTCTATTAGATTCAGTGGCCATTTCCAGCCACTCCTTAGGGTGCTATTACCGCAGGGCAAGGTGCAGCACCTCCCCTTTCCAGTGGACACTTCATGCTCTCTTTCCTTTAAGATTAATCTCTCAGAGCTTGACCCATCTTTCTCCACATCTCCATAAAACAGCCCCTTGCAGAGCAGCTGCGAATATGGACACAGGGAGTGTGCAAGGCTAGATACCCAGAGGCAACCAGCAGAAGCAAATCTGCTTTCGTCTGGAGCAAAAGGATTAAGGAAGGTCAAATGCTAAAGAGCAAGAATAGCACCATATTGTCGGGGACAGCTGGAAGGAGACACTGCGAGGGAAAGGTCAGATGGAGCTGCTGGTGGGGAAAACCTGATTCTTCTCCCGAGCTGGGATGACAACAGGAGCCAGGCCTGGATTACCCCCCACTCTTCCTTCTGTAAAGTGTCTGTCTTTAATTGCAGCAACACTGCATTAGAACACTGAATAAGTTTCAGGCATATGTAGAGTAGCTATATTTTGACCAAACCCCACTTTATTTTTGCTTTGTGTTATTTGGGGGTCCTGGCACACTTGTACTTTGCATCTCAGCTTTTGCAATTATTTTGAAGGGACGTTTAATTCGTTGTATCTGATGGCCACCAATGCTCCATTTCAGTGTTCTCCATGTTTAAAAATTCCAGGGAGCAGGGGTTGCTAGACCACCTGTATGTGAGCTGAGAAGCTAAATAGGACCTCAGGGCAACACCTTCACAAACATGCAAAGGTTTATCTTCCAAAATCTTTGGATTAATAGTTCTCTTGATTTTTTTTTTTAAATAAAAATGAAGGTATACGACCTTATAACAATAACAAAAAGAAGACAACTCCTCAATTGGGAAACACCAGATTGAGCTCTTCCCCCCGAGTCCTACTGGTGACTGAGTGTCCTCCTACCACTCAGCTTTCCCCTTCATCGTGGAGGAGCCAAATCCTCCTCTAATCCAAAGAGGGGAGACAGGAGGAAATCAGAAAGGAAGAAGAGATAAAGATCCACTCATGCCAAAAAAAAAAGAAGGAGAAGAAAAAGAAAAAAGAATTAAAATGTCCCCTAAAAAAATGAGCATTTAAACCGCTTGTCAGCTGGCTTCCTGACAAAGCACTGGAGTGGCTTCGTGGGCATTTGCATAAATGCTGCCGGTGAGTTCACCATCGCTGCTGGCGCTAATGGTACATAAAGTAATTTAGTCACTTCTGCCGGCATTCTATGTCAGAATGATGAGCGCCGGCACTTTGCCTTGTTGCATAATAGATCATTAGATAATAAAGTGTTAGCGCAGGCAAGTGACAGGGTCCCCATGCTAAGCTTCGTGAGGGCTCCGGTGTCCCACCATGGGGAGAGACATAGAGACCACCGACACCCTTGGCCTGGAATCCAAGCAAACTCCACCTGAAGCTCCCTTCAGAGAACAGCATCAACATCACCCACGCTCAGCTGCCCTTGGGAATCCACACGGTCCCACGAGACCTGCCCCAGTGACGGGAAGGCAGGACAGGCGCAAGAGCCCACGCAGTACTGACCGTGGGTGGTGACAGACAGTGTCTGGGGCCCGAAGTCTGTGCTTTCTCTAAAAGGGGAAGCCCAAGAGCAGTGACCTTTTGGGGATAATCTCTCCCCCTGCTGTGCTACTTCCCTAAAACCACTGCTTCATGGGACTCGTACAGCCTCTCTCCCCCTAAATATCCAGTCCAAGAGCAAGCACCTTGTATTTGTGAAGAACAAGACAGGGGCAGAGGGATCACCAGAAGTCATCGGGTGCCACGTTCCCCTCCCTGGGCCACATCAGATTTCATGAAATCAAAGGGCCTTGGGCCCTTCTCCTCCTCAAAAGACTGGGACAGTCATGGAACACAGGGTCACATGGGCAGACAGGGCTAAGGTCAAGTGTGGGCTCTCTTTCTACTTCTATGCAGAAAGATGAGCCACAAGTGGAAACTTTCCTCAACGTCTGACAGGCAGGATATAAATAGAGATGTGCAGAGTAGCTCCCCAACATCAGGCTACCTGCAAATGAGATGGGAGAGCCCAGAACGGGAGAGTGAAGGCATAAACAGGTCACCTCAGGGGTGGGTGGAGGTGGAATGGGGGTGGGGTAGCGCAGCAGCAGGGGGTGGCCAGGCCTTTTCTGATAGGTCGACAATGGCAAGATGAAGTGTCACTGAATTCACCTGAATTAGCAATAGGCCTGCTCCCACACGTCACCAACGAAAGAGCCCCGAGTCACCCTTTGCTGAGTAGGTATTTCTGTTTCAGAGTGAAGTGTCTGAATGAGGGGGTGGTCATGTGTGGCTGGTTGATTCATTCTGCAGAGAAGCAGATTCCAGGTTACAAAGAACCTCACAGTGTCTCCCCTTTGATTCTTCTGTAGAGAGGTGAGAGGTTTTGGTGAAAGCAGGGCCCCCTCCCTGAAGGGTGAAGACACACCCATGTCCCCAGAGACACATCACTATAAAAGAGTGAAATGTCTTCTTTTTCCTGACACTATGTAAAAGATAACATGGCCACTTGTAAACCATGTTTACAAGTAAACAGGTGTTTCAAATACCTGCCCTGTCTGCCCATGTGACCCTTGTTCTCATGGACTTCTGTGTTCCATGACTGTCCCAGTCTTTTGAGGAGGAGAAGGGCCCAAGGCCCGTTGATTTCATGAAATCTGATGTGGCCCAGGGAGGGGAACGTGGCACCTTGGCTCCAACATGGTAAGTTGGAGCAAAGGAATAAAATACTGTCTTTAAAATGTAGACTGATAGTCTTAGAAAGCCCAATAGGAATATGAACATGATCAATCACACTTAAGACTATTTGGGGTAGGAGGAGATTTAGCGGTGTTTTGATCCTGAGATCTCAATCTGTTACCTAATTACGATGATCCTCCTAAGCGACTGTTTCCCCCTCTCCTGCCTGCAGGATTTAGATATTTTATAGTTACGATTAAATATTAAATATTTAAGTAAATAACCTTTAAATATTAGGAAAGTTTTAATTCTTGCCAAACTGGAACACCTGGCCCCACTGGGCTCTCAACGCCCCCACTGTCAGCAACAACTTCCTGGGGTTGGGGACAGCAGGGCCTAACTTGTCTTCCTCCCCTGCCTCCACCCAGCCCACTTCCCCTATTCACATTACCTGCCCCCACCCAAGGCACACTCTCTTTGTTAACCTTCCTGAGTTTTACCAGGAAGGAAGTTAAGGATCCCAAAAGGTAAGTTGACTTGACCAAGGTCGCACAAAGGCTAGAGGTGAAATTAAGATGTGAATTTAGGTTTCTTGACTATTTCAAGATTCTTTCCTCCACATCAAGATGCAAAATAATGTCCCTGATCATGTCCCATGCCCAGCAGTATCCGCTCTAGCAGGTTCTTCGTGTGGGACTTGTTGGAGGAGGGATGATTTGCATGGCACGGTGTGTGGTCCCTCACCAGGTTATCCAAGGCAGGAAGAGGAGCTATGTGGCCTGTACCCGGCATGAGACTGGGCAGCCATGACTGACAGACTGGCAGTCAAGTCTGTCCCCACACAGGACAGTAACTACTGCAAGTAACCAGCCACCCCAGCTAGTCAACCAGAGCTGTCCTAAGAGTGCTCACAGAGCAATTACTTAGTTTTTCCTTCCTCCTTTCATCAAAACACATCGTCATACGGTGTCTTCAGTGACACCAAGAGCATGAGACAGGCAACATTACTGTAAATTAAGTATCAGAATAATTTTAAGTACAGAAATGGAACTAGAAATGTAATCATGAGCAGGTGTTTCAAATATCTGCCTACAAAAAATAATATCCATCCATCTTGGCACTAATGAAATCATAAAGAAGCAGGTTTTGAAAGATGATGGTTTACTTTTAAAAGACTTTAAAACTGGATGTGATAAAGGATTTCTTCTAAGGATGTTATGTCTGGATAATTAATAAAAAGTGCAATTTGTGTGTTCAAAAAAATGAGACAAAAATAATGATAGTGGCGTGTTTATTAAATTGGGATGCTGACCACAAAAGATGTTTTCTACCTTATGAATTATATTATGGACAGCTCGTGGCCCATGAAAATAATCAGGTAATTGAGTGGTAATTTTTATAGCCATGTTTTTAAAAGAATCCTACTCATCTAGCCTACTAGAAAGTAAAGTGGGGGATATGTGTTAAAAACTTAATTTGAGGAGGTTGAAGAAAATCTAGCATATGGTGATTAGTATCCAGTAGAGTCAGTGTTTCTTGAAAAAATGGTTAGGTAGGTGGGTGGATGTATGGATAGATGAGACAGATGGTGGATGGGTGATTGGGTGGGTGTAGGGATGGATGGATGGATGGATGGATGGATATGTATCACACGTACATGTAGCACAGAACCATTCAGACATACATTCAGTCCAGCCCCAGGTTCCTTTGAGCAGCATTCACCCTCCTTGATTCAAATACTGATGTTTCAGTCAAGTGCGTTTAAAGGCCATATAAAATATGACTTCTCCCTACCAAAACCTACCTACAAAAAAGGAGGAACTGTCCTGTGGTGATGAGGGGAGGGATACTGGAGGGGCAATTAGTCCTGGCTTGATGTTCAGAAAGCACCTCCACCTAGACTTTGGACTTTATCTCCAAATGAAGACAAATACGTAGTCTCACAGAGATACACCCCACAGGACTTCAAAGACGATGGCGTTCATGATAAAACCAGGTCATTTGTAAACTCTTAAAATATATCATGACTTTTGTCACACTACTTTGGACTTTTCATTTTTACACAAGTAGGAGCTTAATAAAGCAGTTGTCCAGGTCTCCCTCTGTCTCAGCCTATAGGAAAGACCTGTCCTACTTCTCTTACACGACGACTGACCTCAGAGATATTGTCCTGCTTTAAATACTCAGCATCAATACTGCTCAATAGGATATTTGAAATTTGAACCAGGATAGAAAATGTGGTGGAGTTGGAAGAAACGGAATAGAGTCACAATTAAAGTAGCAATGCCAACCAATGAAAATGATTCGCCTACCATGTTCCAGATAAGAGGGCGTACCTTCCGAGGGGTCAAGCCTGCGAGCCCTCCGCCCATGCTTGGAGTTATTGTGGACAAACATGTTATCGGAGACTGCCAGGACATGGCCATCAACGTTGACTGTTGTAGACACCACGACCTGGAGACAGAAGAGAGAAACGCGTGAGCATCTTAATATAAAAGCAGGGTGGGTAATAAACTCAAGTTAAATAAATAACAGCTGGGAGCTGAAGAAAATTGCATAGCTATTCCACATAATAACTGGTGCTTATGCTTTACAAGTCTAACAAGAGGAGCTATTGATGAGTGGGTCTTTGGCATGGAACGCTTTTGATGCAGTTTTAAGTAAAATTGCACAGTTTATAGTTATACAGCAGAAGGTACACTGTTAACCATCATTTTAACAAGAGGATCTTTATTAGCATATTTTTTTTACACAAGGGTGGTCTGTGTTTCACCTAAATTACCCTTCAGAGTAGACACTGAAGCAGATATCACAGTTGATCATGCAAATAAAAGTCTTTTGAATCTTTAAAATATTCTCCTATCCCCCCCCACCCCCACCCCCCACGGCGTCAGGGTTCAGAGGACAGAGAAATGAGGGAGTTTTCAGTGAGCACTAGGAAGCTGCTTTCTCTCTGGGTGTCTTTTTTTGGGTTCTTGTACTTTTTGCTCCCCATGTTAGTTCAGTTAATCAGTCCCAAGGCCTCCTGATCGCTATCGAAATCCCCCACCTCCCTCCACAAAATCCCTAATTAAGGCAATTAGATCCTGTTCCAAAGCCAAAAATTGGTGACATCCGCCCAAGATAGGATTCAGACACCCTGGCCACCTCGAAGGGCCTCTGCACCCCCTTGACCAGAAGGGACACAGGAGAAGGTGTTTTCTCACAGAACTTTGACTAAAACAATGAGAAGAAATGACCTACACTTCTCCTTATATTAAACAGGGGCGAGGATTAAAACTGAAACCCACAGAGATATGTTTATTCATGCAACCTCTTACAACCAAATATAATAATTGTCTGTAATTGCAGCTTGGGCTGCCACCTCATGCTTTGACATGGGAAACAGCAATCAGCCGGCCCTGTTTAATCCACCTATTATGTTGACTAATTAACTTTGCTCCGCAGTTTATTTCTTCCTCCATTATCAGCCCCTGTCAGCCGCGAGCACCCCGCAGCATAGGGGGGACCTCAGGCTCTTTGATTGATCACCGATAGATTGACATGCAGATTAATTTAATTAGAATCACCTCACTTGAGAAATGAAAGACAATGGCAAGAGGGCTAATAGATCTGCTCTCATAATGAGGCAAACCTCCAGAGCGCAGGCTGAGGATTTCTGATTTATTTTGCACAATTCCCCAGTTGCTTAGAAAGACTCTCTGGCTTTAATTGTTCTTGGTTTTGAGAGGCACTAGTCTCTGAAGAGGTGAAATGCTTTACAAGGCTTGGCACACACTGAGGCCCAGTTTCTGAGGAAGTCTCTTTGCCGAGTTGGCTAAAGGTGGCAGTAACTTCCAGAATCTTGTGCAAGGCCCCGGCTTGGTCACTTGAATTGGGCAGAGGGGAAAACGCTGACCTGGACCTATGCCTGCCAAAGTCAGCATGCCCCCTCTGCCGACCCCGCCAGCGTCTGCCACACTTGAAAGTTCCACCGCCCCCCTCCTTGACCAAACACTTTCTGGAAAAATGTGGTGAACTGGCTTTCCCCATGTCTCAAAGAGGGCAAGGCCTGCCACCGCTCCAACTGTTATCAGGAGGGTAATTTTAGTTTTCAAAACCATTTTTTTAAATACAAAGTAAGAAAATATCCATTCAGGAAAACAGGGCATTCTCCCTCCTCCTGGTGAAACCCAGCATTCCAGCCAGGGTAAGTTCAAAGCAGCAGTTTGCAAAGTGGTTTTCCTCTTTCTTCATGACCAGCCAACCAGATCCCACACTGCCTGATGCTTATGTATCTGCCTCATCAATTGTAGGGTAATTTAAAAGGAAGAGGAGACAGAAGAAGAGAAGCAAATGGTCTGTTCATTTCTTTTCAAAAAGTACCATGGGTGGTGGTAGGGTCCATATTATTTAAGGCAATGGAAATCCACTCTTCGTTTTAGTTAAGGAGATATTTCCTGGGACTTTCACGATTATATAACAGAGCTGGGTCTTTTAAAGAAAATTTTGATTTACTACAAGACCACAAGTGAGTGGTCACTGGAGTCGTTAGCTGAAGAAACTATAAAAGGAATCCCAAACGGTATCTGTTTCCAGTGTCAGGAAATACAAAAAGTGGTTATTCTAGATGTCTGTCTTGAGAAAGGAAAAAAACATGACAATTCACCATGCACCTGTAAGACGAAGCACCACAGGCTTAAAATATTCAGTATCATTTAAAGACAGTGTCACCTAATTACTACGTTGAACAAAAGTGTCAAAAACAGTTAAGGAAAAAAATATGACACCCTCTGTTTTTCTTTCCTTGGTGAGAGAGAAAGATCACCAAGACCACATGTGAGACAGAATCATCTCAGTGAAAGACAAATTACATTGGAGAAAAATAATACAGTAAATCCTCATGCTTTTAATTTCTAGAAAATAAATCCTTAGTAGGTTCCTCAAAAACTCAAAACAATACATTTTAAATTCCTTACCCCCAAATACTTGCCCTTGCTCCAGTTTGGCAATGATCAGGATCCATTTAAATATAATAAATGCTGGAATTAATCCACAGAGCAACTGGGAAATTAAAATTAAAAATCTATCCAAGAGATGCAAAGGGGGCACTGAAGTGTCCTTTAAAAATAGGCCTATAGTGGGAGGGAAAGGGGCCTTGACAGTTTTCCACAAGATTAATGAGGTGCTGACACATTCATGCAGGCAAGGGGACAGACAACCTGCCAAATCTTCAACCTTACCCAATTTTGTCAACAAAACACAGCTTGAATTTGGGACAGATCAACATGGGAAATGATTTTACATTTGGACTCGACCACCCCTTCCCCCTCTGCATGATTCCTGCCCAGGGAATGAGGTGAAGGCATGAGGAACAGGCATTACACTGGACTTTAAGATCTCAGTTATAATTAAACCTTTACTCCCTAGAATCACATTGGCAGCAAATGCACATGTGGCTATTGAAATTTAAACCACTTAAGCAAAATTTTAAATTCCATCACTCCTGAGTCTCCATAACCAGGGGTCAAGTGGTCACCAAGACCACTTGCTGGAACTAGTATATTGGGCAGAGCAGGTATAGAATATACCTGTTATAGAATGGTTTTGAGATAAACTGCCCCCTTTTATATGTGAGGATGCCCAAGTTGTGTCTCTCTGGTAATAAGCATCACTCTGGGTGAACATGTTTAGGGTTAGATACAGATATATTTTTATCACTATATATTTTGGAGTCAAATTCCTATTTGAGAGATGGGCACTGCTTTTTAATATAGCAATCCAGAGACAGGCTGATTTATATCCAGCATGTTCCATGGACCATCTATCTGGACCTGATACTTCAGGGGAAGAAATTGAAAATCAGTGAGGGGAATTTTTACAAAGGCAGAAGAGAAGTTTGCAGCTACGTATGGACTTTTACACTGATGTTTTCAATTTCTTAGCTTATATCAGTGACCCAGAATATGCTTTGTTATAGCCTCAATTTAGATATTCCCAAATGTTATTTTTGTACTATTTATGAGGCTCTGCAATTTGAAAGAATTTGAAACAAAATTTAGGATGGTCTCCCAAGTTTTCCTGATAGATGAGACTTTGGCCAAGTAACTTAACCTCTCTAACTTAAAAGGAATGTCCCTGACTCTCAAACGGAAATACTAACAGCCCCCAACTTGTAAGTTATTGCAAGGCTCACATCATTTAAAGCATCTTGCATGGCTCCTGACTAATAGTAGTAGTTGTTGCTTCGCTGCTGATGGTAACCAATAATTTCAAGAGAATGGTTCATATTTCCTCACTATCCTTCCTCATACCGTCCCTCTTCCCCTCATACTGGGCAAGTAATCTATATGTCCAGTTACGGTATCTAAGATCCATGAAACAAAATCTGTCTCATAGCTGATTTTCCAAGACAAAAGCAGCAAAATTCAGTCACGAGTGGACTATCACATTAACAAATGTAGCAGCTCACGTGGAAGGATTATTATGACAAAAACAACCAAAAGAGCTGAAATCTGTACTTTTGAATATTTTTAACAAATATAAATCAGGGGAAAGATTAGACTATAAAAAATATTTTTTATGTGTAAATGGAGCATATATTGATACCACCATCCAAGAAACTACTTTAGCAAGTTAATTTGGATTAATTATTAAAATATAAATAGTTGATGTTGATATAGTAACTCTGGGTTTAGCTTTATTTTTGCACAATTCAGGGTCCCCAATAATAAGACACTAGGCACATCAGTTTGAAGTACATTAAATAAAAAGGCATGAAGCCACAATGGATGGACTAACCCTCAGCAATTAAAAGGAACAAACAATGAATCGGTCATATTCACCCAGTTGGTGAATCTCCAGAGAACTTGGCAAAGGGAAAACAGTCAATGCCAGGGGTTATCTATGACATATTATGGGCTGGATTGTGCACACACCTCAAATTCATAGGCTGAAATCCTTCTATCCCCAACGCTGCAGCAGGGGACTATATTAGGAGATAGGGCACTTAAAAAGGTTTTTTTTTAAGATTTATTTATTTTTATACAAGAGCTGGGGTACAGTCAGAGGCACGGGAGGGTGAGAGGATTCACCAGCGACAGAGTGGGGAGCAGGACAGGCAGACAACTGAAATACACTGCTGAGGGGAGCAGCGGGTGCAATAGGAGAGGTCTGCTATGCCATGTGGGTAGCTCCCTGGCCGGCCAGAAATGGATCCCACGCTGCGGACAGCTTCACAGCGCTGTGCTCAACCTTCTGTGCCACTGGGGAGGCCCTAAAAAGTTTTTTTTTTTTTTAAGTTAAAATGAGGCCAGAGAGGAGGGTCTTAATCCAGTCTGACTGGTGTCATGGAAAGAGGAAACTGAGAACCACAAAGAAGCACCAGGAGTGTGTACACACAGGACAAAGTCCTGGTGAGGCAGAGTGAGGTGGCAGCCATCTGTAAGACAAGCAGAGGCCTCAAAGGAAACCAAGCCTGCCAAACCCCAGCCCTGGACTTCTAGCCTTCAAAATGATGAGAAAATAAATTTCTGTTGTTAAGCCACCTGGTCTATGGCAGCCCCAGAAAACTAACACACTGTGTGAGTCTATCTACACAACATTCTTGAAATAACAAAATTTTAGAAATTAAAAACAGATTTGTGGTTAGGGCAGAGGGAGAGGTGGAGGGAGGGAGGAAAGAGTATACATAGCTCTGATAAAAAGACAACAGGAGCCATCCTTCCAGAGATGGAAATGCCCAATATCTTGACTAGGGTCATTTGTCACATTGTACAATAGTATTGCAAAACTTTCCTTTGAAGAGAAATGGGTGAAAGGTACACAGGATCCCTCTGTATTATTTTGTACAACTGCATGTAAATACACAATTATTTCAACAAAAATTTCAATTAAACCAATTAAGTAAAAGGCATCAATAACCATGGTGTCCTTCAGTGGGTGAATGGATAAACAAACTGGGGGTGCACAGAATGAAATACTATACAGAAAGAAAGGAAAAGCCAGAAAAAACATGGAGGAGCCTGAAATACATATTGCTGAGCAAAAAAAGCCAGTCAGAAAAGGCTATATACCGTATGATTCCAAGGACATAGATGACATTCTCAAAAAGACCAAAAGATCAGTGGTCGACAGGAGTTTAGGAGGGAGAAAAGGACTAAGCACTGGATCATAGGGGACTGTTAGTTTAGTGACTCCATTCTTTTTGATGCTGTAAAGATAGATAGATAGATAGATAGATAGATAGATAGATAGATAGATAGATAGATAGATAGATAGATAGATAGATAGATAGACAGACAGACAGACAGACAGACAGATAGATAGATAGATAGATAGATGGCATCATGTATTTGTTCAAATCCATAGAATGTATTACATGGTGAGCCCTGGCATAAACTATGGACCCCGGTTAAGAATAAGGCATCAATATTGGCACATCAATTGTAATAAATGCATCACACTAATACAAGATGTCAATAATAGGGAATGGATAGGGGTGTTGAAGGTATATGAAAGCTTTCTATAAGCTTTTTTCATAAACCTAAAACTGCTCTTCAAAATGTTCCATTGGATCCAAAATAAGGCTACATGCCACAACCTTCAGGAGCTTTCCTTGGTTGGCTGGGATCCCACCAACTCCATTCCATGTGCATGAGAGACTATGGATTGGCTATTTCCCCTGAATTTGAATGATTTTAAAATAGAGTGTAATTCTTACTCAATAAATGAAATTAAGTTGAGAAAATGTTAACCATGTGGTTCACAGGAGAAAGTGACAAAAGAACCTCTCAGCAGGTAAACACTCCACATTTCCCAAAAACCCCTTTAATAGCTGGGGAAACTGAGGCCTGAGAGGTTTACAAACAGCTTCTAAATTACAGGACAAATCAGACCAAAGGCAGAACTGATAGGAAACCTCAAGACTGTGGGCCCTGGGGCCTCCCTGGTGGTGCAAAGGTTAAGATGCAACCTATGAAGCTATCTGAAGCTGCTGCAGCACGAGTTTGATTCCCGCCAGCCAGGGAGCAGCCCACATGGCACAGCAGACCTCTCCTGTCTCACCCGCTGCTCCCCTCAGCAGTGTATTTCAGTCAGTCTGCCTGTTCTGTTTCCCCACTCTGTGTCTGGTGAATCCTCTCCCCCCACCCCCACCCCCCACACCGCTGGATGGTACACCAGCTCTTGTATGCATAAATAAATATATCTTTAAAAAAAAAAAAGACTGTGGGCCCAGCCTCACCCAGTTCCTGGTCTCACTGCACACACCCTGGCTTCCTTCCTCTCTCCCCTGTAACCTGGAACCTTCCATGAGTACCTCTGCTGTCTAGGTGACGACTACACTTTAATTATTATTTACATTAAAATGACTGCAACAGTTAGGTCTTCATTAACTTTGTCCTTTAAAATATCCTTGACTGATATGGAATGAGATATTCCCTGAAACTTGCCTGATTGTGAGTTTCTATTTGGTTGAAGGATTACAAAACTCATTAAAAATTATAGAGGACACTCGCACCTACAGGATGTGACAGAGTGGAACGGGTAGAGTAAGGAATAGGCAACTGATATTAAACTCTCACCTTAAGACTCAAGGCAAAAATATCTTAAAAGGAAGACAAGAGCAGACCCTCAAATCCTCAGATACTTGTGCTCAACTCATTTCAAACTTTAGAAACTAGACCTAACTTGTGTCTCCTAAACCATGACACTAAATGTTCATTGCTGATCTGACCCTTATTCCTCACTCTGTGGGACACTTTTGATGACCCTTGATGGTGTCATTGGCATTTAACTGGTGCTCCATGTATACGATCCCCCTGGCCACTTAAATAGTAAGGAGCCCAGACAGACAGAATTGGCACATGTGTTCTCTACAGATGGGCCAGTAGAACATGAATGTGGAGATTAGGAACCAGAAAGTAGCATACTGGTCAACAGTCCAGATCCACAGTCAGACAATCCTAAGTTTGAGCACCAACTTCATCACTTATTGGTTTGTACCCTTAGATGTTTAATCACAGAGCTGCTTTGTGCCTACTATGTGCTAGCCATCAACTTACGCCATGGAGAAGCAAAAAGGAACAGGACAGATAAAGGATTTTCCCACCAAGATCCTAGTTGTTAGTGAGGCAAGAAAGGGGTTCAGATAATGAGGAATTACGTAATGAAAGCAAATTATGGAAAGTGATGAGTTCTAAAGAGAAAATAAAATGGAGAGAGGAAATGCTTAAGTGAAGTTAATATTGATTAAGATGATTCTGGGTACCTTCCCTGGGGAAGTGACATTATAGCTGAAATCTGACTAACAACTATCCAGCCATCCAATGATGTCATAGAAGAAATTCCCAGGGAGACAGAATAGCATGTGCAAAGATCCTGGGGCATGAGATGAATTTTGTGTATTCCAGGAAGAGAAGGAAGGTCAATGTGCCTGCTGTGGACAAAGTAAACAAAGGAAGGAGTAGAAAATTAAGATTATACAGGTAAATCACTTAGTACAGTTACCACGTGTATCAAAAGCTTTATAAATTACGACATAAAAAGTGAAAGAGTGCAGGAATATTTTCTATTGGTAAGTCTCAGTAAGTACAACCTCAGGTCCAATATCTATGGGCAACACGGATCAAACCAAACACTTTCACACTTATCCTGTGAAGTGTTTTACATTTTCTTCAATAGCAAGTGTACTTAATGTAGGAATTTATTTCCTCTAAGTGCAGAGCTACCACTCATCAAATCCTTTTCCTAAGGATTCCTCCTCAGTGATACATTTTCTACCAAAGTCTCACATAAGGGCTCATGCCAAGATACATATTTGCCCAATAACTGTAATGGTTTAACGTATCAGGTTGAATCTCCACCACTGTAGTTACCATGTTATGTGAGTTAATCCTGTATTCTGAAACTATCATTAGAGCTGCTTTCAGTATAATTAATCAGTGTGGTGCATCTTGAAATGATTCTGTAGCAAGAGAGTGATGGCAGCTCAGGCCCCTAGCGTTCTGTCGGTAAAGAATTTAATTGGGAAATGAGCTGTTTGTCAAAACAATATAAGGCAGAGGGTGGGGCACAGTAGGAGTGAAATAAAGCAGATGAGACTATTTCCTTCTTGATTCAAGTGCCTTTCAAAGCAGACCAAAACTAGAATCCCCTCATCACACCCTGTAACATCTTGATTCAGTGCCTCTGTGGATTTCTAAAGAAATAATAAGGATTCTCCAAACTGTATAGAATCCACCCAACAAAATGCAAAGGGCTTCTTTTTAATGTCTTTCCCATGACATCATTTTTTAAAATAGAATACACATTTGTAGTGGGAAAAACCACGTGGAAGTGTCTCCTCAGATGCCTGTCCCCCACTCCAAAAGACTGAGATGGGAAAAAAGAGAAACACGAGATAAAGACACATTTTTGTGTTTGCTATTCTCTCTGCTCAGAACACTCTTTCTGCATTTCTCACAATGATTTATTATTCTGCTCCAAGTTTAAACATTATCTCCTCAGCAGCTTTCCATGGTCACCTACTTTAAAGTGGGTGCCCATCCTACACTACTGTTCTCTCTCCTAACATACTGTTTCATTTTCTTTAAACCAATAATTAAAATTTTCAGGGATGTGTAATGAGTGACTTTGTAATGAGTGGCAGCTGATGGTAACTCTCCCCTATATGCCCATTTTCTATGCCTCCTGGGCTCCACAGCTGGACGACTACAGGCTGGCTGGGCCCTCTGTGGCTGTGGGTAGAGTCCCAGCCACTGCAATGTGAGCAGATTTGACAAGGCCAATTCTAAGCCCAGGTTTTCAAGAAGTTCAAGTGTCCCCTCCATGCACTCTTTTCACCCTTCCAGGGAATAGATGGAGATACCAAGAGTCTAAGGGATAGTAGAGACATAAAATGAAAAGACCCCATCACCTAATAATCTCAGGGACAAGATCCCCTCAACAACTACAGCCTGCTTGTACATCTTGTGAACAAGAAATAATCTTCTGTTGCATGTGAGCCAGAACATGCTGTCTGGTCTGTTTGTTACAGCAGCTAGTATTAGCCTGACTAGCAGGTCCCCAGTGAAGCTTCATAAGGACAAAGACCCTATTGTTCTCATTCATCACTCACCACCTACCACATCAGAAAATTCTACTGAGGGCATGCATGCAGCAATAAATGAATGCATCTTCCATTTATATTCCGTGCAGGCAAAGACCTCACTTTGCACATGGATATAGATCTACCGCCTATAAAAAGACTTTGTTGGTAAGATACGATGGAAGTGGAAATTTAGACTTGGTTTCACTGTCTCCAGGTATTACGGTATCTACTGGGATGACAGCTTGCTCCCAATTCTGCTGCCTCCCCTCCCCAAGCTTTTCCTGCCAGCCCCAACAAGGGAAGCTATTGATAAGGATTTAAATCTTAACCTTGAATTGTCTAGTTCCTGTCAGTTAAAAACCAGACCCGTGACATGGTTTTAACACAGTCCTTTGACATTAGCATCTTTTTAGTGTCAAGATGAAGAAGCAGGCTCATTTAGTCACAGTGAATTTCTCCCTGTCATGAGCTGTTTTGAGCCCTAGCTTACCTCACCTCCCCCCTTACACCCTCCTTACACCCTCCAGAACTGAATGAAGCCTGTATCCACCATTGTATTTAAGTAATGTTGTTACCCTAACCATAGCCTGGGGATTTCAAAAGAAAACATCCATTGTAAATTTAAAAAGAGAGAGAGCAAGAGATTGTACTAGATTTCCTACAAGGTTTGTTCCACACAGCCTTAAAGTATGAACAGAGAGAGCCCTGCAGAAAGTGATTAATTTCTTGAGAACACTAAGGTCACACTAATTGACATGACCTGTGTAATTAAGCAGTCTCTGTTTACACACCAGAAGCTCAGGCGCTTGGGAGGCTGAGCTTGCTTGACAGAATGTCTTTACATGTCAAGAGATCAACAACCTTTCTTATGTCCTCCTCAGTCACCTACACAGGGCCCTGATTGCTGTTCAGAGGAGACACGCTCTGGCTGTGTGAAGATGGGGCTGGCCTGGTAGGCAGCACCACGGGTCAGGAGAACAGCAGTCTGTGAGGTCACAGGAGAGCCCACTTAACAGACAAGAGAGCATGTTTCCCATCAGAACTCAGTCGCCAGATCTCATGATTTCCAACATGACTAGGAAAAGTTACATTGATATGGAAAGAGGAGATGAGTGTTTTCTCAGGCTGAAAAGACACTCTCTTCCTCCCCCTCAGAGGCAACAGTGACAAAACAATACTGAAACCATCTTACTAATGAGTGTACCGGGAGAGAAAGTGATGGCAGATATGTGACTGGTTCACAGGATGCCTTCAACCAACATCTCTGTGACACATCTCTGTCAGCCAGGGTAGCTGCAGGAAGACCTAAGGTGGGGGCCTTCAGTGAGATTTCTTAACCGAGTGCTCTGAGGTGGCAAGGCCCATTTTATTCACGCCCACTATGAATGAAGGGGTCTTTCTTACACTGGAGAACAGACCAAAACCTCCCTGAGTTAAGTGAAGTTCAGGCAGTCTTCTGAGGAAGAGCTTCTTTTTCTCACATTCAGACAAGTCAACCCGGACCCTTCGGCATGCTGGTCAGGGGCGATGTTTAGGCTCTTCCCTTCCACACACCCCTCACACGTGCTTATGAGCCTGGGGGGTGCTCTCCACACAAATAGTGTGTCCAGGCTCTATTCGGGCAAACCTCTCCTTTGGAGTTTCTGGAGATTCCAGCATGCCTCATAGGTAGCCACAGTGTGCTCAGATGTGAGAGGCCTCCTCGTCACCTCACTCAGTGGCTGTCTATACTCTTGGGACGAGCTCATGACGTTTGCATGTCATTCAACAAATTCTGAGTCAGGCTGTGCTTCCATGAGTCACCGCCTCATCAGTGTGACTCCAGACACAATGCCTATCTTCTCCAAGGCCCAATTTCCTCAGGTGTAAAATGGGATGACTATATTTGCATATTCCTAGCAGGGATTTGTGAAGATAAATAGGACAACTCATATAAGGTACTTAACAGAATACCTCTCACATAGTAAGTGTCCATTGATGTCAGCTTTACCACCATCATCATCACAACAGGGTCACGTCCATTAAGGCAGACATGTGGATGAGTGTGTTTATATAGGTGGACATGGAGCACACTGCATGTGGACACAAAGTCATCTCCCTGGTACTTAATGCCATTAGGAATGAACCAATACAGGGAGTATAGGAAGCAGCTTGGGGTGGCAGCACCAAAATACCAACCAGGAAGACAATGAAGTTTGAGGCTCTCTTACATATGCTATGAGAAAATAATGGAAATGATATGTCTCAATCACAGGAAGCCTCACCAAGGTGAAGTTCCTGCAAGTACCCAGCAAGCAACTGGATGAGTGGATTGGAACCTGGGTGTCAGGTCTCAGGGATCCTGACTCAAGAGCTTTCAGTGCCTGAATATGGTGAAGATGCTGGGGGTAGAGATACATGCAGGAGAGTCTAGAGAGTGGGAAAAAAAAATCTGGATGTCAGAAAAGAAACACCAACATTTGCAGCAGAGCAAAGAGCATCCCTTAGAGGGAGACTGAGAATGAGTGAATGTGGCCATGAAATCCAAGGAAAAAGTTGGATTCAAGAAGAAGGATGGCATGGCCACCAACATGAAACAATGCAGAGAAACACAGGAAGAGACAGGCATTAAAAAAATAGAAAAAGAAAACAAGACTGGAGGGGGAAAAATGGTAAGGTTAAGCAATGGGAAATGGATATTTGAGGTTTTACTTTAACTCTCTTGAGGCAATTCATTCATTCTCTTATTACTTAAATACCCACATGCCTACATGCATAGGACTATGTGTTACTTGGGTGAAATAATAATGAAATGTGTAAATACCCAGAGATACAAAACAAAGTGAGCAGTCGTTACTCAGCCCTCCATCACTATATCCTACCCTACACACTCACTCCAGTTCTCTCTGTCCTTTCACAGGAGGTAACACGTGGGCAGTGAGAACAAAGCAGGCTGAGACCCAGTGAGGAATTTGTCATTGTGATAGAAAGAGACAGGGCTATCCTTCAACTCTGGTGGCCAAGGCAGCTGCCCTGTTGAGGGAGGTCTGTCTATTTCAGGACCAGTTGGAGAATAATAGGAAAGAGATTGTCAGGGCTCAGATGAATCACAGGCACTTGAAGGACAGTTTGGCCCCTGTGTCAGGCAGCTCTCACACCTAGTCTAGGGGCATGCTCTTGGGAGCTTTGTACCACTGGTAGTGAGAACAGTCTGTCAGAGGCCATCAGGTATGGGGCTCAAACAGCTCTTCCCAACCAAGGGCAATTTTGCACACATACAAACACGCCACCAGGAGACGTTTGACTAGGTCTGTATACCTTTTGAGTTGACATAACTAGTGGGGGCTTTTTCTGCACTGGCATTGAGTGGGTAGAAACCAGTGACAACTAAATATCCTACACTCCTCCCAGGACAGGACAACAGTCGCTCAACAGGATTACCCAATCCAAAATGTCAAGTGTGCTCATTTGAGAAGCCCTGGATTGCAAAAATACTGTATTTCCTCCAAAAGCTGACATTTCTATTTTATCATTTGAACATTGCTTGTGCAAGCAACAAGTTGTTTTTCTTTGATATAATGTGAAATAAGCAGTCATTGTTTTTACTCCAGTTTAGAATGGAAGAAACTGAGGCTCTAAAAGATATCAACACTTCCCAGAAATCTGATCCATGCCTTTCCACATCTCAGTAGCCCTTCTACAAAACAAAGACTATTTTGTCCACAAACATAAAAGCTTTCTAGGCTCTCCAGAAGAATGGACTGAATTGCTTCTCACCTCACAGAAACCCTCCCCCCCTTCGTTCCTACAATTCAAGATGCAAACATTTCATTAGCAGGTGCTGAAAAGAGAAGCAAGACCCAAAGTCTTACACAGATGCTCTTTTAGATTCTTAGCATTACCAGAGTCTGTCTCTAACTCTGCTGCCTTGAGAGGTACAGTGGTGCTGATCCTGCACCCCAGGTATGGCACTGTCCATTAGGCCTGATGGTAGACACAAGTTGCTGCATGTCTGGATATTTTTGTTCCTTAGTCAGAGGAGATACATGGTTCACTTCAAGGCCAAAACGAGATGCCAAACAGTTTACAGTGAGTTTCAGCCTAGTGTATAAAACACTAAAGACACTCATTTTAGTGTCACCGCCTCTGTCACCAGCAAAGCTGACTCCAACTCAACACATGAAGCCCTGGGTGGGAATGAGAGCACTCAAGTTGACTAACTCGGGGTCAAAAATTAGCCAGGAGGAACATTTTCTAGAAATCTAAGAGACACTTTCCATTCATCTCTGTCGGGGCCAAAGATAACAAGGCCAAGAAGTTGTTACAGAAACACCGCAAAGTCTCAAGAGAGAATGCCTTTTATCCACTGAATTTGTTCTGTCATGAGACTAAGAGCTTGACCTCCAAAAACCAAAGTTCAGGAACCATCCCTCCCTCTCTCCCACCAGAGAATATGTGCCTACATATTTTCAAGATCCTCTCACAACCCATACATATCAATCCACATTATTTTTTTTTTATTTTTTTATAGAGGCATGTTATTTATTTATTTGTTTGTTTGTTTATACAAGCACTGGGTACAGTCAGAAGCGCGGGAGGGTGAGAGAATTCACCAGAGCCAGAGCGGGGAGCAGAGCAGGCAGAAGGACCAAAGTACACTGCTGAGGGGAGCAGCGGGCGGCAGGAGAGGTCTGCGCGCCATGCGGGACCCTCCTCTGGTGGCCGGGGAGCAGCCGGGGATCGAACCGGCACCGCAGAGGCTGCGGGCAGCTTCGCAACCCAGCGCTCAACCGCTGCGCCACCGGGGAGGCCTCAATCCACATTAAAGCTAACCCACTGCATGTAAGAACACACTGCACACACCAGGCCATTCTCCCTGTCTACCACATGGGTCTCCATATACAGGTTACCACCCTGACTGGGAAGCTAACAGTGACCGGCAGACAAGTTAGCTGCAAAATTCAGTGGAGAACAACGTGAGGTCTAGAACTCACTACTCAAAGTGTGGCCCTGGCACTGGCATCACCTGGGAGATTGTTAGAAATATCAATTTTCAGACCCACCCCAGACTTCAATTAGCACTTTAACAAGACCCCCAGGGGTTTCTTGATACTTTCTAATTCAAGAAACATCTTCTAGAACTTAGCAACATTTCCTGAAACCCAAACACCATGTCCTGTTTCAGAAGTGAGCACCTTTGTCTTCACATCTTCTTCAGTTCGTAAATGTTGAATGACAGGAGCTTAACAACCCCCCATGCAGGTGTAGCAACCCTGATGCTTGCTGGAGGACAGTCACGTGCACTGTATGAGGACACATCTGGAGCCAGTGAGAGTCTCTCCCACCTGCCCACAGGCGCCCTGTTTCTTAAAGAGTCCATGCAGCACTGTGACCAACTTCCAAGATTGGAAGGGGAAAGCACAGAGGAAAGAAGAAGGGGACGTGATTCTTTAACAGAACCACATTCTTACGGATCAGCTTTCTACTTATAAAACTTCAGACAAGGACTCATCACTTCTGGAAACTCTGCGTGACCGGCAGTGGCCTACGCCTGAGTCCATTCAGAAGCTGAATGAGCCTCCATGGCACTACAGCATCACAGTCAGGGACCCCAGGTGGTTAGGTTCGAACTCTTTTCTAATAAAAACAACTGTCACTCGAGTATAATACCTGGGGGAGCAGGAGTCTCACCTGCTCTGGGAAACAACAACACTACCTTCTTCTGCCTGACACTTTTTGTTCTTATTTCCTCCTGATAGCCATATCATTATGGACATTTAAGAAAGATAAGACAGACCTACCTGGAATCTCCGCATGTCACGTGGATTTCCTGCATTCTTTAGGCAATTTTGGTTACATTTGAGGAAGAATTTCAAGAAGAACCTGTAAAGAAACAAATGATCACAGTTAACCTCTTGGTCCTGACCTGGGAGGGGAAAAGAACATAGCAAGTCTGTTCTGGGCTGTGCATTCTATTCTCGCTGTGCATTTTCTGAAATTTTCAGAATGGTGTTAGAGTCTTTTTTTTTAAACTTTAGCTTTTGTTTGCACCTAAGCAGGGCCTTCTTTATGAGGGAAATACTTCCAAAAGATGCCACAAAGGAATTGAGTCCCCAAGGAAGTATTTTCATTCAAACAGAGGGCACGTCATCATTATCATTTAAGGTGGGTATAATTGCCTGAGAACTACCCAAGGTTCTCAACAACAATATGTAATTTAAAGCCAGTAACAACACAAATGATGAACCTAATACAGGCATGAGAAATGTAAGGACATGGTAAACAGGTTTCAGTTTTTGTTCTGTGTGTTTGTGTGTATGTGTGTTTGTGTGTGTGGTGAGACTGATTTACAGCACTGATATGATTCAGAGTAGAGGTTCACACTTCTTTAGATGTGTTACTGCATCGTACACACTACCAAAGCCCCCATAATCCTCCACCTCAGTCCTTTGGGCCCCTACCCCCTATTGCTCCCCACCTTCCCCTTCTTGGAGCCTCAGTTCTACAGTCTGATTTCTAGGGTTTTTTTTTTTCTTGGTTTAGCTTTATCTGTCCCTGTGTTTCTCTACATCTCACATATGGGTAAGATCATCCAGTATTTGTCTTTATCCCTCTGACTTATTTCACTTAGTATCATGCCCTTCAGTTTCAACCATGTTATCACAAATAGTGAAATCTCATCTTTTTATAGTTGTATAGTGTTCCACTATATGTATACAGGTGATAAACACTTTTTCTCTAAGCATCTCCAAGTAAAATGTCCTTCTTAGTGCTGACTATGAAAAGTAGGTACATCTTACAAGTTGATGAAAGTCTTCTGAATTCCCAAATAGTTACTGTTTGAATTTCTTACACTGTCCGCCACATACAACAGCTATCTAAATATGGATCACCCTACCTCCCTTCCACCTTTGCCTGAACTGGTTCCAGAGTAAGAGCCATGGGCTTCACTTGCAAGAGTAACCAGCATCTCCACTTGCTGGGAACAACACATTCACCAAAATGCATTAAATGTTGACCCATTAAACTCTCATATAGTAATTTTCTTTCCTTTATCTTTTCTCCACTTCAAGAATACAATGGAGTCAAATTCCCACCTCAATGCAACTAATTTGAAAAGACTCATCACATCACAATGCTTCAGTCTAGATTCAACCCTGAACAGTCTATCAACCAAATAACACCAGTGGCCTTCAATAGGCCAGCAGGACTCAAAGGCACACAGAGCTTGGTCCATTTCTGAATACTTACTCACGTTCCACAGACTCTGTCTCTTCCCTAGTCTCTTAGCCCCTGCTAAGAGGGGTATGTGGTATGGAAATCACTATATAAAGAGAGACAATGACTTTGTCAACCCAAAGAATAACATTTCAAAAAGGAAACATCTTCCTGAACTGCCTCGTTTAGCATCATGTGATGTTCAGGGGCCCATCAATAAGAGCCGGTCTCCAAAGAGTGCTTCACTCCACTTCCAGGTTCTCACCGCAAAGGCCAAAGTGTATCAACCTTTCATCCAAGATAAATGCCTCATGGATAAACAGACACTGCTCAAGTCCAACTGTGCAAAAGGAACACCACTCCAGCACCTTTCCTGGAGGACCCTTCCTGAGAGCACCTACCTGGGAGCATCTTCCTGGCAGTATCTTTTATTCCCAACTCGTGTCCCCTTCCATAGGTATGATGTGGGAAATATGAAGGGTCCTAGTGGCACTTTGATCTGAGCTCTCAGAAGGCAAGTGCTGGGTGGCCACAGAGGTTATATCTGACTCAGGAACTATGTGGTGGTGGAGCTGCAGGTAATGTCTTGCTAGCCTGCAAGCCTACACCCTTGTCTTGCTAGCCTGTGAGCCTATATCCAAAGATGCCAGAAATGCGAATGCCAGTTTCCTTCAGACAGGTAGTTGGAAGCACATATTAAAAACCACCTGAGGGCACAAGGGTTAAGACGCAGCACTATGAAGCTATCTGCAGCCACTGCAGCCTGGGTTCAATCCCTGGCCAGGGAGCTACCCACATGGCACAGCAGACCTCTCCTGACTCACCCGCTGTACCCCTCAGCAGTGTATTTCAGTCAATCCACCTGTTCTGCTCCCCATGCTGTCTCTAGTGAATCTTCTCACCACCATGACCCCCCGCACCGCTGGCCTGTACCGCAGCTCTTGTATGCATAAATAAATCTTTAAAAGAAGAAAAAAAGCCAGCTGAGCCCAGGAGAGAACAGCTTATCACTAGGTACAATGATGGGAGAAGCCACCACCTTAGGAATGCCCAGGACAGGGTTCCAGCCCAACACTGACAGTGCTACTTGGATGAGCTCAGTTAAGCAGCTGCCATTCTGTGCACACACTTCCCTCAACTGTGAACTGGGCATAAAAGCAGTCCCTGTCTTATAAGGCCATGGTGAACATTAACTGTGACAACCTATCGGACACACAGGGATGGTCGCAAGAATAAGAAGATGACATCATGCCTCGAGTGCCAAGAACTTCAAATACTTCTTCTCCTGGAGGCTCCTAAATGACCCTGGCCATTCAGTCCATCTTTTGGATGAGGAAACTGAGGCTTAGAAAAGTTGAATAACTTGCCCCTAAGATTAGTAAATGTGAACCTGGAAGTCCAATTCAGACAGAGCCTGTGCTCTTATCCATCACACCACAGCAGTATGAGTAATAACAGAAGTGGCACATATTGATATTCATAAATTTGTACCAGCCGCAGCAACTGTGCCACCCCAGAATGGGGACAAAGAAGGGCAAGTGAGAGTGGGTGTGCCAGGAAGAGTGAGCCCTGGAGTTACGTCCACACGAATGCCAGCGGGGAGACACTGCTGCCCTCTTTCTCCTGGGCCTCCTGGCTCCCCAGGGTGATAAATTTGTGGCCTGGGTGTGTTTAAGCCCCTAGTACCCAGACCACACAGCCAGACATAGGTTGTGCTAGAATTTACTGTCAGCACAGACTCTGGCATCTTCAAGTTAGACAACTGCCACCAGGAGAGGGATCCCTCTGTGCCAAAGGCATTCTAAAAGACAGATAATCAGGACTCTAGCTCTGCCAGAGAGAAAAACCACCCAGGGAGCAGGGATCTTCAGCCTCCCCAGGAGCGGGGCCCAGGCACCTGTCAGCAGCCCATCGCCAGCACAAAAGCAACGCTGGGCACACAGGATCCCATTACCCTGAGCAGCCCTACCCCTAGGCTGCTGGCAAAACCTCCTGTCCACCCCCTCCACTGCAGATCACTTGCTGAAATGCAGGCTTGGCCATCTGTCTTAGGGGAGAGATGGCTGCAACTGTCAACAGGCACCCAGGCCTTGCACAGGTCCTTATGTGGCAAAGATGCTTAGGAGGGCCAGCCTCACCACAGAGGAGCCTTGGGAATTCTCTCAAAGTTTTCCCCTAGGTGGATGCCAACTTTCTGACCCTTTCAACTCACGCTTCTTTAAAGAAACTGAGATGAGTTAAGAGTTAAAAATATCCCCACTGAGAGACAGTTGGACATGGTGCACACATTTGGGGGCATGATTTGTCAGGCTGTTTCAAGACCTTTGTGAACCCAGGGACATACGTACATCGCTGGCCCATGAGAAGACCTCTGATTCCCCAGGGGGTTTTCCACAAAACAGGGTTACTGTAACTCAAAACCTCACTTTTGTCTAAAGAATTGTCACATTTTGTGTGTCTAGGTATGCTTGGTCAAATGTTGTCAGTAGAAAGAGCAGGAGAGCCTTATCTACCCCTCCACCCGTGGGAAACTGCCCTGGGGTAGAACAAACTCCCCATCGACCCAGTGGGTTCCAGTCCTTCCATCCACTCCAGGAAACAGCCCAGCCAGGACCAAACGCAACACTTTTTTTTTTTTAAACTGGGGATGGGGCAGTGAGAAACCCAACACATTTCCATGAACTTTCAATATGAATAGCATCATCTTGTGATCACACAGGTGTCACACTATTCAGAGCCCTTAGGCCCCATCATCTCAATATATCCTCATGAAGTTCTGTAAATCAGGCTGGCCAGATTTACCCACCCAGGTGAAAGGTAAGAAAACTGAGACTCAACAAAATGAAGGTATTTGTCTACAGTCAAATAAATATCAAAAACTAATATCATACATCAAACCAAAACAATATCCTACACTCGCCAAAAGGGCTCATTAGAGTGTGAGTTTCTCCCATGAACTCTAGGGCTTTACAGGTAACCTTTACCACCATCCCCAAGGAGAACTTCCTCACCATACACAGGAGAAAATCAGGAGATCAGAGCACACTGCCGTCTTCACACAGTTATGACAGTTATGAGAGAAAGAACCACAACATGGGGTCCTGACATCTAGTGATATGATTTTCCCAATATAAAGTGAGTTTTTCAAACAATGACCCAATAAGAGCTCAACACTTGAGCTACTGAACTTTGTTGTCTCCTACCTCTGTTAGGTCAGTGACAGTCATAAAGCCCAAACTGGCATCCCACTAAAACTTGTGTGTATGAAACAAACACTAGAAATCTGACTGTAGAATTAAACTACTGGAGGGTGAAGCAGGAGGTGAGGAGGGCCACAAGGACTGGTGTGGAGGATTAGGGGTACCTTGGTGGTGGGTGTGGTGACATAAATCTGAAGAACTGTGAGCCTACACCCCTAAAATCATATAAAGTGTCCAATATATTCCTTTTTAATAAAAATTAAGAAAAGAAAGTTGTATTTAAGTTCCTCGACCAGGTTAATGTGGGACATTAGCCCATCAGTGATCATTAACTAGAGCAAACACACACTTGAATGATCATTCAGTGATTCCAGTGTATCACTTTCAACATCCGTGGTTGGTCTACACTGGGTCACTTCCATGTGATGAGCAAGGAGCTGGAGCCCAGTGGTCCTGCTGGGCTACCCCATAAGGAAACAGAATCTGAGCATCTAAAGCCATAAAATAGAGAATCATCCCTAAATGTTCAGCACATGACAAGGTACTCAGAACCCAGTAGGATCTCAGTAAATATCTGTTCAACTATACAGGATTCAAGACCTCCAAATAGGAACATTCTAGAATAAAGACAATAGTTGAGTATACAAGGCAAGAGCTGGGAGTGAAGAAAAGACAAGTAAGTGTCAACTATTCCCTGAACCCCAGTGGTCACATCAAACCAGGCAATGTCAGCACCTCTCCCCCAGGACCACCGTGTGGCCTTCAATATCACCCTAGTTTTACTGCTGAAGTAAACATGTGACTTTATCCAAATTAATTTAGCCCTCTGAGCCTCAATTTTCTCATCTCTAAAATAGGAGGAACAACAGAACCTACTTCCTAGTGTTATGGAGAATTAAATGAGGAGTGTGTGACGTGTGTAGATAGTAACTGGAGCAGAAGGGGTAACTATTCTATTTCCATCATCATTTATCCCTGACAATAGCTCACTGCCTTGCACTAAGTGGTGGTAAGCTTTTCAGACAAAAAAAGTATTCCTCTCTCTTTGAATGTTAAGGTTAAGAAAAGAAGCAAAGACCTATATCAGCATTGAGAACTGTAGGTTTTGCTGAATGACCAGAGAGAAAAAAAGAAGAAGAAACCAAGGAGAGACAATAATGACCACAGCGGCTATAGCCAAAGGCCAAGGCACAGAAGGAGAGAGGTGGGCGCTTAGATCAGGAAGGACTCCAGCTAGTCAAACTGAAGGGCACACACAGTAAAACCGCCATTAGGCAACAGCTTGCACATCATTAATTATTATGCAAAGCACTGCAGTGGATCTGGGCTGAACAGGTTGAGATTTTACCTCCCCCACCCAAATTCCGAAAAAGCATGTTTGGATGTTTTCAGCTGTTCTCGTCATGTCCAGGCTGGAAGGGAAACCATCCAGGCACACCTCCACAAGACATAAAAGCCCCATTGGCAGTCTTCAGGCTCCCCGACACTTCCTCTGACTTATGCCTACAGATGTTCCATGCAGACGATTCTTCCCAGGGATATTCAGGACACGACGCTCCCTCTGGCCCAATGCAGAAAGCAGCTGTGCGGAAACCAGCATGGGGTCCCTCCTGTGTGAGGCTCAGGCACTCACACACACCCTCACTCGAGGCTGGAGACAGCCCTGGCTCCAGATCCCTAGGGCTCTTTCCGTGGCCTGAGCCATCATCATCTTTGCGTGGAAAGCAATGCCCAGAACCGCCTGCCTGTGCTGCCAAACGAGAGACAAGCAAGGAAGGCTTTGCAGGAGCACCAGCATTCTCCCAAATTGAATATATTTAATCAGAAGTCACCTAGGCCACCTCAGACCACTGAGCTGCTAGGGGCTGTCTCAGAAACCCCATCACACCCCACTCAATGAAGAGGTAAACAAGAATCCCGTGAACACTGCCATGAAAAATAGATCTCCCTTGAAAACAGGGGAGCCAAAGCAGGTCAAAGGAGAAAAAGCTATTTTCAATGTCAACATGTCCGGTTCCAGGTACACAGAAGAAGTCATGAGGACAGTTCATCCATGTGAAAACATAATACCTGACAGTCTGCCCAGGTCTTAGGCTGCCACAGGGCGGGCGAGGTGGCTGGACGGTGTACGGGTGAAGGCTGCCCACCCCAGGATGAGCTCCATGCCTCTTCTCATATTGACATGCATTTCTGAGATACGCCTCCACCCAACCCAATGCCCCACCTGGCATACTGTTTGAGAGGTGGCAGAGGAAGGGAGGTGAGTGAATGACAAGATCTAGGTTGGAGTTGTATGCAGTTGAAGTGACTCCTCTCCTCTCTCCTGCAGTGGAAGGTAGAGGGATACCAAGTTATGGCACTATCTTGGGGATCCCAGCGGGGGGCGACATGTGGCTGCCCCTATAACTGGCCACTGACTTCAAGGAGCTTACCTTTGCCCCTGGCCAAGGTCCCTCACATCTTGGGCATTTCTGGAAAGGGTTTTTAGCCTGAGAGATGAACATGATCAATTTCAAAAGCATTTGTGACCTCAGAGCTCAGAGTTTGGCCTTGATGGACAGACATCATTAGTGGGCAGAGCTTACCAAAAAAAAGGGGGGGGAGGGGCTTTGGACACCGGCAGCAGATTAAAGGATTTAAAAACAGTTTTAAGAAAAAGGGCTCACTGCAAATAGTTCTCCTCATGCTAGAACTCACACTGCAAGGTTGGGAAAAGCATCAGCGTAGTGACAGGGAGTGGGGAGGGCAAACAAGCAGTGGTCAATGGAGACAGAATAAATTGCAGTTCTTTAGAAATGACAGAGACAGGAGCGCGAGCCTGGGAAGATAGGTGCTTTCTGGCTCCATCTTTTCAACTTTTCCATCAACAGCTGCAAGGTTCGACTGGAGGTTAAATGAGAAAGCAGGGACACATCCAAGGAATTGTAAGCTTGTGTGTCACAAAGAAAGTGTTCATCTTCAGGGACATGCACTCACAAAAAATTCCTCCAATGCCAAGTGCTTCTTGCCAAAACGTATTAAAGTACAAACACTCACCCTCAGCAGACACATGGACTCATCCTAAGAGCTGGGGAGGCAACGGGAATGAGGCCACTGACAAGTCTGAGCGTGTGTGTGTCCTTCTCAGGGGACAGGCCGAGGACATGTTTGCACACCCCTCCCCCCCGCACCGCTGCCCCAGCCCCGTTCCATCACAAGGAACATGACTTGCAAGGCACAGAGTTCCTGCAGCCTTGGGGAAAGGACCTAACACTAACATAGGAGCTCAGGATTCTGGGCCCCCCATGCAAACCCAGGCTGGTTTGAAAACATACAAGTGGCATGCTTCGTCAGTGCTGACCCATCTTCCAGGGCCACACGTAGAAAGCAAGGAGGCTAGAGCCTCCAGTGTCTCCATTTAGTAGTAATAAAGCAAGCATGGGAGAATTCCATGTTTTTCATGTCAGTGCTCATTACACTTCTTGAAAACAGGGGAGCCTACACACCCCATGGAGCACCACCCCTATTCTCGTCTCACAGATGACATTGAGTTGCTGTATCTGGTTATGGTCCGAGATTATGTATATGTGGCATGTTCCTTAACTTGCTGGGCTTTTGACTCCCAAGCTCATTTCCATTAAACTGCATCCTTTTGTATGTCACAGACAGTACATCATGGCAGATTGGACCCTTCACAACCATTGTGATCAAAATTAGAACTGAAGACAGCATACACTCTGGCACTGTCACCAGACTGTTCCCAATTATAAATGTCACTGTGGTTCAAGGTTGCTCCTGACCACTTTTCCTATTTCCAATTTGATCTAAGCAGCATGAAAGAACAGGGGTAGGGGTAGGGGTGGGGGAGGGTGAGCTGGTAATAGAGCCAAGCCAAATTTGGAGAACGATGGGCAAAGCACAACCAGGGACACCCGAGTCTCTTGGGAGGAGGCAGTGGACATCATCTTAAGGAGTGAATTGCATGACACTTAGTCCATTCCACAAGGCACAGTTTGGGGGTAAATTTCTTGCAGACAGAAAAGCCATAGGTTGAAAATGAAAGACTTAAAAACCCAGGCATTTAAAATTTTGAAGGAGATTCATTTAGATGCTATATTAGAACTTCACTTTTCCTTCAATGGACTCAAAGGATTTTGTTATTAATTTCCTACATGGAGTTAGAAAACAAGAAGTTCAAATCCATAGTAAGTGAAACATGTGGGTTTTCCCAGAGGCTTAACTCACTATATATGTTTTTTCAAGATTTGATGAAGTACGTTTGGTGTCCTCAAGTCACTCAACGAACAGATTTCTGGAGATCCTGACACATACCAATTCTTTTCTCTTAATATCGATTATATTAAGATCATAATGACATTGGCCCAAAACTTTTCCCCAAAAGGAAAGGAAAGCACTTAAAATCAGACTTCCAAGAAAACCTTTTGACTCTGAGGATGGGGATTTATAACTGCCAAGGAAGGTTGAAGACCCAGAAAGTCTTTATCTGTGAGTATTCTGCCAAGGGCTGGATTCAGGAACCTTCAAGAGTCACTGATATGGCAACAATCTCCAGGCGCATGGGACCCCTGCTCTCCCCCTCCCAGCAGTCTCTGCTTCAGCCACATGAGGATACAGCCTGTGCCTTGATCATGAAGCTTCCTTCCTGCACAGGCTGCATTCCCGGGTCTGACATGCCTCCTTTCCTCCCACTCCATGTCAGCTCTCCATTACTCTACTTATTATTCCAGGTGCAGCTTGCTGCACTACTCCCAGGAAACCTTCCCAAACCCCCAACTGGAGTGAATCACTTCCTCCTGCACTCTGCGGCAGCTCTTGTCACACTTGGTCTTCATGCTTTGTACTCTGACACTGCCGCTCCAGATACTACATCTGCCTCAGCTGACACTGTAAACACCTTGAGAGTAACTTTCTATTCCCCACCCCACCTAGCACATTCACCCGTGGAAAGAGAAAGTACATATCTGACTTGAAGTGCCCAGAGGTAGTGATGGCACTTAACTCGGAATTGTAACACAGGGTTATTTCTTTCCTCCTTCCATTTTTTTTTTATTTTTTCTGAATTGTCTATGAATAAGGAACACTTTGATGAAAACAAACAGCTTTATTGTAGAAATTAAAGCAAATATCATGCCACAGAGAACCTAGCGAACATTGTCCCATCTTGCAAAGGATACCTCAGGAACTAAAGATGAGTGAGTGGCTTTCCCAAAGTCTCCATGTTCTGAGATTTGCCAGCATATTCAAAGAAGCCCCCCATCTCACACTCTGTAAAAAGTGGGTCTTTGACAAATTTCATATATGCACAATTCATTAAAAAAGTCTGTCAACTGGACAGATTTCACACTAGTGGTATCCACAATTTCCTACTAAAAAATTCCTCAATGTCAAAGTTTAAAATGTTAAGTCTAAGTTAAACTTGCCATTGTTCTCAAACATTTAAGTTGGCGACAATAGGCTAAGAGTATAAATAGGAACTAGGAGTAGGAAAACGATCTCCTCTCTCCAAAATTCCACAACCTCTTTCGGATGACTTTGTTGAAATCCAGGGCTTAAGGTTCTTGACGGCTTGCTGTTTCTTCCCTTCAGCCTGTCTCCGTAGGTCATCCACTGACTCCTCCAATTGTTTGTTATTCAATAAGCATTCACAGAGCATCTACCACACGCCAAGCACAGTGCATATAGAGACAACCCAGGCCTTGGCCTCACAGAAGCTCCCCAATGTGCAGCTCTTAGCTCTTAGCTCATTAGAAATACCTGGGGAGCTTGTGGGTAGGGTACTCAGATAATCTGGAGGTACTAGTAATGGTACAATACCACAAATGCAACAATAGAGTGATGGTCCAAAGATAAAATGACCTGCAGAGAAGGGATGGACATCGAATCACATCTC
This sequence comes from Talpa occidentalis, assembly GCF_014898055.3. Lineage (NCBI taxonomy): Eukaryota > Metazoa > Chordata > Mammalia > Eulipotyphla > Talpidae > Talpa > Talpa occidentalis. The sequence continues at coordinate 84,088,499 of NW_023605305.1, forward strand.
ATTAAAATTGCACCAAAACTCAGAGGATTGTCAAATCACCTTTGAGTAAGAAAAATTAAATACCCACCTCCCACACACACACATCCCTTCTCATCCCCTGAATGAGACACAGAGAACAAAAGGAGTTCCTGGCAGGCAAATATACTTCCAAAAAACAAAACAGGCTCAGTGTTCTACAAAAGAGAGAGAGAGAGAGAGAGAGAGAGAGAGAGAGAGAGAGAGAGAGAGAGAGAGAGAGAGAGAGAGAGAAAGAGAAGAGATATCAGCTGAAAAAACTGTTCCCCAAGGGGAAAAGACCAGAGTCTTGCTAAGGATGCAAATTATTTTGAAAGCTATTAAAATCATTTTCACCCTTTAAAATAACTCACTCCATTTTTCTGTTCACTTTTCCAGACTCATCCACCCTGTCCCCAACCTCAGTCCTGCCTCCCCTCCTGTGGGCTCAAGCACAATTGGGGATGATGAATCTAATTTGAGCAACAGCCTCCATGGAAAACAAATCACTGCATTCCAACACACCGCACAGGCTGAGTTCAGACAAACACAAGTGACCCCTTAATTTGGATTTAAAGCCCAGGATCAGTCCCCAAATAAAAATGACCAGTGAGCAGCATGCCCATGGAGTACTGACAATAATCTCATGAGCTTCAAATTATTCCAGTTTAAATTACGGACGATCCAATAAGTCTGTGTGTTCTAGTCCATAAAAATAGAAGAAGAAATTCATCATTTTAAAATCATAATGCAAAAGAGAGTCTGGCACTTTATTAAGCCCTATTTCTCATGATATCATAAGGATGCTGACGGAAAATAAAACTAAAGCAATACTGTAGGCGAACAATGACACAATTGAGGCATTCAAGGGTGTTTTGTGGCTCCCAGGTCACACTCCCTGGCCCTCCCCTCCGACACATCACTCTTAAGCAGCTTCAGTTTAAATCAGAAACATGGGAAACAAAACTCCAAAGAAGCTCTTTTAAATTTATCATGAAAATTGTTGCACTATTTAGTGAAATAGCACATACCGGCATGGAATGAGAACTTAGAAAATCTCTCATCAAGATACACTTAACCTAGGCTCAAGGAGTTAAGTCTCAGCACTGTGAAGCTATCAGCAGTCACTGAAACATGAGTTCGATCCCCGGCTGGCCAGGGAGCTACCCACATGGCACAGCAGACCTCTCCTGTCTCACAGCTGCTCCCCTCAGCAGTGTATTTCAGTAGATCTGTCTTTTCTGTGCCCCACTCTGTCTCCAGTGAATCCTCTCACTGACTACACCCCAGTATATATATACATAAATAAACCTTTTAAGAAATAAAATAAAATGTTTTTCTTAAAAAAAAATTTACTTAACCTAGTGCCCATGAATAATCTATATGGGGTTCTTGAATCCCCCAACATGGTAGCCAAGTCTTTGTAAACACTTTTTTGTGTGTGGTCTGGGTCTAGAGATTTCATAGGACTGTGGAGCAGGTCTGTGAGTTGACCACTGGATTGTCCCCCTATTTCAATAACAGTCCTCCATTTCCCTTTGGAGAATTTTCCACTCTGACTCGAGTTCTTATATTTCAACGGCATGAACTCATTCCATGCACGGACCAGCGTAGGGCCTGTGATGCAGACCTGGGCACCCATGGCTTCACCTCCCCCAACCAAGTCACTGCTATAGACACAGGCAGGTGACCCAAGTCAGGACAACCAGGCCCAACCAGCTAGCTTGTATTTTCTTGAGTGGCTGAAAAAAAGAGACAGACTCCATTCTACCAGAGCTGATCCTGGAAAAAGATGAGGCTGGGTTACTGGCAAATTATTTAGAGATGAATTCATAATAAAGAATATAACTGATTAGTATCTTACCAAATAGAGATCAACAGGACCAGAAAACAGATAAGTGGGCAAGAGGGCAGGTAGTGGGGTGCACATCAGACAACACCCTCCAAGAAAGCTGGAGCCCATGGTGTGTGGAGATGTGGACACAAAGATTAAAAAGAAAAGGTAGCAGGAAAAGGTGTGTGTGAAGCAGGGAGAACACTCTCTTCTGTCTGGCCCTTTCATTCTATGCATCTTCACCAATCTTCATCCTCCTCTGCAGTTACTGCCATATGTGTATACAGAGTGAGTTCTCCCGCCCCCTCTCTCTCCCTCTCTCCATCCATACCTCTAGGCAGTGACCTCAAGTTGTGACCTCGCCTGCATGAGCAACCAGACAGCACTACAACTATATGAGCAAAAACAGTGACTGTCTTGTCTGTGAGGGATCTTCTCAACTACAACCATGCATCACTTAATGACCAGGACACGTTCTGAGAAACATGACTTTATACAATTGTGTTGCTGTGCGAACGTCACGGAACATCCCTGCACACACGAGGTAGTTTAGCCCACTGCACACCAGGGCTCACCAGTACCACCTCTCGGGCCCACCGTTGTCTATGAGGTCCATTGTTGACTGAAATGTCTGTAAGTGGCTATGACTACATTTTCCAGCCCACTGATTCCATGGGGGACTGTTAGCACAGTGTTGCCAGAGCTCCCCATTTCAAGAGAAGCTGGAAAATCATATTAAGTGTGAAATTTGCCTACAATCTTTCAGACAAAACCAGAAGAAGGGGCTCCAGTTTGCATCTCCTGCCCTAAACCTAACAACCAAAGTAGCAGCTACTAATTTGTAAGGCTATGGCCAGGTTTATTGGTATCCCCTTAAAATTGTTACAATTTGAAAAAAAAAAAAAAAAAGGACTTTGGTAGCTCCACAATGAATGCATTTTGAAGGGAGGGTACCTTTTCTTTGTCATTCATGAGGCCATTTGCAACCTGAAATCCTGAAGTAGTCAGGCTGATTTTCTCCCAGACCTTTGTCAGCTGGTATGTTGGGAGAAGTCAGGAACAGCATCTGGCACCAGGAGGGTTAATGCAGGCACATAAAGGTGCAGACAGATGGATATGAACCCAGGGCTGTCCACAAAAGGGAAGACGCACACCGGCAAAACATCCCTGGCCCACCCAGTGGCAGCCAGGTACCCCAGGTCCCTAATTAGATCAGAAGCAGCACCTTTTAGTAGCAGCTTACAAGTCAATAAGCAAGCAAGAAACAACACTCAGTGCCTTCCTCCCTGCTCCCACAGAGTCTGTGGCCTCAAAAGTCAATCATTTGGAACTTTCTCTATGCAAGAAGACACTGTCAACCCAGTACAGGCAAGTTTTACCCCTTCTTACATGGACCAGGAGCACAAAGGAATCCAACAGGTCTCACTGGCATAGGAATTCTCTCAACTGCAGAGAACATCCCCATTTCACTCAGCACATGCCAGGCACTGAGACTTACAGAAATCTTAGCAATGAATCTTTCTTGCAAGCCCATTCATGAGATCCTATTGATATTCCCATTTTATGGATGAAAATACTGAGGCTAGAGGGGTTGGAAAAGAACCCCTGTTCTCATAAACATGCTAAGTGGCAGAGCAGGATCTGAGCCCAGATCTAGTCCCTAACACAGAGCAAGCCTGCAATACAGGGTTCACGACTTACTCCTTGACAAAAGTGGTTTTCTCGTCATTGAGGGGATGAACCTCTGGGATGGAAAATGGGTATTCAAATTTGCTAAGTTCTATTACCAATCAGCCTCTAAATCAATATTAAAAACCTATCAGGGTATACTTTTTAAACTATGCTTCACTATTTTAAAAAATTGTTTCTAAGTCATCCTCAATTCATCTTCATGAAAACTCTTGAAGTCACCCCACTGGCTGGATGAGTCTATGGAGGCTCCAAGGTCAAGGGTAAGGCCACCCAGCCAAGCCATGCAGCTCACATCAACTGCCAAGCACACTGGCCTGGGCTTCCTTGCATGTCCACACACTTTCCATGCTCTCCTACTCTGGAGGGAGCTGGCCCTGCTTCTTTCTCATCCTTTAGGTCTCCCGTAGACATCACTGCCCCAGGAAGCCTTCCCTGCATTGTCCTCAGAGGACAATGTCCTCCAGTCCCAATCACTGCCCTATCACTCTGAGTCTGTGACAGTATGCAACATCTGGTACTCAAATATTTGCTGAACAAACAAACAAGGAATGAAGGATGGATTACCAATTGTGATTCTCCCAACTTTTCATAGTGATTGAGCAACAGGATGTTCTCCCCAGCACCTCTGGTCAGATCCCCCTGTAGAGCGACAGATGGAACCAATCTTGCCCACAGACATTTAAGGGTCTGCCTGCTGAAATAAGACCATGATGGGGCTCCCCTCCCCCGAAACACTCATACTTGTTCTTAATGTCTTTTCCAGTACACTCAAGTCTGGGTTTTCAAGTATGGCAGGAAGACCCACACAAAAGATGAATAAAATGGTGACAAATAATGGCTTTCTGTACTGAAAGCTCTGCAAGTTGTATGCAAGGCTACAGTGGAGACCCCTAGTGCTTCTCCTGGGTTTTCATTTCTTCCTCCGGTTCTCACGCAGAAGGAAGAGACTGCTGACTGGAACCTGATACAACCCCACCAATCAAACTCAGGCCAGGAGCTGCACAGAGATTATACCCCCAAAATGTGTTCTCTCCCTCCCAGATATGGATTCCAGAACCACAGATATGGATTCCAGAAGCGTATCCCTGAACCACAGACTGTTTTGAGTCTAATTTTTAATAAAAATTTAATAAAACTTTTAATAAATATCTTTCCTTCCAAAGATAAGGAGGATACTAACTTGTTCTCAAAGGGAATAGCCTGGGAAAACATAGGACTTTGTGTACTTTTCCTTGAACCATCATGGGGCTGAGTCCGTAGGCACGCTCTAGGGTATGATTCTTGACCACGACACAGAATGCCAATTTCCTTCGGATCATGGTTGACTTTTGTAAGGGCTAGACTGTTCCAAAGTAGCAAGCAGAATACTCTACCAAGTGTTGAGCTTTAGAAAAGCAGCAATGAGTAAAAAAGCATAGCTCAAATTTATTGAGGGCTGACTATGTGCCAGCCAGTGTGCTAAACACAGGCTTTTATTTTTAATCCTCACAACAACCCGATAGTCCTCCATCCACCCTCCACCCTGCCCCACTTCTTGAGGTAGGAAAACAGCTGAATCAAAGAGAGTAATTTGACTATCAGCTGACAGCTCTTTGCAGTTCTAGACAAGGTCTGAATGCAAGGCCTTGCAAGGAACCTCTGGTTTGCTCCAGGAGCTGCAGCAGGGCTCTCCAAGAACCCCTTTTCTGAGCTACCGGGGCAAGGGGCAATCAACATGCACAGCAGCTGTCATATTTCTCTCAGTCCCTAGATGCTGTGTGCAAAAATATGAGCAAAGTTCTCTTTTAAAATAAATGAATAAAAATAAATGAACAAAAGACTCCTTCTGGCCCCTAAGCACTCTCTTCCTTCATGATCTAGAGCAAGTCCAGCCCCATGACCTTCTTTCTGCCTCTCTCTTATGCTGCAGCCACAGTGGACACATCTTCCCTCAGCACTTTCTGTGGCTCCCTCCTCCATTCTCCCCCAACAACTAATTATCCATCAAGACCAAGTTCAATACCACATGCATGAGGGCATGGCCCTGACCTTCCCAAACAAATATCCCCAAACTCTCCTCTGCCCCCCAACCATAATTATCATGTTTTGCAAACAATCACGTTTCATCTTCTTATGTCTGCAATGTGGGCTTGCTTATTCGCGTTGATACACATTTTGGTAAGTCAAAATCGTGATGGTGTCACATGTGGAAAAGAGACAAAATAAAGGGTCAGAAAACACAAATTCAAGAACATACCCTAGAAGTGTGACTGTGGAGTCAAGGCCACCATAGGTAAAGAGGGTGAGCAGGGTGTGGAGGGCCCCAGTGGACTACAGGCAAGGACTGGAGATGCCTGGTGGTAGGTGTGGTAACATACACTTGAAGAGGCGTGGACTCATACCCCTAAATATATATGTTGTTGTAAATCAACATTACCTTGATTAAAAAAAAACAGTAAGAAATAAAGATTAAAGTTCTGAAGATCAAAATTTCACCAGCATTGTATGCATAATCATTTTGGTGCTGTTGGTCATATACCAGCACCACTCATGCACCAGGGCCACTCAAGCTCTCCAAATTGCTCACATTCCTTCTCTCAGGAACTAAGCATAAAAGCACGCATGGGTGCTTTCCTGCCGGACAGGAGCTAATCCACTCACCCACAGTTCAATTACGGTGTGGGTAGCGGGTTTCTCTACAAAACATGGCGAGTGAGGGAAAATCCATTTGACTCTGATTTCTTGCTTTTGGCTAGAAAGCTTTATAAGTCACTTCTTGGCCTCACCTAGCAGAAGGGTCACTGCTTTCGTTGGGATTGTGACAATCCTCCCAGAGTTAGAGTACTTTATTATCACATTAGTACTGGGGAAAGTCACATAATTAACAGAATTTATCCTCATTTACTCTGTAAAAGCACTAATACTCAATCGCTCTGCCTTGGTTTAATTACTTTCCTTAACACAACTTCTCCCCCACCCTCCCTGGCTCACATAAGGAAGCATGTTCAGACTTTTTCCCTCTCCTCTCCACTGAAGTGGCTGCACTTAATTCCTTTGAATAAGTACAACAGGCATCCCAGGGCCTCCTGGTTCACACAATGCCTCTGAATTAGCAGCTGGAATGGTGTCATACTTTCGTGGAGAGGCTCTGTTTAGAGTAAGTGATGACAGCCACCAGCATGACTATTAATTGTCACATGACACTGTCATTGCACTGGCTGCTATCTCTGAAAGCAGCGCTCGTCCAGGTGCCTAGAAAATTCAGAAGCTGAGAGACTGCCCTGCCTGACACATGCTGCTGCCTTCTCAAGTAATGCTCCTCCCGAGCCATTTGCTTAAGAAGGTGGGCGGGACACACGGACACACACACACGTGTCAAAATAGACTCTACTAGATAACAAAGTCATTATTAAATAACAAGTCTGGAAGGTGCTAGGCTTGCTCTTTCCCTCCCCTGATATTCCTCTTTCAGGCAGAAAAGTGATAAAATGAAGACTTCAATGACAAAGAATTTGTAGAGGCTGAATTTCTGCTCCCCAGTTTCTGAGAAGCAGATCAACAGTGGTGCCTCTGTATTACATATTGAGACAGTCTGCCGCCTGGTCAGGAAGACAGGGGTCTGGGGAAAGGTGAGGGTGTTTGGTTTGGAGCCGATCTTGTGGTGTGGAAGTAGTCTGGTCACTTCTAACAGTGGTAAGCTCTTCCTGCTAAGGGCAGAGGTGGGGCCCGCTGAGTGACAGTGGATCAAATGAGCAGGTGAGACTGCATGCCAGGTGTAGAGGATAAGGCAGGCTTCTCCTGCCTGGGAGGCACAGGTGCCCTAAGAGACATCCACAGTCATCAGTCATCATTCCTCTTGTTTGTCTATCAAGAGTCAGTCCCACAACCTTCTGCCTACAACACACATCTCAGCTGGAAATGAAGACAATGCAAAAGCAATAAATGAGAGCTCTTTTTCCTCTGTCCTCCACTTTATACAAGTGGCAGGCTGCTAAGTACATTGGTATTTATCCCAAAATAGAACCACCTTGTGAGCCCACAAATATAATATGGATCACGTTCGCTAGGAAATGAAGGTCCTCCCCAACTTGCAAGTCTTATCTTGCAAGTTGTAGGGTAAGGAAAAATGTCAGGCTTTTCTGCCCTCCTGCCATCAGGATAGATGATGGATCCTTGCGGTCCTGAATGCATGCCTGATGGCGGGCACCTGGAATAGGGTGTGGGCATAGGTAGATGGGATTCACCTGGGATAAGACTGGGCTTTTAAGGGCGGCGTCACAGGGATGCCAGCAGAAGCCGAGAAGAACAGAAGCCGAGAGAGAAGCAGAGATCACCGGAGAGCCCAGAGAGGGTGAGCCTCCCGGCCCCCCAACACCCCTGCCTGCTGTGTACCAGGTAAATCCCAATAAAAGACCTGCAAAAGCCACTGAGGACTCTGACTCCTCCTTTACCCGGTCTGCTGGATCCTAGAAAACCTGCACTGTGTCCTGTCCTGCCCCCTACACAAGTGTTCCTTTTGCCTCTGATGACTTTCTCTCCCCTCTTCCAGATTTGGAGTCTCTTCCACACACCCACAGTGTTTGAGGTCTGTGAATGTCTTTCCTATGGCACTGACCAAGTTCATTTTATATTTAGGTTGTCCATGTACTACCCTGACCGGTTCACTGGGCTGCGAAGGGATTATGGAGCTGAGCTTTTGTTAACTCCATGCCCACATGTAGGGCCGTTCCTGGATGAAACTGATCAAGTTGTATTTACCTCCAAAACTGCCCTTCGCTTAACCTTTGTTGAAAGTCCTCATCATTCCCTGCAAGTTAGCTGTTTCCCACCTTCTAATCTGTGTGTTCTGTTCCCGTTGTCTGAAATTCTGTCTACTAGAAGAAAATCAAATCTGTCCTTCAAGGCTCACCCCAAAGCCTCCTTGATCACACCACTGAAGCAGTACTTTCGATCCCCTCAGCTTTTGTTTATACCACACTGATTCCTCAGCAGCTTGTAATTGTTTATCTGCACTTACATTTCTTTATCTGGACAATTGGATGATAAACATCTAAGTGGAGGAAGCCTCTTCAACACAATCTTGCTCCCTCTCTATTCACATTAGAATCTTGTTTGTGTATCACAAACATCCACTGATGGTGAATGAACCTTGATTAAATATTTTACTTTGTTACTTCCAGAGAAATTAGACAAGTACTGACAAACTCCTCCAATGCTAACAATACTACTTGTGTTTCCACTCTTTCCATTATAATATCATCATTATTATTCTTGTTCTTCTTATCGGAGGTACCATTACCTGAGGGACGATGAGGTACAAGGCTAATTTGCTGAGAACGTCACTCACATTATCTCATTTAATCCCCACAACAATCCTAAAGTAGCAACTTCTAAAGTGGACAGTACTCTAAGTCCATTTGACTGAGGTCACAAATTAAGTAAATGAGAGACTGGGTTCACACCCAGGTCTAAAGGTTGAAACCCAGGTCTAAGGTTCCTATCCATGTTCTTGTATCCATCTTATCACTCTTTCAAATGTCCTCAGAGTGTTTTTCCTCTACCTACCTCCTCCTCCACCCCAGCTCTCAAGTACAGGAATGAGAATCTGGAGTGTAAAAGTGGCCCTATTTAGAGTTTGGACACAAGGCACCACAGTGTGGAAAGGAGTCACTTCTAACAGTTTCCACTGGCAACAGAATTGGATGCCATCTTGGTGCAGTTCTCTTTGGTGCAACTCTAATTTTTCACTTTTAGAAGGAGAAACCAACTCTTCCATCCTCTTGACTGTCACACTGCCATGCTTTTCTCAGTCCATGTGGTGATCTTGATTTTAAGAGGACTATTGTTTAATGTTTTGCAAGATATACCAATAACATTTCTGATTTCTCAGTGTCACCTGTCCCTGCTCCCCTTCAGTTCAAATCCATGAACTATCCTGTGTTTCCATTGCATGCATGTCTCAGGACATAAACACCACTGCTCCCAAGCCTGGTACCACATTCATTACATCCACCTCCAAAGCCCTGCACAGAGGCAAGCTCGGGGCCTCCCCCCTCAGCTATTCCACTGTGTCAGAATCACATGCACAGGACTTGCATTCCAGAGCCGGGTGGATTAACCTCCAAAATGACACTCAGTTTTAGCTTTAACCTCCCTAAATCCTCAACAAAAACTTTAACAGCCATATCTGATTTAGGACCTTAACTGTAAATCTTCTCTCTTCTCCTACACTCACTACCAGGATGAGCAGAATCAATTCAGACCTTCTCTGGTCACTTACTTGTCTCCCACATTTCCCAGAGGATTCAAGGGGTTGGGTAAGAACTTTCATCACAAGTCTCACTAGGAGGCAAACTGAAAAAGAAAAACCTGGAGGATGGGGAGCCTGAAGGATGGGGAGAAACACTGGACGCCTTCTCTCTCAGAGTGAGCTCAGAAATTTGAAACACGGATGAGAATTTCTGAAAATAATTGAAGCAACATCATTCATTTACAGGAAGGAAACTGACCTGCTGGAATGCTAAAAACTGCAGTCACCTAATTATACTTAATTCCTGGAGTCTTGTTGGTTGGCGACTGAGCCCTGAAATGGGACCAGATCTCCTTTGCACTAAAGGGAGGATCTGCAGGGGGATTTTCAAAGTAAATAAGTGGCTACAAAGAACAAAAAAGATCGGTAAAGAGTTGAGTCTCTCAAGAACATCCCTGACAAAATAAACCCCATGTTTATGTGTTTTTCCTCCACGGGATCACTGCAGAAATCTTTCCAGGTAACTTAAAACCAGCTGCACAGGAGCTGAGAGAAATGTCCAGAATTAGTTTAATCAAATGCTGCCTTAAATAAATGCATCTCTGTTGCTCCACAAGCTGCTGGGGCCAAGCACTTGGCCTGACCTTAGGCGCTCCACTGGTTTTTTGCCCTGATGCATTACACTATCTTTTCCTTGATTACATGGAACCATAAAAGTACTTTTATGTCTACTCTTTCTGCCTGGCTGCCTGAAGATCCACTGCCACCATGAATGACTCAGTAACCATCCAGACCAGGAAGTTTATGGCCAACCAACTGCTTCAGCAGAAACATAGTCCTTCATCCTGGAAGGCAAAGCGACCTAAGATAAATTCGGGAAAAAATTAGCTAAAATCTACAAGGCCACCCTGATGTGGCATCTTTGCATTAGGATTCAGAACCCATTTTGGAAGTGGCTAGACAACTGGCTTTGACATGGTTTACTATTCCTCAAATGATGCAAAGAAAAATGAACCCAAACATAGACATGCGAGATATGGCCAATAGCAGAAGGAAAGTCCGTAAGAAAACAAAGAGGAATGCAAAAGCAGAATCAAAACAGTCAGGGGGGCTGCAAAGGCCAGTGTTTCTGCTGACAAAAAGGAGTAAAGATTCTGCAGTGACTTTATCTGTATCTGTGGTGATTGTGCAGATTTGCCATCAGAAGATTAATAAGACCTTTTATGTGTCTGGCTGTTGGGGGGCAAATAGACACCTCTTAAGAATTCCAATTGGCATATTTTAATACAAAGTCTAGCTTTTTTCCTGGGTGGGTACAAATGTTGCACTATTGCTCTTTTAAAAAACAAAGGTAAATATTCAAAAATAATAAGTCTATATATTCTCATCTCTTCATTGTTTTATATAAACAAATTTTACAACATACAAATGTTATGTCCTCTTTTCATCTTCTGTCATCTTCAAAATGTGTTTTTTTACTATAGAACATTTCATCATATATAATAGATATTCAAGAAATCAGCTATTCAGGATAATCAATTATCTGATTGCTTTCAAGTACCAAGTTTTTGCTATTATAAATAATACTTTGGTGAACATTCTTGGACATACAATTTTATGCATGTTTATTTCCTTAAAACATGTACCTAGAACAAGAACTACTGGATCAAGTTAGCATGTTAAGAGTGTGTGTAATGTGTTTTTATTTGAAAATGTTTCCATGTTCATAAAACATTTGCACCTCCACAGGGCCAACCTGTCTTCACCTGGGCTCAGAGAATATGTGGGCTCCCATGACAACAGATGCATCCCCTGCAGCTACAATGAACCACACTTGGGGGCATCTAGGAGATAGTCTGATGTGCCCCCCCCAGGCATATGCCCAAGGTATGCTCCAGGACAAAAGAAAAAGACTGAACCACAGCAATGCATTGGGCATGGACAGTCAGGGTCTTCACCAGTCCTATGCCATCACCACAATGGAAGTGGAAGAGTAGAGTAAATGAAAGTTCCTTTGAAGAGATCTCTGCTTCAAGGCTGAAGGAGGCACATCATCCTGAGAATCTGTGCCCTTTGTAAAGTAGGCATCATAGTGTGAGTTTATGTTTCAGGGAAAATTCAAAGCAGGTGACTGCGACATGGTTTTCACTTTCTGAAAGTCATACATGGAAAATATTCAACAGAACCATCATAGAGGATCAGCAGTCTTCCATCAGACTAACATTCTCAGCAAGTGAATCCATTTAGCCAGCCCCAGGCTCATGAATATATTTTCTTTTCCTGAGACATCAGCCTCAGATAGCATTGGTACTTCCTTGACCCTGGACTGATCTCTCCTTGTTGTCTCACGGCACAAGGCCACCATTCATGACCTGGCCTCCAGCAACCAAGAACATCCCCTGTTTTATGCCCCTTTATGCTAAATTTGATGTCTCCTAAACCCTCCAAGCTCTTACATGCTCCTCCTTGACATGGACCATCCCACCCCTACTCAGTCCGGATCTAGTGTTTCAAGAATTACCACAAATACCACCTCTCCTCCTGAGAAGCTTTCCCAAGTACCCACCCAGGGTTCTCAGGCACATTCCTCCAGAGCCACATCTGCCCCATTCCTTTGTGACTCTCCACTGGCGTGCTAATCCCCCCACTCAACAGGAAGAATCATGTCTTTTCATCTTTCTCAACAGGAAGAACCATGAAGATAAGAACCATATCTTTTCATCTCTCTATGCTCAGAATCTGGGATATAGATTGTAAATATCCACTTAGTTCTGAAAGAACAAGTGAGTGTGTGCTACCCATGACTAAGAAATAACTGAGAAACTAAAACAAACTGAACCAAGGATACTAAGACCTCTAAGACCCTCCAAGACATTCCAGCTATGAACTGCACATGCAGAGCATCATGGTTTATTGTAAAGAACGACACGCTAGATGTAAGCAAAACCAAGTGGAAAGTCATCCATAGTGCTACATTACATGGGAATAATCTTAATCTTTCATGAAATGAGGACTATCATCTGTAACAATCAACACAAGCTCTGAGAAGACTTATTGCTTTTAACCAAACTTTTCCTATGACACACTCTACACCTAGTGCACATAACTGATGCCAAAATCTCATTCTAATACTCATGAAGCCCAAGATGAGTGGCAGCAGAGACAGAGAAATCCCAGTCACTGGGGGAGCAAAGCAAACTCACTGGTTATCTTAGACAGGAAGAGAGTACTAGTTTTAAAACTACCAAGAGCTGGTAACCGATCTTCTACAATTTCCAAGGCTCTTGTATTTCTGACAAGGCAAAGAGGAAAGGAGAACCATTATAACAGAAACCTTCAAGAGCTGCAAGAATGAGTAAGAAACAGAGTTGTTTTCTTGTGTAGTTTCTACCCAAAAGAGATCCTGCCCGCAAACCCCTGAAAAATGGTTGCCCTGGCTGTCCTGGCTGCTGGAGACAAGAGTGCAGAAGATGAGGACACTCGTGGACTTGACAACCTAATGCAGAACAAAGACAAGCAGGTAAAAAAAAACTTTCAAGTAACCAAGATAATGTCAGTTACTGATCAGAGCAATTGAAGAGACTGGTGGCAGACAGAAAATGATTGCTAATAGAAAGGGAACGAGGGAGGTAAGGGAATTCTTGGAAAGGTCGTTTGGTCTGAGATCTGCAGGACAAGAAGGAGTCACATGGGAATGTACAGGAGTGCATTCTGCAGTATGACTGTAGCTTAGTAGGTGAGGAGGAAAGGATGCGAGAGGTCCTGGAGGGAGGCAGGATCACCCAGGCTGGGACAGACATGCCCTGTCCTAGGAATGGAGCCATTCCCATTCAAACCGGACACCTCCTCTTGGAAGCTCCAAGATAACCTCCAGTGATTAGCAAGTGGCCCTTTTCTTCCCCTTGACCTCCTCTCCTGGACAGGCACACCTTATCTCCTATCGCCTCTATTTGCCATCCCAGATACCTCAATATCCTGTGTACCCCTTTTCAAAGAGTGGTTCATTCCACAAGAGCTCTCCAGAATGACACTGTAAGAATTGAGGAGGCCCCCAAAGTGCCTGAAGTGGCTGGCTAAACGGTGAAGTCACACAAACTAAATCCCAGTCAGGGCTCTGCCATGTATCAGCTGTGTCATCGCAGCACATCACTCACCCTCTCTAAGCCTCTCTCTTCTGTGTGAAATGGGAATGGTAATACCCATTTAGGAGGATTACTGTGAGGATTAAATAAGAGAAGGTATGTAAACCCCAAAGGGCAATGAAGTAAATGCTCAAGAAAGTCAGTGCTATGATTAATGGTTGCTATTGTTGCTTATTTAATCTCAGTCATTTCCCATCTTGATTTAAAACTCTCTATTTGTTCAAATGCAAATTAAATACATTTGCTTTGAGTTTGCTTTGTTGGATTATATTTGCAATCATGGGGGCCAAAAATGCATGGGGGTTAGGAGAAACTCTTTCCCCCAGGTCTTTTGCATATAATATGATAGCTCTAATCTGACCACAGAAACAGAGAAAGGGAGATCAATAGAGATCAATAGAGATCAATAGAGAGAGATCAAACAGAGAAAGGGAGATCAACTAAACCATGAAATTGGACTGTGTCCTGACTCCAGTTACTATAGGAAATACAGCTACATCCAGATGACTCAGATAATGCTATTCTTATGGGGCAATGTTTAATGATGACCACAGCTGGGTCGCCTCCATTTTTTTTCAGTCCTTTTGGGAGCTAACACACAGGTCCTCAATAGATACTGGTAAAAGAAGGGTACCTAGTCTTGCAGGATTGCACTGGATGACAAAAAGCCAGTTCTCCAAGAAACCCACCTAAAACAATGTCACAGGCACAGAAATAGGTTCAGAGTGAGGCAGGGACTTGCCCAAGGTCACACAGCTGACTGAGTCAGTGCTGGTACTCTTCCAGGAAACCATCCTGAGTCAGTCAGAGACCTGAGGCTCAGACAGGTCCTAGGCCTCCTTCAAGGTCTTCTTAGACACACCCTGGGTGGCAGAGGAGAATCAGGTTTCCCCAGCTCATGGTTTGTACCCTAGCTCAGAGTTCCTTGGGGAGGAGGAAGTCAAGGTTGGCATCCCCAAAGCTGCATAAATCTCTCACCTAAGGAACATCATCATTTTTCTCTTGTCACAACCCTTCCAGCCTAATATTTGACAGCTCCGATCGGGTACTGTCCAAACATTTATTAAAACATTTTAAATGATGGATATATCCAATTATTACTATTAATGCAGCTAATACTGACTAATGAGGGGGAAACGCAGGAGCTGGTGTCCCGCAATTCATTACCCCTGCCTTGTCAACAATTCAAAGCCCGAAACCTAATCATCCATACCGAGCCCTGTTATATTTCACACGTCACTTTTAATAAGTCACTCAGTGCCTATAAATTAATGTAACATGTCGGCGTTTATGAGTGCGGCTTTGTCACTGTTAACAAATGATGTTCTGGCCCGGTCTACAACAGCTAGGCAGTGACGAATGATGGAAGATGATTTCCTTCCCAACTATAAACTATACATGGGGGCTCCAGCAGTATATATGTGTGTGTGTATGTATATATGTATGTATAATGTATTGTGTAGGTAGCACCACATATTACATAAACCCACATACACACTGAAAACCCATACCACCAACCAAGCATAATGTGGAATAAATATGATGCATCACTTGTGGGCAAAAGCTGTATCATAACCCCTGCACATTCTTCCCCAAAAGATTAAACCCACAGTACTAGAAGGCATGACAGTCCCATGATGTGTCAATGTCAATTTGTAATTTGTTGTGAATTCTGGTCTGTGTCTCCTGATCAGGTTTCAAGACAACCTGACATCCCAACCAATCATGAAGGCCCAGTGGTGTTGATAATAAGGGGAGGGTGGGCATGACATCACGGATCCAGCAGTTGGGAAAATGGTATACATTCTTATAGCAAAATTGATGGTCTTTGGGTGTTGGGGTGGAAGAGGGTACTTACTTGCTTCTAGACAGACCTAAATAATTTATATCTTCCTTTAAGCCATGACTTCACATTTCACAAAATCATTAGCAGGTAATTCAGGAGTAACTCAACCTCCATATTCTCCTCTATTTCAAAATTCAAGGAGAGATACATTTCTCCTTAAACTGGCATCCTGCTTTGTTACTTTGTCTGTTTCAGAAGCAGTGCTGGCACTGACAGTAGCATCTGAATCTTCATGTTCATGGTTTGGGCGCTATATGCAATGACAGAACTCCAGGGGCACAGAGGCCAGGGATTTCCTTGGGAGTAAATCCAAATTCAGAGCCACAGATGTGTGGGCTGAGACTTTGATTTAGACATTAACTACATTGTGGAAAACCACAACTCCCATTTGGGACCATATACCCAAACTTTACAGGGTTAAACTTTTTCTTCTATTTCTTAAAAAGAGAAGTATCATAGTTTTACATCCTTGTTAATATTTTGACAGTACAATTGTTTTCTTTCTCCCTACAATCCCATCTTAACTCCAGAAACTAATCATTACACTAGACATTGCAATTAACAAAATTTAAAAAAACATTGTATTTGCAAAGTTTGGAATGGATCCTATCAAGTCCATTCTGTGCCTCCCCAATCATTAGCTCTGAGAATCCAATTTCACTTTTTTTCTACTTGCCTACATTTAGAAGATACCATTAGCACATGAGTATACAAAGCCTAAAAATTATTTTTTTTAATTCCCATGGAGATTATACATCTATATTTGGGGATTCTCTATGCAATGTCCTTATAAGTCTCTAGCTCAAATACACTGGCCAGAAATCAAATTAAGTTGTCCAAGCACAAACAACAACAATAAAAAGAGCTTCTATAAATCCACCCTCACACTCCCCATTCTACCATTACATTAATATTAGTAAATAAGAGCTTTAAGATGTAACTGCCTAAACAAAGATTCATGTTTTAGAAACCTGGAGTTTATAAACATTTTAATTATGTGTCTGTGTATATGTGTTTGTGCACATGCATGTCTAAGAGTTAAGAAATATTACAGAGCTAAATGTGCTGCTTTTTTCCCAAAGATATCACTCAGAAACTTAAAGGAAACTTATGTGTTTATCAGAAAAGCATTGGGGATGCCCTTGCCTGGTGGGGGCCAAATGGCCCTATTTGTTTTCCTGAGCCTGGGACTGTCTAGTTCAAGTAAGAACACTCTCCTAGTAACCTCAAAGAGCAGAGGGAAATTAGCAGTGATGCAAGGCCATCATTCTTTCTGTCTTTTAAACATTGGGCAATGCCTGATGCTCAACAAAATGGTTTCAAAGTACGGACTGGGGTCACATACCACACAGCCACTCGGAAAGGCTGGTGGGCCAGTAATCTGAGTGACGACATGCCACCTCCGTCTCTGGGGCACACACAGTGTGGGACAGTGAGACGCTGAAAGGACAGCAAAGTGGACCACAGTGCTGGTGGTGCCTTGGGGGCGATGGCAAAATTCAGAGGATTTCAACATGTGTGATGTCAAAAGCATTCCCTTGTAACCTACTCCCGAAAAGACTCAAAATGACCTCCTAAAACCAATATACAGCAACTGAAGGGAGTTTGACATTCCTGAAGCTAGAGGAACAGGAAATGACAGAAGGGTGAGGTATACTTTCGGGAAGTGAGGTCCTCAACCTTTCCTCCTTTCAGGGTTGGCATCTTCTGGAATGTGTCAGAGAGAGAGAGAGGTGTGTGTGTGTGTGTGTGTGTGTGTGTGTGTGTGTGTGTGTTAGACAGACAGACAGAGAGACTGACTGACTAATTAAGAGACACCTAGAGACACAGAGGAAGGCAGAAATAGAAATAGCAGACACTGGAACTTTGGGTATTGTGTGGGACAGAATGCAGAATGCTGTCTGCTCTGGTCCCTCTATAAAGATATCAAGCCAGGAGGAGACAGCTAAAAAGGCTCTTTCCAGAGAGCTTCTCAAGACACAGCAAAATCCCACAGGGAACTGGGCACTTTGCATAACAATGTGCTGCTGCTTCCAGGGAGGCCCCAAAGGACTGGATACCTTAGAGAAAACACCCTCTTTGGTCCTGCTCATTGTGGAGAAGGGCATTGCCATCAGTTGGAGGGGACAGAGAAAAGATGATTCCTGCTTTTTTCATTATATTATCACACAAGAGCAATAGGATCCTCATATTCCCTCTCCTCCAAAGCATTTATTTTGCCATATTGGTGGTGCTTTGTGTTTGTTTTTAACTGTGGAACAGATCCTCATCCAAACCCCCCATAACACTCCCCTGCAACACTTTTGCTGTCTGTGGTTTTATTTTTTGGGACCCACCAATTCCAGAGTTTGCCCATTCTATTTCCCCATTACCATCCTCCCTTCTCATCCAGGCCAGTGACATAATATCCTGCCCTTGCCTGCCTTGTGAACACTGGGAAGATGGTGTTTGTCCTTTCAGGAAGATGACTGGACAGTCTATTCTCTGCTGCACTAGAGGATACCAATTTTGTGGGCCTTTGCCTTTCTTTTGAATTTGAAAGTAGCTTGTCTGAAGATGATATTCCCGCTGGGTTTTTTTTGGGGGGGTCGGAGTGGAACCACGTAGGGGGGCCATTGAATAAAGCCAAGGAAACTTAGAGAAGGCAAAATGCTAATTCCACAACATGCCAAATATTCATAAAGGACAGTATTTCATTCTCCAAAGATGCTACTACTTATCAAGAAGTCCACTGGGTATCAATACAAAAGTTTTTATTTTTGCTCTTGTTTTTTGCCAGAGCACACTGGCCCAGGCTAGAGAGAGAAAGCCAAAACCAGAAATGTACATGCCTTCTACTCCAACCTATGGGGAAGCAATAGCTGACCATGTTACTAGAAATACAGTGCTAAAAACCAAGGAGAGAAGAAGATTCTGCTGGGCTCTCTGACGCACTCAGCATTCCTTGTCCCAAATCATTTCTGGGCCCCCAAATTCAGGCTAGAGCAGGATAAAAAATACTCATAGGAAGCAATAAAATTTCATTTAGAACATGCTATAGACCTTGGATGATTCCCACTATTTCTAGGATGGGAAATCTGAGGCTCAACTACAGAACCCACAGCCACATAGTGAGGTAAGTAGCTCATTTGATATCTGGTGGCCCCAGTGCCCTTATCTTTGCACTTGTGGACAGTCAGAAGACTCAACACAGTGTTATAGGGAGAAGATTTGAAGGAATATTTAGTCTGAAAGTGAAAATTCTTGATAAGACAGCATAGCCATTTCCAACTATTTGAAGTAGTTGCTCAAAACTGTTGAAGTAGCAGAGGAAGCAGCAGTACGAGGTGCAGCAGTACAAGGTGAACATCTCACCAAGCAGATTTCTGCTAAACCAAAGCAAACAAGATTTTAAGGGTGAAAGAGGAACTGCCAGGATGCTGGCCATTCACTTGCCTTCAACTCACATGATTCTAAGACCAGCAGAAGTTTGGAGAGTTTCAACTTCTGACATGCAGATTGCCACAGAAAACAAATGAGGGAAAATCAAGCATCACATTATGGTTTTGATTTGCATCTCTCGTATAGTACCTGATGATAGCATTTTTTCATGTGCCCATAGGCTATCTGAATGTGTTCTTTGGAGAAGTGTCTATTTAGGTCTTTTGTCCATTTTTTGTATGAGTTCTGGTTTAGTTGCTGCTAGTTATTTGTGTGAGCTCTTCAGAGATCTGAAACAACAAATGTTGGCAAGAATTGGAGAAAAGGGAACATTCATCCACTACTGGTGGAATGTAATTTGGTGCAGCCTCTACAGAAAATGGTACAGAAATGGTAATGGTAAAATGGTACAGCCTCTACAGAAAATGGAGATTCCTCAAAGCAATAAAAATGGAAACACCCTATGATCTAGCAATACTACTGTGAGCTATTTACCCAAAGAACATGAAAACACTAATACAAAAAGATCTGTATTCATAACAGTATTTCTCAAACTAGACAAATCATGGATTCAACCTAATTGCCCACTGACAGATGAGAGATTAAGGAAATGGTAGACTATATACTCAATGGAATCCTACTCAGCTATTAAAAAGGATGAACTGGTACCTTTTGGAATAAGAACTGATGGGTGTGGAGGTGATTATGCTAAGTGAAATTTCAGGAGTTCACTCATTTATGGAATATAAATAAACAAAACAAACTGGCAAAACAACAAAAAATAACTCTTGACTCTGAAAAACACACTGGTTACAAAAGGGGATGGGGAGGAAGGTAGGGTTAGGGAAGGGAAGGTGATAGGGTGTGGGCACTGAGGCTGGGTGGAGGGTGAGTGAAGCGAGCTCATCTACGGAGGGTGAAATTGTACTACCGAAATTATGTGGTTATGTAAATGATTGCCATATTAATAAAAATCTAAGAAAAAATAAAATAAAAAGGTTTTCAAACTCAAATATCAGGTACTTAGCAGAAACAAACTTCTACATGATAACATTTCTTTATTACCTACCCCGCTTTTACATTAAATTAATTTCTAGACCCATTTAGACTGTCTTGGAAGAATGTCATTGCACAACTGCATTAACATAGCTGTTGCTAGTAGGAACAGTTACATAAAAATAACAAAATACACAACAATCAGAATAGGGAGGAAATGGCCCACGTGTCCCTCTAATGTAGAGTCACACATCTGTGGCATTAGAAAAATAAAGTTTTTAACAAGGATTCTTGCTTAAGTTATGACAAATGATTTTCTCTCTTTATAAGGGGCCCAGAGTGCTGAAACCATGACCACAGGTAAGATCAAGTAATAAAGGAACCACCAAATTATTAAACAGGGAACCTTGAATTAAAGGAACCTTACTCTCTCTCTATGGAGAGGGCAGTCAGAGCTCAGAGAGCTGGGTGGACTTGCTCAATGAGCACAGGTCACTAGAAGCAGGGTTGGGCCATAGACTTCCCCAGACCTGGCCACGTAATCGGGGCCCTATGTCCACAACAATGCACCAAATCTACCCTTTTAAAATTGAACTTCAAGAAAGCCCAGGCACCAGCTTGGAAAAGTCAGAGCCAATGGACAAAAGCCTGAAAGAGACAATGCAGGTGCAGGGGGACTGGGTGGAGCTCAGCTGTGGCTTTCCAAAATACAGAACATTGGCTGAATTTTAAAATGTTTCTCAACCTAATACTGTTGCCAAAACAGACACTAACAAGCAGCCGGGAGGGACACAGTCATTCCAGCCCCAAGATGGCCTTGAGCTTCCTTCAGCCTTTAGATAGGTCACCCTGATCTACACAAAGGTTTTGGTCTTTTCTGATGTAGTTATTGGAGGGAGGGAAATCAGAAGACAAGATATCTGAATTTCCATTTGAAAACCTGCTTAGCACAAGCTCTCACCAAGTGAATTGTCAGGGGCATCTTAGCACTGTACAGCTGACCCTGGGCTGCCTCCTTGTGCAGTGTCTACTCTGCAGGATACATGGAGAAGACGAAACAGGGATTCACTGCATCTTCAATCCTACTCCCTCTCCTGTGTGTTTATTTTTAAGAACAAATCCATTCCTCACTGCACTGCTAGCAAGCATACACTCAAAAACAATAAGTAAGCTAAGCTATGTGCTAAAACAATGTGCTAAGCTATTACAATGTACCAGCATGGCCCTGGCACAGGCCAAAAGTCTCCAGAACACAACCACTTTAGATAACAGAATAGGCTAATATTCTGGCTTTATAGAGAAAGGTGGTTTATCCGAGGGATCTTCTGTAGAGAATTATACTAATTTCCTACACTCCTCTCAACATGAACCTATCAGATCCAATCATTTACAACTTCCCTGAGTCTCCCAAACCCTCATTCATTCATGATGATTGTCAACCACTGCCCCACCCCGACTCGATCTGCCCCAATTTACTGTGCTAGAAAAGGGAAGCCTGTGTCTTTAGAAATATTTTTTGTCGATACTGGTAGATCTTCAGTAAGTGAAGTAACTGAATAGGCCCCCACTTAAAAGTAAAAGTTAGTGGAATTTTCACTGTCTAAAGACAAAGATAGCTGAACTGTACAAAAACACATCCACTCCCCCCTCCACCCCCGCCGTCTTGCAGTTTCAAGGTCGGCATCTTACCCAGCCCACCACCCACCCATCCACTGGCTCTCTGGAATGATTCACCACCACTGAGGGTTATCCTGGTATCCTCTGCCACTAATCAGTCACTAAGGCACTTTCATGATGTTTGCCCTCTGCACAATTACCTCCAATATTATTTATTTAATATTTCATGGCAATTGACTCACGGCGTTTTAACTCCCAATAAACTTACTTTGAAATGACCTTTCCATCACTATGATGAGTGAAAACCAACGCCACTGGCTTGACCATAGAAATAGAAGTCAATGAAGACAAAACAAAATAAGTTTACTGAGCTTGAGCTCAATACTGTATCCTGCCGAAGGCTATTTCTTGAAAAGGAAGATGAAGCAAGCAGGAGAGTTGTTAAAAGATGCCTAGCACCAAAGGGAGACTTTGACTTGACCAGAAACAGAACAGAGATTTTATGTGGGGCTATTTCCTCATGAACTGCTTCAGTGTATCATCTAAAAACACATCTGGGTACCATTCAAAACTCATCTGGCTCCCAACTTAAAATCATCCCAGCCCCATCCCCGGCAGAGTACAGGTAAACTTGGAGAAACAGGTTGCTGGCTGATGGACAAAAGTGCTTATCACAGGCAAGAGAGCCAGAAGGCAAGCACTGGCTAGTCTCGGGATGGGAGCTGGCGGGAGGTTTCTTAAATGATTAGTATAGAGTTAGAAGTTTCTAAACCAGCAGAAAATCCATGTTTCCACTGGTGCCAGAGAGACCAGAAATATATCAGCCATAGGTTATGAGCTGCCATGAATGTTTTTCTATCTGCTTTTCCTCTTTAAACATGGAAAGTGAGAGGGAACGATCCCCAAACCACAGTCTGTGGGGAAGCTGACTTTCGATATTGATGAACATGAGCACGTTCTTTTGAAATGAAATACTCCCCCCAGAATAATGAAGGAGAAGGGAAATACAACAGTATATTCCCACCCTTGAATAAATTTCAAAACAGTATGATGTATGTGGAATAGAGATAAAGTTGGCAGAAAAGGGAAAAGAACATTAGGAAGGCAAAATAAATAAGGGCAGAGAATCTGTCACACTCTGAATTGAGACCCAGCATTTAATTAGGGACAGCGAGCCGGAAAGCCTCCTTGGTGAATGTCTACCTCCACCAACCACGTGTTGGTTAACACGGAGACATCCAAACTGATCAATAGTACAAAACAAAAGGGCTCAGGTATGCATGTAGAGCCATACATCATTTCAATAAATTATGCTGTGTGTACAGACAGGTTTTTTTAGAACAATCATGCCAGGATCAAGAGCTAAATCATTTCAGCCACATCTTGATTTCTGCAAAACTCGGCAGGAATTATGAGGCTTAACAGCATCCTGACAATTAGCATATTATAAATACAAAAATGATATATTAAAGGGACAGGAGGGAAAAAAGGCCAGCGTTTTACACCTACAGTAATATAATTCCACTACTTAATGCAAAGTAACAGGCCTCAGAGTGTTTGGGATCCTCTCGTATGGTGTTATCTTCTCTATCAGTAAATGAGACTATGTGAACAGTACAACCTATAAATAATTCAAGGCCTGAGATGGCAATTATAGAACCATGCACAACTAGCATGAATATTTTATGAAGGCTAAAACAGCCCTCAGAATGAATCATGGAGAGATGAACACACACACACACACACACACACACACGCACGCACACACACACGCACACATGCGCACACACACGCACACATACACACACACACACACCCCACCAGGCAGTTTTGGCCAAATTGTATTCCAAGACAAGGCTTCTCTTTGATCCCTCAACACCTTTATTTTACAGAAACACTACCGATGCTTACTTATTTTTTCCTTTCTTGAATGCATTTCTTAAAGTCCACACACAGGAAAGACAGAGTGGATTTGCCAACAGGGTAGAAGAGCTTGAAATAGAGGAAGAAGAACAAGCCATTTTTAACCTGAATTTGGGCAGAGAATTCTGACTGATTTTTTTTTAACCTCTCCAAATGGACTCTGCAGAATGCACAGGGTTCCAAGGCATCCACCTCAAAACAGAGCCCAGAATCTCTTCTCTGTGACTCAAGCAAGAACACCTCCTACCCAAAAACTTCTCTGGAATAAATGAGCTTTTATTTCTAATTATTCCTGGAGGAATACCTGTAATCCCTACTTTCACTACATTTATAAGACAAAAACAAATATTGCTGAGCCAAAAGCCTGAGCAAACAAGCTACTCTATTTAAAGGAGCAGCTCAGATGTCAAACTTCACTAGGAAATGAGCGATACCAGGAATCCTGAGCTGATTTTGTGGCCAGAGGATGCGCACAGTTAGAAAAAAAATGAAATTATCTAAACTTGATTTCTCTGTGCAATTTATTTTGCTGGTTAAATAAAAGGTAATACTCATTTGGATTTTTCAAGAATCAGTATTCATCTTTTTCACCTGCCTTTCGTTTACACACACCCAGATAACATCCATGTGGTTAAAGGAAACACCACTGCCTTCCTTGACTCAAACTTAGCATAAACCACTTTCTGAATTACAACTCAAAACTTTCCCAACTTTTCCCAGCTCTTCTGTACAAGAGCTCTAGATTTATTATACTTTTGGTATGAATAGATGCATTTTTTTTACCTGAGTACAACAAAAAGGACAGAACTTGAATACTCTAGGAATTTTATATAGGAAAGAACTTTATATAACCACCACTGCAACACCTTCATTTGTAGATGAGAAAAGTTTAGAGGCTAAAAAGAAGTTAGCATGGCATATTCAGTATCATGAGACAAACCGACACAAGGAACAATAAGATGTAATAATTTCAGCAACAATTTCAAACATGTACAGAGAGCTTTGCAGGTTCTGCCTCCTTTCACCACCCAAAACCTCTATCTGGCGGGAATCCTTAGGGTCCCCATTTCAAGATGAGCCTCACAGAGACATGGAGAGTTTAAGGGTGTCTCCCACCCTAGATTCCATGACCCTTCCCCATCTGCCGTGACCTTCCAAGAAGCCACCTCAGCACGCTTCCCTTAAGCCTCCACTTAAGACACACTTATGACATGGAATCTTTAATTTTTTCTGGAAACTTCCAAGATGTCAGACACACTGATATCTTACATCTTCCTCTGCCTGCTGCTTTTGCAGGACCTCTGAGGGCAAAGAAAGAAGAAAAGAAGCTCTCACAACCCCTGCCACAAGAACCTGAGAAACCCAATACCTTGTCAAGTACCATTTGGCCTTCCCTGTTATTCAGCTCTAAAAGTTCTAAAAGCTGCTGCTTCTGGGGTGTGGATTTGAGGCATGAAAATACCCTGAGAATCTGTAGATCCCAAGACAACAAATAAAACTCCACCTACCCAGGGAGCAAGTGGGCAGGCTGGAGCTGCCTTTGGACCATCTCTTTGAGTCTTATTAATACAAAAGAAATAAAAAAGGGCCTCTCTCCTTTGTCTCCCTCCCCCCGCCCCAACCCAGTTCCAGATTTTAACATCAGGAGAGCAGCACAAGCAGCTCTTCTTACACACTTGGTCACTTATCTGGTATGAACAGAATTATCCTGTTTGCTGTTTTCTTTTAGGTACTCACTCCAAAGTAGGCCTGAGTTAGAGAAGGTCAGAAATGCTGAGTTATATTGTAAGCGTATAAGGGAGTCAGTAGAGGATCTGGCTGCCGGCACACATTTCCCAGCCATCTCCTTTCCCCACTGTGTCGAGACAACACTCCTGAGCTTCTGGCCTGCAGCTCCAAGCCCAAACCTAGAGTCAAGTCCAGGGTAACTGAATAGAAGCCCTTCTCTGGACCTTGCCTCTTTTCTTCCTGTCTCCTCTAGGGAACTGGAGTGTCATTTATTATTTACATGCACCTGAATGGGTTAATCTTTTCTTTTCCTTATTTTGACAACCATGTTTATCTTTTGAAAAGGGCTAGCAGAGGCACCAGCGTGCTAACTGCTAACACATGGGCTGGGCTATGTCTCCGCAAAAAAATTCTTTCATACTTGTTCGGGCTCCCCAGCCAAGATCAACACCACGAGTTTGATTTTCTTCATCATGAATTGACAGCTTATTTATCTCCATAGAAGAACTTTTTAAGCCCTTCAGTCACCCAGGCAACTTAGGAGGCATTCAGTCGACTGTTCAAAAATGTTATTATAGCTTCATAAGAAATACAGACTAAATTATTTCATTCCTATTCAGCTGTTCTCCCTCCAAAGAGACATTTCAGTGACCCTGAGTTATGACAATAACCAAATACTAGAAATACACACTCAAATACTCCCTTTTTGATTGGTATTCTATTTTGAAAACCTTTTCAGACCTAACCCTAGCAGACAGGACAGAATTCAGTCACCATGCACACTCCCAAGCATCCCTTTTTCAATAATCAGGAAGCATCGCTAGAATAATCAGGGGAGACGTCCTCTCAGTTGGCCACATCCTCCTATGGAAATCATAACTTCTGTGAGACTAGCAAGAAATAGAATGCAGATTCCAATCCCTGAGTCACCACAGAAAAGAGCGTGACCCCCACGTGGCTGCTGTATGGAACCCAGAGAAACTGTCAGGTTCTCCCTTCCAGAGGGAGCTGGTTGCTGCTCCTGGGAGAAGTTTAAAGGAATTTGCAAGCACAGAGTCACCCAGAAAAGATGAACAAATGCAGAATCCAAAAAGGATCTTTGCTAGAAATAAATCACCTGTGATTTTGTAACCAATAGCAGTGAGAATATTAACTTGTTACGGTGTGGGGACAAATCTGTGCTTGTAAATATTAGCCAAAAAAAGGAAAACAAAAGAAAACAAAGCTGGAAATAAACATGAGAAACTGACATGAGGATAAAGAGCAAGGTGGAGTGATTTCTGACAACAGAACCTCGTGAATAAGAACAAGGGCCCTACTTCTCCAAGGTAAGACACTGGTTGCTGGGGTTATTACTTCCACACAACAGTAACAACAGTAGAAAGTATGTATGGGTCCTTACTGTGGGTAGGTATACTGCTAAACACTTCATCTCATTTAGACTCCTGATCTCAGTCCTCAATAATCCTATGATGTGTTTCAGCTTGTACATCTCATCAAGGAAACTGAACCTCAGATGAGTTGCCCAAGATCACCCATTGCTACTATTAGCCAGCCTAAATTCCTTCACCTACTCCTAAAGTCCAATAAATGAGAGAAGGAAGTAGATTTCCACCTTCTCAAATTTGAAGGTAAAATTCCCCATTTTTCTGTCCAGTTTACATCCCGTTGTTCATTTTTTTGTGATCCCTACAAATCACTCTGCTTCTGTTCCGAGTGTTTTGGGCATAGGCCTGCCCTTATGGGGCAGTGGGATGGCTGGTCTGCAGTGTGTAAAACTGGGCACTGAAATGTCATAGATAATCCAGTGGTGAACATATCTGCTGGAGGTGAAATATGGTTCCATCAGACACGGTGTTTTAAGCAGGTGTGCTCCAGGGAGAGGGAGTGCGTACCACGGTAAGTTTGACAAAGAAGTCATCCAGAGGAGGGGGAAGTTGAGGTGGAAAGTTCTCATGTATTTTCTACCTGAGTGTCAATGAGAGAGAGAAGGGAAAGGCACAGAGCAAACATTACAGAGCCAGAAGAAGATATTATCAGCAAAAGAATATTCGGTAGGAGGCGAGATTGAGAAAAACAACATCATTTTCCAAAGCTGAAGGATGTTTGAGTTTATTTGTGAGGACCACAACAGAAAGGACCAACTCACACTTGCCCATCCCCACTTCTAGAGTGTACCATGAATATTAATAATCACTGTGATCTTAAGAAGGCTGAAATACTAATGGGCACAAGTGGGACGCTTGTCTTTTCTACTCTCCTTCCTGACCAGGCTTTCCGGAACCTTCAGGCAAATTACCCAATGTGACCACCTCACTTTACACACAAGGAAATGGAGCTACAGAGTATCAAATGATTGACCCAAATCACACAACTAATTTGTGATGGGAAGTCCAGCTACTACGAGAAACCAGGCCGGTGGACCCTAGGTCCTTTTAAAATGCCCTGCTGCCTCTTGGAGGACACTCTTCACAAATTTAATGTGCTCTCAAGGGCAGGGTCTGTGTCTCCATGCAGGCCTCAGAACTGCGCAGGCGCTGTCCCCACTGTATATCAGCACTGTCCCCACCACGCACACCCTGTTGAAAAGCATTGGAAACAAGCAAGCTGTAGCTTTAGAAAAATGGGTTAGGGGCCTCCCCAGTGGTGCAGTTGTTGAGCGCTGGGCTGAGAAGCTGCCTGCAGCCTCTGCAGCGCCGGTTCGATCCCGGCCGCCGGGCAAGGGTCACACATGGTGCGCAGACCTCTCCTGCCGTGCCCGCTGCTCCCCTCAGCAGTGTATTTCGTCAGTCTGCCTGTTCTGTTCCCCCTTCTGGATCTGGTGAATTCTCTCACCCTCCCACGCTTCTGACTGTACCCAGTGCTTGTATAAATAAATAAATCTTAAAAAAAAAGAAAAATGGGTAAGGATACCAAGAAAGCTCTAACCTACTGATTTTTAAATGGGGAGGGCTAGGGGGAAATGTTGAGAAAAGAACATTTTGAAGGATTTATCATCAGTCTGGACACAAAGATGATTAGGGGAGATAAGGCTGTATGTACACACGTGTGTATTCCCACACTTGTGTGACTAGCGCTGTATTAACATATGTACATATTTGTTCAACAGAATCCTTCAAAGTCCTCTCCCTTAGAGTCATTTGCAGACATTTCTCAAACATGATGCAGATCAAAATGCAATATACAAAGCCAGGTAATGTCCCCAGCATCAAATTAAAATAGCTAACTGGCCAACAGATGGCAGCTGAAGCAAATCACTTGCCGATTTAAATAAGAACGGCATTCCCTTCTGAGAGCACATTTTTCTAGTAACAGAAGTTGACCTCCGAATGAAATCAACTTCAGAGCCCAGTTGTTCACAGTACGGAGGGGAAATTACAAAAAAACAAAAATGCCTCTTTTGTTCCTGGAACCTGGGGTGATTCACAAGCACGGACATCCCCAGGTCTTCTGATTTTAAATCACTAAGGTGGAAATGTCATTCACCTAGGAGGTTATTGATTCAAATAAAGGACGGGAATGTTTTCTGCGCGAGCCTCACTTCTGCTGGCAATGTTATATCATTTAGATACTGAAAGGGAAGAAGAAGAGAGAAAACACACACACACACACACACACACACACACCAGAGAAAGGAAGGTTCAGTACCGTCACTGGTTATAAATAACACAAAGAAGCTTTCTGGCCTGAGGATAGAGGCAGAGGTTGGCATTATTTTACATTAGAAACACTTCTTATTCAAAACGGTAATTGATAGTGGTGAAGTGTTGGGGGAAAGAGCCACTTGCGTTCAGGCAGGCCGCCCTGCCAATCAAACTCAACCTTCCTTTGAATGAATAAAAGCTTCATTGCCCTATTATGCTGATACAGTCAGACAGGACCAAAGTAGCCTGTTTGTCAAGTTTATGTGCACTGCCCCAAGCTACTTAGACTCTGACGCTTAAATAATTCCCTCAAAATCAACCCTGATTTTCCATACAGTTTTCTTTTTTCACCAACACGGTGTAAATTTTACCCTGGCGTGGCCCACGCCTGGCCTCAGATGGGGGCGGGGCACATTTCCTCTTGTTCAGGACCAGGAGGGCATTTGGCAGTCTTTTGTTTAGAATCCTTTCGAGCTCCAGGGCCCTGCAGGCTGTGTGAGCTGCAGGCGGTCTGAAGCCTGAGATATTTGCCAGGTCCTGTGTGTTCCCAGCTCTCCAATGTCTCTCTTGTCATCAGGGATTTGGGGTAAATAGTACCAAGCCTTCCCTGCTACTGAGTGATCAATAAAAACCAAGGGCCCGGGAGTGGTTTTGGCTTTATAGGTCCCAATCCTTCTCTGTCTCTGGCACATGGGTGCTTTGGGTGCCAAGTATTAGGAGATTACACAGCAGCTCCCTGTACTTGGCTATGAGGGGATTCTGAGGAGAGTCTTGAGACACTGAGAACAGCAGGGCTCAGCAAAGTTGACAGGGAATCTGTCCCTCCTGCCTTCACAGCCCTACGTGCCTCTGACTTCCCGGTTGCTTCTGCTTAAGAATGCATGTGACAAAACTGCTTTGTATTTGCAAAGGAGTCGTGGGTGACAATGAACATGCAATTGGGCTGGAAATAGATTTATCAGGCTTCAAGGATTATTGTTTGCTGAGAGATGGTACACACATTACTATTTCACAGTTCAGCTATGACATTATTAACCTACTGTGCAAGGATTTTATTGCCAGATTGGTCCATTTATCAAAAATAAGAGAAACTCAAAACCCCATAAGGAAGTTAACATTTCAGGCAGACTGGGCATTCACTTAATGCCATTAATCTATCTATTTACACAAGAGAAAGGAATGTTCATTTAGTAATGTCTCTCCATGTGGTGTCAAAGCCTCAAGACAGTACTACTGGGTGCGAGCGTGTGAATGTCATACTCATTGTCACAGAAAAAATGAGTCTTTTCTCCTTAAAATGAGTCTAAGTCCCCCAGAGCCTGCCACACAGTCTGCATTGCCTTGTGCTGGAAGCCTGGTGCTCAACCAGCCGAGAGTCACATCCTAGTACCAGAACATTTAAAAGTCTAAGCTGGGAAGAGAGGAGAGCAAGGTGGCCGTGCTTAATTATTTTATGATAACATGCAAGCTAAAAATACACAAAGTTACTTGAAAGACCAAAAAAATCTCATCCAACCTTAGTTCAACATGTATCCTTACAATAAAAAAGTACAAGAAAGTGAGGGCAAACAAGTCAATAATTCATAGAGACACAATTGAATCTGCACTACAAAGAGAGTGGTCTCTTGACATCTTCTCTGATAGAGGGTTTTGGTGACACAGGGACGCTTGTGGCTAATACCTGCAATCGTCTTACACGCCACTGAGGGCCCAGTAGTACGTGTGCACCCCCAGACAGCAGAGCCCTGATGCCACTGCAGGTCCCCACCCAAGTTAGACATTCACTACCTATGGGCAAACACAACCCTGGAAGAAAAGGGGGGATGAGGGAGGACTCGGGTTCGATCCTCAGTCTTTTTCTTTCCTCTTTTGTTCTTTTTGTTTTATTATTTCCTAATGGGAGCCAAAATCTCCCAGCCCATAAAATACCTAAAAGCATGAATGCTGATACCATCAAGCTTCTTCTTCTTAAAAACAATATAATGTTGGAAAATGTAAGGGACATTTGTTCCCTACCGGTTAGCATGTGCATGTGCTCATAACATAGGTGCATGTATATGCTCAAATGCATGTGTGCTCCTATAAATGTGTGCCCTCACAGGTGGTGTTCATATACTTTTGTGTGTTCCTGTGTGTTGTACATGTGTGTGTGGTATACATGTATGTTCCCTAATCATGTACTGTATGTACTGTTGTATGTGTATGTTCCTTTATCTATGCATATATACATACACGTGTGCTTTTGTGCATGTGTGTATATAAACTCATATACCTACAAGTATATGCTCAAATATATATGTGTGTGTTCATGTACATAGGGTTGTACTTGTATACATACATGTGGGTACTTGTATGCTGGGCTTTTGCTCATATACACACGTGCTCATATGTGTTTGTGTGCACATATGCATGCATGGTAAATTTCAAAAATAAGTTCCCTTTTTCTTATGTCTTAAAGTCTCCCTTCATTTTAATATGTACATACACACACACACATCAGTAAAAATAAACAGACCCAGACTACAAAGACAGTGAATAAAACACTCAGCAGACACCACAGAGCTCCTCCTACAGAAAGGCACTGTGTTCAATGGAGCAATAAGTAGCCCATAAATGGTGGCCTTCAATCAGTACCAGGGGCTGTGTTGAGTTTCTTAGAAAATGACTGTATTCAATCCTCACCACAATCCCACACAAGTAATTAGCCTCATTTTACCAATGGGGAGGCTCAGGCTGGGGGGCACTATCCAGCCAGCCCAAGGCCCAGGGCTGATTCATGACAGAGCCTGGGTCAGGCTCTCCAAAGCCTTGCCCACCTCACCACTAGGCACCTCCCTCTGTCACATGTGAAGGGACCTAGGGAGGACATGACATTAAAAAGTGGCCCTGGGCCGGAGGCACTGCAGTCTAGTAGAAAAGTCACATGCCCAATTAACCACAAGGCAGAAAACAACCAGCATCTTCCTGGGGCGCTGAGAGGGCTGCCCGTGGGCTGTGCTCTGTTGGGCATACCCCACTTCCCTTAGCACAGCCCCACCACAGAGGGCACTCACTGCCATTTGCTAACAGTTTCTCCCTTGAATGCTGAAAACACTGCCCTAGTATTTTTAGAGATTTCTTTTTGATTTGTGGAACAAAACAGCCATAGCGATACTAAATCAAAGCTTATATATTTCAACAATTAAGAGTCATCTTAGCAAAGTATCACAAGTGGGGGTCTGAGGGATTGAACATCATTGAGATTTCAGTCAATTCTTAACCCTACCAGGTGTCTGCTTATGCCCTTGTATTGCAGATGAGAAATATGAGTTTAGCAAGTTTCTTAAATGCTTTAATAAACTTCTCAGATTCTTCTAATCTCACTCTTCTTATCTGTAAAATGAGGAGAATACATCCAGTAAGAGTCTATTTAGCTCAAGCCGTTTGCCAAGTCCTGTGCTAGATGCTGAGATATAAAAATGGAAGGGAAGCAAGAGTTACTCTCATGAAGGGACAGACAGGCTGTGTGGCAGTGTGCTCAGGCCAAATGCAGGGCCAGGTGGGGGCACATGGGACACACCTAACCCAGCCTGAGGGTGGAGAGGAAGAAAACTGTCATGCAAGACTTAAATCCTGAGTGGAGCTCAGAAACATTAGCAGGGCCAGTAATAATTATGTTGATAATAACAACAATAAATAACATACCATATTGCTAATACTAATAACAATGTTAATAATGAATATTATAAGAATTAATAATATTAACAATATGTTGAATGTTTACTATATGATGGGCAACACATATATAACTTATGGCTATTAATCCATTTGTGCCTATTGATGTGAAAAATAAGTAGTAGTAGTATCGCAAATTCAAGATGAGGAACTGAGGCACAGAGAGATAAAGTAACTTAATCAAAGTCACCCAGCAACTGAGAGGGAGCTCCATTCAGGATCAGTTGCAGGTGGCCTAGTTCTCAGTTCCTTGCTTCTATGTTGATGGCTAACACATGGAAAGAAGGGATGGGAGGGAGCAAGCCAGGCATGAGCAAAGCACACCAGACCTGGACTAGATGGTGCACTCCTGTTACAGCAGGGACCCCATATGGCTGCAGGCAGTGTCTGTGATTTTATGGGGTGCAAAGGAAAGAGGGCTGAGCCACAGCTGAACACTGAACACATGCAACCTACTAGGGCTTCTAAAATAGACAACGGCAAGACATAGAAGGCTTCAGCCAGGAAATATCATGGAACCAGCCCTCTAGCTACTGTGTGGGGGACAAGTTCAAACAGAACCATGTAAACCCATGTACACTGCTAGTGGGAACATAAATTGGTGCAGTCATTCTGCAGTCTGAAGAGTCCCCCAGAAATTAAAAACAAAAATCCCATATATCCAGTTATTACTCAAAAAATTAAAAAATACTAATTTGAAGAAAAATATACACCCCTATGTTTACTACATCACTGTTTATAGCAGACAAAAGCTGGAAACAACCTAAGTTCCCATGGTTTTATGAACAAATAAAGATGTGGTATGTACACATAATGGAATACTATTGAGCTATAAAAAAGATGAAATCCTGCCTTTTGCAAAAACATGGCTGAACCTAGAGGTAATGATGTTTAATGAAATAAGTCAGCAAAGAAAGACGAACCCTGTGATTTTGCTCATAGGTGGTATATAGAGGAAAAAAAATATATGAACTAAATAAAACAAAAATACAAACTTTTGGACTATAGATCAATTGGTGGCTACAAGAAGGGCAGGCACTGGGAGCTAGGACAATGAAAAAGGGACAAAGATATGTTGAAGGACAGGCTTGGACTTTGGTGGTGAACTTAACGTAATATAGACACATGCTGGTTCTCAGTGATGAGCACCTGAAGCTTAGCTAATTTTCTATGCAATGGCATTTCAGTCTATCCATCCATCTACAACTCCCATAAAAAAAAATACAAGTGAGGGCCTCCCCTAGTGGTTCAGACGGTTGAGCGCGGGGTTGTGAAGCTGTCCGCAGCCTCTACAGTGCCGGTTTGATCCCAGCTGGCCAGCGAGGGTCACACATGGTGTGGCAGACCTCTCCTGTCACGCCCACTGCTCCCCTCAGCAGTGTATTTCATTAGTCTGCCTGTTCTGTTCCCCGCTCTGTCTCTGGTGAATCCTCTCACCTTCCTGCACATCTGGCCTGTACCCCGGTTCTTGTATAAATAAATAAAGCTTTAAAAAAAACACAAGTGAAAAACCATAACCACATAAAAGTAAGGGGGAGGAGTCAAAGATGACTAGTTCTCAGGATGGAAATAAATGGTGGATGGGGGGTAGACAAGAGAAAGAGAACTAGACCAAGAGATGTAAGAGCAGGGGCACAGCCAGGGCTTGATGGCAAAGGGGAGGTGGGCAACAGCCAAGCTTTGGGCTGATCACGCTGCTGGGTGGCAGCACTGGACTTCTGTGATGTGGAGATCATCTCATCCTATGCCTGCTCTAAGGTGTTGTGAGTGCAGAAATGGCAGGTACAGTGACTACTGTCTTTACCACATTAGCTAAAGTTTACTGAGCACCTGCTATAGGCCAGACACTCAGGAGTACAGTGCCCACATCTGCTCATCAACTCCTCGTGCCAACTCCAGGGAGCATGCTAGCTTGGGGACAACTAGTGGGGGGTTGGGGTATAGGAACAGGGAGAAAAGGCCAACAACACAAAGTTTGGGAACAAGTCATTTCCAGGCTAAACCTCGGAGTCACAAAACCCAGGTCTGCTGTGCTCCAAATCCTATGTTCTTAACCATCCACACTATATATATCCACTTCATATATATATATGTGTGTGTGTATATATATATATGTGTATATTCTGTGTATACATATATGTTCTATATACATATATGTAGATATACACAGATATATATATAGTGTGTATATACATGTGTGTATGTGTGTGTGTACATATATCTCACACACCTTTTAAAAATCTTTCTCTTCCTAGAATATAAATGTCAGAAAACAGGCAACAAATCTAGTGGATTGTCTCTGCAAAGGGCTTACTGCAGGTACTTCTCCACCTGTGCCCTCCCTGAGACTCTCCCCACCCCCTATCCCACTCAGGGTGTGAAGGAGGCTGTTTTAAGCAAAGGAAGCAAGGAAACAGACCTGAGAAC
Organism: Talpa occidentalis; assembly: GCF_014898055.3. NCBI lineage: Eukaryota > Metazoa > Chordata > Mammalia > Eulipotyphla > Talpidae > Talpa > Talpa occidentalis. Next base: position 84,123,705 of record NW_023605305.1, read on the forward strand.
CTGGCAAAGCTCAGCGTGAATGGAGGTTTGCCCAGTTCTCCTATCCCGATCCTTAAATGGGTCCCCTCAGGGCCTGCCTTCCAGATTATCTGCAAGGGCACAGCTGTTATCTATGCACCCTGTTAGAAGAAAAATCCTAATTTGAGGTACTTCTGTCATCGGCATGTCACGCTAGAAGAACAGTGTAGACCAGCGGCTAAACCACGGATTTTAGAATCCCAACAGATGTGTGTGGCATTGGCAAAATCAATGCTGGTCTGGAGCCAGGCATGCTGTGTCTTCCAGCAATCCTCATCAATTACTGACAAATTCCACACTATTTCTGAAATATGACATTCCAAGTTAGAGGGATGGGCATTTGCTTTTCATTGGTGAACTCAAGTGCACAGTATTCACAATTACACATTCCTGAGATCAAAGCACTTCTGTACAGACTTGGGGTGTTCATCATGGGGAACTTCAATCCCAAAGCCCACGTCTACCGTGAACTAATTTAAATTAAATGATGTTTCTGTTTCTTTCAAAATAAAAAACATTGAATCGTGCCTCCATTTCTGCATAAGGTACAGCTCCTTAACTACTAAGAGTGAGTACTCAAGCTGAGATACAGCCATTTTGAGAAAATGAGTTCTTTTTTTTTTAATTAAAAAACAGACGGGATGGAATATTCTTTTTACAAACGGAGACTTTACATTTCAGGAGAGACACTATAGATTTTTCTAGGAAAAAAATTTAGATTTTTCAAAGATTCTAATTGTAAATATTCAACCTCTTTCTAGTAAACTGACTGACAAAAAATAAAAAATTGGTACTTAATAAACTTTTTTTCATTACCTAAGGAAATTAATAGCTTCTGTTCAGTTGTCCTCGTAACTTTTCGTTTTGACTTAAAGACCACAAGACCACATTTTCATTTGAAAATGATGGTCAACAAAACTAACAGGTAGATATGGCTTGACTGTTATCACTCAGCAAGCATCTATCAATAGCCCATAAAACCTCTAATCCTAAAAAAAAAAAAAAAAAAAAAAAAAAAAAAAAACACCAAATTAAGCAGTTTTATTTCCTTGGGTTTTAAAAGTAATTTCAATTTATACTTTCTTTGAAAACAATTATTGTTCCCAATGAGGTATACCTGTAATATTGCTGTGAAGTAACTGGATCTAGAATTAGTGGAATTTATGCTGTCCTCTTTATGAGATGTAGTTTTAATCTCATTCAAACATTTAAAGACCTGATTTAGATCTTTGTCATTAAAAATATTCAGACTACTCTTAAGAAAAACTCATAGGGAAGTTACTCTTTTGAAAGACAACTTTCATGGGCAGATTTTACCTTCGTCTCCAGCACCTCTGTGGCTGGAACCTCCTTTTATGCTCTGCTATTTATTTACACTCCAACCTCATATTCTAAAGGTGATTTCCATTCCATTTTATATCACCTGGTAGGATTCACTTTGGTGGGAGATTGGGTTATAAAACAATATATTTAAAGCATTTTATATGTATGATTCAAAGGGGAAGAAAAGTTTGCCAACAAATTTCCAGGGTCCAAGGTGAAGAATTATTTCTATTGTGCCTCAATATGAATACAAAATTCAAATGATTAACTTTACTGCTGTGTGCCCTGTTTCCAGGGGAAACAGGAGAAAGGACAATTTCTCTACTTAAGTCTCTAGCTCAGGCTGTCAGGTGGTGTGCTGGCAGGTAAAGGCTTGACAGAAATCATATCCTTTTGTCATCAAAACCTTACAAATTATTTATTTGATCAGGAAAGAGGGTCACAGAAGGCAACACATATTGACACTACTTCTGAGTTCTTTTTCCATTTTTCCCTGTTGGTGAAGAAACAAAAGAGACTCTTAAAATTCACTCCTCATTGTCTCCCTTGTGTATGTGTGTGCAAGTTGCTCGTGTAGAGCGTGCCTTATCTGAGTTAAAAACAAAATCTCAGAGCACTGAGTATGGCTAGCATGTATTATGGCGAATGAAATGTAACTGGGCTGAATGGTTCTCAGAGAAAGTTGTATACATTCCTAAGAGGCAAGAATGCGAACCAAGTCTATATGTAGTCATAAAACTAATAAATCTGCATAGCTACAGAGTTTTCCAATGTGCTAAATTTACTGCATGAGTTGGCAGAAAACATCTTCTGACTAAATGCATACCCCTACCAGATCCCAATAAAAATTGACACATTAAAGATCATGGAACTGGTATTGAAATAGTTCAAATAGAAAAGGCTGCAGTTGGAAAAAAAAAAACCAAAAACTTTGATTTTTGTGTCTATGTGAATTTGCTTGTAGTTCCCCTTCCTCTCTCCCATCATACAATTCTATCATCCCAGGAACACTGGCTACCACCTCCATCTGTGGACCTGAGATTTCTCCCTTCTTCCCACCAGATTCCTGCCTGCTGTTGTCACCTTCTCCTGATTCTCAGAGGACTGTCCCCCTTCATGTCTCCCATCAATATCAAGTATTTCTCTTCCTTGCCTGCCTTCACCTCACCTGTGACTTCAGTCCTCAAATTCCCACCATGTCAGGGTTTCCCTCCAAGTGCACACCTCACTAAAGACCTCCCCACACAATTCCCAAACAACCCTGATTTCCCTTTGCCTCAAACCTCACCTTTGAGAAAGGTGGCCAGCATTCTCTGATGGTAATTCAAACACTTAACTACCATACACTGCCCACAGAAGATATTCAGTAACTGCCTGCTGAATAAACCAGTCATAGCTAAATCACCAGATGGATAAAACAGTATTTGCAAGCAGAGTATGACTAAAAGGGAAGGTCCTTCAAAAACTGTTCAAGACAATATTTCAATCTGGCTTTTTAGTTGAAACAGCTGCAGGGATTCACATTGTCATTTCTTAAGGTTAAAGTTTAATAGCGAACTTGTCCAAGTCCTAGCAATTCCTCTACTGCCTAATGTTGTCTTGGGAGCTGGAACGAACCCTCAAAAATGTTGGCAAGGATGAGTAGAAAGCCTGAGAATAAATGCATCTCAAGCAATGGTGATGCGGAGCCAAGAAAACAGAACTCTAACCTGTGTTGTCCCTGATGCATTAAATGATAGTGGGCAACAAAGATTCTTAGAATTTAGCCCTGAAAGGATTCATCCATCATTTGCTGGAATGCTCCCATTTTATGGATTTGAGACCCAGAGGGATTTAGGGAATTTGTGAAGACACGGAGCCAAAGCAAAAGTGTATGTCTCCTCTACTCACTCTTCTTCTGCTGTTAATCAGATACATTATCACCCACCTCTCTAATCCCCTGGTCATCATGGGAATGAATAGAATGAACATGTATTGCTGGATGCAAAAGAACTTTGCAAAGCAAAATCTATACAAAGTGGGGATTACTAAGGAGACAACAAAATTGGGGTCTCTTTCCTAAATGTTATTTATATAATTTTTGAAATGTTTCATCCCTGCTCTTCTGGCCACAAAGTTATTATTCAATTCAGTAATAATATAATGCTTTCCTACCAGAGCAGTCAAAGATTGTCGCCATGTGCTTATGCATTTAAATGCCCTTTACCCCACATTTAATCCCCAAACAAATAGCCATCGGACACTTTCACACGCCTCTCAGAACCAGGCAGGCTTCTCAACAGTCACCTGGTTTTGTTTCTTTCCTAAAGACACAAATCCTTTCCCACTGTCAACCTTGGGACTCCTCTAGCATGATCGTGCCTATTTCAGTCACTTCTTTCTCACTCTTACAAATGGAGACAAGACCTGAAAGCAGCATTATAGTAATTTCCTCCAGGTTACTGTATATCCAATACTTCTATTTGTACTTTTCATTTTGTCTGCTGCCTTTGTTTTTGGCTCCCTCCTCCTACCCCACGGTCCCCTGCTGCTATGTCTGGTATCAAATAGATGAGGAGGGTTTTGTAGTTGGCAGCTGAGATGATGCCATTTTCTCAACTTGGGGATGGATCACTCTTGAAGGTGTAGGTTTTCTCTTTTAACATTTTAAAATAAAACTTAATCAGCTTTGATGGCATTAGCTCTGCCCTCCTTTTAACCAAGTCTTCATGACATGATTTACTACCACTTAGTATCAATGTCCTTTCTCTGCATCCTGGGCCACTGACTCTTATTACAGGCATTCGAAGGCTCACTCTTTGTTTTCTTCTCCCTGCCTGAAATGTTAAAGACAAATAAAGCACCTTGAATCTTGAGCACAAGACAGACTTTCTGTCCACTTAAGAAGCTAATCCACAAAGCCACGAATACGTTAATCTCTCTGCCACAAAGGGATCGCAAACAGCTCTGAATCCAGGGCGTTAAAACTAATCATTTCCCACTGCACACACTTAGGTTTGGGTTGTTTGGGGTGGGGGGGGGGTTGTGGAGAGGAATGTTTTTTTTTTTTTAAACCCAGGTCTCCTTCTTGTCACTGCTTTCTTTCAGTTTGAAGATATCATTCCTGTATTCTACCATCTTCTGAGGTTAGAATATTCAGGGGTGGGGTCTTGGAGTAATAAAAATGGATTTGCCCATAACTATGGGAAGGACCTCATCCTTCCCTTGAGCAAGTGAAATCCTCTTCCCTTCTTACTGATATGTTTGTGTGTATTTTTTCCCTAATGCTTACTTCTCTGCAAGCAAAAAAATAAATCTCCTGCATTGCTCATCCTGTTATTTCCTTTGGCATCAAAACAGACCCCATGCGAAAGCCTTGCCATTGTCAGAGTCACCATTTCCCAGGTCTCTACTCTGAGCTGATCTATATTACTCTGGCATTTTTCCTTTTTAGAGCCAGCTGAATAGTTCATGTGTGTGCAAGTTCATCTACATATGTGTACAGCTGAAGGAATGCACAGAGGTATGCCTGTATACATTTGCATGCAGCTATGTATACACTGTGCACACACAGTAATGAGACTTCTCTTGGCTCAATTAATTCACCGTGGCAATGTCTTAAATAATCAACTTTCTCTTACTCTCCGGCGTTCCAGTTCCTAAGGACCAGGAATATTTTGGGGAGCTTCCCTTTATATTCTCTTCATTTCATTGAAAAACAAATGAAGCAAAGGTCAATGCTAGTTTTGATTTATTTTTATTTTTTGCCACTTGGTTACTGAGCAATCAGAAGGTGCCCTCATTCTGCATATTCAGTCAACACAGGCTTCAGTGACTTCATTCCCAATTCGTGGAATTGTACAACAAACTGGGAAATGTTACCTTTCAAAGCTCTCCCTCCCTTTTTTTTTAATTCTAAATACACACATATACACACACTCACACACACACTCACACGCTTTTCATGGATGAGTTTAATAATCTGTTCAACAATATTTTCTTCTTCCATCATTATAATATTTGATTCAGCAAGAGTGATAAATATCATCTTCCCATTTCATAAGTAAGAAGGAAAAAAAATTGGGATAGGAGAATCAACAGACCACTTGGAATTTGGCCAGCATTGGGATCTGTTTCTTTGGTGCATAAACAAGCTTTCAAAATTCCCCATTCTGTTCAGACCCTAAAAACATAGCTTTTTTTTTATAAGATACTTTACCAAAAAAAGGGGGGGGGGTGGCGAAGGCAAAGGGGGAGGGAAATCAGAGAGGGAGGGAGGGCTGTTCAATTTCTATTCTTTATTATCCTTGATTTCAAGCCATAATGATTTTGCTCCCTCAGCATTTACCTCAAGGTCCCCTCTTACCTCCATTTTCTCTAACCCTTACTTTATACATAAGGTTATTCCTCCGGTTTTATTTTTACCAGCGTGACACTTTTCTTCTTTGCTGATCTTTCCTAAACAGTTTATGCCCCACAATATTTATTCTTCTCCCCCACACCATTCATTTTCATTACTCTTTCATGATTTGGCTATACCCATCATTTCTGAAGCAGAGAATGCCTGAACATCTTTGAAAATCCACATGTCAAAATGTAATAAAAATGTTTTCATTGTTACATTGTTAGATTGTTTTAAGAGAAATGAATGACCTGCTCAACCACCAATTCCAAATTTATATTCAATTTTGGGATATATATCATTAAGCCTTTTTCTCTCTCTCCCTGGTTATAAAAGACTCCACTCGACTCTGGTCTTGCATGGCTGGGATTAAGAGTTAAGGCGTTCCTTATAAATCAGTGTAATCTTTACAACAGGACATTGCTGTATTGCGAATTCCTCTCTGTATTGTGCATTTTCAATTATGTTACATGTTTCTACTTAGTAAGCCAGCTTAATTCTACGTTATGTCACAATATTACAACATGTCCAGGTTGGAAAAGGAGCAATCTTACTTCTCTTGTAAGTTGTTTAGCCTTTGGCACATATAAATCCCCCCAAAACACTGGGGAAATCCCTTTTCCCTGCTTTTTAATAAGTCTTTAGATTTATTGCTTCAAGAATCTGCTCACTTAATCCTTGGAGAAGGCCAAGGTACGTCAGCATTCTAATAAAGGTTCTACAAAGGCAACGCAAGAGCACAAAATCACAAAATCAGGTGTTCAAAGAATGCTTCAGACTTAAAATGAATTTCCAAGTATATTCTCAACAAGCAAGACAAGGACAGGCAGGAGACTCTAAACTACTCTGCATAAATCTAGTCCCATTTTTCTTGGACTTTATTCCGGGACTGTTCAGGCAGGCGGGCAACAGGACAGAGGTTGAAGGGCCCTTTAGGGACCAAATTACCACTTCAAAATGGGGCTTGTGTTCCAGGTCTATTATCTGAGAAATGTTGCAAAGATTTGGTGGACTTCAAAGAGCTCTGTTAAAACATTTACAATGATGGAAGCTTATGTCCTTTAAAAAATAATAATAATAAAGCAAAGCAAGGGAAGGGGGAAGGGAGGCTGGTGAAGCTTCATTTAAAATATATTTTAAGCAGTTCTGGCAGAAATCCTAAAAGTTCTACAAATGACCAAAGGAAAAAGTCAGTAATAAAAAATTAACATGCTATCTAAAACACCACTTCCAAGATCCCAGCCAAAGTGGCAGGGTCAGCGGAATATTTACTGTATCGTGAAGCAATCTTGAAAACTTCCCCCACACAACTCTGATGCAGAAATAGAAAGCTGGGGGATTATGGATTATTTGAATCAAAACTGATTTCTGTTTATTTTCCAAGTATGACTTTGGGGAAAAGGTATTTAACTTTTTTGTGTTCTTTGAGTCTTGAAAAAAGGCATATCTTTACAAACATAAGCAAACAGAGGGCAGAGACAAAAGTCAAATTCTCTTAAGACCTAAATATATCTTCATCCCTTTCAGGTTTTTCCTCCCCTCTTTTACTTATGCCTCTTGAAACTCTCCTGGGTTAAGCCATATCAAGAGGCGGATTATTCTCCATGACACTAAGAATGTCCCTAGGCAAGTAGTGCCAGTCCCTCCCTTCCTTATTTGAGGCATCTAGAGTGTGACCCATCCTGAAAGCCCAAATCTGGTATCACCTCCTCCTGGTCTTACTGGCAGGATTAGTTGTTCCGTCAACATCACCAAAAAAAGCAGAGCAAGTGGCTGAAAGAACATGAAAGAATATATATATATATATATATATATATATATATATATATATATATATATATATATATATATATCTCCTTGATCTAGTGATCCTTTTTGGGGCATTTAGGCTGTTTCCATGTCTTACCTATTATAAATAGTGTTGCAATAAACACAGGGGTGCAGGTATCCTTTTGAGTTAATGTTTTTGTGTCCTTTGGGTAGATTCATAGGAGTGGAATAGCTGGGAAATATGATAGCTCCATTTTTAGTAGTTTGAGGAACATCCATACAGCTTTCCATAGTAGTTGGACCAGTTACTTTGCATAGCATTTTGAAAGAGAGAAACATTGGGAGAATTTTATTAAAATGATAATAGAATTAATAATAACATCAAATCACCTTTACTGGGTGCTTACTATATACCCTAAACATTACATGCATTATCTCATTGAATACTCACAGCAATTCCAAGTATTATGCCCAATCTGCAGATGGGGAGAGATGGGAGCTGAAAGAAGGTCAGGGATTGAAGACAATGCCATCACCCCAGTGGGGGATCAGCAATAAATAAGACCCTTCCAGAGAGAAGGGTAAGCACTTCGAATAGGGAAGAATGACCTAGCTAAGGCAGACTGTTATCTCCACAAACCTGGCCTGCCTAACTTGTACCCAGCCCCTTGAGACAGAGGTGGAAACCTCTCCCAACTTGCAAACATAGCTGAAGTTTGAGTTCTCCAACCAGCTGTTGATACACAACTTCAAGTTTTAAAAACAAAACTCCTGAGATCAGCCACATTAAACTTTGGAGAATACTGATACATACAAGTATTTCTTTCTCCTGAGATGCAGTCTTGTCACTGGTGGGGGTGGGGGGAGGCTGAAGAGGAGGAGGTTCAAAGAAAGTGGGAAAAAGAAATTCCATATTCTTCTCAACAAGATATAACCAGTAAGAGGAAAGGAGTAAAAGCAGGATGAACAAGGAAATTTCCTTTATTTAAACACAAAGGCAATAAAAGGAGAAAATACTAATACGAATTCTTTACCCTTCACAGAAGGCCAGTTTCAAATCACTTTCAATCAAAATAAAATATTCCTTAATCACTTGAGGATAAAGAACTTTCAAAGACCTTGGTATGATGCGATGCAAAAACCAGTTCACAGAATATTCATTTACCCACTGTTCGAAACTATTTGCTGCATTGACAGTAAGTAGGTTGTTTTCTCTAACTATTAAGGATTGGATAGTTAACTGCCCACACTTTATTGTGTCTCTTTAGTCTTTATACATGTTTCTGAAAGTCGAATCACATAATAAATATTTCATTCAATAATCATAGTCATGACTACCATTTTTGAAGGCTCATCATGTGACATGTACTGGTTGCTTTTCATAATTCTACCATTTAACCTTGTTTTGAGAGAGTGTGATTACCCACAATTTCCTGATGAAGAAACCAAAGTTTAAGCAGCCTAAGTTCCTTGCTCAAGACCACACAGCTAAGTGGCCCAAGTGGGACTTCAAATGAATGATTTCAAAGTCCTTGTGTCTCTGATGTGATGCAGATGTGTTTACAAACCAGGGTCTATTCACATGGTGGATTTTCCATGCTCTGGACACCTGCTTTCCTTCCTCCATCAAATCTGTCTCTGTAATCAAAATGATTCTAAAAAGCTTTTTTAAAACCCTGTGTAGAAAAACCCCAAACTTTTGATATCTCATTTGAGATATCTAATTCTTTGGGAGATCAGGAGAATCCTGGGTGCTTCCCTCTCTACCCAACCTATCCAGGAGACTTCACTACAATTTCAGAGATATGCCCAAGGTCACAGCCAGGTGGTAATGAAGTTATGGCTGGAACCAGCTCCCTTGACTTCACTCCAAGTCATATTTAACTCAAGAGACATCTCGGTGCAGTCAGTTTGTATTTACGAAGCACCTGCTTCACACTCAGTACTACTGTGGTCAAACGAAATCATTCTAGCTCTCCACGAGTTCAAGACAAGTGCTAACGTATATATGCAGTTAAGAAATGAATGGCTCAAGTTGCTGATGCTGACCACATGCAACAGACTTTCAGAAGAGCCACCATTCAATGGTGCTCAAGACCAAGCTTTTTTTTTTTTTTTTTCACAAAGCTTTTCTTTATTCACTTTAAAGACACTTTTGTTCTCATTGTATAACCATAACATCATTTGTTTAACCAGACTCCTACATGCCATTCAGGTTGTATATATATATATATATATATATATATATATATGTTTGCTATTACAATTTCACACATGTAAATACATATGGAGGATAAATCCTTGGAAGTTGAATTTCTATGTCAAATGAAGAAAAAAATATATATATGCAATTGCAATTTTGTTTTTTTTTTTGTTTTTTTTTTTTGTTTTGTTTTTTCCATCATTTTAATTTTCCAATTTGCTTCACTTTTATTTTTTTAATAATAAATTTTATTTTTATATTCCCCATACAGTTGCAACCCCCCCTTTCTGATCTCAATCCCTCCCCTCCCGCCCCCCACCCCCCCAAAAAGTGTCTCTGTTTCATAGTTTTTTGTTGATTCTGATTTTCACTTTCTTATAGTTATTCATTTTCCTGGTCCCTTATTTAAGTTTTCTAGATTCCTGCTATGAGTGAGACCATCCGGTATTTTTCTTTTTCTTTTTGGCTTATTTTGCTGAGCATGATCCCTTCCAGCGCCATCCATGTTGCTGCAAATTGCATGTGCTTATCTTTTTTGAATGCTGAGTAATATTCCATGGTGTATATGTACCACATCTCCTTGATCCAATCATCTATTTTTGGGCATTTGGGTTGTTTCCAAAGCTTAGCTATTGTAAATAGTGCTGCTATAAACATAGGGGTACAGGTGTTCTTTGGAATTGATGTTTCTGTGTCCTTTGGGTAGATACCTAGGAGTGGAATTGCTGGATCATATGGAAGCTCTATGTTTAGTAGGTCCAGAAATCTCCACACAGCTCTCCATAGTGGTTGGACCAGTTTGCACTCCCACCAACAGTGCAGAAGAGTTCCTTTTTCTCCACACCCTCGCCAACATTTGTTGTTGCTAGTTTTTTTAATATGTGCCATTCTCACTGGTGTAAGATGGTATCTCATGGTAGTTTTGATTTGCATTTCCCTGATGACAAGTGATATTGAACATTTTTTCATATGCCTGTTGGCCATTTGCATTTCCTCTTCAGAGAAGTTTCTTTTTAGCTCTTTTGCCCATTTTTTGACTGGATTATTTTCTTTGTTGTTGTTGAGTCTCATCAGCTCTTTGCAGATTTTTGTGATCAGTCCTTTATCATTAGTGTTGGGTGCAAAAATGTTCTCCCAGTTGGTGGGGTTTCTCTTTGTTTTTGTTATTGTCTCTTTTGCTGTGCAGAAGCTCTTTAATTTGATGTAGTCCCAGCTGTTTATCTTTGCCTTCACTATCACTGCTTCGGGTGATGTGTCTGTACAGATGTCTTTGATGTGCAAATCACGTAGTGTTTCGCCTATATTTCCTTCTATATATTTTATGGTTTCAGGTCTTATGTCTAGTTCTTTAATCCATTTTGAGTTGATTTTCGTGAATGGTGTGAGGTAGTGGTCAAGCTTCATTCTTTTGCATGTAGCGACCCAGTTTTCCCAGCACCATTTATTGAACAAAATTTCTTTGCTCCAATGCATAGTCTTTGCTCCTTTGTCAAAGATTAGTTGACCATAGATCTTTGGGTTTATTTCTGGACTTTCTATTCAATTCCATTGGTCTGTATGTCTGTTCTTGTTCCAATACCATGCAGTTTTGATTATTATGGCTTTGTAGTATAGTTTGAAGTCTGGGAGTGTGATGCCTCCATTCCCTTTTTATTTTTTTCAGGAGAGCTTTGGCTATTTGGGGTTTTTGTGATTCCATATGAATTTCATCAATAATTGTTCTATTTCTTTGAAGAATGACATTGAAATTTTGATTGGAATAGCATTGAATCGGTATATTGCTTTTGGTAGGAAGGCCATTTTAATAATGTTTATTCTCCCAATCCATGAGCAGGGGATGTCTTTCCATTTCTTTGTGTCTTCTTCTATTTCTTTTAACAGTGTTTTATAGTTTTCTTTGTATAGGTCCTTTACCTCTTTTGTTAGATTTATTCCCAAATATTTGATTTTTTTTGTTTCAATAATAAAAGGGATGGTTTTTTTGATTTCTTCTTCTTCAGATTTATTGTTTGTGTATAGGAAGGCTACTGACTTTTGCATGTTGATTTTGTATCCTGCCACTTTACTGAACTGATTGATGAGTTGAATTAGTTTTTCTGTGGAGTTTTTGGGGTTCTCTACGTATATTATCATATCATCTGCAAATAGTGATAGTTTGACTTCTTCTTTTCCTATTTGGATTCCTTGGATGTCTTTCTCTTGTCAAGACCAAGCTTTAAGTCCAAGATCTGTCACAGTCTCCACAGCTATTTTGGCCAAGTCATTTTTTACTTTCCTCTTAAAAGATGATTAGCTTGGGAAAGGTTAATAACATCTTATCTAAACCAGTGAAGAGTGGTGTGAGCTTTGGCAATGGAAAATGGGGATATTAATAGTGCCTCTATTGAGTTGCAATGAGGGAGAAATATGATGATATACAGAAAGTAACAGACAAGGTGTCCCGAAGTGACTGACAAGCACTACCAATAGTAGCCATTATAAGGTCATCCCAATTCCAAAACTAGCCAGTGTCTCATTCTCTAGAAGACTCTATACTCTTGCTGGTTAAGTACCACAACGTTTAAATGTACCCTTGGTCTTTGAAAATCGTGTATATACATATACGATATATACACATACATATACATGTATCAATCAAAAACAGTACTAGTATTGTAGGAAGTATCTAATCAGCTATTTAACATCAGAGATATCCATCATGGTCTGAACAGCCAGGTCTTCTTTGATATCTCTGGGTGTTCTCCTTTGCCCGACATTTGCATAGGCAGCTATTCCACATCATTACTAAACACTTGACATCAGACTTTAGAATTTCTGCCTCTTACTACACTTTCTCAGAAATTACTCACTGTAGTCAGATGTGCCCAAATCCTTGAAGCATAGGAGATGAACCACCAACTAGAATCAAAATTTCTTTCCAACACTGAGTCTCAAGGCATTGCCTCAAATATATATATATGGATTTTTCTATTTATTTTCACAAGTTAGCTTTCATTTTTCCAAACACCCCAATCTCAGAAGCTTTTTGAACTGGGGCATTTGTCAACCTTGAAAGTAGAGAAGCAAATCTGGTACACACATTGACATCACCTTTTCATTTTCCTCACTTCTGCTTTTTGCAAAACCTCAGACTTTCCGCTGGTCGTAATAAAATTCAGAACTATCATCACCTCCACATTAAGCCACAGATTATCTTTTTTTTAACCTCTCAGAAACATAGTTCTTCTACTGCAGAAGCAACTGTAATCAGAAGAAATTGTCACACAATGTAACAATGACACTTTCAGAAGGACCCATGTCACAGGGCATTGAGAGTCCAAGTGGTGGTAGTCCCAGCCCTGAGAAGAGAAGGTCAACTCAGTCCTCCTCCACAGTGACACCCCAACCTGCTTACAAGGAACAGTGATGGGATTCAGCCCAGACACCCATCCATTTCCATCATCTTCTAGTGAGTGCAGAACGACAAGCAGCCTAAGATTTTAGGTTTACACGATACAATTGTTCTGCTATTATTGCACACAGATTACCTCATCCCAGCTCTTGAGTTATATGATCATGTACCTGGATAATTCTGTGAGATCAAAAAATTACATGTTAAACTATTCCAACAGGTACCTCTTGAAAATGAAAACGATTTCTGCCTTGCACATACCCAGGAAATAGTGTGACTCTTTGTAAGTTAAAGCACATACACTAATGTAAAGATATATTACACCACCATTTCCTGGCATGGAAAACATGCAGGGCTAAAACTCTCTTAGATGCCTCTGGATCTAGCATACTTAACACAGATGCTATGGTAAGAGCAAATGCTACTATGTTGACCATGTTGCCTGTGTAAGTCTGTCTGTCAGGTAGCAACTAGGAGGCAGAAAGACATTCTTGAATGGTGGAAAGGGCATGAAGCAGTAATCTCATCTGGAACTTGATAGTCCTTTTTGTGTGTGTGATTTTGATCATTTTCCATTTATGAGTGCCGTATGCACAGTCTCTTGATTGCTTCTGCAATGGGAAAAAAAGCAAGCACCCCTCTGAATCCCAATGATCTGTTTTGGCCAAAATCAGACACCAAAGCTGTTAATAGGAAGAACACTTGCAATGCGGGAAATCCTATAATGTAGCGACCAATGCTGCTGGTTAGAAAACTCTCAGTGTCCCCCCAAGTGAGGGGAGGTGGCAGTTCCCACTGACAACTCCGCAGCTCAATCTCTTCATCCATTTCACTTAGTGCTAAGAAAGGGCATTTAATGGGGTGATTTTTCCATACATTTTGGGGTCAGAGCCAAGTGTTTCAGTTTGGCCCTTTCCACAAGGAAGGTGAGGTTTTGTGGCCCCCCCAACAGGGCCATGTCACACAATTAAAAACTGTGGCTGGGAGAAGATGGATTGCCCATGGCCCTCCCACCCTGTGGTCCTCCTGCTGGATGATGCCATCAGACACAGATGACAAGCCCGGAGGTGAGAGCCCCCAGCAGCAGCATCTGGCCCTCTGGCAGACAGTCAGGCCCTCGGGGTCCCAGCTTGGGCTCCCTCCAGATGTGTCTCCTGCTTCTTCTATTCCTGAGTCTCCTCTTTCTTCTGCAGGGCACTTTTCATTCACAGTCATTCTGGACCAGAAGAACTGGCTGGTCCTTATCTAAACAAGGATCTTCTGATTTTTTTTCCCTCTGAAGTTATATTTTACACTGAGATGTCTGCATCCAGAGGCAGATATGAAAACAGGATCAGGGTCACCTCCCTAGAAACTTGGGTAGGGGAAGAAGGGGTACAGAAACAAATTACAGAGTCCTTATTCCTCCATCACTTCTGACTCCAACTTTGTCTTTCCTAATGAAATCAAAGGTTAATTAATATGGAAGGCCATTTAAAAGGGGAGAAATGAGGAAAAAAGAATGATCTGCACCCCACCCCCGGGAGAAAAAAATGCTATGTGGGTTGCTCAGACTTGATGATGATGAGAGTAAGGGTCCTGGGGATTGACAGCATGACCATAACACTTACATATGTTTCAACAAGACAATTACCCTAGCCTTATCCCCCAGTCCCTGCTTCAGCTGGGAGGATCCCCAGAAACAGAGCACCAAAGTGACTGCCCCCAAGTTTGGGTAACAGTAACAAAACACACAAAAATATTGAACACCAGGCACCATGGTAGAATGTCACATGGCTCATTACCTTAATCCTTGCAGCATTCTACAGAGAGGGGATGCACATGCCACAGACACTGAGTCACAGACCTGGGACATGAACTTCTGTCTATCTGACCTCAAAGCCTGGGCTACCGTACCACATCCTCAGATGCCACTTCAAAAAGAGACTATTCCAGGCAACCTGACAAATGATGGAACAGTGTCCCTCAGGTCTGACTGTTTGCCTTTTCTAATGATGAGCTCACTGCCTAAGGCAGCCAGTACCCATTTTACACTGAACAGAGGGTCTTAATTCATGAGTGAAAGTTAGCTTCCTTATTAATATTCACCACTTGGGTCTGGTTCTTGCTCTTGGGAGTAGCACAAAACAAGTCTTTCTGTGGCTCAAAGATCTTGTATAACATTTGAAGCCACTCTCTAGTCTCCACTGGGTTAACTCAGATAAGTATGGTAGTTCTCTCGAATACTCCTCCAATCCACCCAGCACCACTAAACTGACCCTCTGGAAAGTTACCTTGACTGCTTATTATCTATCTGCCTCTACTGGGATTTAAGCCCATGAGAGCAGAAATATTGTCTCGTTCACAGCTACACTCCCAGCCGCCATGAAGTAGGTCACCAACAATAAATGGGTAGAATATATCTGTGTCTTCAGACTCTAGGGATCTCATGTATTCATGAGTGTGTTCATCCGTTCATTCATTCAACATCTAGCACTTATGAAGCATATTTGCCAATTACATGTCAGGAAAAGTGTTAGGAGATAACTTCAACAAGAATTTACCACTATAATAATAACCATAGCTAACATTTATTAAGATTTTACCAAAGCATATGTTAGATACTTTACCAATGTACAATTGAAGTACATGCCAGGTTTATGATGGAGGTATTCTTCTAACCTCCTTTTCAGAGGGATGAAAATAGTTCTAAGAGGGTTTACACCAACACTAAGTATTGAAAAGGAAACTCCCAAGCCAGGTTTTGATTCAAAAACCAATGCTCTTACCCCACTGTATACTGCTTCCCATTTACTGAGTGGGAAGGATACTTATCCACAATTTTGTTTATTGCTATGGGAAAAGAGAAAATTCTCAGGAATCTGATAATGCGTGGCCTCTCTCAAATGAGAAAGACAACCACACAACTAAATAATGCCATCAAAACTCCACCCCTAAAATAATTACAGATCATTGACGGAGCAAGGAGATCAGGGGGACTCTGTCCCAGTGCAAAGCTGAAGATAGTAAGGAAGTAGTCAGAGCAGAGAAGCAAAAAGCCTTCTGGGAAGTGCAAAGCAGATTTCAGCCTGGGGGATTTCACAATGGGGATTGTTTGAGGGTTCCACATGGCCGGTGGTCTGACCCAAAGCCCCAAGAGGAGGTGTACAGAGAGGTGCTGCCAGGCAGGGAAGAAGAAGAGGGATACCCAGAAGGACAGCTAGAAGGTTCAGCAGGAGCTTCCTGAGATGGAGTCCATCTGAGAGTCATGAGAACGTGACTTTCACTTAGTAACATGCAGAAGTCCCTGGCCATCAGGTCCAGACCCCAGTATGAAGGGGAAACTTGTGCACAATCTCAACTGTCAAGAAGGGGGAGCCCCTCCATGGGGAAGCTGCTCACGTGGGACTGGGATTCACAGAGCTCCCCTTCTCAGCTCTGCTCACTCATCATTAACTAAGAAGATTACTCACTGTCTACACACATAAATAGCTTTCAGCATCATCTTTGGGGTATTTACCCTCCACCTTTCCCACCTGGCTCTTTGTGCTTTCCCTCTGAAGATGCTCACGAGGCTGGGTCACCTGCCAGCATCAGTTAACAGTTCCAAGTCAGGCCAGTGATGGCCTCGCTCTTGGTTGCTCCCAGAGGGTGGCCCTGGATGCATGTGGGGTGCGGAAGGCCTGGCAGTGGGAAACGCTTCATGCTCTGTCCTCCCTGTCACCAGCCAGGTGGGAAACAGGCAGGGTGTGGGCTGTTCACTGCTGTTTGGGAAGTGGATCCCTCGCACTCTTTTTCACTTAAATGCAGTCAGCTAACTTTCCAGCCATTAGTGGTGGCTGATTAATTTTCAAAGCGAGTTCAGTTTTAAGCCACTTCTACAAATAGACACTTTATTGAGTTGAAGAGTCAAGAAGGGATTGGTTTTTAATTATATTTGATCCAAAGACAATCAGCGGCTTCACCACCTCACCTCCCTGGATCCTCTGATTAATTATGAGCAGGGCCTCCTGCCTCGTGTTGACAGAACACTTCATAATCATCCACGCTCTTCTGGTGGATTCCTTCCCCACACCCCAGCAAGTACATCAGGCAGGTGGCATTATCTCTACCTGATAAGGTGAGAAATGGAGGCTCAGACAGTCAGATAAAGGACCCAGCCCCAAAAGAAGGGGGCAACTACTAAACCAAATGCCATATCCCTGACTCTAATATTACCTCCTGCTGTGCCTCACCACCAAGTTGGGTAGAGAGGACTATCCTGTAGTATGTAAGAGTCCATCAGCTTATCTGAGTTCAAGCCCCACCTCTGCCCTCTGGGGCCTCAGTATCCACATGTGTAAAACAGGAAACATTATAGTACCTACATTATAGGCCACATAGCAAGGCCTCAACAGAGAGGAGCTGTCTTCCTCCTCTATGCACTGGCCTGAATGCTGTCCCTCATGGTCTATTCATTTGTCCTGCTTAAATTACAAGTCAGAGGTCATAAACTCTGAGCCTGTAACCTTTGTTTAATTTGGGATACAGAACTTTTTTTTTTTTTTTTTGGCCAGCATTTAAAAATTGAGAGCTTTCACAGATAAAAATCAAGAGGTCCCCAAATATTTTGAAAAATGAGACATTTTGTCAATAGTACATCTATATTCCTATGTAGCAACAGTTAGCTGGGGGTCAGAAGAGACTGCCTCTTTAGACAGGAAACAGAGTTACCAGTTCACCCCAATCTCCACCACTCCCTAATGCCTTTCTCAAATCTTACTATTCAACTCAATCTTATCACCACACAGTTCAGGCAACATCAGGGTGTGCCTTTTCTTCAGCACTAAAACAATATAGTACTCTGCTAGAACTGTTATGCGATGGCCTGGCACCAGATGGATGACCTGCTCTTGCTGGCACTGTGAATTCTCACATTAACCATAGCATTTGAATACATCCTCTTTCTCACCCCAGCTTCTCACAAGAAACCTACATCAAGGGAACAAATACATTCAGTCCCCTTTTTTTTTTTTTTTAGCAGAAAACCTGAACTGAAATCTAAGTAGAATAAGCCAACATTAAATGTAGTTTACAGGGTTAGGTTTAGAGTGATAGCTTTTACTTTCTGCAAAAACCTCCCAATTTGCACCTATTCACATAAACATATCTGCCGTGTGACTCCGAACTGCCCTCAAAATATATTTTGTTACTCAGTAATCAAATTGGCTTATGCCATAAAATGCCCTGATTCCTGTGTGAATATTTTTTAAAAAGCCAGAATTGAGGAATATGGACTATTATTGTGGAATTAAAGGGCCCTGCACTCTCTTAATCGTGAGATGAGTTGATTAAATGGGCATTTTTATTCCAGAGTCCGGACAGCAGCATTTTGGCGTCGCGGTATAACTGGATGAGGATTAAGTCATTTCTCAGCTTTCCTTGGCAGAGTCTTTTATTATTTACAATATTTACTTCAGGGAAATCTTGGCATGAGTCCTATTTATCTTGCTGAAAAATGGGCCCGTAAATGTGTATTCACCTTTCGAACAAAGCCAAATGTTGTGGTACTAATTTGGTCCATGAAGTGTGTAATTCAGTTCCTTTGCACAGGGGCAACATTTGTCTTCTGCTTTTATTAAACGACCATAAAACAATTTTTCTGGCTCGTTATTGAAATATGCATCTCCGGGGCTGGGGCAAAGGGGATTTAATGACTAAAGTTCTAAAGGCGTGCCTCTGACACTTCCTCTCTGCTCTGCTGCTTGTCGCCCGGAAAAATTAAGAAAACAAGGAACCTGTGAGGAAACCTTTGCCCTTTTCCCATTTAGTGGGTAGCAGGAAGGATACAGGAATTCAGAGGAGGGGGGGAAATAAAGCAGTCATTTTTATGAGATTGTTTCCATGAAAAACACGCCTTCACCAACAGGAGCTATTTATAAATGGCTCCCGGTTTGTTTTTCACTTCACTCAAGTATGCTTGTTGTCTTCGTGAGGTTGGCAGCACAGAAACCGTGCCAGGGACATACCCGGATCCCCACTTTGTGGTGGGGGGGAGAGAGAATAGGGGCAGAACCTGATGGAATATGCCTCCACCCAAAGCTTCCCGCCTGGCCAGTCTGGGTGTTGTCTCAGGTCCATCCTGTACGAGAACACCGTAAGTGACAGCGTCACCGGCCCACCTGGAACAGATGGCCTGCTTGGAGACAGTCTGCCTGACTTTCCTACCCCAGCTACGCAGAAGGAGCTCAGACAGACTCTGGGTACAATGGAAGCGGCAGTCATACACACAGACGAGCATTCTTTTTCCAGTCAGACTATTCTACAAATTCAGTCATCAAAACATAGCACCAAAAAGACTCTGCCATCTACCTGAGCACCAGAAGTGTCTGCCACGTGTCAAAGCAGGAAGAGGGTGCAGAGCGGAGGAGGGGAGTTTACATGCGCCACGAGCTTCTGAACTGCAGCAGACACCACCTCCGTGCTTTGCCCCAGTGAATTCTGGCCCCAGTAAAAGTTACTGTAACCATCCCCATTCCACAAAAGAAGCTGATGGAGAAGGATGATAGAGCAAGTAGATTACACAACTGCAATGGAGCCAGGAGGTGCACAGTCTTGAGTTTACACTCTACAACAACTTGCTATTGGTTCATATGCAATTAGCACTTGATTGAGTTTTAATGTGTTTAAGGTTTTCTAGGGCACCAGGGGAAATTCAAAGAAATGATAAGCCCTGCCCTTGCATCCCTTACTGTGACAGGAGAGGTTGCGTGTAGACATGTACTGACTAATTTCAAACAGGAACTGAGTAGATTTTTCTCTCTCATAACTCTGAGACCTCCATAGGATGAGGGACTTTCTTATTTGGATGATATTGATGAGCATTTATTGGCCACAACAGCTTAGGACTGACAGTTGCTAGAGCTGGGACTTTCAGTGCTAAAACTAAGAAAGCCCAGGGACAAAAGGGAGCAGTTGGTCACCCTAAAATGAACCATGGTCAGAAAGTTGGGTAACAATAGTAAAATAGACAGATCTCCTATCAGCCTCAACCAGCACTCGATCTAAGGGGAACCCAGACAGGTAAACAGTAGAGTAAATGGGACATGGGGTTTACAGCCCAGACTTGCAGGAAGGGGTGAATGTATTTCTCTGAAGTTAAAAAGTCATCAGAATTAACAACATGCAAAACAAACAAACAAAATGTAGCTCATACAAAGAATTATAAATATGCATTTACTAATGAAGTTTCTTAAAAAAGACTGAAATTATATATACAGCTTACGAATATGAGAAAATGCTTTGTGATTTAGAATAATGTTCAGCCCTTCATTAACACATAGAATAACTGTGTGACACATTTGTTCACCTGAGGTGTCCTTTGTGACTGCATATGTTGAAAAAGCATAATGTTCAGAAGGCAAGCAAGAGTTTGAGATGTTGGTTTGTTACCAAACCTTTCTATTCTCAGGTATCCAGCAGATGGATTGCTAAGTAATCAATACTGTTTGTTATTTTAAATGAATAAGAACAGAACCAGTTCTCCTCCATCCCAACCATCACCACCAAATCTATCTTCTGAGCAATTACTACATTCCAGACACAATTAATGTCAACAATTTAAAAAATACCAAACACCTGGAGGTGTAACCGACCACAACCAGCATAACCTTCCCCTGAGTTGATACACTCTTTTGTTCTCAGTGATCTATCAGGTATGCAGTAGGTTCCAGAAACCATGTCAACAGAAACTCCTCTGCACTCCACTGTCATGAGTTAAGTCATTGAGAAATTAGAAGTCACACTGACTTTTTTTTTTCAAAAATGTGGCTAAGCAGTTGCAGAAAAGCAGTACAAATAAACAAAATGAGATGTGACTCTACCAAGTTTTGGTAGATTAAAAACTGATCTGAGGTGGATTTTGGCAACCAATGA
Organism: Talpa occidentalis; assembly: GCF_014898055.3. Lineage (NCBI taxonomy): Eukaryota > Metazoa > Chordata > Mammalia > Eulipotyphla > Talpidae > Talpa > Talpa occidentalis. Next base: position 84,144,684 of record NW_023605305.1, read on the forward strand.
GCAATGAATAAATCCTGGAAAAGCATGACAATGGAAACTTTGTGGCCTCTCTTGCCAGCGCCGTCTTTAATTCTTATACACATGACCTTGTAAGCATGCCAATTATTTCTCAAATGACCAGGGTGTGGCACACACACACATGTGCTCTATATCTCTACATACAGACTATCTTTGTGTAGTGTATCCTATGGATGTGTACACAGCTTTACACACATTATCTTTGCTCACAGAAGGTGTGGTCACAGACAGATTATCCTAACCAATACCTTGTCTGAGAGGTGTGAATATGTTATCATTTTTATCCATGAAAAATAAATCCCTGGCTAACCCCTCATCTCTTTCCTTCCCATTCTTATGAAGCTCTTCTGCAAGCCAAGGTTTAACTCAGGTTGGGAGGCTTGAGTTTCATTGAGCAATTTCCGGTTCCCTGAAATTAACCAGGCTGAGTCCTGCAAGAGGGAAGCAGCTTGGCCACCAACACATCACGTATTCCGATCAGGTGTGCCTTGTTACTTCCACCCTGCTGGTTCCCAACTTCGTTTAAATATGTCTAAGAGGCCTCAAGAATTGCAGATTTATATCCAAAGAGATGGGTTTGCACCTCTGAACACAAATTATGTTAATCAGGTGTTCCAGCCCAAGCAGGAGGAGGTGGCGTGATTATTCTCAGGAAGCTGCAATGATTGGCAGCCTGCTCCTACCGAGAACCAGAACTGGTTGGCTCTCTGGACCCTACAGAGTGCACGCCTCCCTCCCCTTAACTAAAACCTGCTCCACACTCTACCTGTCCAGCGGGCCCCGGTCAAGCTGTTCCACTTGCCATGCATCACTGCCACTTTGTTCAGACCGACTGGCTCTCTCGACAGTGACCCTTCTGCCGTCTGTATTATTTAAAGGAGATTTATGGTTGGGTGTCTCATGTTGTGAAGCACGAGCTATGACCCCCAGGCTGGGAAGCCAGCAGGGAAAAACATTAATATTATGGCACATGGGAAAATGAAACTCAGCCAGCAGCAGAGAAAAGGACAGTGAGAACGTGAGTTAGGAAATATATGCATGTGTTGTAAACTGCCAGGGGTACTTGCATTTCTGCTCTTACGGAACCCCAAAATTTGCTCACATTAGGGTGGTGGTGTTTCTTCATTTAGTGACTTTCAAAATTGGTATGCTTGTTTTAAATAGAGAAACAAATGCCAAATAATGGCTTATATTGAAAAAATACCCTAGTTTACCAGATCACCAGATCACCAAGGACTCTGGTTGTGTATTAAAATGGATCAGACCATTTTATGACCATCAGGACCATTTAAAGTTATGCATACTAAATTAAGGGTAATCAAAACTCTTGCTTCAGGATACAACTATAATAGTTGTTAGGGTCAGGAACTCAGCCCTCTTCTGACACCTTCTTTATGAGGATTTTTGTGGTTACAGATCAAGTAAGAAGCAGGGGAAATACCAGACCCAAAAGAGCAAATTTTAGAGTTTCTAATGTAATCAGATATGTATTTCCTTATTTTCCAATGGCATACATTTGACATGAAGAGGTATTACCAGCCAGAGCTGTGCAAACAGTTCTAACATTTTATTACCAACTCACAAGCCACAAACAATGTATCTTTCTTCCTTTTGTCTCAGCATTCTAATCTATAAAATGGAAATAAATATTCCCCATTCCAAGCAGAAATAGGGTATCCACCCCCAACCTCCCAGCCCCAACTAACCAGCGGTTCTTCCAAAGATAAAAGACAAATTGAACTTTTATTAACAGTACATAGAAATTCATAGACTAAAAGAGTGTAAGGATATGTGGGGGGGAGAGGGAGAGGAGTAAGGCAGCAATTAAATCCTAAACACCCTTTTGCTTGCAAAATGTTTCAAGGAGACCTGTGGACATTAAGTGGCTTCGGTGGCTTCTAGATCCTGCACTAAAGAAATGCAATGTTCAATCTCCCCCACAAAAGAGGGTTTTTTAAACCATACATTTTATTTAGATGTGATTTCCTTTATTCAATGAAAAATTAATGGATATCAGCCCTCTGATGAATCGCAGATATACCTGGTCATCTTTTCCCCCAGTCTTTAAATACTTCTCGGAATAAATGGCCTTTATGATTTCTGGAAAGAACTGGAAATTGGGAGGCCCTCCTCTCCAGATGCACACCACCGTAATTCCTTCAGGATCTTGAAAAGTACTGTGCTGGCCCAAACAAAGGCTGGATGAAGCATTTGGCAGTGATTCGACAGGAAATTGTGAAGTCCAATTTGTGGCCCCAAAAGAAAGCATTGCTGTCCTCAAGTAATCTACAGAATTCTATTTCTAAATCTGTGGAGCCAGAACCATACATGCAAAACAAAAATGAATCCCCTATATTTTAAAGCAGTGTCTATGTGTAGGGTTGTTGAAGAGGCTGCCTACCACCCAGCAGAGAGAACTCCCTCATCCTAATTACATTGGCTCCCTCCTATCCTGTCATCAAAAAGCATATACTGAAATTTCAGTAACTCCCAGAAAACTTTCCCCAGTGAGTCACCCCATCTGAACAGGGAACCTCAACACATCTTCTCCCTTTTATTAAATCGCTGAATGCTAACACTAAAGGTATCACCCATTTTATCCAACATGCTCAAACTTCTTTATGCTTTGCATGTTCAGAGCTTGCTCCTTGTATGTTTCATGTCTAACTCAGCAAGACCAACTAAAGCTGTCAGGTCCCAGGGGTCAGGAACTCAGCCGCTTAATTTTCTCTAACCAGCACAGTAGTCCACTAGTTACAAACAAAGCAAAAATAGGGATTGTGTTCAATTGCCCATAATCCTCAGGGTGGAGAGGGAAAGAAGAAAAGAAGACCCAAAATTTTTCCCCCTCTCTTTCCTAAAGCCAACCTACAATCCATAAGACCACAACAATGTGAAGAAATGAGGCAGTTTCCACTTTAATATTTAAGCGTCATCCAGCATGAGCAAACTATCTCACTGTCCCCAGCCCATCTCTGTAGAGTGCCCTGGGAACAGCACACTTAGGACCTCCTGCTTCCATCCTTAGTTATAACTACAGGAGTCGAGAACTTCAGCACCCACTCCTAATGCCCAACTTGGCAGCTGAAGTGTAACTATTAAGCAATGCTGATATTAGATTAGATGGTGTTGTCATCCCATTGTTATCCACTTTATTCCACATTGACTTGGTACAAAGTGGTTCTGTATCAATAGCAGTTAATAAATACAGCTGTCTCTGAACTCACCATTTCCATATGTTCTCACAGACTAGAAACTGTTCTTTTCCATTTCTCCAAGTTCCTTTCTTTACTGGGTAAGAAATGACAGTTTCACCTGCAGAGCCTATTTTACTCTAAAGAACAGTCACAGAATGGCCTAGATATTTGGCCGAAATGCTCCCACTGTTGACTCAGGGCTCTGCTCACTAATCTGGGCTGCACATATCTCTTCCCCATGGATCCTTCTGGATAGATACAAAGACATTTCTGCTCAAACACTGCAACTTTCAGACAGCCATTGTTTTCATCAATAGAGGCCAGTGACTTACCTTAATGTAGTGAAATGCTTGGGATTCCTGTAATCCAGAGCTTAGCCCAATTTACAATGTGACACCATGCATAGGTACAATTGTGAAGGTCTTAATAATTACTTTACAAGTCTGTCTCCCTAACAGAAACTAACATACCGCATATGCCTTCCCAATTGGCTGGATCATAAAAATCATCTGAGAATACTGAAGTATGCAGATTCTCAAACTCCACCCCAGAACTACTCAATTGGAATCTCTTAGAAGGAGGACCTGGAAATGTGTGTTTTTTGACTAGTCTTTGGTGATTTGGATAAACAGGACAATTTGGGAAAAACATGGGTCTTGGCAGATCTTTGCAACAGTCTTGTAAACCAGTCAGAGCAAAAGTTACTCCGTTTGACAGATTACAAAAATAGAGCTCTGAGAGGTTAGTTTCTCTCCACAATGCTAAATTGTGCTTCATTAGTTCTCTGTCATCTTTCTACATATCTTGCATTCCACTCAGGCCCCATCAAAGACTACGTAGCACTCTGTCAGTGACCTAGTAGCTATCCTTGCAGATAACAAGGACACTACTGCAAGACCTATTCCCGAGACATGTCCCCAATATTCCAGAGGACGCCTGGCATGCCCACACTCCATTCCTGGCATCGCTGCTCGTCCACATTCTGATATCATCAACCTCCCCTCAAGACAGCCTCTCTGCTGAGGAATTAATCACCAGAAATACTGCACATGTGGATATAATATACAAAATATCTGTATAATACAGCTTCTTAAGCAATTATCCTATACCACTGGGTCACATTATGCAACTTAATATTTCCCCTAACAAAAGTAGAGTTATGGGATTTTTTTAATGCATACGTTAAGTTTTACTTTAATCATTTGCAGCATTCTTTTATATTATTTTACTATTGCATGTCAGTAATCAGCGACAATTAAATTTTTTCAAACTTGCATTGGAAATTAACTCTCATCAGAAATAGGATTAAGACCGAGCCTTTCATGGTTCTAAAGCTGAACTAAGTGGAGGAAAAGATGTTACACAGGGGGGAGATTTCCCCTGACTCAATGCATGCCAGTGGGCTTGAATGATTTCTCAGAATTTTCCATCAGTGTTTTCTAAAATAGCCTTTGGTGGTCTGTTCTCTCAGCATCACTCCGTAATTCTAGCAGGAATGTCTGCACCCCAACAAGGAGGAGAGAGGGAGCTACTCGCTCCCATTGAGATTTGGGGAGCGGTTGTATAAACAAATGCAGCCTGAATCAGACTCCGCACCAGTTCTGATTTACATAGTACCCGGCAGGGCAGAGGAAAGGCCCTCGGTATGGGTTTGGCAAGGCAGCGAGTAGGCCCTGGGTCTCTGCCTCTCTGGGACACCGACCAAGGACACAGCGCCTATTCAGAATCTGAGCTGGTGGAGGCTTTTCAATCAATAACATATGGCCACGAAAGCACTAGTGCTATACAAACAGACTGAAATAAATATGCTCAGCAAATAAAATATCTGTATGTGAAACAACAAAGCTTTTCGTTTAACTGCAGAAAATGAAAAACAAGTCTACTTGAAACTGGGCTAAATGAGCAACCAGTTATTTAATGTGAGTTTGGGAGATGAATGAGCTGGCAGATGCTTTATTCAAATCATTAAGACCAGATATCAATAATTTCTGGTGAGGCAAAACTCACCAGACCCAACTTGGAGTAGCTGGGGCCCACACCTTGCCGCCCCTACCGGGGCTGGGGCCAGGAATGCTGGTACACACCGGCTCTTTAGAAAGCCACGTGGCCCCGACCACGGCAGCTTATTAGCCTTTATCTCACATGCATTATTTTTCCTCCCAGATTCATGATCTCAGATTAGGTAGGTGGTGGGGGCGGCTCTAAATATGCCTTCCTGTTACCCGAGCCCTGGATCAGGGAAGGTGCTTATTAATATCATGGAGATATGATTTTTAATGATCTCTGAAAACAGCCTATATGGGTGTGAATAATGGCACTGTCTCGTGGCGTGCGTGGTCTGTGCTTTTGTCTCAGACAGGTTCATTTTTCACTGGAGGGGAAAGGTTCACGCCGCACGAGGGGGGTAACCAGTTGATGTTACAAGGCTGACTATTAGGCCCCTCGCTGTTCCACATGTCACAGGGAAGGACTCCAGCCGGCAACCTTAATGCCTACTTCAGCATCTTGAAGAAATTAATGAACACAGCTTCTATGGCAAAACATTTCAATCAACCCTTACCAGCTGTGCCTACATTTAAGAAAGAGAAAAAGGGGGTGGGGGGGCATGCCCAGGTTTATCAAAAAAGTTTCTTCGAAAGATCAACCATGGTTTTGGCTGCGTGCAGGGCCATGGGAGGTGGGGAAAGGAAGAGCAGAAGGAATAAAAGGAGAGGGTGCCAGTACCCGGTGCCAAAAGATGTGCTCTGGCCCCTGTGTTTGTTGAACAAATTAAGCACGTTCTGGTTTTTCACCTGCTGAAGTAGCAGCGGTGCATATGGCCTAGAAGTTAAAAATAAGGAAATATGCATACATTACCATACTTAATGGACGACCCTCTCCATTTAATATGCAAATTTCCTGAAATATTACTGAATGCCGTCTGTTCTAAATGAATAAATTTGAATTGCAATTAGAATAATCCTTTATAATTAATGAAAACTGTCAATTTTAGTTCATAAGTAATTTGATTAACAGGATGATGGGACACTTATCAAGTTCACTGGACTGCTAGGGTATGAGAAAACTGACAGTGAAAATGGGGCGGGCCAGGCACTCAGGCTCCACCGGAGTATTATCCTAAATTATTGATAACATAAGCTAATGAACTTCAGAAAGTGAACTCTGGGGGCCTCATTTAAAGAGACCGCCTCGGAGGGCAGTGGGTAGCGCAGGAGGACGGACTCCTCACAACACGTCTTAGCTGGTATTTTTGGACCGTAGGAAAATAAATGTTTAGAAATGCCAGGGCAAAGAAAAACATTGGCTCCAAACACAAATTTACCGTTTCCAGCTGTTGCTGGAACAAAAGGAAACAACGGTCGGAGGATAAATGTAAGAAGAGACAATGCAAAGCCATGTGGAATGGGGCTGGGGTAATGCATCACAGACGGAGGACGTGGGGATAGGGCCGGAGCAGTGGGGCCAGCTCCATTTCCCTTCTTTGTTTCTTCCTTCAGATAGACCAGGAACAAGGACTTCTTAACTGGTATTAATTGCACATTTATGTAACACAATTGGGGAGGAGGGATTTCTTGGAGACACTAGTAACTCCCAGTAAAGTGTGCAGTGGCCCCTAAAGAAACAGACCCGCGGTCTCCCCATCCAGGACAGGAAGGTGGAGAGGCTCCTGTTACCCTGGCATTGTTTGTTGTTCATTAACACGAAGACAGAGTAAATAAACCTAAGAAAAGGAGCTATAAAATAAACTTACTTTATCTTTTCCAGAAACTGATTCCAAACTTCAATGGAAATGTTTGTATCCGGACTGAATCTGGATTCAGGGGGCTCTCGCTCACAGGCAGGTGAGAAAGTTTATTAAGAGGCTTCCCTCGAGAGAGTCCCTGAAGAGCAGGGATCTGCTTTACTCCCGATTCAGATAGTCCTCTCAGAACTTGTTCTTCATGCCTCCCGTACCTGAAATTCCTGATGGAACAGGGCACTTCCTGGCTGATAAAAGGGGACCAGAGTGTGGTGGACGTTGACAAGAGAAGCAAATCAAAAAGTTTTTGGCTTCTATCTAGCTCTCTGGCATCCACTGAAAAGTGCCTTAACCAAGGATGGGAATTGTATCCCTATCAGCTCACTCAGAATTTCTGTCCTGATAATCTCAAGAACATCAGGAATAATTTTTTCAAGAATAAAACTAGCCTTAACAATGTGCCATGAGACTTCTGGGAAAATACCAGAGATTTGGACATCTTAGTTCTATCCCTTTGTGCCTTACTTACACCACTCACCTCGTTGGACTTTACAGAAAAATTACAGAAAATAATGGTCATGATGGTAATAAATAATAGCACCTACAATTGACTGAAAAATTATTCCACAGGCAAGATATTGTGCAAAGTTCTTTACTGCACTAAGTACTTGGTGTGACCCTAAAAACACATATTCTACCCATTTGACAGGGGAACAACCCCAGGCTCAGAAAGATTAGGTACCTCACCCAAGGCAAAATCACAACCACAAAGGGGCAGAGTCAGGATTTGAACCCGGCTCTGTCTCTGGAGCCCAGCAGTGCACCTAACGTGGATTAAAGGTCAGCTTCCATTTCATAAACATGTGCTTAGAAGCTGGGCATACTAAATTATACTATAGCTTCCCTTACTTTTCGAATACATTTTCATTTCCTTGCTCTGGACCACCATGGCTGCTAAGTTGTCCCTGCCACTGCCAAGTCAGCTCAGCGGGTATACATTAGGAGTCATCCTCTCCCACCCCACCGCATGGAACAAGCAAGTCATAAACACTGCCTTTCGTGCTCCAACGAGAGCCTCAAGCAACCCTTGAGCATCCTCTGCCTCCCACAGTGTCTCTTGAAATCCATATACTCCAAGCTCAGTTTTCAAAACCCGACAGACATAGGGCACAGCTCTTCCTGGACTCTGCCCTACAGCCCTGTGTTACCACTGTCCTAACCCACCAACGTCGGCCCTGGGAGATCTGTAATAAAAGCTCTTAGCTCTTTGACACTCAATAAAAGAAACAAACAAGAAACCAATGATGTTCTTGGTTATTAAGCTCCCTATTAGACCTAAATAAAATTAAGCAGCTGGTGGCCCTATGTCTCCACAAAATTAATATTAAAAACTCTCTTTGAGCGACTTAGAGCCTTTGTACATTCACGCCAAGCCTCAAGCGTCCTCATTCTTCCCAGCAGTATAAGCCATCTTTCCCTTCCCTCTCCTCCCCGTCTTTTGCCTGCTTCCAGCTCCAGGAGGATGCGTGTTTCCGTACAACCAACCCCCTCCGCCTGACTCCCAACCCACAGGAGTCACAAAAGTGACGTACCTGGCTGCCACTCACTGAACACCAGAGCAGAAAGTGATCTAAGACCTTCCAGCCTGATGGTTCTCAAGGGTCCCACATGTCCCACTGGTGTCGGTTTGAAACACTGTTTTGTTTCAGTGGTTATATATTCATTTCATGTGTGTTAGGAAAAGAAAACCTTAAATCATACATCAGACTTTTGATTTCCCAGATAACATTGCTTACTCGAAACACAAGCGAATGTTCAGTAAAGAAATAGTGAGTGGGTGGCTTCTACTACAAAGATACACATGAAGCACCTAGAGCTCTGGTGGTACTCATCAGGGTACTGCTGTAAGCAACTGAACTTCCAGACAGGTAGATGTGCTCAAACCCCTCTTTTTCAAGGGGTGAAATGGAGCTCAGGGGTGCAGTCCATGCGGCCAAAGAGAGGCAATCAGAGTAGAACGTCAGTCTCCCAAGGATGTGCTCCTTCCTCTGCAGGGACCCAGGCTTTCAACTGGGTCACTTTGGGAAGAAAAGGAAAGTGAACAGCCAAGAACCTACAAGGCCAGGGCTGTGGAGGATAAAGGCAGTGCTCCCCATGACCACCTTCTTCGGCCACACACAGCAGCTCTATGGGTTAGCTTTAATTTAGGGGATTAGTGTCCTGTTTCATTTGAAGGATGAGTTGTACAAAAGGTTTTTTGAAAGACTGCACTGATATCAACAACGATAAAACATTTTAAAACTACCAGAAGCCCTTGGGTTCCATCTCCTGGTGCCTCTCAACCCTGCATATGGTGAAGTGAATTGGTCCCCACCTGCATGTCCCAGCTGCTCCCCAAATCCCAAAATAAGGCTCCAGGACAATTTGTGCTAGAGTCTCCTGCAATGGGGTGGGGGGGTGGAGGAGGATATCTACTGAAATGCAGATTTCTGGGTGATCCCCACCTACAAGTTTATAGAAACAGATTCTCTGAGAGTTAAGTCTGACTGAATTTTTAAATGAGTCTCCTCAGTGACTGTACTGTTGAGCTAAGACCTAAGAATCAACATGGTAGAATAATGGATTACCAGCAAGAGAGAAAAAAAGACTGAAAGAAACTTATAAAAGACAGAGATTTTGACTAAGGGAGGACTGAGAAACTGAGATTTAATAGTCAACTGGTCCCTCCATGGAACACTGGCTTTATAGGCAAGACACTTTATCATAAAGTCATCTTCCATTTATGTGACTAAACTCATCCCTCACCCAAGCGTTCCCATGTCCACACTTAAATCTCCTTGACATTGAGATCCTTTCTGAAGATAATGGTGTAACCAAAAGGTTACTGAGTATTTTCCAAATGCACAGAGGTGCATCCTGTGTGCTGGGTGAGTCATTACACCAAAATGAAGAGGAGCCGGGATCCATAGGAAGTTCCACGCTGGGACACGGCCAGTACATGCATTTGAAAAGGCATGCTTCCTCCAGTTCAAGTGAAGGGTGGGCTTATAGACAGAAATTAGCTGCTGATAGGGTTTGTGTGGCCTCTCAGCAAATGCATTCATTATCGATAGGGCCAACGTTCCAACATACCATGGCCAAGAGCTCTTTGCAAATGGATGTTAAAAATCTCATTTGGTGAAAGAACAGAATCTTTTTCTCTGTAATTCAGCTCTGGATTCAGGCTCCATCTGTTCACCACTTGTGGGCCTACAAGGATGTGAGACACCCTCCAATGCTGACATGGGTGGCCACCTCCCAAAGAGCAAGATGTAAACCCGCTTTCATTGACTGCCGGCATTTATGAGGCTCTTATAATGAAATCAGAATTTCTCTTACATGGCAGTTCAAAATACTGGGGAAATGGTAGCCATGTAACTTGGGTAACATGTGGCCTAAGTAGCCAGAAAGGAAACCCCTGGAGAGGGATCTCATCTCACTGATAAGAAGCACCACATCGGAGGGGAGCAATCTCAGCGCCTGGCACACTTTGGTCTGACATGGGGTGTCTCCAAGTAACAGAGAAACATAAATAGAAATGGGAAGCAGATCTTTCTCCCATCTTGAGTATAAGAAGTCAGACTACCAATGCTCAGAGGTATATCACAACAAGGGTGCTCGGTTTTTATTTGTTTTGTTTTGTTTTTCAGAACAAAACACCAGGTACCTAGGCTGTGAAGAAGACTTGAAACAGACAGAACTGCATGTTCTCTCAAACAAAAACTTATCTATGGAGAGAGGGAGAGGCCGGGAATGCTCTGGAAGCAAGGACAGTAGGACTTCATTCACTTATCCAACACCTTCTGAATGCATCCATTTCTCATAGAAACCTCACAAAAATACATCTGGTGGGTGTTAATATCCCAATGTACCAATGAGAATGTGACATTCATCAAGATTAAGCAACTTCCCTGCCTAAGAGGGACTTGAAGACAGGAATCTGATTTCTCAGCTGTGTTTTCTGCCAAAAACATTGCTAACAGTCCCACAAAAGTGTTTAAAGAAAAGGCTAGAGAGGGAAAAATGGCATCCCTTGAATGTGGGCTGTGAATTCCTTATAGTGAAATAACAATAGCCACAATTCCCTAGCTCCCCTTATGATAAATACATATATGCACATTCACCCATATACATGTACACACACACACACACACACACACACACTCATACACGGCTTCCTCCTTTGATCTTAATCATCCTGTCAGATATTATGATGATTCTTAAGTCACAGATGAGTTCACTGAAGCCAAGAGGAATTAAGTTATGGCCTGCTCAAGTTTACACCATGACTGACCAAAATGGGATCTAAACCCAAATCTGTCTGATTTTCCTTAGTGTCTTTTCCTAGGCATGGAAGTTTCCTTTCCTATTCTTTTCAACTGGAGATGCAGGTAAACCCAAATCTGCAACTCCAGCTATCCAGAGGCTAAGAAGAATGTGCTAGTCCCCATCATACCTTGTATACCTGGAGGCACAAGGGCCCTTCACAGTCAGCATCCCCCATGAGAGTGATACCATGACACCTGAGCAGGCGACCAGGTGTCCAGAGCAGCTGGGACTCCTGGGAGCCGATGCCATGGAATTGTTGGCTTGCTCCCTTCCTCTTCACACAGCCTGATCCAGTGGTCTGAACCCCTGAAACCCACTTGGAGAAAGAAATGATATAGCTGGAGGGAATGCCATGAATACTGAGGTCCCTGTGTTTTAATTTGCCTAAAAATCTGTGTGTTGTTAAAACAAATGTAGAAATTAGCCATATGGGAACCTTAGCTTGGGTACATATCTTCATCTGTCACCACATTTGGGGTGGGGGGGAGCGGAATGCTGCGAAGTCATTGTAGTGTGTAAGCTGGCAGAGAGGGAGAGAAATCCGCTTGGAAGCAACTTATACCAAACACATGTTTAGGCTTTTGACCTCACAATATGGTAACTAATGATGGCTCCGCAAATAGACTTGGGGAAATAAATGGATGACTGCAGAGGAGAGAACCCCCACGAGGGTGATGAGCTTCATTTCACATGCGTTAGTCCCTGATTCCTAACAGGACACCCAGCACAAATTCGACACAGTTTTGCCCACATAGAGGCAATCTACGCCTTATTCTGAATTCAGATCTTAGACCCAGTGCATGTAATGCTGTGCCTTAATAGCTTTCCAAACTCTCATTTGGCCTCGGTTATACAACCAGCTGACACTGAAAATAATTAATGCCCTTTAGGACTCGCATCTGCTCCTATGGTTCCAAGTCAAGGTTTTTAATTGGGCTATTTTGGCATTTGGAGACAATGGCAAGGTGAAATAACCTTTCTTTAATATTTTTGAGGTCAGCAGATAGTCCTGCCAAAGGTCATCCTTCAGGTTCACAAATGAGTCATTTGTATCACCTAATGCAATCTGTGACTTGCAAATTGCACAGGGATGTGTTAGCGTGCATTAATTAGTGCATGTGACGAATGCTGAAATCATCGTGACTGGCCCGAGCTTGTAGACATGTGCCAATACTTGTTTGGGAGGCTTACAGTTGCTTATTTTTATTTTGCACTTCACTTCCTACCCTGGTCTGAGATCTTCAACACCCTGAGCTCCGTAATTGGCACACAAGAATCAGCCCTCCCTATGGCAAATCAAAGACCTGGGAAAAAGCACACTGGCGTAAAAATATTGCAAAGCAGGAAGCAACTCAAGTCTCTGTTTTTCATTTGTTTAATCTATGAAACTCAGCTTTGAAAGATGATTCATTTTCCCCTTTATGAACCATAGCATTCCTACCAGAGAGAGAGAGGTGTCAAACACCTAGCTGAGAGCAGTCCCTGAGCTGGGTGCTCCCAGCTACTTGGCAGTCACTGCCTATAATGAAGGCATTATTAATTTCAGTTTCAGAGGCTAGAAAATCAGGATGTGGACACTGTATGGCTATACCATCTGTGCAGTTGACATATATTGATTCATACCTTCTTCCCATCTGTCCTTGACACTGTGCAGTAACAGGGGTCACCATCTTCTCTTTCCTGGAATTTCCCCCCAAAGCAACTTTCTCCCCAGCAGGCTCTCAATGATTTTCTTTGGTGGCTATTGTGCACTTCTAAAGAAAACTGGTGGCAGAGTGTCTGCATCTGTCATCTCCCAGGTAGGTGCCTTTGACCCAATATAATAATACCCGACCACATCAAAAGGCTCTATGAAAACAATCGCTCTTCCACTCTGTTTTAAGATAGACTTGGTGAGGGTCAGGTATTTCAATTGTATTTTCCAGGTCTCCAGTATTTTGTAGGTAACCAAGAGAATGAATGTATCACTCTGAAAATTAGCACATTCATTCCATACAGAAAGGTACAGTAGCCAATTAAATTACACACAGCAGATCGAGGGGGTAGGAAAAGTAGAATTACAGAAAGTTATGAAGCTGAAAACCAGCAGGTGGGTACATCCTGCCCTACATAAAGACACTAGGAGAAAAATTAAGTCTCCCATTAATGGGGTTGTTGTGTGGAAGTGTATGTTATGTTTAATGTACATTTTTGAAATAAGAGATCTATTCCTGTTATTGTCACTTCAGACGTGAGAAAGTCAGAGGGGAATTTCAGAGGGATTTTATTTCAAGGGCTATCATTTATTTTACTTTTCTCCCCTATAAAACTACTTTCTGTCCAGGTGAAATTGGACACACAAATGACTGAATTCACAATGGACCTTTTGAGGATTCAAGTGGCCACTTCTATCTGCAAAATAAGAAGCAAGTGGCTAATTGCACCCAGTGAAGCTGAGCCTACAATTAGCCAATTAGGTTGTCTATTAGGGGGAGGGGTGATGTGAATGCAGAAAGCATCTCCATGGAGCCCAAGGCTTTCCAACCTACCAGAGAAAGTCTGGGGAGTGTGTTAGGGACCTTGCCATCAAAGCAGATAGCAAGGCTGCTCAGAGTCATCAGAATCAGAAGCTGCTTTTTTCTCTTTACTTTTTTTTAATTATTTTTTTTTTTTTTGGCCAGTCTCTTCCTCTAGCTGTAAAATTCTCCAGGCCCAGGGAATAAACACTGCACCACCCTCGAAAGGGTGAAAACATTCCTTTAAAGATTTTAACACATGCCTGCAAACCTTCCCATGCTAGGCAAAGCAAATGTCCAACCTCAGCCATCAAAATCTCTCTCTCCTTCTCATGCAATTATAGATGAAAAGTTCTATGACATTTGGAGCCCAATTTGAATGGTGAAAATGAATCCATCTTTCAGTCATTCCTGACAGAACATGTTGTAGCTTTCGAAATGTTTTAAGGAAATTTCCCCTGCTTTGGAGGGTGGATCTCAGATCACTCAGCCAATTTGATTTCAAAACAGGAAATTTCATTTTGATTAGACTGTGTGGCTCTGCTGAGCTTCTGCGATTTGAGGCAAGTAGTAAAGGGGGGGAGCAGGATTTGAAAAAACACATTATACCAAAAGGATCTACCATGATCTATGACAGGTGGACACCACAGGAAGAGCATTGAATCAAGAAATGGCAGACACACCATGCCTTTGCTAGACCTCAGATTTCCCCCACATGTAAAACCAGAGGCTGGCCTAGTTCATTTTAAGGTCCCTTTCGGATCCCAAATTGCATGATTCTGCTAATTTAAAACACTCACATCTCATCAACCAGGAATAGACCAGACAACCATGCCTCTGGCTGGCTGAGGAAGATTCCAAAGCAATGGCCTCTGAGCTCAAAGTCAAACCTGGATAGCATTTAGGGGCACCCCCTCCCCAGTCTATTTCCTTTAGCCCTTTTGGTTTCAGAATCATTTTAATGATCAGATTCAAAACTCAGATCACCCGGGTTTTAATTACTTGTTGTTTTAAGCACTTGAGACTTTCCCCACAGCCCAGAAGTGTCATTCACAAAACTCTGGTCCCTTGTGAGAATGACAAGATAAAAATCGTATGTTCTTAGTTATCTAATTTTTCATCCCTCAACTTTCCCCCAATAGGTTTACCCTGGGACCCCAGGAGCCCATTAACTTCTATTCTGAATTATGATGGGTGAATCCACAATTGGCCTACAAGGCTGATTATTTGGTGAACTGTGGCTTCATTTTACAGCCAATTTTTCTATCTTTTTTTACTGGTAACGCTCATGACTTTCGTCATGAAGAGAGAAAAGTGTTTTAAACGTTGCTTACCTCCTGTCTCTCAACATAAAGCCTCATTAGGCCCTGGCAGAACACATATCTCTGAATGCCTGAGCAGAAAATCTTCATCATTTGCTCAACACAGACATGAGAAGACAAGGGTAAGTCCCTCTCTCCTGCCACCCACCACAGCAAAATGGCCTGAGTTCCTGGGTCAGTTTCATCTGGCGTTCTCGCTGCAGCACCCAGAATGATGTTTTTGAAATGATTGTGCCAGTCAACAGATAAGGCACTCTACACTGTATGGAGTACTATTCAGCCCTAAGAAAAGAAACGTTGCCCTTTACAGCAAAGGAGAGAATTGCAGGGAATTGTGTGCAGTAACACAAGTCAGAATGACATAGACAAATATTGGATATTTACATAGTAGACGATTCAAGAAAGCAAATTACTTACCAAAGCTATTAGACATTAATAAACAAAGTGAGGGTTCTGAAGTTAAAAGAGAGGAGGGAGAAAGGAAGGAATAAGGAACGATAAGGAATTGGGATGGGGGAAGGTATATAGTGATTGGGAAAATGGATATTTAGCTATCAGATTAAGGAGCAGTTCTTGAAGTAAAGTGAAAAAGGCTATTTTGTGAAAATAAATTTAAAAAATGTTTTTAAAGATCACTGAATTGCATGTCTTTCCTCTCCTCCCTTCCCCAGAATGAACATCAAACTTCTCACCATGACCTAGCTCCTGCCTGCTTCCCAGGCCCATCCCATGCCAGTTTGCCAGGCTTTCTTCTATTCTTGAACTATCTGAAATTCATTCCCAACTCAGGACCTTTGCACATGCTAGTCTCACTGCCTGAAACATTCCTCCAGACCTCAGGTTCAGTTTGGCCAGCCGGGCCTCACCTGTAAGCTTGCAGCTCAGTGGTCATCATGCCAAAGGAGACATCTTTGAATGCCCAAAGTCAGCCAACTGTTCTGTCATTTTGCTTTACTTCCTTCAAAGAATACATCACTCTGATCTTGTTCACCATCTAATTCTCCCCTAGACAGAAAGCTATTGAATGGGGAGCTTGTCCTGTCTTATCCTCTTCTCTACTGCAAGTAATAAAGCAAATATAAATGAATACACAATAGACATTTGTCAAATGAATAATGAGATTAAGTGAATGAAAGAAAAAAGGTTTCTTGAAACAGGGCTTCTTAACAGGAGGTTCATGGACATCCAGGTTGCAAGGAGCTCCTGAACTCTCTTAATTACGTATGAAATTTCCCCTATGTGTATGCTGCAGATGAGAGGTTCCACAACATTAATCAGATTCCCAAAAAGTTTCAAAGGATTCCAAAAGGATAAGGACCTCTGCTTTTTAGTTGACTACACAGCTGCCCTTCGTTTCATGGCCTTCTGTGTGACCATGTGACTAACCAATGGGATAATGGGATATATTAAAAGTGGGATATATGAGATATGTATATGGGATATATGAGAAGTGCTAAGTGTAATTTCCTCAAGTGCCTTAATTTCCTCAAGGGGCACATCCTTCCCTTTTAGGGAAGAAGATGTATATTAGGATAGAGGAGGAATTTCTTTCAAAGAGCCTCAGACTTGGAGGCTTACTAGAGGGTAAAGTTAGAAAACAAACAGAACTTGTTTTGATATATTTTATTTATACTTCTACCATTCAGATGTGCCTCTGATTTGTTAATGGCATTTCTAACAACAAAATCCATTCTATAACTACTTTTCTGGCAAAAATAATGCAACCTAGCTAGGCACATTTGTCTGCATTTCTACAATTATACTAAGCACATGAACTCCTTTTTATTTGGGTCCACCTATAAGCAAATGATTTTGCTTTTTTCATATAGAAATGTTTCCTTGTGGTGTCAAAAGTTAATAATGATTTTTTACATATTGATTCTGAAGGTAACAATAAGAAGTAATGACATCATCATATAAATTAGGATTATTATATTAAAATGTTCCAATTCTGTGTATTATTAGAAATAACTATCATACCTAAATTAAATTATTGACCCACAGCAATAGAAATGCCCAGGATATATTATACATTATACGTGTATAATAGATTGTTTAATAAATTTGTCCATGGAGACTTTAGTAATTTATTAATTGAAACTCGATCAATGCAACCACAAATAGAATACATTATTATTTACAGTGATAGGCTGGGGGAGAACAAGATTTCCTTGTTGGTGCAAGAAAGGATAAAAAGGACAATTCATCCAGTCTCTTGACTGCCTCCCTCTGCCCATACATCGAGGAGAATTTGAGACTTCTCTCCATCCAAGGAGTATAGCAGCTGAGATGAGAGGATGGAGGGAGAGAGTCACAGCTCCATTATCTTGGTCAAGTCTGAACTCTGACCTATGACCCTCCTCACTTGTGAAAATGGACACTACTAGTGGACATCAGCGAAGATACTGTGAGCACTCACTAGGGTACTGGAGTGTGGGGCATAAAGTGAGGGCTTGTTCAGTGTCAGCTCCCATCATCAGCTGTGTTGCCACCCTCTTCCTCTGAGCTCTTTTCTCAACTGGATTTCGCAGAGTGAATCCAAGAGATTTCCTGAACTCTGTTGTAGTTCATAAACACGCAAGGACAGTGGAGCCATTTTGCTCTTTTCTCTCTCCTGGAGGCCCAGTGGTACCTGGAATGTGGTGCTTCCCACATTCCTTCCAGCTTAGCTTGGACAGATGGGGAAGGCTGTACAGTCAGGTGCCACTTAATGACATTCTGTCAACGATAGACATCTTATGTGATGGTGTTCCAAGACACTATGCCATAGAGTCTAGGTGTAGATGATGATTCCATGTAGGTTGGTGTAATTACATTCTGCGATGTTCACATAATAACAAAATCACCTGATACATTTCTCCTTGAGTCACACAGGACTGTAAACACCAAATGGTACGTGGCTTATCACCTTCTGAGTCTGCTTCACTCTCCATTCTAATAACACAGGAATTAAAATGGCTCACAAACAAGAAAGAAATGCCTACCTACCTCAATACCAGCAGGCACATTCCATATCAGGCTAAATGCCACTCTGGTCCTCCCCAGAAAACACTAGCATCAAGTTCCCAGAGGCAGTCTGCATCCAAGAGATGAGATGAGGTGGCTGGCCACCGGGAGACGGCTACCGCTTGCTGAGCACTTACTATGTTCCAGGCACTGTTCTGAACCCCTTGCACAAATTCCACATTGAATCCTTGTGACAAGTTATAGGAGAGAGTCACCATTACTACTCTCTCCTTATAGTGTCAAAACCGAGGCTCTAAAGACTTAAAAAGCTTGCTAAAGTTCAACAAAGCTAGAACATTACAGATCTCTGCTCAAACCCAGGCAGTCTGACCAAAACCTGTTTCTCAAAACACTATACCTGACTGTTCTAAAAGCTGTTCTAGGCATTTAAACATCCATGGATGCTACTGCCTTCTGCCAGAGGCAGGCGATGACAGTCTGCGGAGGTAATCCCTCTACTGATTCATTAAGATCTCAGATGCCACACACACAGGGTTTCAAATCCCAAGTCTGCCCCTTCCTCACCTGAATTGATCTCTCTTAGACTCATTTTTCTCATCTGTACAATGGGAATGACAATGTGCCTCTTCACAGGCTTGTGAAGATTAAATAAGTCAGAATGGAACGAAGTACTAGCACGCTGTAGGGCACATAGTAAGTACTCAATAAATACGCGTGTGAATTCATTATTCTCTCCCTCCCTTAGAGATATAATTTCAAAATAAAGACAGAGGCCCTGCTACTTATCATCTTCAGCCCGGAACCCCTCCTCCCCACATCTGGATGATAAAATGTAATTCTTATGAAAAAAGATAATTTTTCAGCACGACGTTCCCTATCTGCAATTACATCAAAATCACATTAATTGAGCTATAACACTGTCAGGCTCAGCAGCTGGAAAGCGCATCCATACATTCTAAAGAGAAGGCCATTAATTCAGCTCTCTCCAGCACAGCAATGAAATTGGGATGTCCGTTCTCCAGCGTGATTTACTGTCTTTCAAGCTGCTTAAGTGGGAACCTCTACAAAAAGATTTAAGTTAAGTGACTCTTGTGCTGCTCTGAAGCTCATTTATTATTGAATTAAGTTTTCATTTCGTTTAAAGGGAATAAAGAAATATAGTTTTATTTGAAACAAGGTAAAACATTTCAAAGAAATCGGCTATTATGATCCAAGAAGCCAGTTTATATATCTGCAAATGGTCTCACTCTGCTTATGCTCTGCTGAAAAGCCAAATTTAAATGCATAAATATTACTAATATGCAAATAATTTGAGACTTTTGCACAAGAGCTTATTCTTACTTTTCATACTATATCATTCCTCTCTTTTAAAAAAAATACTTTTTTTTTTTTTAATCTAAGGCAGTTAAAGAATGGACTAGAGCAAACCCAGGCAGAAATAAACGTACATTTTTGGAATGTCTAGTTTTGCTTTTTGACATGGAGGGCAACACAGGGTACAGAGGCAACCGACAGGCAGGGAGATGCATGTTATAGGTTATCAGCATGTGGCAGAAAAACCAAGGTGAGGGAGGCATATGGTATTAAAAGATTTACAGCGTCTTGATTCACAGATGAATTGTGTGTGGCAGGCAAATAGAGAGAAATTCTCTACTGGTGGAGAAATCTGAACTCCAGCGCCTAAATTATCAGTCCTTGCATTAGGCACCGGGCAACAAAGCCCCTTTGGAATTAGTAATCTTGTCTGTCCACTGTATAGGGTATATTCCTACAGAATGTTGCCTCTTCTAAATCATGTGTGAAACAGCCAAGAATAATATTCCCTATACCAAGAAGTCCCTAAAGAACCAAGCACTTCTGAGCAAACTATATTTTTTAAAAATCCGCTAGGACCCCTATAATGGTGTCATTTACACTCCAGTCACATGTGTCTACAGCACAAGACCCTTCATAATTAGGTATATCCACTATACCAGCTCACTGCCTAATTAGCAAATTATGTTGAAAATAGCATCCTGCTAATTAACGGTTATTATGGCATTTCTGAAGCTGAGGCTTTAATTATCACCAACCTAATGCTTGTGTACAGAGAAAAAAAAAAGCCCCCCCTTTTTTTAAATGATCAATAAGTGCAAGAGATTATTATAAGGCAAATCTGCTGACAGCTGATTAATTTGTTTGATGCAAAGTTGCTGCGTGTTTCATATTATTTTATCGGAGTTGCAGGAAAAAGGTACATAATTTGGTTTCATTAGCAACCTCTGCGATTTATCACTAGAAAATGCACCCCCCCCTTTTTTTGTTGTTTGTTCAATTCCCTCTGTGTTTTTGCCTGTACCAGCATCAAAGTCAAGAGCAGGAAGTTTTAATTAAGTGACACTAATGAGGTCGTTGAAAATGATACTTCAGCAATTCAGCATGCTGTTAAATGTGTTTATTCTATAATGTC
This sequence comes from Talpa occidentalis, assembly GCF_014898055.3. Taxonomy (NCBI): domain Eukaryota; kingdom Metazoa; phylum Chordata; class Mammalia; order Eulipotyphla; family Talpidae; genus Talpa; species Talpa occidentalis. The sequence goes on from NW_023605305.1 coordinate 84,165,239, forward strand.
ATCAAAGGTGATTGTTTTCCCTCGTAATAGATAAAATTCATTACCACAAGCATTGTACTTTTGAGTGTTGGAAATACGAAATGCAAGTTAGTCAGGTGTATCGGCTGCATTTTTTTCCCTTTGGCTGCCAACTCAAATTACTGGACCTAAAACAAAACTTTAGCAAACAAGCCTCACTCTGTTTTGTTTTGTGTGTGTGTGTGTTGTTTTTTTTTTTTTAAGTCTCCCCTGTTTAGTAATTAACAGACCCTGCCAGTGAGAAACAACAGAAATGAGCATGCAAATGACTAATCAAGGAGGGCTGAAATCAAAGGGAATGACTAGGGTGAGAAGCAGTCCCTCTGAGCCGGCCCGCTTGGCTGGATTCTGCAGCTCTGCAGCTCCGCAACCACTGCAACCAGCGCCGCCCACCTCGCCCAGAGTGCCGGGTGTGGCTGCGTGCCTGGTGTCCATGATGTCCCTGCTGCCAGGCAAAGGCTGTGTGATTTGACATCTGATTTGAACAAGAGGACACTTAGGCTACCTTTTTTTTTTCTTAAATGCTTCCAATTATGGTTGTATTACCCAGTTTAGGAAATTAACATACAGTGAATTTCCATGTTTCCTACGAACTGAAAATGATTTCTTTCATTCCTGAGGGGAATGGAACAAAATGACTCCATTGTACAGATAAGGAACACTGAGCAGGGAAATGTAGCCCAGATCAGAGGCAAAGAAGACAGGGATAATCCCTATTCCTCTGCTCACCAAATGATACCACCTCTGCATTTCAAACAATTCACCCTTGATTTCCTCAACGAGTAGCCCATTTTCACATCTTGAACAAATTTAAAAGTTCTACAATTTTTGTTTCTTTTTTTTTAAAGAGACCGCCACAAATTAAAGCTTTCATCAAAGTAGCAGGTCCCACAAGTTACCTAGGCTTAGACCCCCATGGTCTGCTCCTTACAAAACGTCCAATTCTGACCACCACATCTCATTGTTTAAGGGGTGTAAAGTCAGGAATGACTACTGAGCAGGTTTTCTAAGATCCAGCAGACCAGGTAAAGGAGGAGTCAGAGTCCTCAGTGGGTTTTTGCAGGTCTTTTATTGGGGTTCACCAGGCATATGGCAGGCAGGGGTGCTGGGGGGCCAGGAGGCTGGCAGTCCTCTCAGCCCCCAGCAAATCCTCACTCTATCTGGGCTCTCTGGCGTTCTCTGCTTCTGCTTCTCTCTCGGCTTCTCTTTCGGCTTCTGCTGCTGCTGGCGTCCCCGTGACGCCACCCTTAAAAGCACAGTCTTAGCCCAGGTGAATCCCATCTACCTCTGCCCACACCCTATTCCAGGTGCCCGCCATCAGGCATGCATTCAGGACCACAAGGATCCATCATCTATCCTGATGGTGGGAGGGCAGAAAAGCCTGACATTTTTCCTTACCCTACAAGGGGTCACTATTCTCCCAGGCACAAGTTCACAGCAAACTAAACCAAACAGACTCTGCATCTGTTTCTGGTGAGACCCCATCACATATAAAGACCAGCAGGTGCCTGGGGGACTTTGTCAAGACACCTGCCTCAACCAGTGACTGAGAACGAAGGGTGCCTGTCCTCTCACTCCTATCCCAGTCAGGGATAGCTGGACCTTGTGCAATTTTCCATGGCACTCACAAAGACTGTCTCCATCCAAATTATTAGTTTCCCAAAACACCTCAGGAAAAATGAATATTCATTATATGGAGCAAGTCAAACTCACTGGTCATTTCCCAGCTAGTTAGCTGCAGAGGACACTCCGAATGTGCTGGTATCACTCGGAAGTGTAAGAGGTCACTGGCTTGTTAGTCGAGGGCTAGAGCACAGCAGCAGCATTAGGATGGCTCAAAGGTACTAACAAGGTGGTAAAAGCTCTAAAGCCCCATCTAACCTGCATTAATGAAACCTGAGAACATGCAGAGAAAGGCTTAGGGGTGGCTAATGCCCTAGGAGCCTGCTAAGTGTTGAGGCAGCTTCCTAAGGAGCAGGAGATGTTCAACCTCCCATCAAAGAAGAGATGTTTCTGGCAGAACCAGAACTCCTGTGCCAATTTAGGTTTATTGCCTGGAATTTTAACTTCTGCTTCTCTACAGGGTTTTCCCACCTTAACTTTAGCAATCACCCTGATGCTCCTCCATAAAATGTCAAAGATGAATATAAATGTTTGCATTCAGTGCTGTGCCAGGGATGCTACCGTGTGGTGAGTGGTGCCTTTATGCAAGGGTGCGGGGACAGGGGTGAGGGGAAAAGGAGGGCAGGGGGTATGGAGGAGAGATTATCAACCACAACCTCACTGGAAAGCTCTTTTTGGTATACTGCATCAAGAGTTTAAAACATGTGTATCCTTTGATCCCGTAATTGCACTTACAGGATCTATCCTGGGGAAGTCAGAGGTGTGTAACAAAGCATTATTTGTAATAATGACAAATTTCAAGCTTAAATGTTTAACATTGGCAGATTGCTTAAATAAAGGATGATCTACCCACACGATATAATAGTGTGCAGTCACTAAGAAACACATTCAAGAGCTTCACATTAATAAATATAACCACCACAAAAAAAAGAGGACAAAAGATATAGCAACATTACACACTACAACAGCTACAGATGTCCATGCATGTCTTGATGTAAGCTTACAAGTGAGTAGCAAACAGAACCAAGACGCAGATAGCAGTTACCTTTGGAAGGTGGGATAAAAAAAATTTTTTTTTTTTCAGGACAGCCGATAATTTGAACGTTTGTCTACACAGTAATTCAACAATGTGTTTTCTAGAATGCACCCAGATGGTATTAGGAATTTTATGTAATGGCATCATGTGTACCATTACATAATTTATAACATAATAATTCAAACATTTTTCCTCTTGTAACTTTATAACTTTTCACCCTCCCCCACCCCCAAGCTCAGACGATATTGAAATGCTGGGAACTGCCACACAAGCTCTTGGTCCAGCACTCCAAGAACACGCCTTTTAAAGATGCCTTCATGTTTCAAAACCATAATCATCTCAGCACCTATAAAGTTTTCTGAAGGTGTGGGCAAGGCAAGAGGGCTACACTACCCATTCATTCATTGTACCACCTGGGATTTTCAAGGGTGGATACTTTCCTTAACATTTCCCTTTATTTGTGATGCAAAGTAAAGGACACTCTTGTTTCCACTCTCAGACCTTCTGAACTCACTTTCCATTTAGGTTCAAAGAATCTGCAATGGACTTAGGACATACATACATATACATACATATAGTTGTTTTGGGGAGTGGGAGTCGTTTTCATTAATCAGTCAGAAATGATCAGTATAGAGATAAATGTTGAAAACTTAAAATCCATGGCACAGAAGGAAATTGCTGTTGTTAAACTTTTTCTAAAGGAATGTTTGAAAATGCTATCCACTGGAGGAGAGAAAGTTCCACGCCCAGCAGAAAATATTCCACAATAGGCAACCATCATCCTCACAAAGGAGAACATAATCACAACCCAGGTGAAGACAGGGAAAGAGATGTACAACACACTCCCTTGTCAATTGCAGGTGGGAGATCGATAATTGTTTGTTAATGTCTCCCAATCACATTCCTAATACAAGTGTATTTGCAAAGGGCTTGGGAAAAACGGGAAAAAAAATAACAGATTTCCCCCTGCTGAAGAGCACATATAATAAATGCCAAGTACTTGTCAAAGGACTCATGGGTTGTTTGTTTGAACCTTTTCAAAGTCACAAAGAAGAAGAAAGAGAGCTGAGAACAGAGACCTAGGCTTGCCTCTTTGTCCCATGTGGTTTATCTGCTACTTCAGGACAGTGACTTAACCTCTCTGAGCCAGTGGCCCCTCACTGCACATTGGTATTTTTCAAAGTGTGCTGAAAGCTAAGTAACCTAAACAGAGCTGAAGAAATAGTAGGTGCTCAATATCTCTGGGTAATTTTTTCCATTCTGAAGTGAACATATAAAAACAAATAAATTGGAAGTACTCACACCACAAAAGGAAAGAACCTGGATGATTACATTGAAGGAGAGACTCAAGAACCAGCACCTCCTTTACTTTCCACCCACGTGAGCTCTCACAAAGTCAGAAGTACTTGTTTTACATATAGCTCTATTATTAGATTACCAAAAGCCAAATTCACCCTAGTTTGGGGTCTACCAAACTGAGGAAAACAGAACATGGGGCCACATGATGGGATCTCCAAGTTCAATACACATAGGCAAAGAAGAATGTGTGTGCACGCTGGTGCATGAGTGTGAATGTGCTATGATGACCAAGAATGAAGATGAAGCAGACCCTCCTGGTGGGCTCATGGAGCTGACTCAGACTTCAAAGACATGGGCCCTTATGTGCAAACTAGCTCCTTCCTTCCTTCAGCCTCTGCAAGACAGGTACAATAGAGTGTCCTTCACATATAAGCACTCACACACACACACACAAGCATATGTGCGCACACACACATATGCATAGGTTCATACATGTGCAGCTGCAGGCACATGTGAGCACACGTGTTTGGGTGTACACGCTCATACACATGTGTGTACAACTATGTGTGGGTGTGTACATACATGTAAGCACATGGAGATAGACTACATGCATAAACACACTGGTACACATATATGTGTGGATCAATATACACACAACGTGTGTGGATACACATGTGTGGGCATATGTGCATACATAGTACATGCATGTTCGTTCGTGTGCACAGGCATGCATGGACATATATACACATCCATATATGCACACACTTTCCTACACACAGATATACACATGCACACACACAAATATGTGCACGTGCATGCAACCCACTATTCCCAGACTGGACAGTCTCCTAAAAGTTCCTGAGGAAACTAGAGGCCATGTCTTCCTGTGGAGGTATGAGGAGGGACCTGGGCTCTCCTTTTCCTTCCTCTCTCCCCAACTCTCCAAAGATCAAGGGTCTTCCACAGTTCCAATAAGCCATTCAAATTTTGACTCTCAAAAAGACCTTGCAAAGGGCAGTGTCCAATTTCCTATCCACAGAGAGCATGCATATTCTGGCACTGAACACAAATTCAAGTCTCCACAAGTTATGCCTCTCAAAACCCCAGCATCTGTAGCAGGGTGTGGGGATGATGAGACGAGATAATGTGCGTGGGGAGTTTAGCACAGTGCCTGTATGTTGTCTGCTGAATATCACTGCTGGAGGAAGGGAAGTCAAAGTTGTGGCCTCGCCCTGTGCTAAAGGCTTCCTGTGTGTGTACTCATGGGAAGTCTACATGGTAGATACTGTTGTTATGCCATTTTTAGAAGGAGCAGAAGACTGTAGAGGTTATTTGCTCAAGACCCCACAAAAAGTGGTACAATTGGGAGGAAACCTGGGAAGGATAGACCTAGGGCCTAAGTTATGAATCACTATGCCATATTTTTATCTGTTTGGCTAAATCTATTGAGTCCATTAAAAAGAAAAGCTGGCACCAGTGTTTACCCTGAGAAATGATAGGCCCAGTTTTTGCCTGGCCTCAAAGAAGGTACCCGGGTAAGTCCTTGCCCTCATCCAGCTCTCCGGCCATCCCATATGCCTCTGCCCAAGAGATGAGAACAAGGGTTTTTCCAGTGGAACTTGGAGGTGCAGCTGGCAAAGGTCATGCTCTGAGGGTACAGTTAGGGTGAACTCAGAGAGCACAGCCCCTGGGCACCAAGGGGCTGAGGACACATCCCAGAGACATGACACACATATGCTGCTGTCCCCAACTCACCCAGGAGCCACAGACACAGATGCCACTGTCCCTTCCGGATTAGCATTAGTGGCCCACTGGTGGAACACCCTGAAGGCTACTGACATGTGCGCACATGCACACATAGCCATAGAGCATGCATACATACATGCACATACCCTCACACATATGCACTTGCATAAACAAAGAGAAAGTGGAAAACTAGATCCATTTCCCTAAAAGACATGAACTAAAGGATCAGCATACAGAAGGCAAACTAAAACTATTCTTTCCTTCTCTTTAGCAACTTTGTTCAAAATGATCACAGAGCCCATCTCTATAATTAGCCATGTCTTGGTTGGAGCATAGCTATTTAACAGAGTAACTCTCACCCCCATAAGTGTAAAATATAGAGCCAGTGGCCACGTATTCACTTAAACCTGGAAAGGATATCTATTATGTCCCAAGTGTACAAGATAATTTCAACAGGACACCAGAAATCTGCCAAATCTAAACAGGTAATTCAGATGCCATTTTTATTCAGCTATCTTTGCACTGGATGGCCATCTTCCTTTTTCTTCACCCCAGTCATAGCTGATCAAGTAGACAGAATCATTGAGTGTACACAACGCTCCTGAAGAAATGAAGCCTGGTTTTGTCTCCTCTGTCTGGCACCACCAACAGTAGAAATACCAGTGTGTGCTCCAAGGAGCCTGAGAGCACAGGGAAGGTGACTGCTTACTAGGGAACCATCTTTCCTGCCCCCATTCCCACCTCCGTTGATCGTGGCTGATGATCCATACACAGTGCAGCAGAGAGAACAGGTGCTGGGGGTAGAGCAGTTGAGTGCAACCTCAGTTCTACCACACTACTGCCTATGTGACTCCAGGTTACTTGCTCTATATCCATGAGCTTGGTTTCCTCCATGGTAAATGGAGATAATAGCTGTACCCAAGGGTCTTGTGAAGAATTCACGAGATACACAAAGTCTCAGCACATTACATGGCGTGGACAGCAGGTCCTTCAACAGCATGGCCACTTCAATGTTGACATTCAGCCATGACTTTTCATTGTAACTTTAATGAGAAAACAACAATCCCAGCTGATATGGAAGGAAAGGACATTATTCAAGAACCTGGTTTTGTTCCACATCATTTCATTTCAAGTCACAATTTCCAAGTACCTATTGATGAACTTAAGTGAGGACTGACTGCATTAGTGCCCCTTACAGGTGGTACTAGAGGTCTACCACGTTGGAGGCACATGCTTGACTTGGGGTGGGGGAAGATCCCCAACGAACTCAACAGTGATCATTCCCACTCATGACTCACCAGCCCCACACTCACAGGAACCCATTCCTGGATGCTCCTGCACTTCCCACCCACCATCCTCTCACAGCTCATCCTCTAGACTGGAAAATCCTCAAGGCAAGAATTTTCTTTTGGAGTTTTCATCTTTTTGGTCTTCCATTTCCCCCAACACTGCTACAATACCATGAAGAGGCCAGCACTGGATGCCTGTTAGCTGAATAAAACTGAGAACAGAAAGGACACAAAAGCAGGGCCTGAATTTCTGGTGGAAATTCACAGGAGGGAAAGATCACCTTTCTCTGATGTACCTGCATGGGGACAGGACAATCAAAGCTGATGTCAGAGGACCCACGTGCACAGTTTGGCCTTGAACAGGCTGGATTTAGTGAGACTGAGGTGGGGAGGTCAGGCCCATCTTCCATGGCCTGAATCCCTGCCTCCTCTGCCTTCAATACACAAAGCAGCACAGGTGCATGAATGTAAGAGAAGTGGGGAGGGGGGTGGGGGCATCTGGAGTCAAGCTCCTTTTTCTCTGAAGAGCCCAGAGTCCTATCAGAGGGAGTTCACATGAGCGATCTTTCTAAAAGGTTTTTCTTTTCCACCCCACCCGCTTTAGCATCATTGAGAAGGCCTTCCCGATAAAAGATGAATAAATAATATGGTTAGGAAGCCTAAGATTCATTCCGGACCCTTCAGTACCCGTGAAAGAAATAGGCAAATTGGACAGAAATCAAAGAAAGGAAGTCACAAGGATTAAAGCTGGCAGCAGCGGGGGCCACTTATAAGGATTCCCGCAGCACCAGCCGGGAATCAGTCCAGAGCGGGGATGACAAAAAGGACCAGGGATCAAATACGCTCCTGGAGCAAGGGTGGAGGCACAGGGATGAAGGGGAAGCGTGAGCGGGGTCACGTGGAGGGGCAGAGCAGAGAGGGAGGGGATGTAATTACAGAAAGGAAAACCTGGCCTGAAGATCAGGGCTGGCTCCTTGGAGCGGCTCATGGCTGGGCAGGGCCGTGTCCCCAGGGAGGCAGTGGAAGCCCCATGGCTTGGGGTGCACCCAGCCAGCAGACAAAGAGCCCCGAAAGAGAGGGCAAAGAACAATCTCCTTGCGCAGGGGGTAGGACAGTGACCTCGCAGGCCCGCAGCTCACGCTTCAATGTCACGTCGAGAGGCATTTCATCAGGCCCCCACTGGAGACGGCCCAGAGCACATCCCCCCCACGCCCCCTGGCCATTGTGCCTTCTCAACACGCCGCTCTAGAAACATTGCCTTGCACTTCAAGAGACCCTCCAGGGCCCCTCGCTGCCTGCAGGAGCCCCGGGAAGGACACTGGCCATGACCCCGGCATGACCACACTTTGAGACAAAACGGAGCTTGCTTTAAAGGAGGATTTTAACTCTGACTCAAGGGCCTTCTCTTCGCTCCTGGAACCGGCAGGTTTTTCTCATGTTTTGTTTGAGAGCCTTGCCCATTCAAAGACTCGGGGGGTTCCCTTCTGTGGGCTCCTGAACAGCCCATATAGAACAGTGATATTTTAATAAAGCCTCCTAACTGCTCAAAGGCTCACCCTTTGCTTTCACGGGAGTGGATGGGCGTCCTCCTAAGGACCCAGGCAGCCTCCTCTCTCCTCCTCCTCTCCCCTCCTCTCCACACTTCTGTGCTTTCTAGGGTCTCCCTAAAAAACTGGATTCCCTCCTCCTCCAGGACTCATCTCCTCTATCCCATATGCTCTTCTGTTCTCCGTCTTCCCGTCGTCCTGACTGTATTCATCTGCTTGGCTGCCCTAACGAAACCCCGCATACTGGGTGGCTTAAACACCACAAGCTCACTTCTCACAGTTCTGCAGGCTGAAAAGTTAAGATGGAAGTGACTGCATGGTTGAGTTCTGGTGATACAGACTGGCTGTTTTCTGCTTACCCTCTCATGATGGGGAAGGGGGTAGGGGAGGAGAGAGCTCAATAGTTCTGGTTTCTCTTCCTTTTCTTATAAGGGCTCTAATGCCATGGCGGGGGCTCTGCCCATCATGTCTCTTCCTGCAGACCTAGCCCTAAAGGTTTGCTTCAGGAAGTCTTTCTTGACTTGGCAAAGACTGGACTAGAAGGCCTTCATACCTTGAAGGTGTCAAGGGCATCCATCCCAGACTCAGCACTGTGGGTCACTTAATACAGTATGTCTGACTTGCCCACCAGTGCCAAGAGGACAAGAGTGTGCCCATCCTACTCTCTGCCATAACTTGGAGTCCTGGCTCCCAGTTGTTCCTTTCCACAAGAAATGAATCAAGAAAGGGACAACAGATGCCATAGACCCCTGCACACCTGAGTGGTCAGCATGTGTAGGACAAGGGCTGGCTCTTCTGGAAGATGCAAATAAGCACTGGATACTACTCCTCCGGGACTTAGGGACTGGTCAGGAAGAGAAGACACACAAGTAATAACCTAGACCCCAACATATAAAAATTTGGTGCTATGGGAATTCAGAACCAAACACTGCCAGGTGGGGCGGGGGAAAGGGATCTGGGAAGAGTTCTAGAAAAAGATGGTAGAATGTGACATATGGAGATGATGCCAGGAAGAGAGCATGTCAGATAGAGAGAGCAGAACAAGCAGAGGCACAAAAGCTGGAAATCTCCAAATGCCTATGGCTCGGTAATAGAATTAAGTTGAAATTCTATTGTGGGGGAGCTATCTTGCTCATGACACACCGTGAATGCAAAGCTTAGACTTTATCACATACATACAGGACAGCCATGACTCTGCTCTGTGGGATGATTTGATAGGAAGTGGATATTTGCACCATCGTTTGGAGAAAGCCTCATCTACTTTTCAAGCACCCAGCCAGTGAGCACCCGGTATTCTCAGAGGATCAGCCACAGTTGCTTCCCTAAGACGGAACACGTTGGGGGGAGGCTACCAAGTCACTGTACTTCTTGGAACATTCCTGAGAGGACAGGCTGTTCATGAAGAGGGCACCCACCATCCAGCCTTCTTTTAGGATGTGAGAGGAACCAGACTGTTCCCACACAGACAGTCTTCTGCTCCCCACTGGTCAAACAGAAGCTGGACACCAAGGGGAAGGAATTCCCAGGGAAGGGCTGCTTCCCTGTGAGCCACCCCTGGTGTAAAGCCACACCAGATGAAAGGGAGTTGAAACCAGTTATTACTATTATAGTCATTATCTTTGTAACATTTGGGCAGAAGACAGCTCCTGACAGTTTTTGTGACAAGTTCTGTCTGTCTGACTGAAAATGTCAGCCAACTTGCCCATCATGTGAGTGGCACTCCTAGCTTCCAGAAGAGGCAGAATGGAAAACCCTCCTCTGTGCCTGCTTTTCAAAGGGCTTTTCAAAGACATTCAAGCTCTAAGTCCTCCAGTCAACTGTTAGTGCAAGCACTTTGGTGTGTGTGTGTTCTTTCTCTCTCTCTCTCTCTCTCTCTCTCTCTCTCTCTCTCTCTCTCTCTCTCTCTCTCTCTCTCTCTCTCTCTCTCTCTCTCTCTCTCTCTCTGTGTCTCTCTCTCTCTCTCTCTCTCTCTCTCTCTCTCTCTCTCTCTCTCTCTCTCTCTCTCTCAGGATGATACCACACCAGACAGGACACATACAAATGCAGGGCACAGCCCCTGGTGAAGGATTTCTTTTCTTTTTTTTTTTTAATTGAGGTAACACTGCATTCTAACATTATCTAAGTTCCATGTGCATCACTGAGAAGCAATATATGTAGATACTACCTGAAGCTCACTACTAACCATTTGAAGTTCACAAGGCTGGGATTTTGGCTCTTCTGAGGCAAAGCAGACAATGGAACACAAAGTCTAATAATATTTTGAGTCTCTGGAGAGACATGCATTCATCCGGCCTCTGTCCTCTTCCTCCTACAGTCAAGCTTGCGCACACACACTAGATGACACATTTGCTCACAACTGTGCATACACACACATGCACACACATATCATCAAGATTTTCTGAATTATCTAAACACAGTTGCTCCTTCCAAGCATCCAAAGATATGCCAAGTGTTGCCGGGGTGTATTTTCAAATAGTCTTCTGCTAAGATTTCTTTAGTACATTTGAAGAAATAGAAAAGCATATGATCATTCAAGAAAAGATGCATTTTATAAATATGGACTATCTTTTTACCACCCATATTGAAAACAAGAAAGGAAGCAGTTGCCAAACACTCCGATATTAACACATAGATCCCTTAGGGGAGTGCCCTGAGAAACTGTGCCCTATAAAATGCTTTCTTTTGGTTGCAGAACAGGATCCCTGGATCTCACCACATTCTACACTGTGTCACTGTATTTATGTAGCTGGCAACAGACAAGCAACAGCAATCATAAAGTCAGGAACTTTTGTTGCCAAGGATCCTGGCTCTGAAACCAAACCATCTGTATTGAAATCCTGTCTACACCACAGACCAGTCATGCAACCATGGACAAGCCACTTCACTACTTTAACCCTCAGGAACTTCATGTATAAATTGGGGAAAATGACAATACCTGCCATCCCATAGGGAAGAGTATCCCTGATCAGATCCAAATCCCCACAGAAAAGCATTTGAACAGAATAGGACCCTCACAGAATGGAATGCAAAACCTTCTCCTTCATTTCCAGAATCAATCTGACTTCTGGAATCACAGAGAGAAGCCAGTGGATTTTACATGAAAGTGGGCTCATGCCTATTCTAAGTCATAGGTGGTATGCATGGGAAAACCTAGAGCCACCCCTGAAATCTCAACTGAAATGGGAAGCAGAGAAAGAGAACAGAATAGTCTGGAATTGGGGTAGGTAGGGAAGAAGCACTGGAATATTCCATACAGCCCAGGTACACTAAGTCATGGTCAGTCAAGTCCCCTTGAATCTCTTCTCTTGTGATCTATAAAAAATAAGAGGCTGTCACACTCCTCCCTCTCGTGCAGGAACATGGTCACCGCATTATCGGGGCAGCCACTAGCTGTGGTCCAGAGGAAGCAGGAGAGACCAATCCTATTTTCAATTCAGCAGTTACACATTTCCTTTCTAATCTATGCCATGGCAATCCACAACTCTCAAGTTTGGGAGGCAAGAAGGATCGCAGCCAACAGAAATTGTAAAGGATGAGTAATCATGTCAGAGCAAAGCTACAGACAAAAGCAGAGAGGGACAAGAATCATTTTCCTCTTGTAGACGTGGGAGGGGGTAGACAGGACATGAGAGCAGTGTGTTTGAAAAGTCTTCGCTAAATAACTAGCTTGTTCTTATTCCATTAAAGTTCAACCTTTGCCAGCAAAGCACTAGTTCTCTCTCTCTTTTTCTCCAAGGCTGCAGCACACACAAAAAATGTCAGCATATAGTGAAGAACTGATAATGAGCCTTAAGGGAAGTAAGTCCTTCACTCCTCGAGGATGGGTGTACTTTCTAAAAACGAACTTGTCAGGAGCCCAGGAGTGACAGTCAGATCTGGGGAAGGGACAGTCCAGTTTCTACTGTGGTGGGGTGGATGGGGGCGCAGCATGGTATAAAAACATCACCAGCATGCTCCCTGGGTGCAGCCCTCATTGCCTTCTTTACTGAGAGTGATTGGGGTTCTCCTCACACATCTGGGATGTCAGGGAGGCTTAGGGGTGAAGAGGGCAAGCTGAGGAAGCTTCTGCAGAGCAAGAGGCTAGGAAGCTGGTTATTACAATATAGACATGGAGCAACAAAGTTCTCCATTGGCGGAAAGTACACTGCAACAATTTTTCTTTAAAGTATGCTCTATGAGTGGGGAATCACACAAATTTACTGAAGGGCCCAGGCTGCTTAAAATGGCTCTCAAAAATATACATCTTTCTGAGATTGCTTCTTGGGTATGTTATTTTTATCTACTCCACTGGGATTAAGCATGGCCCAGAACGCCAGCTTGAAAGGAAAGAGCCAGTGTCCCATTACCCCCCACCCTTTCCCTTCGTGTCCAACAGCGCTCATCAGAAATCTGATTGTGGGACGCTCCTGACACAAAGAAAGCACAATTAAAAGCTGCAGGGCAGCAGGGATGAGCTCTGCGCAGGCCGAATGGACCCGACTTGGCTTCCTTCAGCCTCTAGCCCTGCTGAGCATTCTGCTGTTGACTGACATGTGACATTCTTGTCTTCATGGACAGAGAAGCCAACTCTTGATGGTTATCGACATCAGCAAATGTCATGTCTGAATATGCTTCCAGTGGACCTTCCTCCCCCACTCCATTTCCTGTCTCTTGCCCCCCCAGTTTATTTTAATTACATGGTGAAAACTCACATCTGGAATGGCTGCCGGCTGTATCACACCAACCCCTAACTGTCCTCTGGCATTGGATCGTGGCATTTTATCACCCTGCAATGATAAAAGGCATGTTTGCAGCAGGAGTAGGTCATGGAATATTTTCTGGAACTGCCAGTGGATCTGCAGGCCCCTCCTTTTTATGCTGTGCATCTGTGATTTCATCTGTGGTTGTGGGAAAAGAGTAAACTTCCTTCTCTCCCATGCTTTTTCCTGCTCTCCTAATCTTCCTAGACAATGCCCTTTACTCTTTACATTGATGACTATTAATATCCTAATCCATAATCACTTGTCTCTTACCAACCCACGAAAGTACTCGAGCAGATTTAGTTGGTGCCATCACTGTAGTTCCTGTTCCAGGAGGGTGTACCCACTCATCATTCTTGTTCCTTTAAAATACTGTCATCAGGAAAAGGACCAATCATAATACAGAAACAATATTTAGGTTTCTCCCAGAGAGAACACCCCAATGACAATCACTTCATAGGAGATCAATAAGTGACCCATTCCCAGTCTAGACACACCCAGTTAGCCCATCTGGGACTTGGGTGCAGATGTCCAAATATGCCTCTCTCCACAAATATGAGCCTTCCCGTACTGTATGTGTTCAGTAAATGCTCGCTGGAGGGGAGCCCAGCCAAACTCAAATGCACGCTCTCCATATTGAACCAGACTCCGAGGCTCCAGCTGGCAAATGTTGAGTCTTCGTTCCCTAATTCACACCGAGAACAAATCCTCTTCTGCTAGCCACCATTCCCCTGCTCAATCCAAACCTCCAGGAAGAAGGGCTCCTGAGTTCACACGGTTTGTAAGTCAGGCTCCCCACAGCAGTATGTTCCACTTGACAGATTCATGTTGTATCACTTTTAAGCAATTCCCAGTGGTGTATGGTGGAGCCTGTTCACAGATGTTTCCCTAATACCGCTAAGTAAAATGAAAGGTTTCAGGCTAGCTTCCACAGAGGCGGTGGGCTAAGGAGAAATGGATTGACAGTGTGTTTCTGCATCCTGGCCCAGAGATCACCCATTAACACAAATGATACCAGCATCTCTCAGTATTTCCTCCTTCTTCCCTAGAATGTTATTCACTTCAGGACTTGGGAAGAGGCATGGTTTTATCTAACCACCTCATTCATTAAGGCTAGGTGAATGTGCTCAAGAGAAAGTACATGGAGCAGAACAAAGACCCAGAGTCTGTCACCAGTGAAGACTAGTAACCCATTCTTCCTGTAGATGGCCATCTCACAAAAAGACCATGGTCCCAGAAAAGGTTGCACTACAGGAACCAGGTCCTTCTCTTGACACCTGCTGGAATCCAGCCTTCATGGAACCAAAAGGAGCTTCTCATATAAAAAGTGCAATCCAGTGTCTTTCAAGGAAGACCTCACTTGGTGAATTATTTTGAGGTCTAAAGAAACAAATATATCTTCAGAATTCAGATGGTGATGAACATGGCATTAATTTGAAGACCATGCAGGGAGCAGTAGAGTCATGTCCCCAGTGGTCTGGGTGACAGACTTCAGGTGTGACTGAATGCCACGGGAGCATATAGAGACAATGTGGTGGAGTTTTCCAAAAGTTGGGCTTCCCTGACCAGGCTGAACCAAGATTGCTCCCCTCAAAACTCCCCTCTCCTGAAGGAGGTACAAGGCTGAGGAGAGCAAGGCCAGGGTACTGAGTTTCAGCTGGTGGAAATGAACAGCAGCCCTGTATTATGAGAACTTCTGGCTTTTTAAGAGAAGATGGAAAGTTTTTATTTCACTCTCCCAATTTTTAAACATTAGCTCAAATTCCAAAATAGAGACATTTAACCAAACAACACTCACTATGGGCAGGACCTATGCCTGGCCTGCCATTTTGCAAGCTGGTGCTGGATCATGCCCTACTCCTGCATTATTCCACCTTTCACTTCGCTGACTGTGATTCCCCCAACCAGCTATGAACACTGACCCTGACACACTTTGGTCTGGGTGGGCTGGCAGTGCCAGGCGTTGACTGGACAGGGATTCTAGGATAGGATGCTGCTGAACCGTAGCTACCAGCAGACTCAACTTTCCCCAAAGGGCAATACCAAGTATGAAGAGGGAACTGAGTCAAGCTGGGTGAGTGCTCCTCCTTCTCTACTGCATCCTTTTTCCTTCCTGGCAGGGGCACATTCGCCAACAGTGATTTCTCATGTGATTGCTAAGTATTTCTACGGTACAGTAAAATCCATCATGAACCAGACATGGGAGTTTGCTAATTCCCCATATCTCTGACAATACACAAATGCAATGAGGTCTTCTTCCTGCCAATGTGCATTCAAAAATGCCAGTAATAGTAAAGGGAGTCAAATGCAAAACATGGGTAAGTAGGCCTTAGTGCATGAAATATATTCTCAACCACATGGACAAGCTGCCACACAGCTCGCTGCCTTGACTAAATTAGGGGTTGGGGTGTCTCTGATTGGTACCACAATGGTGATAATGGCAAAAAAAAAAAAAAAAAAAAGAAAAGAAAAAGAAAAAGCCATTTCCAGGTTCCTACTTCTCTACTACCAAGACTTTGCCTGACTTGCAGGTTGGAGACAATGAGGAGCTTTGAAGCCTGGAAAGAGAGACAAGGCCAGAAAGATGCAAACTCCCAGGCTTGCAGGGGAATTAATGAAACACAAGCAAGCTCTTCAACAGGGCTGCCCTTTCGTCATCCCACCCACTAAAAGGCACTGTTAAAAACCCGCCAGCTTTTATTAGCAGAAACAAACGGAGTCGACTACCAGCACTCAGGAGTTTTTCATCCCGAAAGTCCAGGATGGTTTTGGCATAAAAAAAGGTCAGATCTCCTAACCACCCCTATGTTCACAGAGCAACCTGAGCTGCAGGCCAGGGCCGGCTGGCTTCTCAGTGTCCCCCTGTAGAAGGTGTTGCCGATTAAACGATCACATTTCAAAGGGTTCCTTACAGTAAATAGGAAAGAAAGGAAAAAAGAGATCCAGGGCCTTTTGTTAGTCAAAAAGCTAAGGAAAGGCGATAATTAACCCATTTTTGTAGAGAAATCATTTGGACAGAAGTCAAGGGATTTACCACCCTGTCAATTGTTGAGTCCAGATAAGCACATTATATTCCCCTGCACAAAGGGGTGCTGAGCGGCTGAATGGAAAGTAGGCCACTACTACTACTTCACCTCACAGCTGAAAGGGACTTTTTTTTTGTCCTCCTGATGCAGTGATGGACTAAAGGACTCCCCCCACCCCCTCACACTAAAAACATAACTTCAGAGGCTGGCTTTTGCATTTTGTTAAATATTCAAAGGTATTGTGCAATTAGCATGTCATTAATGAATAATTAATTACAGCTAAAGCAGCCTTCAGATTTTTGCAGCTAAATTATTTAAACTGCAAATAGAACAATACAACGCAAGGCGCTCTCTGGGCGTTTTGTTACGGCATTATTTGAAAGGAACAGCAATATTACTTTTCATTAGTTGCAAGAATTATGTGCAACAAAAGCTGTTTTCATTTTTTCCTTACCTAAAAGTTGCTTCATGTGCCCTAAAAGGGAAAATTAATTCAATTCAGATTTGATTTCCTAAGAATTAATTAGCTGCAAATATCTGAAAACTGTGGCCAGGGCTTAAGCTATCTGTACTTAAGAGGGAAAAGTAACGATTTAAAACCATCCTTTAAACCGATGCCTGCACAAAAGTACCCTTTTCTAGATAACTGCTTACCACTTCAGAAAGCAGAAACCCCTTTAAAAATCTTCATTTTTGAAGCCAGCAAATGTTGTTACTAAGTTACCCCCAGCAAATAGTCAAGAGCTAAATAGGAAGTAATATGTTGCTACTTGCAGACACAGATCGCTAGTAAGACATGCTTATATTTATAAGCTGCACATCTGGGATCAGTTGACTTACCCATCTGCTAACTATACCAGTAAACAGTATGTCTGGGCCCGTCAAATCCTTGCATCCATCACAAATTCCTGCTTTAATTGTGTGTTTACGTGGCAAACCTCTGCTTAAGTATATTTTAAGACTGTTTTAAGCAGTTGTAATTGCTCCTTTCTTCTTCATATTAACTCTAACACGTTTTATTTACCATTATGACAGACCATGATTTTGCAAGCCTTGGAGATAAATAAATGCCAGAGATCATCCCTCCCAGGAAGAGGCAGCAGCAAAGCAGAGCGAAAGCTGTAACCTGTCTGTCTGGTCTGAAGGGCTTTCTGCACGCGCGTCAGTGCCTTGAAGCACCGGGTCAAATCTGGATAAGGCCAGCATTCTCCTGAACTCAGAAAACAATTCGGTATACACATGATTTTTGACGAAAGGGCAGCAGAAGAGGAAGACTTGGGGAGAAGGGTCATATCACAGACTGGCAAGACACCAAGTTTTTCCAGGGATCCCCTTCTTTTTTCTTAACTAGGGGACTACTGGTCTGAAAACAATGAGTGGGTCTCTATAGCTTGAGGGTTAGGGGGTGAGGATTTCCAAAGCAATGCAAGAGTGGATGAGCCAATGGCAGGGGGTTAAAGGTGGTAAGGAGCCCAGAAGTCAAAGGCAAATGTAGTCTCTGGATTTTTTACCCAGGTTCCATACTGAGTTTCAGAAGCATGCTTAACAACACAGGTCTCAAAAACCAAAAATTTTTAGGCACCTTCCATAATCATGGAAAAAATATGCATAGTACTTTGCACAAAAGGGGGAATTTGACTATATATTTCCCAGCTTGCCTTTTACATGTGTGTGAATAGCAGGATGTCAAACTTCACACAACCTGTCACTTCTTGGGTTTGGGGAACTGAAAGTATCCTGTGCCTGTGTATTATTGTGCTGATGCAAATAGTTAAGTTTTCTGTGCAATTAACCATCATTTTCTCAAGGGATCCTTGTACACAGCTTCCAGTTTCCAGCCTCTCTGTAAATGGTGACATCCATGCATAGCCGAGAGAGGCAGGGATGGGAGCTGCAAGCCGAAGACCCATCTCGAGCTAGAGTCACTCTGGCACAGTCTAGCCAAATGACAGTATGGCAGGATGCAGTTTACTCAGGCCAAGGAAGCCGAGCTTGTCAAAGACAAAATCCAAATGGGCCCGCCACGGTGCCAAATGTTCTCATAGGCCTTGCAAACACATAATCCAGACAAACTGAATTAAATTGCAACCAGTTTATAATTAATTTGCTTTTGAAAGTCATGCCATGAGAACAAATGTGCCATCCATTTGCAATGAATTGTTCTTAGGGGCACCCCTACTTAATAATGCCTCTGCAGGCATAGCAGCACCCATTGGTATTGGCTCCAAAATAAGGAGGGGTAAGAAGTGGGGCTAAATTCCAGGAAGCTTAATGGTGCTACTAACCTCATAGATTTGGGAGCAGGGTGGTAGGTGGTATGGTGCGTGGGCTCCCTGACCTCAGATGCTAGCCTCACTATGCCTAAGCTGTTAATATTAGGCACCACCCTTGCTAGACACCATCTTTTAAAGACAAATCCTCAGAGGAAGGGTAAAACCAGTAAGCGACCAAGGCAGGAAAGCTTCATGAGAATTTATTTCTCAGATCATGTTTCCTGGGACTTTAGGAGTCAAGCAATACTGAGGCCCAAGCAAATGGGACAAGGAAACCCAAATAATGTAAAGGGGAAATAATCCTGAAACTTAACAGGGAATATAATATGCCAAGCACATTTTTCTTCCCTGCAATTTTGGGGTGGGAGGCAGATTTACAAAAGTATAGAGAAGAAGATGTAAGTAAGCAGCCTTGGACCTTATGAGTATGTAGTGTGGGAGGATTCTAACTCAGAGCATTCTGCTTCTGTTGCCAAGAGTCAGCGCTCACTAGCTCCTTTCCTAGGGCACAGAGGCCAGGGGGAGGCCTAAAGCCTGACTGCTAGAATTGAAGCTTAAAAACAAGCTAGAATTCTACCCCATCTTGACCAATGGCTTTGGGGATGCAGTCTGAGAGCATTTTCAGCCCTTCTTACTTCCAGGCAGCATTCTCACTCAACTCGATATAATTCCCTTACAGGTCCATATCCTTTCTAATCCAAAATGGTCTGTAACTGGCTGCTGTTTTACATCAGCTTATGCACCAAATTACGGCTGGCTGTTTCCAAAACTCAGATCCACCCTCAAGGAGTGTGAGTGTGTCACCTTGAGGAGAGTCATGAGTAGGTGCTACAGGTTTGACAAGCTGCTGCAAGGAAGAGAAGCTGCAACAAGCAGCTTAGGCATGGCGCTGTGAAGAAGAATAATGGCAGTCCCAGTGGTCATTCATTCATGCGTGCAACAAATATGTTACAAGCTCCTTCTCAAATGTACCAGATCCTGCATTCAGTTAATAAAGACATATATGTGTGTGTGTGTGTTTATGTGTGTTAAGATTTAGAAGCTTCCCAAGGTCACAAAGATCACTGATAACAAAATCAAGGTCTGAGCCAAGTAGGACTCAAGCACAGATACTCAGTTCATCCACTGATCTGCCCAGAGAGCCTCTACTTTGGAGGGACGAGCAGCAGCATATCACAAGTCTACTTGGGTCAAATCCTATGCTGCTCTTCCTTTCACTAGCATGCAGCCTAAGAGTCTCTGAGTGTGTTTCATCAACAGGAGATAACAACCTCCACCTCAACACAGACAGCCATACTTCTAAAAGAAAGAGAAATGAGCACAAAGTTCAAGAGACTTTTCACTGCTGGGGTGCACAATTTCAGAATATATCTTGAAATGTGCATACAGACACCCACATCCCCCCTCCAAACATACATACACACACACACACACACACACACACACACACTCCAGAAACTCCATCTACAATTACTGAAAAATTGTTTCAAATCATGATCTCAGTGTATCCCAAGTTATTTTCCAGTATCCAAATAATGATTGATGATTCTTAAGGAGACAAAACTTATTAAAGAAGAAAGGAAGCACAAAAGCTCATAGACAGGTTGCAATGAAATCCACAAGAATGGAGTTCTAGCTGTTGAGTGGTGCCATCCCCTGCGACACTGCCCCGGCCTGTAGATGCGGAATAGCCGCAGCTCCCAAACACTGTGTGAGCACCCCGTGCCACGCATGCTCCTGTTGAGGGCTCTGCCTGCATCAAACGTCATTCACTCTTTGCAAGCACCCTGTGGGATAAGGGTCTGAGCCGGCATCTCTTTTACAGATGGGAAAATTGAGGCTTTGCAAGAGTAAACCTTACATAAATAGCCTCTCAAACCACAATATAAGGTATTGCAATGCTAAGCACAGTAGAAGATGCAAGAAAGTATGAGCTATTGATCTTTTCCATCAATGATCAGGAATTCAAACTACAAAGATCAAGACACGTAAGAAAAATGATGAGCCCAACCCCACTAGGAAGTCTCAGGAGGGCTGGAAGCAAGTCTATCTTGTCACAAGTATGGTCCCCAGGGCCTGGTCTATAGGACTTGCTGAATCAACAATTGTTGATACATGTACAAAAGAGTGTCAAGTGAGTATTTTACAATGTCTGCAACCTGTTCTCTCCCATGCATTTGGGTTACAGAAATTAAGGAAAAGGGGTCCAAACTGCAACTAGCATTTTGAAGCCCTGGACCCAAGGCAGCACAGGCTGAGCCCCACTGGACAGCATGCATCTCTTATTTTCACTGGACTTAGGACCAGTGGCCCAGAGGGTGGAATGTGAAGTTCTCCATTTCTCTTTGTCCATGTTCTGCCATGGAGGGCAGCTCTGCCAAACATTTCAAACTTACCTAAAAGGCAAACAATAAGGGAAGTGATGGCAAACAGCCATCACCTCTGATGCAGAAAAATACCTACCAACCTTACCCAGGCTGAAATACCTTCCAGGAGACCCTCAAAGATGAGGAAGGAGTCTTAACAACCCATCTGATTTTTCCCCATTCCCCTTCTATGGGAATATCTTTTATATATGCCTTCAAGGGAAGCGGGGGTGGGGGGGAAGCAAAGAAAAAGGCAACCTGCCTGAAATGAAAAATTCCAATCTTGCCTTTGTAAAAATCCTCCAAGCCCAGGCTGGCTGCCCCTCCCTCTTTATCCTCTGCCGTGTTTCCCGCAAAAGGGTCAGAGGCTGTTGGAATACATTCTTGGGCTGTATTGAGAGGGACATCTGACAAAGCTCCATGTGTCCTAACTTGGGGGAATTTAAATGACAAGCTGGCTTTCTAAGTAAGGGATCCTCTTTTACAATAGAACAGCATGGTTGCTTCGTGGCAGAGGGGAAGAAGAAGAATCAAAGTTTTCTTCAAATCCCCAGCGGTGCCATTGACCTGTCAGAAGGCAGTGACCCACTCCTGCTAATCCATGCAAATCAGATGCCTCCAATTTGTGAGGCTGAGAGGACAGCCCCACCTTGAAATTCAGGAAGAAGCTTTCCAGCGAGGTTCCTATCAGAGAGTTCAGATCACCTCTCTTTTTTTTCTTCTTCAAAAACATGATGACAGCTGACTTCCTTCCTGCTTTGCCCTTGCTCAGGGAGGGAGAACTGTCTCTGATGGCACCCTGATTAGCATCAAGGCAAAAGCAGCAAGTTCTCCATACAAGGAGGCCATGCCCTACCTTACAGGCCTGTTGCTCCCGGATTTTGCCCCCACAGACAGGTTAATACACATGCACAGCCCACTGCTATTATTGCTTTGCTGGCAGTCACCCCATCATTTTTATAAGATGGTGGTCAAGGCCTGGAGTTCCTAGAACAAGCTTCAGATCCACAGGAGGGAATCTTATCAACCAAAAATGCTGTTTTCTAACCTGTTCAAAATGAAACGCCACTCCTTCCCCACCAGGTTGAAAGCCATGAGCAATTCAAATGTTAAACCACTAGTAATTTCAAGTGGAAACATTTAGAGACAGAAAATTTCAAGGCTGGGATTTTGATATTAACAAACTGACCCCCTTGGTTCCACATCACTCAAGTTGAGCAGAAGTCATTTTGAACAGGTCATTTAATACAATGGAAAGAACTGGAACTCTTGTGACTCATACCAAGGTCATCAGAGTGGGAGGAAGGGTTATATAAAGGACTTCGGGACATTTTCATTTTTTGAAACTTGGAAAATCTTAAAGACTCCTGAAAACTTCCCATATATAAGGAAAAAGTAACAGTAGTAACCACTTTGCCAATACTTTAGGAAAATATTATACCCTAAACCAAGAAGGGATACTTATGGATAAAAAGACTTGGATAAAAGCAGAGAGGGACCAGAAAGGAGAGGAGAGAGAGAATGCAAAAATGAGTGAGCCAGCACCCTCGGTATATAGATATTGAGGTAAGAAGACTCAATACAGTATATATACCAACTTCACCAGAATACAATTTTACTCAATATCCTACAGCAATTCTGTAACCAAATGGAAGGGGGTGACAATATTAAAACATATTCTATAGCTACAGATATTAAAATTGTGCACTAATGGAACTGCAACAGAGACATCTCCATGAAAGGGGAGGTCCCATGTTCCCTACCCCACTTAACAGGGGGTCAAAATGAGCAGCCAGGTGAAGCTCTAAGACACAGAGATATGAGGGGATACAAAGGTGAGAGACACAGAGGCAGACGGGTGGAGAAGGGTGTGCTTGCTTCTCAGCTTTGGGCTTGTACCAAGGATGGGGGACATGGGAGGAGACACATGAGGAGAGACATGTAGAGACACTTGGAAGAGACACATGTTTGAAAAAACTGTGGAGAGGATGACAATGGCAGATGTTACCTTGATTCACTCCTTTCATCCCAGACTTGTCTGGCCCTTTTTCTATGGTTCCCTGCCAGAAGGTGCCTTAAACTTGTGGCAAGTTTTCAAGTGTCAACAGCCCTGCTTTGGGCCAACCCTATCTAAGTGGGCATTTACCCACGAGGGTATGGGAAACTTTGGGTATTTTATTGGGAAGGTATTGTCCTTTCTACTCTCTCTCTGCACACTATTGTATAAAGTTCTTTTACACTAAGAGTATGCTTTGTCTTTGTGCACACAGATGGCCAGACCCCTGAAAAGTGTGCAAATTTAGGGGTACTGGCATAACCCTCGGTCTGTGTGTTCACAGATTCACATTACACAGACCAATCAGTGGAGTAGACTAAAAACCCAAGTCCCTTTGTGTCCTTAATTGGGATTCACTTTTAAGACAGCAGAACTGGCACTGTCAACAGAGCTTCAGTCTGGGGGGGCATAACACCCACCTTCCTCGATGGCCAAGGTAGGCCCTCCTTTTATTTGATAAAGAAGGATCTGAACAGAGGGGTTTCAAGCCACCAGCTCTTACAAACCAACATGGAAACATTTAAGATTTTCAACAAGGGAATGTTTAACAGACATGTACATGATAATGCTCCACCTCTGAATATGAAAACAATTAAAATTGAAGGACCAACAAGATAGAGGAAAGTATTTGAAAGACACTTGGCAAAGAAAAAAATCTTTTTCCCCCTCTCTGAACGTGGGCCACAGTCATTGGTTCATTTCTAACAAACAGGATAGAGTCAAAGCGCGTACATGACTTCCAAGGCTAGGTCATAAATGGCATTATGGGTTCCTGTTTGCTCTTGCTCCATCACTCAACATAGGAAAGCCCACCACCATGGCCTGGGGACACTCAAGAAGCCTTTGAGAGGCTCATCTAGCCAAGAAACCTAGGCCCCCCACCTGGGATTAGATCCCCCACCCTCCACCCCACCCCCGACAACCCAGTCACATCTTCAAGTATCCATGACTATTCTTGCATTCTTGTGAATAACAGTTCATGGTTTTAAACTTAAGGATAAATCAATAAAGCAAAAAGAAAAACTGGTTCGGGGGGAGCGGAGAAAACAGGCAATTCACAAAAAAATTCACATGTCCAAAACACAAAAAATATTGAACCTCAGCAATAAGCACAAAATGCAAATTAAAATTGAAAGTCAATACCATATGTTAGCATACAAAGTTGGCAAAGGTTTTCAAAGGAGGTCTGTGGAGGATGCCCATAAACTGGAAATTCTTGGTAGGAATGTAAATTGGTGTCATCTTTTTAGAGGGAGATTCAGTAACATGTACCAAAAGGCATAAAAATGTGCATATTCTTTAGGAAACTTTCAGATTGCAACCCAAAGACTTAACACGAGGTGGCTCATTCCATTTTAACAATCAGACACACAAAAAAATCAGAATAATGATCCCACAGCAGGGATAGTTAAATAAGATCCATCTGTGGGATGTAAGGCTGGGTAATTATCTCCAAAAATTATCAGAAACATTCAAATAGCCACTATATATTAAATTTTTTAAATACAAAATAGCATAATTCAACTTTGTAAATATAGTTTGACTATACATAGAAAAAATATTCTGAAACAAACTACGGAAGTGTTAAGAGCAATCATTGTAAGTTGCTGGGTAAAAGATAATTTTTTCTTTTTTTGCCTCTTTCAAACTTTCTACAACAAACATGTGTCTCTCCTTTAACTAAAAGATTTTTTTTAATTAAAATTATTGTAGGATCCAGAGATAAATTGCATTCTTTCCCACCACCCAATAAAACTCCCATTTCTAGAGACCATTTCTATTGGAAAAAAAACAAGTTTTTTGTCTAAGTTTCAGAAGGGGGGAGACATTTTAAGAAGGGAGAGAAAATAAAACCCCAAGCCTGGACAGTCTTTTTCTAGATAAAACAGAAAACTTTGCTATCTTTTGTATAAACCTGAGTGGTTTGGTAGCACAATCGCACTAATCTTATTTGCTTTGTCTGGCATCTGTGCCGATTAACCATCTTTTCACACAAATGCTGAAGCCTGCCAGTTGTGACAGATCTGGACTAATGTCGATGGTAGCACGGGGTGTGGTTTAAGTGATTTGATAAAACCCACGGCAGCTTGAGGGGCGGTGTGCCTCCAAATACGTAAACATCGCTAACCACCAGTCCATCCCATAACTGTAGCTCAGCTGAGTGGAAAATAAAATGACCCTTTTGGTTCATCTTGCTATAAGCCACGAACAACACAAAAGACCTCAGAAACTCAGAGCCCTGGATTGAACAGCTTCTGAGACCAGGCCGATCATGGAAGGGAGTGAGGCTACTGGGAACAGCAGAGACTGGGGCACCTGTAGACTCTACACTACACCCCTTCTAAAAGGCAACAGCTCCATGCCACCAGACAAAATGCTCCCCCAAGCCAAATTTAACTATGATTGCTACTGTGCCAGCTGGATGGGACACACACCTTAGGAAAATGCTTTTTTATGAGTTTATAGGACCACTAAGACCTCAGCGCTCTCAGTTGGGATGTCGCCATAGTAAAGGTATCTTAACAGATGGCAACATATTACATTCTATTCATTCTCTTCACTTAAGGATCATTGCTTTCCATACTGGGTTTAGAACAGGGAAAGAAGGATGCACGCTGTAATGCTGATGAAGACCTACAGCATAGGGTAAAGAACACTAAACTAACAGTCCCAACGCCTGGTGTGAATCCCATCAGTGGAACACTAAGCTCCAGGGTCCTTAGGCCAGTTGGTTTGTCTCTGGTGGCCATTTCTACTTCTTAAAGGATGAGGTCTTATCAAATGGTGGCTAAGTCCCATTCTGCCTGAAAAGACCCACAAGTCTCTAATTTGGGAAACTACTCAGAGATAGACATCCATAGTTAGTTCACATGGGGCCCACTTTCCTAAGCCTCCCCTATCAGATCCTCTGAGCTAGAATGCTATTCACCAAGGAAGACAAATAATTTTCCACCAGCAAAGCTGGAAAAAATTCATAAGCTACTCCATTTCCCACAATTCTGATTTTATTAGAATATTATGTCTCTAACTTCTATTATTAGAATATTATGTCTCTAACTTCTTGGTGGCTGTGAGTTAACATTTTCCCTTCACAGGCTGTGGGGGTCCAGGAATGAATGACAATCACTGAGAACATTGTTCAAGTATCACTTATACCACCGGATGGTATTCTACCAGGTACTACCTTGTAAAGAAAGGTCATCTGCTTGTCACCTATGGGTCTTAAAAATGTCCAGAGGTTTCCCACACATTTGCAAAGCTACTTTGCTGTCAAATTTCACAGGATGGAAATATAGATACCATTGAAGGTTTCACCCCCTTCCCTCCAATTACAGCAGGAACCTGAGGAGCAAATGCTAAGCCAAATCTTGAGGAAAAGTCTGTAGGACATACTAGCTATAGGGAGAAAAGGGGGCCAAGACAACAAGCAACCCAAGGTGCTTGGCAGGTGTGCAGCAGTGCCAGGTGGCCCGGCAAGAGGCAGAGAGTAGTGAGAAGCGAGATCAGGAGGTAGACTAGATGCAATACTCACCAGCTGGGACAAGGAGGAGCCACCAGTACCCACAACAGCCAGTTTTAAGCAAGAGAATAACATCAGGAGGTTTGAGAAAGCCTAAGCTAGCGGCTGTGAAGATAACAGGCAGCATAAGGTCAAAAGTGGAGGGGAAGAGATAGCTAAGAAGTGACTGTAGTAACCTACATGAGAGGATGGTGAGCTCAATTCAGACAGACAAGTGCAATAGAACAGGAAGGAGAGAACAGACCTCAAAGGAGGGCAGAGGCATGGAGGATGGAATTGACAACCTACTAAGGTGCCTTTCAGTTCAGCATGCTCAGCCGAAGGCATCCCCAATCTCAGAAACCCTACAAAGTTGCTATAGCCCAAGGAAATTCTCAGACTTGGAAGCACCCTGAAAACTGATAGCTAATCCTTTCAGTTCCTCAAACAGGTATCAGGGACCACTGAGAACCCAGGGTCCTGACTTCCATTCTTTCTTGGCTACACCAGTCAGCACTGTTTATCCTGGAGTAGTAACTTCCCGCTTTTAAGGACACTCATGACATGACATCTGCCTACAAGTAAAAAAAATATGTGTGTCCAAGTGGTGGAAATGCAGCCAATCCTCAAGATGTGTAAGACTGTATTTCACAAATATCAAGATCTGACTTCAGGAAACAGGTATCCTGAGACGTGATGTGCCAAACAAAGAATTCCACGTGTCAAGGTATTTGGTAACCAGATCGAGATGCTATAGTGTTTACCAAAAACAGCACTGGACATGGGGGTCAGAAACTGATTTTTAGCTCTGACTTTGTTACTGACTAGTTGTGTAAGTTTTGTGCTCCCCTGCCTCACAAAGAAGGAGCTAAAGAAAAATGACCTTAAGGTTCCTTTCAACTTGAAGAATCTAAGATCCACCACCATGTTCAGGGCAGAGGGTGGGGGTGATCATTTAACTAGATGACCACAGGCTCCCAGCAGCAAAGATGCCCTTCATGGTGGAGGACTATGGGGGCTTTGATGGTAGGACTAGTGTGGTGATGTACATCTGAAGAAGTGCGACCTATATCCCTAAATCACATACAGAATTGTATACCAATGTTACCTCAATAAAATATCATACAAAAATTTTAAGAATTTAAAAATCATCATAAAGTGTTTTGAATCTCCAGTCCCTTTGCAGTGACAGCAAGCCCTTCACATTTTTTACACATATTATTTGTTTAAAGAAAGGTTATTTAAAAAAAAAAAAAGAAGATTGTCAACTTGTACTCAATGGATTTGCATATTTTCTTATAGATCCCAATTGTACACTCATTCTTCTCCAGGAAGATTAATATCAGCCAAAAGTTTGAGGTTTAACAGAGTAAAGATGGCTCTGAAGCTTTGGATCTTTGCAATTGTTTTTTAAAATCCATACGGTTAAGTCGCAGTGATTCACTGATGCAAATTCTGTGTTTATCCCAACCTCTAAGCCTTCTGTGGCATTTGAGTTTATAACAGCTTTTGTAAATGTTGATTTAAGATTTGGGATTAAAGTAGGAACACACCACCTGTCTTCAAGTTGACATAAATGTTATAAAATGGGATGCTACACTTTTTCTAATCCTTGTCTCTAACCAGACCCATATGTAAATTTCACACAGTAGTATTTAGTAGCATAATTAATCCCTACTTTATGTTATGAGTAATATTTCCTATTCCCGACCCTGTAACGTCCTTTAAGAAAGATCCATGTTCCAATTAGACTAGCCCATCGGCACTCTTTTAATGAGCAGATTAATCATTCAGATGGGTACAACGGTGTCATCACAGGTTTTAAATATGATAATCTACATCCTAATGGTGCTGCAAAGCCTTGGCTTCGAGCAAAAAAGGTAGACAAAATTGGTGAGCGTTTCATTTTGCTCTCTATCTGGGACACTGTGAGACATAAGAAACCTTGAGTGATGCAGATTTAGGAAAGCAGTTATAATTCTGTTATAACAATTATTTCTAGGAGAAGTTGCATTTGCTGCCCCTCTGAAGTACACAGGAGTATGACCAACTTGATGTGGGGAAAATGTCTTTTTCTCAGCTAGCTTTTCTTTTTAGAACCCTACTCCCAATCTTCCCTTTGAAAAAGAGGTATAAGAAGGAAACTTCCAAATGACCATAGTTCTTAGTTAATTTGTGTCAAATAAGACCCACCCTAATCAAAAACTTCCCCCATAGAGGGAAGGAAAAAAATCTTTCCGATTTGATGCTTACCTTTTCACAAGACTTACAGAAAACCACTTTTTTCTCTCTGCCTTCATCTCCACTCTCTACAGAAGCAAAATTGCAACCAAATTTCAAAGATCATAATCCTCTGGGTGACACAAGGCAAAACCATTGAGAAACAGGCACACAGAGAATATCAATAAACTGGAATTCACTATAAATAATTCACCATGACAAAAAGTATACTCTTAATGGGCAATTAATAGACCCAAGAAACTCAAACCAAACACATACTCTCTTTCCTGTATCTCTTAGGGATTTATCATAATTACCCTGAAACCAAGGTCTCCTTTGGCTTCTTACACTGATATTCAGCACCTCCATCTAATTAAACTTGTCCGCCACCACCCCCCAAAGACAGACACCTGGTTTGGTCTTAAAAATGAGGTCTGAATCATCTTCTAGAACAATCAAGTCGTGGTTACACTTTTAATACAAATTGCTGGAGGCCAATTCATCTGTATCTACAGGGCTAGCTGCCAAGAATTCTCCAAAGAGCACAGACTGATTCCAGCAGACAGTGCAGGAGAGTAACAGAGGCAGATGTCATGTGTATGGTAAAGGAACCTCCTGGGATGGCGCTCTGGGTAACCCCAGGTTCATCAACAGCACCTCTAATAACCACCCAGCATTACTCTGGACCTACACAGATTAAAAGCTCTTTCAGGAAATGAGACATTTCAAGACAAGTACTTGTGTGGGCAGTACCATCCTTGGCACTTTAGCACTAGTTTCATCCATTCCATCTGACAAACGCATGTTAAGAACCTAGAAGAAAAACTAGGTACTGCAAACACTGTGGGACACAGTATACACAATCCTTCTCAGGCCGTTCCAGGTAGCCCTATCTCTGTTTGGAATATACAAGAATAAAAAATAGTGTGATTTCACAAAGACTAAACAAAGACACAACTTACTTTCCTGAGCGGTGGACCAGAATCAGTACGTGAATTCACTACAAAATGGAGCCCTTTTCCTTGGAACACAAATTAAGTGTTCATGATCATCAAGATCTCTGTTCGAGAACATATTTCCTCCTCAGTGCCACCCCCACATCTACCTCCTAGCCTTTAAATACTGTCCCTATTCAAACCTGCTCTTAAGAGAACCTTAGACTAACATGTAAGTATTGGGTATGTGTTCAGAAGAAAAAGAACGCTTTGCACTTGGGCAGAAGCCAAAGAATCAATATGCTAGGATTTCAGACAGCAGCACAATTGGGAAGAAAAACTTAGAGAAAAAGACTATAGATGATTCTGAGGAATGGAAACTATAGAAGATTCTGAAGAACGGAGACAGGAGGAGGTGTTTCCTGTCCCATTTTATCCCTAGATTTATCACTCAAAAAGCATCCTCAAGACATACTGATCCTGCTTCTTACCCATGAAGTCAACTACTTTCCTCCCAAGTCAGTGATTCTGAGGAAAGGGGCCAATTTTCTAAACTCAAGAATTTCAAAAGGTTTGTGAGCCAGCTGTACCTTGATAACTATGAACAATGATGGCTTAGCATCTGTCTTTGGGAAAAAGAAATTTTTTATCTAGAAGACATTCTCTGAAACATAGGTTACAAAAGCAACTCCAACATACTTGTCGTTTCTCCAGAAGGTTTAACTCATCCCTGCTAAGTACCACATCATGGAAAAACACATGTCAACAACCACAAATAATTGCAAAAAAATAATTATACATTAGTTCTAGATGTCCAAGTCAGCGTGATTCATTTAATACTTCCATTGAGATCCTAGTCCAAGAGAGTTAATCAAGCATAGCAGTTTCCTAATCAGAACAGTGAACTAATGATCCTATTTCTGAGTAATACCAGTCAGATAAAGCTCTCAAAAGGTAGTTAACATCACTTTGGTGGAAAGGAATGACAAGTACAAGTCCTGGTAGGGTAATGCATCATTCATGCCCCCTCTCATCCTGACATTTTAACGTTATCTTGTTTTACTGTGTCGGCCTAACACTGCCACTGCTGGCAAATTAAACTGTGAACTTACAAAGTGGGTGGCAATAAATACAAATTATGAGAGTTCAAAAGATGTCCCTGGAGGTGTGTGCTAGACACGGAGTATCTCTGGCTTTGCTGTCACATGGCAATAGACGAGAGACAAAGTAGAACAGACTCTTCTGGAGGCAGAGAAAAAGGAATTAACTAGCTGATGATAGAAAAAGAAAAGAGATGGAAATTAAGAAAAAAAAACACAGGATTTAAAAACTGATTTGAGGAAGAGCACACAGATGAAAAAAGGAAGAAAAACGTCAAGAAAAACTCATGTAAACATCAGTGGTCTAATTATGCGCCAGGTGTTTATACAAATGGCCTTAACAAATCTTTTGAAATTGTACAAAGTATTTATGACAATCAGGGATTCTGGACAAAATTTACAATAAGAAAATGAGCAGTTGACACCCTTGGGGGGGTAGAGAGAAAGAAGGGAGAGGGCCCAACATTCTGTGATAGAGGATTATGGGGGCTGTGGTGGCCGGTGAGGTGTGGTAACATATGCCTGAAGAGGTGGAAACCCGGACCCCTACATACTATACAGTGCTGCCAGCCAAACTGACTCAATAAAAATATGATTATAAAAGAAGAAAATAAATATTAATTTTAAAAGGTTGTGAAATGAAATCCAACCATGATCCCCACCACCCCTTCCAGCCCAACAAAGAAAGAGAACAATTTGCTTCCCATAAGTTAATTCTGGGTGGACCAGACTAGCATGATGCCACTGACAATATAAATATCAAAAGTTCCCCACAAGGCAGGTGTACACCAAGAAAGGAGGGGATTGGAAATCTTAATTCTGCAGGAATTCCCTATGCTGTTTTGGTGAATGCATCCTTAGGTTAATGAGCAAAGTCAGGGAGAAGATAGCAAAAATAAAAAGGTCTCTAGAAAGTGTGCTGGGGGCTTTGCCAACTTAAAATACCCACAATAAAAGTCAGAAACACCCTGAACAAAAGAATCTGACCCTTTCAGGCTCATGGAGAGAAAAAAAAGACAGACCTAACAAGCAGAACCAGAGATCGGGTTTTTTAATATCGCCTAACACTGGGACGTGTGCTCCCAATTTGGTCTAGTTCCACTAATGAATCTTATAAAATATTTTATCTGCCTATTCCATGCCCACAAACCACTCACAGGAGACCGGGAAATCATCACTTCTTCCCGAGCGCAGACATCAGTTGGGCCGCGTGCAACAGCGGTCTGTTTATTTTTCCCATAAACCACTGGTTTCATAGAAACTCAT
The DNA here is from genome assembly GCF_014898055.3 of Talpa occidentalis. Classification (NCBI taxonomy): domain Eukaryota; kingdom Metazoa; phylum Chordata; class Mammalia; order Eulipotyphla; family Talpidae; genus Talpa; species Talpa occidentalis. The sequence continues at coordinate 84,197,277 of NW_023605305.1, forward strand.
TAGCATCACCTGTGTTAATTACACTAGCAAACCAATCAACAGCTCCTTCTTAATTAGGTTTTCTTTATTAAAGCCGGAAATTGCCAAGGAGACAAAAGTCACCTGGGGAAATTATGTGAAAAGGAGTATTTATGCCAAATTACACACTAAAATAATAATAAAATAGCCCAGTTTGTTTACAGGAAAAGGAAACAATATTAATATTCAAGGTCACTGGCACACTCCTTATTAATTATTCTCGTTATACGAAATTGTGATCTTTTCTGCTTCCAGAGGGTTGGCTTATAGAAAGTCTTTGTGCTTGAAGTTGACTCACATCAGATTTTGATGACTGTGGTCAGCGATTATGACTTGCTTATTCCATAAACACCAGCACCCACGGGTTAAAGCAGTTAATGCTAATTTCATGAGCTCATGTACCAACTGTAACTCAAAATCCCTTATGTCTGTTAGCAAACCTAGAAAGGCATATAAAAATCTACTGTGAGAGGAAAAAACGCACACGCAACTCGGAATTTGCGATTCGCCTAAAGAGAAGGGGGAAAAAAAGACTTAGAACCAAATTCCTCTGCTTCCCAGAACCTTTCAAAGTCAGGGTGGAGGTGCAGGGAGAGGACACAACTAGGTTTTAGAAGGAGATCCCTTTCTCTAAAGTTCAACTTAGAGGGAGGGTCCTCAAGATCGTTAAAATAGCATAGTCTAAGGCCCAGGAAGTAGGTTCAGGGTGCTTGATGTTCTGCTTATAAGGAAATGGAGAGAAAAAGACAAACATGACATCAGCTGGTTCAATAAGTCTTCTCATCTTCTCTTTACTATAATACAGATACATTTCCAATCTAGCTTTGGGATAATGAAACCTGGGCACACCCTTTCTGAGTGGGGATTGCAATGCCCCACCTGATTTTTGCAAGAATTAGTTCCTATTTAGAAAACACTTTGGTGATATAAGTCACTGAGTGAATCACGCTTGTTCTTACTCCCATGGGTCATGGGAAGTAGCCTGTCCAAGGGGCCCTGAGAATCCTAGTTCTCTGTGGCGAGTCAATCTAGGCTTAGGAAAAGTCAACTAGATTTAGGAGCTGGGCCTCTCAGAGAAGCAAGGTAGACTTTACCATGGCAATATCAATGAAGTCACTTCTCACATTAATGAGCCCCAGGTCCCAAGATGAAGCTTTCAAAAGTCTCTTTCTTTGGGTATTCTCTGCTTTCTCCTGGGTTACCTGACACCTCCCACCTCCAGTGCAGAGGTGGTCACTGTGTCTGATGAAGATTCACTGGAGTCAAGGAGACTTTGCCCCGATTATCAAAAGGACCTCTTTGTTTTCTAGAACAAATGCCATGGAGCCTCTTCTCAAGGACAAGATGGGCAAAACATTAACAGCAAAGGGATCACACATGCTCTCAAGATCTAAATAGTATAAAAAGAAGATCTCTGTGGGGACCTCTGAGAAGTCCAGCAAACCAACACCTGTTCAGTAATGCCTTCAAGAGCTAAAACACTGAAGGTACTCTCTCACCTCCACTTTGGAAAAGTGGGGAGAACCCCTTAAGTCCTTAACTTTGGAATTCCTTCCTAGCATCGAGGCATTACTATCAAAGGAATGTAACCCTGCTGCCAGGAAGGGAAACAGAATAAGGGCAAAACAGAATCTACGGGAAACAGACGGGTAATGTGGATAGGTAGGTCAAAGAGTATTTGGAAATGGAGAGCAAAGCCTTTCTTTTTCTTGATCAGCTTGCTAATTGCCACGATGATTTTTAACCTTCCTGTCAGAGATCTCATGGCTTCTCCTGAAAATGAAACTTCAGCTCACACAAAAGCCAAGGTGTCCAAGCTGAGGCCTGTGACTGACTGATGACCTTTGAGGAAAGGTGCTTATCATGACAGGCCATTGTCTTGCCTGCCTACCTCTATCTGCATTCCCGCTGCTCTTGCCCTTCCCTCTCCCTTACCCACCGGACTGGTACCCTGTCACTCCAATCTCAGCTGAACTCTCTGAGCACTCCTCCCCCTAAAGCACATGCACTGCATATTGGGGTTCACTACTGTCACAACACAGTTCTGATGGAGTTTGGGCAATGGAGTTCTCAAAGCAGATCTGTGACAGGAGAAAGGATTTGTACCCAAAGCTGTCTCTAGCAGTCAAAGTCAGCTCAAAAATCCTGCAAGGGGACCTGATGCAGAAGCCATTTGAGAAAATCAAAAGGTTTCACCCAGGAAATGTGAGGGTACTCCATGCCCACTGCTAGAAATGCCCCCTTTTGGTTTAAGATCTATCTGGAGCAGCCATGTTGGTGAACATGAGATGGTGTGGGGAGAGCGGTGAGCTTGGGGAGAATGAGCTCTTCCCCAAACCTTGCCCTATGTGTCTCAGTCATCTGACTGTTGCCAAGTTCTGTTGTTTTTTGTAATTAAAAAAAAACCTATTTTCCCACTTACTATTAATGACGGGTGAACATCTTCCTCACAACCTGAAAACCACTTCTGTATTCCTCTGCCTCCAATGGCTTCCATTCTCCCGTGAGCAAGGCCCAAGACCTTTCCATGGCCCCCAAATGGCTCCATTATGCCTCTGGCAGCCTCACCGCCACTCCCTCTCCATGTTTCTTCTGCCCCCACCCACCTCCTGTCTCTCCTGAAGCCTAGTAGGTGGTCTGTTTTGGGGGGGAGGGCCTCCCTGCCCCTGTTTGGCCTGCCCTGGCTCAACTTCTCCAACTACCCACAAGGCTCACCCCTCTATTTCTTCAGGCCTTTGTTCCATTACCCATGTCAGTGAGGTTCCTCGTAGCTATTATATTTCAAGAGATGACCTGAACCCCATCCCACCCCAAACACCATCTTTCCCTATGTCCTGAGTTACTTTCCTCTGCTGAAGTCCTCATCAGCTGATGTCCTATATTTTTGACTTGCTTATTGCCTGTCTCCCCATCCACTAAAATGTAAGCTTCAGAAAGACAGGGTTTTGTTTTTACACTCTAATTCATGCTGAATTCCTGCTGGCTTGTCAGTGTCTGCATCTTAGGAGACATTTAATGAATATTTGCTAAAAGAACAAAAGAACAAAAGAATGAAGGAGGAGAGAAGAGGAGCAGTGAGGAAAGGTGAGGAAGGAGATTCATTGCTATCCTTGTGATCCTGTCTTTCATTGCCCCTTCTTTCATTCTTCTATCCCACTTTCTCTTTCTAAAATATTCTACCACCCAACCCCACATCTTTCACTGTTTAACACTCCTGTCACCACTTTCTCAGGCATTTTCTTGGCTCTGGACCAGGTCAAACCACCCCGCACTCTTCCTCCCTCCATTAAGCATGTCCAGCAAATCATCCAAATATCTGGTTGTCCTCTCTTTGATGAATTCACATTATAGATTTCACATTTATGTATATGATCTGAGCGCCAGTTCCACCCAACCCATGAGAACAGAACCCTAACAGCATTTTACCCTAATTACTAGCATACAAAAGACATGTCATAAATAACTCCTAGTTGGATAAGAATGTATCCTTTAAAATCAACAGGAGTGTATATACCATCCCTAGCTAAGTGCCCCCATAGAAGCCTAATCGCCCTTAATAGGTGGGATCACAGCAGCTGTGGTCATCATCTACAACCTCATCTTTGGACTCTCCATCCCCCCCACCTGACCCAGCACCCTCAATGATCGCTCCCACATTGCACCTGAGAAACTGCAAGCCCTGGATCTTGCAAACAGCAATCCCACTCTTATTCCTAATGTGTGAGACTGACACACCCATTCAGTCCTGCCAGCACTGTAGAATTTACTGAGTGTGTCCACAGGTCTGCCTTTCTCTGCCATGTCACAAAATACAGTTTGTTCTCTTTAGATCTCTAATTCTGAGCACAGGGACACATTCTATAATAGCCTGAATAAACCAACAAGCAATTACCCTCTTCTGACTGATCTCAAGCCCTCTGAGGGGGTGGCAGCTTGGAAAGCCCAACAAAAATCAAATCCTTGTGTTCAGCTTTCAAAAGCATGCATCTTGAGGGGAAAGTCTGGCACACCCCACGTCTTTGGTAACCTATGTTCACAGTCTCAAATATGGGTGTGCTCAAGGCTCAAATAATTTGCTCAAATAAAATAATAAATAACTCTTATAATTTGCTCAAACAAGTTTGCTCTAGGCTGATGTTTCTCAATTGCCACTTGAGAAGCATTCCAAAATCCCCAACTCTGAACTGTTTCGCTTTGACGATCTGTCTAAATTTCAATTGTTTTGCATAATTTCTTCAAGTTTATTGGTAAGAAAAAAATCCTCATTGGAAATATATACAGCTTTGAAGTGGTGGTTTTTTGTCAACAATTTCTTAAACACATTCACACATTAGCTCTCTGATAGGCAATAATGGCTCTTGAAGGAGCTGTCATGATCAATCGTAAAAATACATATTTAGAACACTTTTTAAAATGTGTGTATTATAAAAATGTTTTAAGATGAAAACTATTTACCCAAAAGACTATAATGGTTCTGAAGAGTATTTTGTAAATTCCTATTTGAGACTTTCAGGGTGGAGAAAAGATTTCTGACCTGGGAGATCATCAAGACTTCAGTGAAGCCATTAACATTTATTGTCTCTCAAGAGCTAAAAATGTTGCTGGGAACATGTTTTCAGGTTAGAGAGAAAACAGAGCCCATTCTTCTAACAAAGGACCTGGGATGCTCTTCACTGTCTTGCCCCAAAGGCTGACAGACACCAGTCCATTATACTAACTAATGGCACACTTAGAAGAAAATGCCATCCCGAAGATGTTAGTCCAGGGACCCTGACTAATGGGGACTGTCTAATGTTCAAAGACCCCATCAGCTCTGGTCACTGATGAGACATTCAAAGAGTAGTGCATTAAGACCTTGGTGGACCAAATCTGATAGGATGAATGAGATATTTAAGGAGCAAACACTTTTTATCCCTTTTGTCCCAAGCCTGACTCAGGAGAAATGATTAATAATCTCATATGAAAACCTAGTCTCCTAAACCTTCTGTCCTCCTTCCATAGTTCTGACCAAAGTAAACATGTTTGAAGAAGAGCCCAGGGTACTTATGCTTTTTACTAAGGTAGGAAAATGTACATTTTTCTGGTTAATAAGAAAGAAATTCTATTTGCTTCAGTGCTTACACTGGACATTTTCTTAAGAGATGGGAGGGTCTGGTAAATGGCAGACAATACTGGGCCCACCACAAGGTTGTGAATACTACATAATACCTTCCTATATTTTTTTCCAACTCTTTAAGACAAAAGCATTTGGGTTGTGTAGGAAGGAAAAAAAAAAGAGTTGGGGAGAGAATGCGAGAAAGAGCAAGAGAGGAATGGAGGGAGAAAAATCAAAAGATTTCAGACACATGCATCATCACATGCTAAGTGCTGGCTGGCCCAAAGCAAAATATCACAGGCAACCTATAAAGGGCACTCAAAAACAGCAAGTCTGAGATACAACACCAGTGCCACATGAGAAACAAGACTGGACATAAACAATTGGGGTGGGAGCTAAAAGCAAGCTCATGTTGACACATTTTTTTTTTTTGCTTTTTTATACTAAAGAATTCACAAATCTCTTCTGGACTTCTTCAAAATCTTTACCCCTGGGGTCTGAAGCACCAGCTGGGCTTGATTAGGACGGTAACATACCCCCTCCCCGAAACTGGGCAAAAAGAGGTCGGGGATGATTAGACTTGGCTTTATCCCAAAGAAGTTAAGTCCCTAAGAGTTAATGGAAGGAACAGATTTCCATTCTTACACCTGAAATAAGCCACCTCCAGAGCATGCCCAACAAACTGGGGAAAGCAAGCAGACCCAGCTTAGAGTACCTTCAAAGTCAAGCTTTCATTTATTGTCAAGACAGACTCAAACTGGTGCTTTTTATGTAACACATGAGTTAGGCTGACCTAGCCATTCATACACAGCCAAGTCCTGGCTAATTGTGCTGGCTTTCTTCCCTTCCCTATAATGTCACAAAAAGAATCTAAATACTCAAGGGTTCCTAAGCCCCTTGATGAGAGTACTTAGCTCACATCAGCTTAATGGGACTTAAACCTAGGCATTTTAGGCAGAACGGGTTTCTTTGTTGGATACTTCCCCTCTCTTTCCCTCAGCTTGATTTCACACCAGCTACATTCGCAAACCCCCTAATAAATCACTAGGAATGTAAAATACACTACATCCCCCCCCCCCCAAGTTGGCCTGGGTCATTTATCATTCTGTGGATTTCAAAAAGATGCTAGTGTTTTTATTGCAAAGGGCTTGTCATTACAGAAACTAGAAAAGAAGGTATTGATCACAATTAGATCGTATATTAGCAGCCCCTCATGCCTGGCCTGCTGAGGATTTCAGCCTCGATCACTCTCCGTTCTGTTAAAATTCTGGACAGCAATTTCTTTTATGTTAGAATAACTAGTATAAACCCATAAAATGTAACCTAAAAATGTAATTATAATTGCCATGCCAAAAGCAAGTCAGTCAATATCTTTGAGATTCTAATAGTTTCAAGCACTATTACCTTAACGGTCTCACATCACAGTACTGATTAAAGAAACATTTTGTCTTTTTATCTGTATGGAATGGCCAGCGTAATCACCGAAGCACAGAGACCTAAAATATTTATTAGTGAGTATACATCTTGGTTCAGGCAGAGAATGTCAATTTTGGTGTGGAAAGTTACAACAAAGCTCTCGATTCAATCCATTTTGGGGTTCTTTGAATATGCCTGGGGTGGTCACCTCCTAGAAGAGGAGAGCTCAGACTGTCCCCTCCACCCAAATCAACACCTCCTTCAGATTTTCCAAAAAGAAGATCTCAGGAGATTTCAAAGGGGTCTTAAATTGACAGCAACTATCAGGGAATCCATGTCAAGCGGCAGAGACAAGCCTGAAAAGAGAGGCACTGAGTGATAGGAAGGTACACACGGAGGCCAGCTGACAGCCACCAGCTCTCCATCCCCCTTTCTGCCCAACAGAACAGATCAGCCAACAAAACTACTCTTTTTTTAACTTTATTGATGAAAATAAATGCAATCTACAAGATGTGAATCAAAACCTATCATTTTCCCACAGAATATGTCATCTTTAATGTATATATCACAAAAGATCTTGATGCAGAATCAGAGTCCATGCGACAGGGTCTCTCCTTGCTAGACACTTAACCTTTCATCAAGCTATATAATCAAATTATATAGATTTGGAGTATCAGAAATGTAAAGAGGTGCTCTGAAATGAAGGGACATATTCCCGATCATTTCTCTGAGAAGTGAAAATCTATATTTTACCAATTAGTTAAGCAGAAAGAAAATTTAGTGCCCTACTGGTTCAGAACATCAGCACAGAGGTCAAATAAAAACTTCCAGCTTATGATGTGCAGAACGCACTGCAAGGTTAGACTTATCTATGCAGTGTGCCTTTCCAAAGCTGAATACGAAACGGATGGTGAAATCTACTACTTTGGGGGAAAACACTCTCAAAAACACCAC